>NC_138605.1:0-636689 GCF_964289735.1 Phaethon aethereus
AGAGCGTGTCTGTCAGGAGGAACATCTCACTCCAGCGTTGGCAGCTCTCCTTCGGCACTTGTGGCAGCTCTGTTTGTGCAAGGCTGAGCAACACCCCAGCAGAGTCACAAGGCTCATAGCAATTTTTTGAGCTCTTTGACCCGCTGCCTACAGAAAGAGGCAAAGTCTCCCTTTGCTGTTCATGTCAGCTGGCAAGCCCAGCACTGGCTGCTGGTGTCTGAATCCCAAAGACGCAGCAAGGAGCTGTGTCACGTAGCTGTAGACCCTGAGTACTGGCACTTCGTAAAAAGCTCACGTTGCACCTGAGACAATTGAGGGAAGAAGAAAACAACCAAACAATACCAAAGCAGCGTGTTTTGCCTTCAAGCCTGGCTTTCTAGCAAGGGACAGTGAGCGTGCTGCTGCTCGGCTTTTGGAAAGGACCACAGCACAGCTGCCCTGCCCAGCCCTGCTGCCTAGCAAAGCAGTGCTGCACATCTCTGTCAACTTGCAGAGCTCTGAGGGTGTCACACGTGTGGAGAAGGGGACAAAGCCGTGCCGTAGCCACTGCCAGGGACGGTTCCCTCTCGTGTGCCAGGAGCTGCCCCTTGGACAGCACACTGCCCAAAGGACGGGGCACAAAGTCGTGCCTCTTCCTGCCTTCATGGTTTCATCAGCACTTTGGACTCTCTTCTTGCAGGTGCCGATTTTTTTCTGCTGCCTGGATTGCCCGCATGAGCTCTGCTGCCTGGGCTTTGAGGGGCGCGATGCAGCCCCAGCACCACCTCGGCGGAGGCGAGGAGGGAGGCACCGCGCCCTTCTGCTCCGGCCGGCACATTTCACTCGGGCACCGCGACGCCGGAGCGGCCCCGCACCGCCCTCAGACCCAGCCCAGCCCTGGCGGGAGGCCTTGCTGGCTCACTCCTCGGCTCCGTCAGCAAAAGCCCACCAGCCGGCACAGCTGCCCCCGTGGGGAGCTGGCATGTCACCTGCAGATTCCATGGGGCGTGCTGGGCGTGGAGGTGTATATCATCTGAGAGGGACACGAGGGACACGCTGGACAGCATGTTCCAGACTATAAAACCCTCCAGGTTTTCTTTGCCGCTACTCATTCTTGGCAGAGAGACGCTGCACCACCTTGCTGCATACAAGAAGGGAGCACCCATTGCTGCCCTTTGGTCGGTGCAAGTCCTTGTATGCAGCACACAGCACAATACCCTTTCTTAGTATTCTTGATCAAACATGACTGGCTTGCAGTTTCCATTAGCTGAGTTAACTCCAGGTTAGCTACAGCAAAAACTCCGCTCTTACTTCTCCGACCCATCAGCGCTCTCTGGACCGACGCAAACACCCCCCTTTCTGTCAATCAGAACTGGAGTGGTGATGCTTTGCTTTCAGCCACAACACGTGCCTGTGCCTAGGGACTGATGGGAAGGAGGAGTTAAAAAAGCCAGCTTACATGGTGCCCCAAATCCCAGCCACCCTCCAGGACCGGAAAAAAACTGGACACACCCCCATATTTATTCTAGCCATTCTGTAGCCAGCACAGTCATTTCAGTGTCGATTCTGGTTGATTCTGCAGCTTTATAACAGTTGAAACACCCAGCTCATCAAGGCGGCTGATCTAGAAGGCAGGGGATCTGAACTGGCCCCAACTACCTATGATGTGACAGTGTCCATAACTCGGGTTAATCACAGGTTGTCCTGTGACATAAGGATGTAGCGCTCTCCCACCTTTCTCCTTTGAAGCTTTGGGGTTTGTGCACGGGAGCCTTATGTACCTTTCTTTTCAGAGTTGCTCATCGTTTCAGCATTGTTTCTGATGAGGAAAACATCCTTTCTGTGTAGATGTTAATTTATGTACATTTAATAAACAGCATGGTATCCTATACTACCAATGATCTTTTTTTCAGACTAATGAAAAGTTCAAGACAAAAGCATGCTTTGTGTCTGCAAAGAAAAGTGTAAACCTCTGTATCTGTATTAAAAAGCTGCGGTTGTTTCACTCGCGGATGTTTGTAGCTATAGCAGAAACAGAGCTGCTGGCTGCCTTACTGCGAGATCCACAGGACACCAGTCTTCTCCTGAAGGCTTTCTACCAGCGTAATACTGTTTGAGTTGCCACTCCATTAAAACAGGACTTGTTCACTAATTGGTTCCTACATGAAAACCCGAGGACAGAAACTCGATCCTGGTTGGCAATGTCAAAAGCAGCATGAGGCGAGGCTGCCCAAAGCCTGGCTGCTGCGCTTGGAGGAAATGTGCCTTGAGTCCCGATGGGCAGACAGGGCACGCCTCTGCAAGTCTGCTTCGCAACACAGCACGACGCAACAGACCTGTGTACAAAGAGCATTAACATCATCACAGGTACAGCCAGTCACAAGGTGGGCAATGCCCGAGTGAAGGCTGCCAGCTGTCCTGCTGGCCGGCTCTGTCCTTCACGGCTGCAGACTCCCTTTCCCAGGCACTCACTGAGCCAGGGGCTGGCTTCGCACTCGGAAAGCACGTAGCCCATGCAGCAGCTCACTCCACTGCTCACCGTGGTTCCCCATGGCTGCTTATCTACCCAACAGATCTCTTAGTCCCTCCTGTTTGTGTATGGAGAAGGACTCGTAGGAGATGGGATAACAGTGATCACCAAACAGGGGAGTTTAAACTTTTGAGTGTAATGAGATACAGCTCAGAGGAGCTGCTACCTTGCTTTTCAGGAGAGCAAACTTGAAGCTACTCAGAGAGCTAGTCTGCAGTGTCCCCTACGAAGCTGCTTTGGAGGGCTCAGGGCTCAGAGAGCAGCTTAGTTTTTCAGAACCACCTTCTGCAAGCACGGGAGCAGGCAATCTGGTGGCGTCTGAAGTCAAACAAGAGGGGCAGAAGACCAGCTTGGCTGAACAGGGACCTCCTTTTTCAACTCAGGTGGAAAAAGGAATGTTATGATCCCTGGGACCAAGGTCCGGCTTGGCAGGAAGATCACAGAGCTGTAGTTCATACGTGTCAGGAGAGAACAGAAAAGGGCAAAGCTCAGCTAGAGTTGAAATTGGCCAGTGTTGTGTCGGGCTATAAAAAGGGCTTTTTACAGTACGTTCATAGCAATCGCTCATTGAGCACGGCCAGGGACTCTCTGAGGAGGAGGAGGATGCGGCTGGGCTTGCCGGTGCATCGGCCACAGAGCCGCCAGCACCAGGGGCAGAAGCAGAAAGCGCAGAGGTCTGTGAGGTGCACAGAGAGCGGGGGCTGCGCAAACCCCTCCGAGCGTATGGCGGGATACGTTGTATCGCGGGATATGTTGTATGACGTTGGCGGTTTTGGGGGGTAACTATGTACGTACTGTAGGGACACATGCTTTCTTACGGGATGAAAAGATGTAATGTTGTCGTGGTTTAGCCCCAGCCGGCAACTAAGCACCACGCAGCCGCTCGCTCACTCCCCCTCCCACAGTAGGGTGGGGGAGAGAATTAGGAAAAAAACCTCGTGGGTTGAGATAAACACGGTTTAATAGGACAGAAAGAAAGAAGGAAACAACAATGATAATACCAACACAGGAATGTACAAGAACAAGTGATGTCCAATACAGCAATCGCTCACCACCCGGCGATCGACAGCCCGTCCCCGAGCAGCGATTTCCGCCCCCCGGCCAACTCCAGTTTATGTACTGGGCATCACGTCGTATGGTAGGGAATATCTCTTTGGCCAGTCTGGGTCAGCTGTCCCGGCTGTGTCCCCTCCCAGCTCCCCGTGCACCCCCAACCTCCTTGCTAGCAGGCCAGCACGAGAAGCTGGACTGTCCTTGACTGCTCAGCAACAACCCAAAACATCAGCACATTATCAACAGTTTCTCATCCCAAATCCAAAACACAGTGTCACACTGACTTCTGTGAAGAAAACCAGCTCTATCCTGGCTGAAACCAGGACACAGGGGATAAGGGAAGAGGTTCCCCGAGGGCAAAACATTACTAAAGCATTTAATGAACAACAAGGGAAAGACGAATCTCCAACAGAATGGTTGGAGAGGTTGAGGAAAAACCTACAAATGTACTCTGGAATTGATCCGAAGACAGTGGCTGGGACCGCACTCCTTAGAACACAATTTGTAGCTAAATCCTGGGGGCATATAAGAAGGAAATTAGAAAAATTGGAAGATTGGCAAGAAAGAAGATTAGAGGAGTTACTTAGAGAAGCCCAGAAAGTCTATGTTAGGAGGGACGAAGAAAAACAAAAAGCAAAAGCAAAAATTTTTGTACGTGTCAGTAGTAGGAGCAAAAGGAGAGCCTTTTAAAGTAAATATATTGAAAGATGTAGAAGTAGAAACAGAAAAGAAAATTTGTCTTAATGATTTACTTTTGCTCCCTGAAGCGGAATACAATTTATTAGGAAGGGATTTGATTTTGAAGTTAAACTTGAGCATTCAGAGTCAAGGGGACAAATTGCAGATTAAATTATACACTTTAACACAAGAGGATGAAGAAGCTATTAACCCCTCAGTGTGGTATAAGGAAGGGGAAACTGGAAAGATAAAAATGGACCCCATAAGCGTTCAAATAACAGATCCGCACCGCCCAATTAGAATCAAGCAATACCCTATACCTATGGAGGGTCAAAAAGGATTAAAAGGATATTTACCCTGAAGCTAAATAAATGGAGACATAGAAAGTTATTAATGTGACTGGGTGCGGGACAGAGGAGGAGATAAAAAACAGGGGCAAGGAATCGGGTAGAGGGACGGAAGGACGTTTTAAGAAGCGGCAGGCTACGAGAAAAGCAGGAAAGAATTAAAAAATAGGAACAGGAATGAGGATAGAAGGAAATACTGAAACAAAATTTAAAAAGGGACAGGGTATACGGAAAAAAGGGAGGAGTTAAAAGTACGGGAAAGGGAAGCTGGATAAAGGGAATCGTTGAAGGAGAAATTAGGTAGCGGTGGGGTGCAAGAAATACAAGGGGAGGGGCGGGGAACCAAAAAAAAAAACCCCAAACAAAAAAACGGAGAAAGGGAGCCGGGTAGAGGGAGACGTAGAAGAACTTTTAAAAAGCAACCGGGTACGAGAGACACGGACAGGAATTAAAACGCAGGGACGGGGAGACGGACAGAGGACAAGGCAGAAAGGAAAAAGAAGTGGCGGTCAGGTACGAGAAACACGGGAATATTAAACAAACAGGGAGATGGCTAGAAGGAACCGCAATGAGAAAATGTTAAAAGTAACAGGGTACAAGAACCACAGGAAATAATGAAAAAATAGGGACGGGGAGATGCACAGAAGGAAACATAGGATGAAAGTTTTTTCAGCGCCGGGGTGCAGGACAGAGGGAGGAAATAAAGCACAGAGACAGGGTGCCAGAGGGAGGGAACTGTAGCGCGAGAAATTAAAATGCAGCAGGGTACAAGAAACACAAGTAAGCATTAAAAAACGGGGAGAGGGAGCCGCAGAGAGGGAAACGTGGGAAAAAATTAATAGGTGAAATGGTACAGGGCAGAGTCGGCAGATGAGCAGTAAGTTTCGGGGAGCCAACAAACAAGGGATTCTAAAGCAGTTCCAAGAGCTAATCCCAGGAAACCCAGGATTAAAGTTCTCAGTTTCATATTTCACGTCCAAAATACGTAGAATTTTGACAGAGATGACATCGTGTTTTCCTTAAACCAGCTGATTGCAAACTGCTGCACTGGGCGAGAACACCATAAACAGTTTAAGACGAACGGCCACGCTCCTAAGTAAAACAATAAACCCAGCGCACGGGAGCCGCGCAGCCTCTGCTTCGGCCTTCGCCTCTCGCCATCCGCCGCCAAAGCTGCTGCCGCATCCGGCGCGCCACGCGTAGCAGGTTTCCAGCCACGGCCTGAAAGGCGGTAAGGGTAAAATACGAGAAAATGTGCCATTACGCTCTGCAGTTACGATTAATTCAGTTCCTGTTTCACAGTCCGGTTACGGAACGTGAGGTCGCTCGCAGGAAGCGTCGTGGCGGAAATCAGAGGGGTGCCGAGGCGGCCGGAGAGACGGCAGAAGGCTGGAGGGCACAGAGGTACTCGGGAGGGGATCTGAACGGAGCACAGGCGGCGTCGGGGAGACGCTGGCCGACGGGAGGTGAGCAAGATGGAGGAGAGGACAGAAAGACCGCTCTGAGGAAGAGGGATGGCCCGAGGAGATGTTCTGACAAACCGAGAGGGGTACAAATCACGCTCCAGAGATAACAGCGCGCCAAGGAGACCCCGTAAAACCCCGGAATGGGGGAGGGGGGGGGGAGGAGGGGGTAAGGGAGACGTGCCAGGGAAATCTAAAAAGCGACGGGGTGTGTGACAAACAGAAAGAATTGGAAAAGAATAGACATCTGGATAAAAGCAAATATAGAAAGAGAATTTAAAAAGAAAAAAAGGGTATGAGGCAGGGGAGGAAAAAACTAACAAATAGGGAGAGAAGACCAGATAAAAGTAGACAAAAAATTATCAAAAGCGAAGGTGTTAAAGAAGGAGAAACTTGGCAATGGGGCAGCAGAAGAAATCAACAAAGGCAGAAAGCAAATTTAAATAGTGACAGGGTATAGCAGAGGCGGGAATGAAATAAAGACAGTGAACTGGATGAAAACAGATAGGGAAAAAAAATTCAGAAGTGATTTCACACAGGATAGCCAGGAAGTAATAAAAACGTAGGGTTAGCCGTCTCCATAAAAGCAGACACAGAAAATTTAAAAAACGATGAGGTAGAGGACAGACAGGAAAAGAGTAAATAATCGGGACAGAAAACCAGGTTAAAGTAAGCATAAAAACATAAGTTCCTCACCGTTCCTGGAGGTATTTAAAAGGCGCGTGGATGTGGCACTTAAGGCCACGGTTTAGTGGTGGACTTGGCCGTGTTAGGTTTACGGCTGGGCCCGATGATCTTAAGTGTCTTTTCCATCCTAAATGATTCTGTTATTCGAAAATGAAGACGTTAAGACGGGGAAAAAAAGTTAAAATAGGGAAAAAACCTGAATAGGCAAAGACATAGCAAGAAAATTTCACAAGCAACAAGGTATGGGACACACTAGAATGAGCTAAAAAAATGAAGCTGCTGAAGTGGATAAAAACAGACGAGGAAAGAAAATCTAAACGTGAGGGGGTACAGGAGAGACAGGAACCAACTGAAAAAAAGGGAGCTACAAAAGTAGATTTAGAACGAACATGTTAGAAGCAGCAAGTTACAGGAAACGGGAAAAAAAAATGTAGGGATAGAAAATGAGATAAAAGTACACCGAGAAACAAAATTTCAAACCAAAAAGAACGATGACTAAAAAAATTGAAAAATGGGGACAGCGAACCACATAAAAGTAGACGCAGAAAGGAAATACAAAAAGCGGTGCCCTTAGGAAAAAATAAGAGAAAATAACTAATAAGTAACGACAGCGGACGAGATAAAAGTAGAAAATTTGAAAAGCAATGGGGATCAAGGACTTTAATTAAAGACAGCGATGGTGAACTAAAATGGAGATGTAGAAGGGAAACTGAAGAAGGGGTGGCACTAAGGAAAGACAAGAAATAACTGAAGATACAGACATGGAAGGGCACAGAAAGTACATGTTAGAAGTGATAGGCATTAGGGAAATAAAGGAAAAAACAGAAATAGGGACAGTGGAGTAAAACAGCTATAGAGAGACAATTTTAAATGCGATGACAATAAAGAAAAACCAGAAGAGAGAGACAGAAGATGGGATAAAAGTAGAAAATGTTAAAAGCAACAGGGATTAAAGAAATAAGGAAAAAATTGTGAGATAGGGACAGTAAACAGAGATGTAGAAAAAAAGTTTTAATAGTGAGGGCGCTAAGGAAAGACAAGAGCTAATTAAAAATACAGACAAAGGGAACAAAAGTAAGCCTGGCAAGAACATTTAAAAAGCGATAGGTGTTAGGGAAAGAAGGGAATAAAACATAAAAGAAACGGCAAACTTTTAAAAGAGTTGGAGAAAGAAAAATGAAAAAGCCAGGTGATGCAGAGAAGTGAAAGAAATTTAAACTCAGTAACATCACAGTGTCATTAAGCAGACATCTTCTGTTTCACTTCCCCCCTTTTCTATTACCCTTGCGAATTCTTTCGCAGTCCCTTATAACGTACCACTCTCCTTCGTCCGTCGATTAAAATACCTCCCTGTTGCGACTTCAGGTTTGACCTTACTCTTTTTCCAGGTAACACAGTCATCCCCATTCTTCTGACAACGCCATAGCGAACCTCGAATTATACAACACGTACATAAAACAAATAAGCTATCAACTAATACGAGTACAAGCAGCTCTTTGATCCATTTAAAATTTGGTAACCGAGAGGCTAATTTGCTCCGAACTTCTTCACAACCCCAAGAGGTGATGTAAATCTAAAGCTGTTCTTATCATGACCTACTCCATAGCAGGGGTTATTAAATAGAGAGGTGTTAACCGGAACCGGAACTCCTGTTAGAGAGAACGTCTGGCTAGACTCTCTAGGCACTTGCAATCGCTCTCGTTTAGAATTTCCTAATATTATTATGTATTTCTATAGATTATTTTCGCCTAACTGGGTGAGATCTTCCCCTCGGTATTGGGATCGGTTACGGCCGCCCCAACAAAATTCCAAACGGACTTAAATTCTCTTTAGTTCCCGGTTTTACCCTGATTCGTAGTAGGGCTACAGTGGGAGCGCTTGGTACCAATGTAGATTTGCTTCTTGACTAAGTTTAGCTAGCTGTTGTTTAATTAAGTGATTCATTTGCTCCACTGGCCCACTTGCCTGAGGTCGGTTGCCAGTTTGTTCCTAAAATTTTACTAACTCGTTGCACTATTTGCGCACAAAAATGAGCACCCCTATCAGAAGATATTACTGCTGGTACTCCAAATCTGGGAATAATTTTCGTTTAAGAGTACTGTCACTTCCCTAGCCTTATTAGCCCTACAAGGGAAAGCTGCTGGCCAGCCCGAAAAGGTATCTGTTAATACGAACAAATCCCGAACCCTCCCCTTTCCGTGGGAGTTCGGAAGAGTCCGTTTGTCAATTTTGACCTGGAATTTTCCCTTTACCGAGACTTCCAAATTTTACATGATTTCCCACCTTTGCATACTTCACAGTTATTAACCATGGCTTTTACAGTTTGAAACAAATTCCTGGCTACTCTTTGCTTCATAAGGGAATCATACGAGGCTTCAGTTGCCCAATGAGTCTGGTCGTGTTCTGCTTTTACCGGTTTCCGTACTATTCTAAAGGGAACTATTACTCTGTTACCTTTTAATTTTGCCCAACCTGATGATTCAACTTCTGCTTCCAAATCTTTAATTAATCTAAGATCCTTAGAGAGAGTCCGGTAGCGGCAAAGCTTTTTCAGGAATCAAACTTAACACCTCACCTTGTTCCGCAGCTCTTTTTGCCTCATAATCTGCCGATTTATTCCCCACTTCTGAGCAGCGTCACCCTCTTGGTGCCCCTTGC
This sequence comes from Phaethon aethereus, assembly GCF_964289735.1. Classification (NCBI taxonomy): domain Eukaryota; kingdom Metazoa; phylum Chordata; class Aves; order Phaethontiformes; family Phaethontidae; genus Phaethon; species Phaethon aethereus. The sequence continues at coordinate 9,396 of NC_138605.1, forward strand.
GGTGCATAAGCGCAACCGCCGAAGGCGACTGTACCGCATCCAAAAGCCTTAGGATCACGTCAGCAAGCTTAATGTTTTCCCTGGGCAGTCAGAAGTCCCCGTTCCTTCCGGATAGCCCCACGGGCATGAACTACACCCAAGGCGTATTTTGAATTTGTCCGGGTGTTCGCTCGCAGTCCTTCAACAAGCTCTCACTAAAGCAATTCATTCGGCTCGTTGTGCGGATGTACCCTCAGGGAGTGACTTTGCTTCCAGCACTCGCTCTGCGGTGGTCACGGCATACCCCGCCATTCGAGCTCCATCCTTGGCTGACAGTAGGCACACTGATCTTTCGGGAGGGGTTGACTTCCCCGAGACGGGGCACTTGGGCTACTTCTCATGGCTCCTCGCCTCCCATTAGTGGTGTTTCCCGGTGGGTTCCCAGAGGTTACCTGGCCCCTGCGGTGCGCAGAGCAGCCGCTGTAGCGCTGGCAATTGTTTTCCCCATTCCCCCCCCCGCCTGTCCCTATTCCGACACACTTGCCAAGCAGTCTCCAGCAATTTCTCTAAATCTCTCACATCTGTTCCTTGCACTTGCTGGTAACTTTTTCTTGACATCATCCGTCAGCTGTCCCAGAACCAGGAATAACAACTGACCCTTTCCCTCCTGAGAGGTACAGTTTAAAGTAGTGTATTTCTGCATCCCTTCTTTTAATCGGTTCAAAAAAATCAGTAGGGGATTCTTTTCTATCCATCTAGTTTAATTTCATACAATTTAGACCAATTTACTGATTTTGGGACAGCACTTCTTATTCAGCACTTGGCCATTGTTGCCAAACAATGCCATTGTTGCCAAACAATGTCACCGTTGCCATTGTTGGCACAGAGTGCCATTCTTGCCAAACAATGCCACCGTTGCCATTGTTACCAAACAATGCTATTGTTGCAACACAATGCGACTGTTTCCATTGTTACCACACAATGCCATTGTTGCCAAACAATAGCACTCTTTCCATCGGTGCAAACAATCCAACCGTTGCAATTGTTGCCACACAATGCCACTGTTGCCACACAATGCCACATTTACCAAACAATGGCACTGTTTCCATTATTGCCAAACAATGCCACCGTTGCCAAACAATTCCACCGTTGCCATTGTTGTCACACAATGCCACTGTTGCCACACAATGCCACTGTTTCCATTGTTGTCACACAATGCCATTATTGCCAAACAATGCCACTGTTGCCATTGTTGCGTAACAGTGCCACTGTTGCCATTGTTGCCGCACAATGCCACTGTTGCCACACAATGCCACTGTTTCCATTGTTGCCGCACAATGCCATTGTTGCCACACAATGCCACTGTTTCCATTGTTGCCGCACAATGCCATTGTTGCCACACAATGCCACTGTTTCCATTGTTGCCGCACAATGCCATTGTTGCCACACAATGCCACCGTTTCCATTGTTGCCGCACAATGCCATTGTTGCCACACAATGCCACCGTTTCCATTGTTGCCGCACAATGCCATTGTTGCCACACAATGCCACCGTTTCCATTGTTGCCGCACAATGCCATTGTTGCCACACAATGCCACTGTTTCCATTGTTACCGCACAATGCCATTGTTGCCAAACAATAGCACTGTTTCCATCGGTGCAAACAATCCAACCGTTGCAATTGTTGCCACACAATGCCACTGTTGCCACACAATGCCACATTTACCAAACAATGGCACTGTTTCCATTATTGCCAAACAATGCCACCGTTGCCATTATTGTCAAACAATGCCACTGTTGTCAAACAATGCCACTGTTGCCAAACAATGCCACTGTTGCCATTGTTGCGTAACAGTGCCACTGTTGCCACTGTTGCCGCACAATGCCACTGTTGCCGCACAATGCCACTGTTGCCACTGTTGCCGCACAATGCCACTGTTGCCGCACAATGCCACTGTTGCCACTGTTGCCGCACAATGCCACTGTTGCCGCACAATGCCACTGTTGCCACTGTTGCCGCACAATGCCACTGTTGCCGCACAATGCCACTGTTGCCACTGTTGCCGCACAATGCCACTGTTGCCGCACAATGCCACTGTTGCCACTGTTGCCGCACAATGCCACTGTTGCCGCACAATGCCACTGTTGCCACTGTTGCCGCACAATGCCACTGTTGCCGCACAATGCCACTGTTTCCACTGTTGCCGCACAATGCCACTGTTGCCGCACAATGCCACTGTTTCCACTGTTGCCGCACAATGCCACTGTTGCCGCACAATGCCACTGTTTCCACTGTTGCCGCACAATGCCACTGTTGCCGCACAATGCCACTGTTTCCATTGTTGCCGCACAATGCCACTGTTGCCGCACAATGCCACTGTTTCCACTGTTGCCGCACAATGCCACTGTTGCCGCACAATGCCACTGTTTCCATTGTTGCCGCACAATGCCACTGTTGCCGCACAATGCCACTGTTTCCATTGTTGCCGCACAATGCCACTGTTGCCGCACAATGCCACTGTTTCCATTGTTGCCGCACAATGCCACTGTTGCCGCACAATGCCACTGTTTCCATTGTTGCCGCACAATGCCACTGTTGCCGCACAATGCCACTGTTTCCATTGTTGCCGCACAATGCCACTGTTGCCGCACAATGCCACTGTTTCCATTGTTGCCGCACAATGCCACTGTTGCCGCACAATGCCACTGTTTCCATTGTTGCCGCACAATGCCACTGTTGCCGCACAATGCCACTGTTTCCATTGTTGCCGCACAATGCCACTGTTGCCGCACAATGCCACTGTTTCCATTGTTGCCGCACAATGCCACTGTTGCCGCACAATGCCACTGTTTCCATTGTTGCCGCACAATGCCACTGTTGCCGCACAATGCCACTGTTTCCATTGTTGCCGCACAATGCCACTGTTGCCGCACAATGCCACTGTTTCCATTGTTGCCGCACAATGCCACTGTTGCCGCACAATGCCACTGTTTCCATTGTTGCCGCACAATGCCACTGTTGCCGCACAATGCCACTGTTTCCATTGTTGCCGCACAATGCCACTGTTGCCGCACAATGCCACTGTTTCCATTGTTGCCGCACAATGCCACTGTTGCCGCACAATGCCACTGTTTCCATTGTTGCCGCACAATGCCACTGTTGCCGCACAATGCCACTGTTTCCATTGTTGCCGCACAATGCCACTGTTGCCGCACAATGCCACTGTTTCCATTGTTGCCGCACAATGCCACTGTTGCCGCACAATGCCACTGTTTCCATTGTTGCCGCACAATGCCACTGTTGCCGCACAATGCCACTGTTTCCATTGTTGCCGCACAATGCCACTGTTGCCGCACAATGCCACTGTTTCCATTGTTGCCGCACAATGCCACTGTTGCCGCACAATGCCACTGTTTCCATTGTTGCCGCACAATGCCACTGTTGCCGCACAATGCCACTGTTTCCATTGTTGCCGCACAATGCCACTGTTGCCGCACAATGCCACTGTTTCCATTGTTGCCGCACAATGCCACTGTTGCCGCACAATGCCACTGTTTCCATTGTTGCCGCACAATGCCACTGTTGCCGCACAATGCCACTGTTTCCATTGTTGCCGCACAATGCCACTGTTGCCGCACAATGCCACTGTTTCCATTGTTGCCGCACAATGCCACTGTTGCCGCACAATGCCACTGTTTCCATTGTTGCCGCACAATGCCACTGTTGCCGCACAATGCCACTGTTTCCATTGTTGCCGCACAATGCCACTGTTGCCGCACAATGCCACTGTTTCCATTGTTGCCGCACAATGCCACTGTTGCCGCACAATGCCACTGTTTCCATTGTTGCCGCACAATGCCACTGTTGCCGCACAATGCCACTGTTTCCATTGTTGCCGCACAATGCCACTGTTGCCGCACAATGCCACTGTTTCCATTGTTGCCGCACAATGCCACTGTTGCCGCACAATGCCACTGTTTCCATTGTTGCCGCACAATGCCACTGTTGCCGCACAATGCCACTGTTTCCATTGTTGCCGCACAATGCCACTGTTGCCGCACAATGCCACTGTTTCCATTGTTGCCGCACAATGCCACTGTTGCCGCACAATGCCACTGTTTCCATTGTTGCCGCACAATGCCACTGTTGCCGCACAATGCCACTGTTTCCATTGTTGCCGCACAATGCCACTGTTGCCGCACAATGCCACTGTTGCCGCACAATGCCACTGTTCCATTGTTGCCGCACAATGCCACTGTTGCCGCACAATGCCACTGTTTCCATTGTTGCCGCACAATGCCACTGTTGCCGCACAATGCCACTGTTTCCATTGTTGCCGCACAATGCCACTGTTGCCGCACAATGCCACTGTTTCCATTGTTGCCGCACAATGCCACTGTTGCCGCACAATGCCACTGTTTCCATTGTTGCCGCACAATGCCACTGTTGCCGCACAATGCCACTGTTTCCATTGTTGCCGCACAATGCCACTGTTGCCGCACAATGCCACTGTTTCCATTGTTGCCGCACAATGCCACTGTTGCCGCACAATGCCACTGTTTCCATTGTTGCCGCACAATGCCACTGTTGCCGCACAATGCCACTGTTTCCATTGTTGCCGCACAATGCCACTGTTGCCGCACAATGCCACTGTTTCCATTGTTGCCGCACAATGCCATTGTTGCCGCACAATGCCACTGTTTCCATTGTTGCCGCACAATGCCATTGTTGCCGCACAATGCCACTGTTTCCATTGTTGCCGCACAATGGCATTGTTGCCACTGTTTCCATTGTTGCCGCACAATGCCACTGTTGCCGCACAATGCCACTGTTTCCATTGTTGCCGCACAATGGCATTGTTGCCACTGTTTCCATTGTTGCCGCACAATGCCACCGTTGCCACCGTTGCCAAACAATGCCATTGTTGCCAAACAATGCCACAGCTGCCAAACAATGCCACCGTTGCCAAACAATGCCACAGTTGCCAAACAATGCCACAGTTGCCAAACAATGCCACAGTTGCCAAACAATGTCACCGTTGCCATTGTTGGCACAGAGTGCCATTGTTGCCAAACAATGCCACTCTTTCCATTGTTGCCAAATAATGCCATTGTTGCAACACAATGCCACCGTTGCCATTGTTACCAAACAATGCCATTGTTGCAACACAATGCCACTGTTTCCATTGTTACCACACAATGCCATTGTTGCCAAACAATAGCACTGTTTCCATCGGTGCAAACAATCCAACCGTTGCAATTGTTGCCACACAATGCCACTGTTGCCACACAATGCCACATTTACCAAACAATGGCACTGTTTCCATTATTGCCAAACAATGCCACCGTTGCCAAACAATTCCACCGTTGCCATTGTTGCCAAACAATGCCACTGTTGCCACACAATGCCACTGTTTCCATTGTTGTCACACAATGCCATTATTGCCAAACAATGCCACTGTTGCCATTGTTGCGTAACAGTGCCACTGTTGCCATTGTTGCCGCACAATGCCACTGTTGCCACACAATGCCACTGTTTCCATTGTTGCCGCACAATGCCATTGTTGCCGCACAATGCCACTGTTTCCATTGTTGCCAGACAATGCCATTGTTGCCGCACAATGCCATTGTTGCCAAACAATGCCACAGTTGCCAAACAATGCCATTGTTGCCAAACAATGTCACCGTTGCCATTGTTGGCACAGAGTGCCATTGTTGCCAAACAATGCCACTCTTTCCATTGTTGCCAAACAATGCCATTGTTGCAACACAATGCCACCGTTGCCATTGTTACCAAACAATGCCATTGTTGCAACACAATGCGACTGTTTCCATTGTTACCACACAATGCCATTGTTGCCAAACAATAGCACTGTTTCCATCGGTGCAAACAATCCAACCGTTGCAATTGTTGCCACACAATGCCACTGTTGCCACACAATGCCACATTTACCAAACAATGGCACTGTTTCCATTATTGCCAAACAATGCCACCGTTGCCAAACAATTCCACCGTTGCCATTGTTGCCAAACAATGCCACTGTTGCCACACAATGCCACTGTTTCCATTGTTGTCACACAATGCCATTATTGCCAAACAATGCCACTGTTGCCATTGTTGCCGCACAATGCCACTGTTGCCACACAATGCCACTGTTTCCATTGTTGCCACACAATGCCACTGTTGCCACACAATGCCATTGTTGCCGCACAATGCCATTGTTGCCGCACAATGCCATTGTTGCCACACAATTCCACTGTTTCCATTGTTGCCGCACAATGCCATTGTTGCCACACAATGCCACTGTTTCCATTTTTGCCGCACAATGCCATTGTTGCCACACAGTGCCACTGTTTCCATTGTTGCCGCACAATGCCATTGTTGCCACACAATGCCACTGTTTCCATTGTTGCCGCACAATGCCATTGTTGCCACACAATGCCACTGTTTCCATTGTTGCCGCACAATGCCATTGTTGCCACACAATGCCACTGTGTCCATTGTTGCCGCACAATGCCATTGTTGCCACACAATGCCACTGTTTCCATTGTTGCCGCACAATGCCACTGTTGCCACACAATGCCACTGTTTCCATTGTTGCCGCACAATGCCACTGTTGCCACACAATGCCACTGTTTCCATTGTTGCCAGACAATGCCACTGTTGCCATTGTTGCCACACAATGCCATTGTTGCCAAACAATGCCACCGTTGCCATTGTTGGCAGAGAATGCCATTGTTGCCAAACAATGCCACCGTTGCCATTGTTGCCAAACAATGCCATTGTTACCAAACAATGCCATTGTTACCAAACAATGCCACCGTTGCAATTCTTACCAAACAATGCCATTGTTGCCACACAATGCCATTGTTGCCACACAATGCCACTGTTTCCTTTGTTGCCACACAATGCCATTGTTGCCAAATAATGGCACTATTTCCATTGTTGCCAAAACATGCCACCTTTGCCATTGTTGCCATACAATGGCATTGTTGCCACACAATGCATTGTTGCCAAACAATGGCACTGTTTCCACTGTTGCCAAACAATGCCACCGTTGCCATTGTTGGCACAGAATGCCACCGTTGCCATTGTTGCCAAACAATGCCACTGTTTCCATTTTTGCCAAACAATGCCACCATTGCCATTGTTGCCACACAATGCCATTGTTACCAAACAATGCCACCGTTGCCATTGTTGCCAAACAATGTATTGTTGCCACACAATGCCCCTCTTTCCATTCTTGCCACACAATGCCATTCTTGCTAAAAAATGGCACCGTTTCCATTGTTGCCAACCAATGCCATTGTTGCCGCACAATGGCACCGTTGCCATTGTTGCCGCACAATGCCATTGTTGCCACACAATGCCATTGTTGCCACACAATGCCATTGTTGCCACACAATGCCACCGTTGCCATTGTTGCCACACAATGCCATTGTTGCCACACAATGCCACCGTTGCCATTGTTGCCACACAATGCCATTGTTGCCACACAATGCCATTGTTGCCACACAATGCCACCGTTGCCATTGTTGCCACACAATGCCATTGTTGCCACACAATGCCATTGTTGCCACACAATGCCACCGTTGCCATTGTTGCCACACAATACCACCGTTGCCATTGTTGCCACACAATGCCATTGTTGCCACACAATGCCACCGTTGGCATTGTTGCCACACAATGCCACCGTTGCCATTGTTGCCACACAATGCCATTGTTGCCAAACAATTCCACTGTTTCCATTTTTGCCATTGTTGCCAAAGAATGGCATTGTTGCGAAACAGTGGCACTATTGCCATTGTTGCGAAACAATGCCACTATTGCCATCTTTGCCAAACACTGCCATTCTGGCCATTGTTGCCAGACAATGCCATTCTTGCGTAACAATGCCACTGTTGTAATTGTTGCCACACAATGCCATTGTTGCCACAGAATGCCATTGTTTCCAAAGAATACTCTTGTTTCCATTGTTGCCAAACAATGCCGCTGTTGCCATTATTGCGTAACAATGCCACTGTTCCCATTGTTGCCAGAAAATGCCATTGATGCCAAACACCACCATTGTTGCCATTGTTGCCAAACAATGAGGTTGTTGCCAAACAAAGCCACTGTTTGCATTACTGCCAAACAATGCCACTGGTGCCATTGTTGCGTAACAAAGCTACTTTTGCCATTGTTGCGTAAACAATGCCAGTGTTCCCATTTTTGCCAGACAATGGCATTGATGCCAAACACCACCACTGTTCCCATTGTTTCCAAACAATGACGTTGTTGCCAAACAACGCCACTGTTTCCATTGTTACCAAACAACGCCACTGTTTGCATTGTTGCCAAACAATGCCACCGTTGCCATTGTTACCATACAATGCTATTGTTGCCACACAACGCCACAGTTGCCATTGTTACCAAACAATGCCACTGTTGCCATTGTTGCGTTACAATGCCATTGTTGCCACACAATGCCACTGTTTCCTATTTTGCCACACAATGCCATTGTTGCCAAACAATGGCACTGTTTCCATTGTTGCCAAACAATGCCAACTTTGCTATTGTTGCCATACAATGGCATTGTTGCCACACAATGCCACTGTTTCCTTTTTTGCCACACAATGCCATTGTTGTCAAACAATGGCACTGTTTCCATTGTTGCCACACAATGCCATTGTTTCCATTGTTGCCAAACAATGGCACCGTTTCCATTGTTGCCACACAATGCCATTGTTGCCAAACAACATCACCGTTGCCATTGTTGCCAAACAATGCCATTATTGCCAAACAATGGCACCGTTGCCATTGTTGCCAAACAATGCCACCATTGCCATTGTTGCCACACAATTCCATTGTTACCAAACAATGCCACCGTTGCCATTGTTGGCACACAATGGCACTGTTGCCATTGTTGCCACACAATGCCATGGTTGCCAAACAATGCCACCATTGCCATCTTTGTCAAACAATGCCACCGTTTCCATTGTTGCCAAACAATGCCACCGGTGCCATTGTTGCCACACAATGCCATTGTTGCCAAACAATGGCACCGTTTCCATTGTTGCCACACAATGCCATTGTTTCCATTGTTGCCAAACAATGGCACCGTTTCCATTGTTGCCACACAATGCCATTGTTTCCATTGTTGCCAAACAATGGCACCGTTTCCATTGTTGCCACACAATGCCATTGTTGCCAAACAATGGCACCGTTTCCATTGTTGCCACACAATGCCAAACATACGTATCTGCATAAAGCACTTCATCCCATTTTCCTTCTCCCTGAAGGAAGAGCATTAAATTGTACTATTACACTAAATGTATAATACCTATTATAACGTGTGTAGTATTATATTACAATTATATGTACCTTAATGTAATAATGTATTCTATTTTAATGTCCTGTTAAAGGGCCGTTTTTCTCCACCGTCTGGCTTCTAGAGAGGCCACCACTGATTACAATGCTTAATTAAAGTTTTCCTATCGACACTGCCTCCCGGCACTCCCCCCGGATCTCTCCAGTGCTGCAAAACACATCCCAGTGGGCTTTTCTTTAGAATTCCGCCACTCTGTGACTCTCCCATATCTGATGCAAATTTTACCGTTAATAACCAAAATCCAATAAATGACAAACCAATAACCAATACCCGAAATGCATTAGCCAAAAGTCAGGTAACAGTTAACCGGACCTCCAAATGGGGACGCAGCCCCTCCAAACGGGGAAGTTAATCCCCTACCATATGGGACACAAGTCCCCAAAGGTACACCCGTAGGGTGCTAGCGAGCCGGTATACGCCGACCCGTGTGCACGTCTGCACGTCTTAAAGACGGTCCCAAATTGATCGATCGTTACCAATTCAGGATTTAAGGATGTCTTCTTGCCAGAGGGTCTTTGTCTGTGCCCGCGGTGATCCGACTGAGAACGGGGGTCTCTCCGGAAAAGATCTCCGGGGGCAAACCCAAGAGAGTCCCAGACTCATCGGGTCCCGCAGCTGAACAGAGGATGTCCCTCCCACCTGGGTCACCAAATGATTCACAAAAGTTACAGAAATTTAAACTCAGTAACACCAAAGTGTCATTAAGCAGACGCCTTTATTGCCACGCCGGACGCCTGGGGGATATCTCCTCCCAACACGCGCGTGCTGAAGCAAAACTTCATCCTTTATATACCTGAAAGACGTGAATATTCACACGTGTCCTGAGAAATCTCCGCCTCCTCGCTTATCTGCCACGTCTACGTAACGCTGGCGTTGCAAAACTACACTACGCGTGCGCGGGGGTCTCGGGCGGTCGTCGGTGGTCGTTTGGGGAGTTAGCCCCCTCCTTCTTTTTCCCTTTTATGGTCACAGGTCTCCTGAGGATAGTTCCTTCTCCTTGGATGTTTTCCCCTTCTGTTCTTCAGCCAAGCGGTTCCTTCTTATCATCCGTGTTTGAGCACTCCTGCTAGGACGTTTCTGTGCTCCAGGTGAAGGTATCTCCTCTGCACTCATCAATTTCTCAGTCCTTGCTCTTAACTCTTCTCCTCTTGGTTCTCTCCACCTGTCTTCTCCGTTTCTACTTGTGTTTTAATTTTCATCAGGGCTGCTTTCCTCCTGATGAACTGTTTACATATAGGTACAGTGTTGGCACTGAGGCAAATACAGCCTAAGGACTATGAGAACAGGCCGTTAAACATAATGCCACGGTTGCTAGGCTAAAGAAGTCTATACTAAAGTTAAACTAATCACGAAATCGATAACCTTCCAGAAAGTACACCTCTTCAGAAATTTGTAAAACTGACAGTTGATTAGTTACACATGCTACAACCTTCTAATTGCTTTAGATCCTTGTTTCAGAGGGCACTAAGGGAAGGGAAGAAGTCAGTTAAAAAATAAGGGTAGGCAAATAAGGACCGCGAATGAGAGAAAAGGCGGCAGAAAATTTTAAAAGCAATGGTGATTATGGCAAAAGGAAAAATATTAAAAGGCAGGGATGGCGAACTAAAACGGAGACGTAGATAGAAAATCTAACAAGTGAAGCCACTAAGGGAATACCAGAAACAATCAAATACAAAGGGATACTGAAAAGTCGGCCAGAAAACCCTCTAACACTTAGTTTGAAGCTTTAGAAGGCGGGCATTCCTTACGGCAGCCCTGGGCAGTGCTGGGGATCGCTCCACCACGAGTGCTCCGACGGGTTAGTAAAGCACATCAGTTCATATGCAGAAAAGTCATACGTGTCATCAGATCCCCCAAGAAGGGCAGTCTTATGGTGAGGAGTTCCCGGAATTCGTTGACATAGTCCAAGCATGCGCAGTAAAATTAGGGTTAGGGTCTTTTCACCCTCAGGTGGTCGTCCACAGTCTTCCTCACGCAGTCTGCCAGTTGAACCTGGGGCTTCCTTTATCCATATCTAGTCATCGAATTAGCTCCTCGGTCTTTCGGCCTCAGGATGGCACAAGGAGGTCAATTTAACCTGGTAGCAGTGATTTCCACGGGAAGCCTAAGGAGCTTGCTTTGTGTTATCCGTGAATTTACACGGGAAGCCTAACAAGCTTGCTCACGGTCTGTTTGATCTTGTCGGGCAAGAAGTGACATGTTTAAGGTCTCAGCCAGTGATTTTACTTAAAAGAGTAAGTAAAGACGGAGAGGGGGAGACGGACAGGGAGACAGGGAGAAAGAGTAAAACAGCGATGGGCTTCAAGAGGGAGAGAGAGAAGAATTAAAAGATCCTGGCAGGGAGCCGGACAGGGCAAGACGGCAAAAGAAATGAAACTGCAGCGTGGCTCAGGGCTGACAAGGACAAAATTGCAAAACAGGGACAGGGAGCAGGATAGCGGGAGACAGAGGAAGAAAGAGACTTGTGCTGTGCTACAGGGCCGAGAAGGAAGACCTTGAACATCAGCAGATGTTCAGCCAGGCAGAGAGAGCCAGAGACTAGAGAACAGAGTGGAAGGAAGGCAAAAACGGTGGCTGGGAGCCGGACAGAGAGAGACTGCGAAAGAAAAGAGTAGCAACACGCTACATTGCAGAGGGAGGAATGGAAAAGCAGGCACAGGGAGCCAGACTGAGAGAGGCAGAGGAAGGAAAAATAGCCACAAGCTACAGAGCAGGGAGAGAGAGGACCTAAAAGATGAGGACGGGGAGCTGGTCAGAGTGAGATGGAGAAAGGAGGTATGGGCGGGGGGTGGAGGGGGGGAACCACATCAGCGTGGGAAAGAGGGGGGGGCCAGGGGAGAGGCAGTGAGGGCCCGGGATGCAGAACAGGGGCAACAGGGCCCCGAGGGCCTGGGACTCACCACAGCTTTCACTCCCTGCACTGCTGGGAGAGTTCGCCAGTTCAGACGCTTCTTCCTCCTCCTCCTCCTCTCCTCCCTTCGCCTTCTGTAACTCCTGTCGCTTGGCTGTCCTCCACCTAAGAGAATACCGGGGTGTCTTACAGCTCGTACAAGACGGGGCTCCCTACACACGTAGCCTCGCTCGTGCGCTACGCGGCCACCTTTGGTGACGCGTACAGACCCTGCATGTCGATGGTGTGGCCTGCTGTGGACTACAAAGAGGGATCCTACCTCACCTGGAGGGGCTGGCTCGCTCTTCCCTGCAGCAGGAGGCAGCTGCCGGCCGGCCGGCCTTCGGTTTCTTCTTCCTCTTTACCGTTCTCTGGCCTCTCCAGCTCTGGCCGTGGCAGCTCCCGCCCAGGGCCGGCAAGCGCTCCGCCTGTCCCTTTCTGCAGCCGTGCCACGAGGAGAGCGAGGCCGGGCAGAGACAACCCACGCGAGCCCGAGGTGGGTGCGGTCAGCGGCATCCCCCCCCAGCGCGGCCCCTGGCAGAGGGAAAGAAGCAGCAGCGACCCTTATTACCGTAGTTCCCCCCTGGCCGAAGCCTCTCCTTCCGCGGGGGCCGCCGGAGACGCCGCTCTGCCCCTGCACCGCTGCCAACGGCGTCCGCTTTCACGGAGAACCCAGTGCACGCGAGGCCCGGCTTGCCGCCTCTGCGACAGGGCCGGGGCCGGCCCGGGGCTACGGGACGGGCTTCAGGGGAGGGGCTGGAGCTGGGGGCAGCTGCGCGGGGCCAGGAGAAGCGAGCGGGGGGGCTCTGACGAGTTGGGAGGCGCCCGGCGTCCGCGCCTGGGGGGTGTCCGCCTCCCTCCCTCCTCCCAGAGCCCCGGTAACTCCCCGGGGCTGCCCCGACCCGACTCGCCTCCAGCGGGCCGGCAGCCGGTCGCAGCGGGCGGCTCGAAGTTCCTCGCCCCGCCACCCACGGGCGGCCGGTGCGCAGGAGACGCCCCGCACCCGCCCCAGGGGCTCGCTCGCCTCACCGGTGGTCCCGGCCCTTCACGCCCCGCCGGGAACTGGACCCCGCTGCGCCGCCATGCTGCTCCCGCGCGCCGCGCATGCGCCGGACGCCGGCGGCGCGCCGCAGGGGCGAGGGGCGGTGCGCGAACGCCGGGCTGCAGTAGCAGCGAGCACCCGGCGGCCGTGCCTCATTTTGCAGGGCGAGCACCCGCCCACGTTGCGCACATGGGGTGGCAACTGCGCGACCTTACCGGGAAGTAGCAAGGAGCGCGCAGGGACCGCAGAACGGCATCGCGGTTACCGGCGGCCGGCAGCGTGGGTCACTTAGGCGCCGCCGCGCATGCGCGGCTTCCGAGCTGCGGCGAGGTTCCCCACCGCGCATGCGTGCCTCCCGAGCTGCGGCAATGCGCCCATCGCGCATGCGCAGCTTCTGAGCGACGAGGTGCTGTACCGCGCATGCGCGGCTGCCGAACTGCAGTACCTAATTTTGGTCACAGGGCGGCAGCACTGAGACCGGCGAGGAGGCACGCCACCACGCATGCCCGGGAACCCGCGTCGCAAAAACTACATCTCCCGGCATGCACTAGCAAACACAACGTGACCGCCCGGAAGACCACGCTTCCCGGCATGGCGGGGAACGAACATGGCCGAGAGCAAACCCCGTGCCTCAGGACTACGGCTCCCGCCATGCCGCGAGACGCAGCCTGTCCTGCTGGCTCACCCTGCGCGGACACCGTCTTCCACCCCCCCATCCCCGCCGAGACGCGAGCGCTCACCCGCCCTCTGCAGCGTAGTTCCGGGTGGACCCCTCCGCCGGCTCGCACACCCCTCTGCTCCGTGCCTCCGACGCGGACCCCGCCGCCCTGCCTCAGGTCGATCGGGCGGCCCCGCTCACCTTCTTTCTTGCTGCAGCCGCAGCCCGGTCAGGCCGGGCGACCGCTCCACCCTTGGCTCCCCCCGGCCCCTCCACGGCCACCGGGAGTAGGGCAGCAGCAGCACCAGCCCCTCCCCCGGCAGCCACCCCTGTGCAGGGAGCGTCCGTCCCCACCGGCCTCACCGCCCGCACCTGGGGCTCCTCCAGCCCCGGCCCACAGCTGGAGCCCAGCTGGAACAGGGGGCCAGCGCCCGACCCCCACCCCAGGGCATCCCCTCCTGCCCCGAGCTCCGGCACAGCCCCTCACCCGGGGCAAAGCGAGGGCGAACGCAGCCGCGAGGGCAAAGGAGGCGGCGCATGACAAGGCCCGGGAGCGGGGCTGCCCCGGGGCTCGGGGCCTGCCCCGGGGACACCCCGCCAGTCCTTCCCGGAGCCGCGCTCCTCGGTGCGGCAGGGAACAGGCGGGCGGGCGGGCGGCTCCCGGAGCCATGGGCTGCTGGGCAGGGGGAGGCCGCCGAAAACGAGGTGTGAGGCACGGGACGCTACAAGAGAGGAGACCGGGGGCAGGGAGTCAGACCAGGAGAGAGGGAGAGACAAAAAAGTGGCAACCGAGCCGAAAGGAGGAATGAAACAATGGGGAGCCAGGACAGTGAAACACGGAGGTAAGGGGCGGGGAACACCGCCAAAACAACCCCCATATCTGCACCGTACAGGGAGCTGGGGAAAAAAGAGAGCTGGAGAGCAACAAGAAGAGCAATGAGCATGGAAAGAAGGGGGTGCATGGGTGGTGGGAGTCCAAAATAGGGTCATCAGGGAGCCAGAGACGGTGAGATGGAGAACGGACAAAAGCGACAGGCGCTGCAGGGGGGAGAGGGAGGAATGAATGAGCAGGGACAGCCAGCCAGCCAGCGACGGAGAAAGGCAAGAGACCGCACGGGCGACAGCGCGGAGAGGGAGGAATTAAAAGCGAGGGACAGATTGCTGGGAAAGCAGAGGCAGAGAATGGAACAGAATCAGAGCGTGCTACAGGGCCAACAAGGAAGAAACAGGGACAGGGAGCCAGGGAAAGAAAAAGTACTGAGGAGCTACAAGACAGACAGGGAGAAATGAAAAAACAGGGTTCCGGAGCCCGGCAGAGAGAGAGCTGGTGAAAGAAAACGGTAGCAGTAGGCTACAGGGAGGAGAGGAAGGAATGAAAAGATAGGGACGGGAAGCCAGACGCAGAGAGAACCATGCCTCTGTGCTCTGAATGAGAGGCCTGTCTGGAAATAGAAAGTGCAGATACTAAATTTAATAAAGTAACAGCGAATACGATAGAGATGAGACTTGACCAAGTGTAGCACAAAATGTAAGATACACTACCCTGCTCCGTCAACGACTGTGGCCTAGCATCTAATGGCAGGCTTAGTTTCTGTTTCCCAAGGAGAGTAGCACAAAAACATAATTTTCCTATTATACAAATATTTTACCAGACTATGCAAAGAAAGTAACAACAATTGCCTTACAGATCTACATGAATACATAACAGTAGCAGGAAATTGCTAGAGTACAAAACACTCAGCCTTCAAAGTCCACAGAAAGACATTAGGTCTTGTAAATCATCGGTTCTAAGGACCCTGCTGCTACCACATCACCGCAACATGTGACTCACAGCGTATTTCTTTCTTTCTAGGTTTAAGGAATTCCTTCATTTTGGGGATTTATTTGTTGGGGGGTTGTGAAGAAGGAAGCTCCTTAGCCGTGTTTTTCTTAAATCTGGCATATTAACTATTATGGCATGCTGTAATGATCACAGATTTGATATGTTTTCCTGGAAACCAAGTTGAATGCAGAAACAAACTCAAAGACCCAAGCACAGAAAGTGAGCTAGGATCCTGGCGTACAAGCTGGTGTAGACAAAAATCTTACAGAAGATTAACTGAAAAGTCCTCATTCTGCAAATGCTTATACACTTATCAATCCATTACTTGAGTCCACTAGCTTCGTATACAGTAAAGCCTGTGAGAGTAAACATTGTGGTCTGCTTGGTAGATTCATCTGTGACTCCACTCATTGCATACTTAATATTTTCCCCTTCTGTCAGAAGGAGTCGTTTTACCAAATGAAGTTAACGTTGTTCATGATCGCTTTTATGGGAAACTGGCAAAAAAAGAGTTTTCCTTAGGGTGAAAGAGCGAAAATGTTGTGTTGCCAAAAGAACAAATTCAGGATTCAAATGCAAGTCCGCTCGCCCTAAGAAGTTAACACTTCTTCTCCTATAACAATTCCCCACACAGAGCTCTAGCGAATGAGGACCTTATTTTGCTAGTTCTTGGATTTTGCCCACAGTCTGGACCAAACAAAATCTCTCCTCAAGGTTAACTCACTGAGCGACGTCATTCCACAGCTGACAAGACACTAGGTGTTTGAGGAGGTCGGGGGTGATTAGGAGTTTGGTTTTGGTTTGAAATTTTTTTACTCCCCAATTGCAGTTACAAATTCAGAAAAAAAAAAGAAATATAGGAACACACTCACATAAAACTTTCCTCGCGTTTGGTTCCTTCCACAGTATTCGTCATGCATTCAAAATCAAGGTGCATTGCTGTACAAAGCAATGTATCACTTCTCTACGTTATTCACAGGCAACACAGAAGTTAAAATTCAACGCAAGAGTTCTGCAAGGACACAAAAGGGAAAAAACACGTGCCATCTAGTTTCCTGCCCACTGAGAAATTGGAAAGCAGCTTAAAAAAGGCAAGACGTACAAAAAAAGATCCCCGACATTAAGGACTCTATTGTCTTGGTTAATATTGGTAACTATTGCTTGGATTTCTTTGTAAAAAGAAACACAAAGGGATTAGACTATAATCAATGAGAATTAAGCCAGCACAGCAAAAACCCAAACAAACCCAACACATAAACAACATTAACTCCTCAGAAATACCTTCCAAACATTTCTTTAGAATAAAAACAGGGAACATGCAGCTACTGGAGACTTCAATATTTATGTCTTTCTGTGACTCTCCACACCTACATTTGGGGAGAAGACTATAAAACAAGTTCACAGTGCATGAGGTCTTTTAAACTAAAAAAGGGATTAAACTTATGAGAAGTATTTTACTTCTAGAGCTTCACTTGTTCTCTTTGCATTATCATGGGACCCACAGAAGCAAGCCTAGAAAACTTGTGGAAAATTAGTTACATGAATTATGAAGAGGGCCAAGAATCTCTCAATTTTAAACCTACCTCGGGCAAACGATTCTGCCAGCAACTTTTCCAGACTCTGGGATTTTCCTGCTTTCCGTATTTCTGAAAAGATGGTGGGGGAAGCTACCATGCTTGTATAACCTTTGAAGCTGTTAGCATTTCTGCAAAACATGAAACGTTCTTACAGACTGAGCATGCAACAGGGAAAGTTTTACAGACATCCCTTTGTTCTACGCACAACGCCATACTTGTCTCAAAACTGGTAGCCAAGGAGGGAAGGTTTTGAACTCTTTTACATTTACCTGAATTGTACTGCATAAATATGATGTCTTTTTTTAAGTGCTGCAAATTCCTCTTCATTTTCTGGGACTGCTTCATATGAATATAGACCATGTTTTAATCAGGCATTGCTACCTAACAATTCCAGACACTTGCTAGCTCATTGCTTGACAAATGCACGTACTCTGAATACTGCAGATGTCAAGTGTGGCGTGAAGTTTGGTGTCCATCATGACAGGCCACAATTTAATCATAATAGAAGGCAACCAAATCTGTGCAGAACGTACTACAGGTTTTCACTTTGCAAATCATAATAGTTTTGGTATTTCCTTGAATGCTCAGCTCTTTATGACAAATGACTATGGATGGACAAAAAAAACCAAACCAAAAAACCCAATCACAAAAATTTTCTCCCAAGCTTCTTGATTCTAAAACAAATCTAAAAATTACAATGTGCCCTAAACCAAACCCTGAACTCACAAAGAAAGCAAAGAACAAATATGAGCTGCATTATAAAAATCTCAATTTTTATGCCAGTCTCATGATTACAGTAGGCACTGTATGGACGGTCCCATATCTTCCCGCACAAGGAAGAAAACTGCCTCTAGGACTGTCCCTACAGCTTTACAAGCCCCACTCCGAGAGGCAGTGGGACCTGATGGAGGAACAATGATGATTAAGGTGCCCTTTTCCACCACTGATCTAGGAGAATGGAGAAAAGTTGCAAGAGACTATAGAAGCGACCCGGTGAGTGTTACTAAGCATTTTCAGTTCATCGTAAAACAACATAATGCAGACTGGAAAGGTATACAGTTGCTCTTAGAGTATATGACAGAAACAGAAAAGCAATTAATTTTGAAAACAGCAGAGAATTTAGCTGAAGACCATTACAAGATCACGGGGGGGGATGTCAAAGAATATTTCCCCTCCGAGACCCAAAATGGGACGCTAATAAATCTGCCCATATGGAGAGGCTACAGGAATATCAAGAATGGATTTTGAAGGGAATGGAAAGGGCTATTCCCAAAACCACAAACTGGTCAGCTCTATATGCAGTTAAACAAGGTCCTTCTGAGTCCCCATCCGAGTTCCTGGATCGATTGAGGGATGTAATGCGCCGTAGCACACCGCTGGATCCTGGGTCAGAGGTAGGAATACAACAAATAGTCTCCCTGTTCTTGGGTCAGTCTATGGGGGACATTAGGCACAAACTCCAGAAGCTGCGCCCTACAGAAGGTAGAAATCTGGAAGTGTTGCTGGGTGAAGCGTGGAGAGTATTTAGTAATAGAGAGGAAGAATATAGACAAGGGCAAAAAGGAAGGATAGCAGTTGTCAGGGAAGAGGAGGAAGGGAGGCCTAGACGAGAACCATCTTGATTAGGTAAGGATCAATGTGCGTTGTGTAAGAAATTTGGTCATTGGAAAGGAGGGTGTCCAAGAAACAAGGCAAAGAGGCGAAGCCACCAGACAGGAAGAATAGTAGCCCATGTGAAAAAGGATTGACAGGGACCTGGGGAATCTACCCTAGCAGATCCACTGGTTATAATGAGGCTGGGGAAGGAAGAACAAGAAGTAGAATTTTTGGTTGACACAGGGGCAACATACTCGGTTTTAAATCAAGCCTTGATGCCCCTGGGAAACGACTATATCATGGTAAAAGGAGCGACTGGCCAAAGTGAAAAGGCATATTTTTGTAAACCTTTGAAGTATAAATTGGGAAAACAATGGGGTATCCACAAATTCCTACATAGGCCCAACTCCCCAAAGCCACTTTTGGGAAGAGATTTGTTAGAACAATTGGGTGCAAAAATTACATGTGAAAAAGGAGAAATTACTCTGGAAGTAAAAGATCAGCAATATATCCAGATACTGAGTCTATTCTTAACCAGTCTGCCCGCAGAAGGGAAGGTAAGGAAGGAATTCGGCCAGTGATTGGAAGATTTTTATAAATAGGATTACTGAAAAACTGTGAGTCTGATTTCAACACCCCTGTATTACCTGTTCGTAAACCTGACGGGTTGTATAGTGTGGTCCAGGATCTACGGGCCGTAAATAAAATAACTGAGGACCTTTACCCCGTAGTAGCAAATCCATATACCCTGTTGACCGTCTTAACACCTGAACTAACTTGGTTTACTGTTTTAGATCTGAAGGATGCCTTCTTTTGCCTCCCTCCCCATGAAGCCAGCCAAAAATGATTTGCATTTGAATGGGAAAACCCCAAAAGTGGTCGCAAGACTCAGCTCACTTGGACGGTGTTGCCACAAGGATTTACGAACAGTCTACCATCTTTGGCAATGAGCTCGCAAAAGACTTGGAATCTTGGGAAATACCGTCTGGAGAAAGGAAACTGTTACGATACGATTGTATGATCTGGACGGGCAAAGAGAGCACACGAGCCTTTGAGCTACTAAAGAAAGCTTTGGTGTCGGCTCCGGCCTTAGAGCTCCCCGATGTGAGTAAACCGTTTTTTTCTCTTTTCCCACGAGAAACAGGGAATTGCTCTGGGAATATTAGCACAAGATCTGGGCCCCTATCGACGAGCAGTTACCTACTTTTCCAAACAGTTAGACGCAACTGCGAAGGGTTGGCCTGGATGCTTGAGAGCAATTACAGCTGTAATATTGAATGTACAAGAAGCCCGAAAATTTACTCTGGGCCAGAAGATGACTGTTTTAGTGTCTCACACAGTGTCCGCAGTGCTGGACGCAAAGGGTGGGCACTGGCTTTCTCCACAAAGATCCCTGAGATATCAGGCTATACTGATAGAACAGGATGATGTGGAGGTCGTAGTTACTAACATTGTCAACCCAGCTTCTTTCCTTAGTGGAAACACGGGAGAACCAGCGCATCATGACTCTTTGGAGACTATTGAAACAACGTACGCAAACCGACCAGATCTAAAAGACAACCCTATGGAAAGCGGAGAAAACTGGTTCACAGGTGGAAGCAGCTATGTCCTGAGTGGTAAAAGACACATGGGATATGCCATTACCACTAGTCAAGAAATAATAGACCTTTGCCCATAAATACCTCTGCACAGAGCGCAGAAATAATTGCTCTGACCCGAGCCTTGGAAGTGGCTCAAGGCAAAGTTGTGAATATTTATACAGACTCAAGATATGCCTTCGGAGTTGTGCACGTGCATGGAACAATCTAGGAGGAAAGAGGGTTACTGAGCTCTCAAGGGAAAACTATTAAGCATGCAAAAGAGATTTTGACACTGTTGAAAGCAGTCCAACTTGCTGAGAAGGTGGCGATGATGCATATTAAGGCTCACCGGAAAGTGAGCTCGGAATTGGAGAGAGGAAATGAGCTGGTGGACAGAGAGGCAAAACAGGTAGCTAAAACAGAGATAAAAACAGAAGGAGCTTTAGTCCCTGACGGCGAATCTCCCTAGAAGGTAAGCCAAAATATACCGAGGAAGATCAAAACCTTATCACAGATCTGGAAGGGTCATATAACAAAGAAGGGTGGGCTTATACCCCACAAGGAAACGTGGTTATTCCCTCCTGCCTAATATGGCATTTGGTAAGGGAAGAACATAGGAAAAGGCATTGGGAGATGGAGACTCTATATAAACATTTAATTAGAGAAAGTGTGGCCAGAAATTTGTATACTATGGTGAGACAGGTAACTCAACAACGTGATCTTTGCCTCCAAACTAATCCCAAGAATACCGCCAAGCCAGAAATGGGCCAGATTGGGAAAGACAATGGGCCTGGGCAATAATGACAGATTGATTTTATAGAACTTCCAAGAAAAGGGGGGTATCGATATTTATTGGTATTAACTGATACCTTTTCAGGTTGGCCAGAGGCATTCCCAACCAGAACAGCTAAAGCTCGGGAGACAGCTAAAGCATTGATACAAGAGATAATACCACATTTTGGAGTTCCAGCAACTATATCCTCTGACAGAGGACCACATTTTGTCTCTATTGATCCAGCATTTCAGTTACTTAATTATACTGGCCTCCCGGTTCCGCTAGGGACAGGGTGGTACTGGTTGTGTGGTACAGCAGCTCGGAAAACTTTACCTCTGAGGTGGTGGGGAGCATGTACTTTGGACACCCTGGTTCCCAACATCACTATTATTGATAAAACAACACAGAATCCCGTGAGAAGAAACTGAAGGGTGAGTAAGCCCTTAATAGAAAAGCCGACAAGCTCTCATAGCTTTGTGCGGTGGCTAATCCCATTTCTGGGGGTTAGCGAGTTAGAAAAAGCTATAATAAACATCTCGGCTGTAATAGAGATAATCGAGAATAAAACTATAGACTCCTGCCATCAGGAAACTCCAAGAAGAAACTACTAGTTTATCGAAAATAGTATCACAAAATCGTATGGCTCTAGATTTAATATTAGTCTCACAGGCAGGGGTGTGCACAGTAATCAATGTCAGCTGTTGCATGTATGTAGACCAAAGTGGGTGAATATCTGCTGACTTACGGGAGATCAGAGAACAAGCAAAAATCCTACGTGAAGTAACTCAAGATGACACCTTTTGGGGGTTTTCTGAGCTGTGGGAAAGTTAACCTCTTGGTTTACCAAACCTATCATGGTTAAAACGATTATTTGTTACTTGAATAATTATTGTGGTTCTATCCATAGCGCTTTGTGTTATAGTTCGATGTGCCCTGTGGTGTTTCCGGAACACAGGGGACTCCTACAGCGGATGGAAGAGGAACCAGTTACGACACAGGCTTGAGTCTTACCAGTATTTTGAAAAGATGCTGGATAAGGATGTGATAAATGATTTAGTCCCAAACAGGATTCCAATTCAAATTTACAATTTATTAAGCGAATAGAGGCAAACAAACAGCGCTGGGTGCTCCGGGAGTCTCCGCTCCACCAAGATGCACGCGGTACAGTTACTGTTCTTGGTTTATATCCTGTCTGCTAATACGTATTCATGAATAGGCGTGTCTTCTTCGGCGCATGCCCTCTTCTCCTTCTAGAGTCTTGTCAAATCTTCCTCGGCGTGCCCCCAAGATGACCCCAAACTTTATGCATGCACTTTACAAGTTTCTCTTTACACAATACTATGCGGTCAGTGGTCAAACTGGTTTGAGCTGATATACCAGCAAAGTAGTTTAACTTTCTTCTGTAAAATACCCCTTTTTATGGTGCAGGAGAAATCCATAAAAGTACAGAAGATTACACTTCATCACACGAATCAGATGAACATATTTCACAATCCCCCATCTTCTTCTTTGCAGTATTGATTCGTGTTTTCATTTCCAATTGAGTACTGCAGATATCTGCATTCCTTGTATAACCGAGTAGATTAATCTAGTAACAATCCCCCACATATCCCCAGTACAACTATCCCGATTTTAGTAAGCCAATCACCACCCATAAAATCTCCCCCAAATCCTCCTAGATTGACTCCTTTCCAAGTTTGTCTCTCAGGAGGCCATTCGTTATACACCTGGCTCTCCCTGATTTATGGGTAACAGGAAAAAAACCTAGGTTTTATTGTTCCAATTCCTTGGCAAATATGATTACAGGTACAGGCTGTACAATTAGAAAAGGTCCTCACTTTTTCCATTTTTCTGGGGTAAACCCCAGCTGGACTTGTTCCAATATTGACTACAGTTATTTGCCGTAGTCAGAGTCAAGGAACTCACCCCAAGTAGAACTAGAAGAGGTCCGGTCAGGGCCATAGTGGTCGGCGGTCACAGCCCGAAGGGGTTGCAGCCCTTGGCAGGCCCTTTTTAAGCCGCAATACCAGTTCCCCTCCGGTCTTGCCCTCTCCTTTCCTTTAAGGGGGTGCTTTCTTAGTACCCAAATTAATTGAGCACTGCTTGTGAAGGCCAGAGCTTTGATAGATCAGTGGTTTGTCCAGACCTGAGCACTTGCCCGAGCCTGGCGATCCTCTTTATTTGCAAGGCTTTATGGCTACAGAAAACTGCCAGTTAGCCTGCAACACTAATCTTACAAATACACACCACCTTCTACACAAAGGACAAATTCTAGTTCCAGCTCCTTTTTCCTGTTCTTCTTTTGCCAACAACTCCTTCCGATTATACTCGTTTGGAGTACCCATTGTTGTTTCCTATTACCCTTTCCCATTGTTTTCCAAACTTGGGGATTACTTATATTGCTCTCCATAGCTTCCCATGGCCATCGTTCACCTTGATTTGTTCCACCACAAACGTAACAATTAGCTATATTCAATGTTTTCAGCAATGTTTTCAGCAAGATTTACAAATAGATTTTTAGCAACTGTGGGAATTTCATGTTTCACTCCTGTTTCTATTACAGGAGTAGCCGCAATAAAATTCCCACAGCAATTGAGTCAGATGTGACTTTCCACTCCTTCACTGGACCTTTCACTCGTGACACGTGTCCATCCTTTTTCAGCAGTTCTCACAGCTGTTTCTGTAGTTAATAAAACAAGGAAAGGTCCTTCCCAGAGGGGAGATATGTTTCCTTCTTTCCATGTTTTTGTCAGAATTTTATCTCCTGGTTCTAACTGATGAATTGCAAATCCTAAAGGTGGTGTTTGGGCCACCATCCCAATCTCTCTTAATTCTTTTAATCTTTTTCCAAGGGTAATTATATATTGTTGGATACTATGATGCTCAATTACATTGTTCCCCAGAGGCATTCCTTGAAAATAAGGCACGCCATATAACATTTCATATGGCGATAATCCAGTCTCACTGTATGGTTTAGTTCTTACGTTTAGAAGTGCCAGTGGTAAACATTTCGTCCAGGGCATTTGCGTCTCAATCATTAATTTAGCCAATTGTTGTTTTATTGTTTGATTCATTCTTTCTACCTTCCCCGAGCTTTGTGGGTGCCACGGAGTGTGGTATTCCCACTGAATACCTAATGATTGACATAATAGTTTTATTATTTTAGAAGTAAAATGTGTGCCCTGGTCAGAATCAATGTACTGGATTATCCCATATCTAGGTATCAAATGTTCCAATAAAATTTTTACCACCATCTGTGCCGTAGCTCGTGCTACAGGGTACGCTTCTACCCACTGTGTTAAATGATCTACTATTACCAATAAATATTTTATCCTCCCTACCTTAGGCAATGCAGTGAAATCGACTTTCTCAAAAGGTCTGTAAGCTGTTTTTCTCCCTCCCGTGGCTGTTTGTCCAAACACTGTCTTATTTACCTTTTGACAGGTTAAGCAACCTTGTGTAATTTGCTTTGCTATTTCAAAAATTCCAATACCACCAAATTGTTTAAGAAAATGATCACTTAACGCTTTTGTACCCCAATGTGTTTGCACACGCAAACGTTCTAATATTCGCCTGGTGTAGGCTTTTGGCAACATTACTGTTGTTAAATTGTTTTAACAACTGCCCATCGGGCAGTGTCCATTTTCCTTGTTCTAATTTAGCTCCTATTTTCTGCAATTTTGTTTGTTCTTGTGGGGCAAACTTCTTCTCTCTTTCCTCTCGTCCTTCTTTGCTGGTGTCCTCCTTTGTTTGTATGACATTAATTTTGGCAACTTTAGTCCTCAAGGCTGCTTCCTGGGCCTCTTTATCTGCTAAGTTATTTCCTCTCGTTCGGTAATCTAATCCCTTTTGGTGTCCTCTCACATGTACCACTGCTATCTCCTTTGGTTCTCTTAAAGCCTTTAAAATTTTTACTATTAATTCTTGATGTATTAAATTCCTCCCTTGAGTATTAATCATACCTCTTTCTTCCCAAATTTTTCCAAAAGAGTGGACCACCCCATATGCGTATTTAGAATCTGTAAATATAGTCCCGCTTCTTCCTTTTAATAATCCCAGGGCCCTACATAGGGCATACAGCTCACAAGCCTGAGCTGACCATGATGGACTCAGAGGTCCTGATTCCACAAGTTCTAAGTCCTTATTAATTATTGCATATCCCGATTTTCTCTTCCCTTCTACCACTCAGGAGGAGCCATCTCTGAACAGTGCTTCTCCATTTTCCAACTCAGCATCTCTTAAATCTGGTCTCACCTTAGTCTGGGTCTCAATTACCTCTAAACAGTTATGTTGTAATTCCTCTGATGGTTCTCCAAACAAAAATTGTGCTGGACTCTGAGCAGAAGTCACACTTAGTCAGGGGAGTCTATTAGTATTGCTTCATACTTTAGAATCCGGCTGTCCATTAACCATTTTTCCGCTTTTTGTTGTGAAACATTTCTGACATTGTGTGGGGTATACACTTTTAAAGGAGCACTGAAGGTAATCTTCCTAACTTCTTCTATTAATAATGCTGTAGCAACCAAAGCTTGGAGACAAGCAGGCCATCCTCTGCTTACTGGATCAAGTAACTTAGAACAATACCCCACAGGTTTTTTGATTCCTGCCCAGTCTTGAGTAAGAACTCCGTATGCTGTCTGGCTTGATGTATTCACAAAGAGATAGAAAGGTTTTTCTAGATCTGGGAGGCTCAATACAGGTGCTTGTATTAATGCCTTTTTTACTTCCTCAAATCTCTGATCGTCTTCAATAAGCCATTTAAGTTGGTTATTAGTTAATTTTTCATATAGGAATTTTACTTTTTCACTATAATTTTCAAGCCATGGTCTACAATATCCTAATAATCCCAGTATTTGCCTAATTTCCGTTTTAGCTTGTGGGGGTCTTAAGGATGGAATCCCAGATACCCTATCAGGATCTAACTTCTTCCTTCCCTTACTCAGCCAATGTCCTAAGTATTTTACTTCTTGTTCTACAAACTGTAGCTTTGATCGGGACACCTTTAATCCCTTTTCCCCTAGAAAATTTAACAATTTAATGGTGGCTTTTCGGATCCCCTCTTCAGTTTCTCCTGCTACTAATAAATCGTCCACATATTGCAATAATTTTACCTCCTTAGGTATTGTGAAATCTTGTAGAATTTTCTCTAAAGTTTGTCCAGATAGATTTGGTGACTCTGTAAACCCTTGTGGTAACACAGTCCATCTTAATGGATGTTTTCGTCCTGTTTCGGGGTCCTCCCACTCAAAGGCAAAATAATCTCCGGATCCCTCATCCAGAGATGTGGAGTAATCGCTGAGGGGTACTTTGGAAATTTACCCTCTAAGAACAGCCTTGAAACCAGGTGGAACGTAGCACTCATGTACAACGGGTCTGTGCCATGGAGACTCCCTGAACGGCCTTGGATGTTGGCAACATCAGGGGCGCCTGGTGTGCTGACTCTGGGAGAGATTACATGGAGGGTGGAGCGGAGTGGAGACCTCGCGGCCACGCTCTGTGAACAGGGGAGTTTAGGGATGCACAGGATGTACATTGATAAGCTGCGCTTACAATGTCCTGGGCCAAAGACCTGTCAACTTTGATGAAGTGCTGTCCTTAGAGTGAACTTTGCTAATTATAATATCATTATAATACTAAAACGCACACCCCTCTCAAAAGCTACCACCCCCCCAAGGTGCGACCCCTCCTCAATGAGTGTGCGCACTGAATTTTTCCTAGTCTGTACCTTTAAACGCGAAGCGAGAGAATTCTGCACCAATCCTGATAAAGGTATGTATGACTAGAGTCACTCAAGCTCCTCCTGCAAAGTAAAACACTATAAAATAATGTTTTAAGAGCTGGATGTTAGGGAAGATACCATCGTTGTGTACCACTCTAACTTCTGGGATCAGTCGACGGGCTGAGCCTCTCTTCCCCCCCATCGGGACGCCGTTGGGTAAGATTTGAACCCTTGGTCATACCAAGTGCCTCCCCGGGAAACTTAGAAATCTCTATATAGAGTCACTTTACATCTTTTAAGGCGTTTATAGCCAAGTAGTGTCCCTCGTAGTTTTAGCATTTGCACGTGCTTTATAGGTAGTGAATTTATCACCGGCAATCCAAAGAACCTGTATATCTGTTGCTTCAATAAATCGCACTATTGATTGACTCAGCCGTGTGTTCAATAAATCGCACTATTGATTGACTCAGCCGTGTGTGGTCCCTGAACGCGACCGTACCTCTGAGTGCGGCCGTGTTAGTTCAGGAGGTGTCCGGCTGAGCAGGTAGTGTGATGTTAGTAGTGCATCCGGACCCGTGATAGTCCAACAAAGGTGTTGGGCACGACCGGACTACTAACGCTGACTTTGGGCATCACTCAGAACCTAAGCTCAGCCGCCTCCAGTCCCTCTGATATCTGAGGATTGACTGGAAAGCAAGGGGGTTTAGTTTCTGCCAAATTGCTCTGCCTCTTAACGCAACAGAAAAAATTGGCGTCACGGACAGGATTGCCATGGATAAATTGCTGCAAAACCACAAATGTGCCCCTTCCCAGGCTGGGAAGGAGTGGGCTCAAAAGTTTTGGAAAGATGAAAAGAAAGTGGTAGAACGTATTGAGCAGTGTCAGGCCGCGCAAAACACTGGAAAAAAAAAGGGTAAAGATGTAATTTGTGCGGTGTTGGGAGCCTGTTTGTCTTGTGCTCAGCAAGAAGCTAAAGAAACTCCTGCTCCCAAACTAGTTTCCGATGCAGAATATACTGCCTTAAAATCGGAAAATGAGGTGTTAAAGTCATCATTAGCCTTTGAGAGGGAGACAGGAAAAAAACTGGGAATCAGAGTTGATAAACTTGTAAGCGAGAACGATCATCTAAAACAAATGCTAGAAATTAAAGAACAATTGCTGGAAAGGGTTAATCGTCTGTTAGATAAAATGCAACCTTCTGCTCCAGTTAGGCAGGTTCGTAGATTAATGTGTAGTACAAACCCTGAAAACTGGGATGGCGATATTAGGTTTGATAGTGATGATGACGAGGAGGAAGAGACCTCCGATTCTGAATCTCAATTGATTTCTTTGAGACCTTTGGTTAAAACTGAGGCTGTTGTTGATGACAATGACGAAGTCCGCACTACTGTGCGAACGATCCCGTGGTCACCAGCAGAGCTGATAAAAATACAAGAGAAATTCTCGAGGCGGTCAGGAGAATCAGAAGTCGAGTATGTGTGGCGAGTTTCTCTTGAAGGAGGAGACCGAATTATGTTAAGTGAGGAAGAAGCAGGAGGCTTTTGGGGACCAGGAGTATTTTTAACTGTTAGGCCAGGAGACCATAGTTACTCCTGAACTGCACGAGCTGCATACTGGGCAGGTGGCATAGGTCCCCAGGAGAGAGGAGAACCACTGGAAATTAAAACCACCAGCTATTGCGATCTGGCCACAGCAGTACAGAAAGCAGCCTGCATTCAGGCAATATATGAGAGAGATGAATTAAGGAAATCCCCGATGCTAGCCCCTATTGATCCAGCCCGATTAACCTCTCTTATTCGTGGCCTCCCTGATGGTCTCAAGATGTTTGTAGCAAATACCCAGGATCGCATACAAGCTGCTAGTATAAAGGCTAATCGCGGTCGTGGACGAAATGGGCACACCCCCATACCCACCTGGAGTGAATTTGTACAAGACATAGACAGGTACGGACGCCGAATGGGCTGGGTCGGTTCGTCCAGTACAAAGTCCTCAGATCATGCCCGGCGAGTTCGCCAAGTCCACGTTCAAAACCCCAAATACCCTAAATTCAATGAGAGATTTAAATCTTGTAAAGAATGGGGTGAATTGTGGCGTAAAGCCATAGATTTGGGTGTACCCCGACAAATCTTGCGGGGCGCCTCTATAGAGGATCTCCGTACACTAGTCCAATCCCTGGGTAAGAGGAATAACCCAACAGGGGAGAAATGCCTCGCTGGGAAACCCCCAAACCATAAAGAGAGTGTACCTTCTGCACCAGTATGTAATCCAACTGACAGGGCAGAAGTGCAGCAAAAAAACTTCTATCCCCGGGGAGGGCAGTGAGCCACCCTGCTCGGCGGGTCTTAGCAATTCAATGGCTCTCTAATGAACACTCTGACCCTATAATTGCCATTCCCGTTGGACCCCGGAAAATATTGGTAAACTTTCTCATCGACACCGGGGCCCAAATGTCAGTAATCACCCATGAAACAGCACAAACCCTGGGCATAAAAGCTGGACGACGCAGGGTTAAATTCACCGGAATCGATGGTGTGGAAAAGGAGGGCCCCACTGCGAGAATTTCACTCTGGCTGCCAGAGGAACGTAAATTAACTCGGGCAGAAGTACTAGCTGGTGCTGCATACACTAATATTTTAGGATTTGACATATTGCGTGGGCGGATGTGGAAACTCCCAGAGGGGACTGTGTGGAGTTTTGCAAGAAATAAAAAGGAATCAGGCACTGTGAAACTGAGCCTGTTACAAACATCTATACCCTTACCCCCCTCAAAAATCACTAATGTTCGGCAATATCCTTTGCCAGCAGCAGCACTTATGGGAATTGACAGGGTGGTGACAGAATTAGAAGAAAGAGGCATTATTAAACGAACTCATTCGCCATACAATTCACCGGTGTGGCCAGTAAAGAAACCGACCGGGCAGTGGCGTTTTACGGTAGATTACCGCCAGTTAAATGCTAATACGGCACCTTTGACTGCTGCAGTTCCAAACATGGCAGAAATAGTGACATTGATACAAGGCGCTGCCCATCCTTGGATGGCTGCCTTGGATGTCAAAGATATGTTTTTCATGATCCCTCTCCTTGAACAGGACAAAGCACAGTTTGCTTTCACATGGAAAGGGATCCAATACACTTTTAACAGGCTTCCACAAGGATATAAACATTCCCCCACAATTGCCCACAATGCTTTGGCTAAAATCTTAGCAGAAATTCCTGTTTCATCTGATAGCACAGTATATCAGTACATCGATGACATTCTGATAGGGGGAAAAAGCCAAGAGAGTGTAAGAGACACCATGGAAATCATTCGGAAAACACTGCTCGATTTAGGATTAGAAATTCCAGGCGCAAAGTGTCAGGGACCAGCACAGGAAGTTAAATTCCTGGGAGTCTGGTGGGTTAATGGAGCTGCTTCTATTCCTCAGGATACCCTGGGAAAAATAGAGTCTGGACAAAGGCCATCTAGTGTAAAGGAATTACAACAAGTTTTGGGAACCCTAAGTTATTGGCGCAAACACATTCTAATTAAGGAGCTGAGGTTATTCCAACAACTTGGTCCCACACATACAACTGACCCTATTTATGTGGAATGGGGGTTCAGTGAACATGGCTCTCATTGTAACCTATGGCAAAAGGGGCCAGAAGGACCGGAAAGGCCACTAGAATTTACATCTCACTCTTTCAGCGATACTGAAAGGAGATATTCAGATCTTGAGAAGGGTTTACTGTCGCTAGTGCGAGCAGTGAAACAAACAGAACAAATAAGGAGAGAACAAAGCGTGATTATTCGAGGACCCTTCCGCCTCCTGGACATAGTACGTAAAGGGACAATACCACCTGCTGGTATGGCTCAGAAACCCACAGTTTGTAAATGGTATGCATACCTAGAGGGCATTAATGAAATTATGCCAATTACTGAAGGTAATATTAAAATATCTAAACTACAAAAAGACATAGATAGTACCCTGTTGTTCCAGGCTCCGCCAAACAAACCATCCCCAATTCAGGAAGCACCTCCTCTAAAGGAAGACAGTGATCTAACAGGACTATGGTTTACTGATGCATCATCCCATAGGGAGAACAACAAGTGGAAGTACACGGCTGTAGCACTGGAAGTGGTAACAGGAGAAAAATTGATTGAAACCGGTGAAGGCAGTGCACAAGTAGGGGAACTTAGAGCAGTTCTATTAGCTGCGCAACACGGTGCTAGCCATATCTACACTGATTCATATGCTGTTTTTAAAGGAGCCACTGAATGGATTGGCCACTGGGCGGTCAATGATTGGCAAGTGAACAGGGTTCCAGTCTGGCAAACGGATAGTTGGAAACAACTGTTAGAAACAGGAAAACAGCGGAGTGGGCTGGGTAAAAGGACATGATCAATCAAACTCTATTACTGCTCAATTCAACCAACGGGTAGACAGCCTTACGCGGTTGCGACAAATTGATGTTGCAGATAATAACCAAGAGTGGGAACGTTTACTTGAATGGTTGCATGTTAAGCGTGGCCACACCGGATGAGCTGATTTATACCGGGAAGGTATAGCCCGAGGATGGCCCATATCAGTTAAACTATGTGAACAAGTAGTGACGGCCTGTTCACAATGTCGTTTACGGCTTAATAAAGACCATCCGAGTAAGGCGCGCCCCCTACACATTCGTGACAGGAAGACATTATGGCTCTCCTGGCAGATTGATTACATCGGCCCATAGCGACCGTCATGTGGGAAAAAATACGTTCTGGTGGGAGTAGAGGTTATATCTGGTCTCACCATGGCTGCTGACTTCACGTCAGCCACCGGAGAAAACACGGTGAAGGGCCTTAAGGGATGGTTCAGGCCACTTCCCCTACCAGAAGAAATTCGAAGTGATAACGGCTCACACTTTACAGCTGCCGTGGTACAAAGTTGGGCCAAAGAGGAAGGGATTCGGTGGGTATTCCACACTCCCTACTATCCTCAGGCTAATGGCACTGTCGAGCGCACCAATGCATTGGTCAAGCGTTTCGCAAAAACTCATGAATCTGGATGGCATTTACGATTGTATGATGCCATCTACCAACTGAATAATCGATGGAGCGGAGATGGCTGCCCCAAAATGAAAGCCTTCTGTGTATCTGCCGATACAATCACCCCAAAGGTTCATACTAAACCAGGAGACTATCCCACAGGATTTTACACCGGACAACCTGTGCTAGTGAAAATGCCCCAGATTGGAACAGTGGCCATGGTACTGACTACCCCCAAAAATCCCTACGCATGGGAAGCCAAAGATTGCTCAGGAAAAGTACACCGGATTAGTACCCGGTGGATCTCACCCTCTTTCTAACCTTGCCGGTTGAATACAATCGAGCACGTTTATTTCTTCTTGTGTTCACAGGAATCCAGGAAAAGAAGGCTCTGAATTGAGGCAGGTGTCTGTGGTTGCAAAGTGAACCACTTTGGTGAAAAATGTGGTGCTTAGTTCTGACTTTAATACAACTCCCTTTGATGTATAGCTGGAAAGATCCAGGTTGGCCATGGTCCCAAGCCGATATCGGACACACTGGAGTCATAGGAACACATGCCGTCAAAGAAAAATTAAACTTAGCTACTGTGGTTATGCATGGGGCCGAGGTGTTTTCAAGACATGAGTGGAGCTGGGATAACGGATGGCTTCCAATCCTGAAGGGAAAAGCAGGAGAAGGAATCCAGATAGGGTGTAGGACGATTAACGGATCAACCCATGAGAAAGCCACATTAATGGCAATATACGGAAACCCAGTAGCCTCAAAGTGTTGTGTCGCTGACAAATGGGATTGTTGGTATAACTTTATGCTGGTGGAACCCACTATTGTGACTTGTAAGTGGCAACAACACTGTACGGGTTTAGGGCCATCACAACCACATTGTACAGGGTCGTTGTTTCGGTTCAAAATAGACATAATTGAACCTAACCCAGATACACCACCAGGCCTAACTCCATACATCCTATTTGACACCCTGAAATACGGAGCTAGGAACATACCCATTGTCACTATGACATCTCGTAATGACCCTTGGGACCATGCATTGTCACGATATAGTGGAAGTGTTGGAACACTACAAAACAAAAGGAACTTAAATCTCTCTACTCTAGTTATACATGGAGATGAAGTGTTTTCGAAGGATGAATGGAGTTGGAATGACTCTCTTCAGATGGCTGAACTTCAAGCCATTTCAGGACAGGCAATACAAATGAGCTGCCGAGTAACTAACGGACCTAATTACCATAGGCCAACCGAAATCAAAGCATATCATACCGACTCTACCAGACCAAAGAACTACAACGCTGAGTGTTACAAAATAACCGAACCAAATTTGGATTGTTGGTACAATTTTACTCTGACCAAACCCATAATTGTATACTGCCTTTGGGGTTCCGAAGGCACGGAATTAATATTTGAATTTATGATTGATACAGCAACATCAAAGGATAAGAAACCTTTACCCCCGCAAACATCTAAAAATGTACCAACTCGGCCTCCCATTGGTCTAACTCCCTTCATCTTCAACACAGGCCCTTACATAATCAAATATACAGGTCAGCAACAAGTGCTGTTTAATCCGTCATACTCCCTCAAACGGGTGGAGATGTTGATGCAAATTAACATTTCTACAATTAAACCAACCTGTTCACCATTCCTAAATATATCCCATGCAGGATGGTTAGCCTGGTTACATGGGCGAACCCTCGTCTCTTCAAGACGGACAAGGAGAGACGCAACCGGTATTATAGGGACAGGATTGGGAGTCTTAAACAGTATAGATGCTGAAGTACTCATAAACAAACTGAGCGGGACAACAAGTGATTTAAGCAAATTAGGACACCCATTGCGGTCTTCTCTAGTAGCACTGGGAACTAACCAATGGCTTGTGTCAGATTTGTTACCTCAGTGGGGAGAAACAAACGAAAAGGATCACCAATTGATTGTGGATGCACTTGGTGCAGCCCAAAATAATATTTCTCTAGCTCTCAGTTGCATCCAAGCTCAACTATGGATGCAATCTGTGGTGGCAGCAATTATAAGAGAAGGTGAAGAGGGCATCTTACCCTCTGAAATTCGAAAGGTAGTTTGGGATAATGCAACTACCTTTGAGAGAAAATTCCAATCATGGTGGTATTTGGTCAATTTTACCTGCAACCCTACTGATGGCAAAGCCACTGCTTTTGTCTTAACAATATGCAATGCTTCGGTATATACCATATACCCAATCATTGCGTTAGGATTAAATCACAACGGAACTGTACTCTATCCTATAGAGCATAGAGTATGGGCCCAACGAAATGAAAACAGATGGCAAACTATTGACGTTGCTGCATGTGTGGTACGGGAACAACAGGGATTCATTTGTGAAAGTGACATCATCAAAGGCCAAGACATTTGTCTTGACACTGAACGAAACATTTGTCATTTTGAAATACATCCCAATGAAACCCTTGAAACTGTGCTTGTATATATTGGAAAAGGGTGCGCTTGTATGAGAACCCCTTGTGATTTTGTGTTTGTAGATAATGTTACTGTTGATACTAACAATCGCTCAAATATTTGTGTTTGTAACTTTACTAAAATTGTAGGATGTGACTTTATCTATTCAGCTCCTGTTACATCTTCCCAACTAGTACAATCAAATTATATTCTATTTCGAGATCTGCTACCTGTCCCTGTAGGAATGAATCTTACCCTGGTGAGAAAACTATTACAACATGAAGACCTGAAGCGGTTGTTGAGACAAGTTCGGGAAAATGGACAAAAGACTCTGATTACTGTCCATCATGATGTAGAGAGAATACATCAAGTGTTGGAAAGAGTAAGAAGGGATGGAGGACACCACTGGTGGGACACTTTGTTTGGATGGTCACCTACCACAACAGGAATCTTCAACGAGATGCTTCACCCTGTTGTTGTCTTATTAATGCTCACAGCATCATGTTTTATTTTAACAATTGCTTTCCATTTTAGACTTTGGATTCTGTTGAAATGTTTGTCCGTATCCCCAGAAAATACCTGTGCACTCGATGATCCTCATAGCAAGAGCGTATGTGACACTTCCCATCTATTCTAAAAGAAAAGAATCGTGAAGCTTGAGTGACTATAGTCACGGGGTGGATAATGTGGAGTAATCGCTGAGGGGTACTTTGGAAATTTACCCTCTAAGAACAGCCTTGAAACCAGGTGGAACGTAGCACTCATGCACAACGGGTCTGTGCCATGGAGACTCCCTGAACGGCCTTGGATGTTGGCAACATCAGGGGCGCCTGGTGTGCTGACTCTGGGAGAGATTACATGGAGGGTGGAGCGGAGTGGAGACCTCGCGGCCACGCTCTGTGAACAGGGGAGTTTAGGGATGCACAGGATGTACATTGATAAGCTGCGCTTACAATGTTGTGGGCCAAAGACCTGTCAACTTTGATGAAGTGCTGTACTTAGAGTGAACTTTGCTAATTATAATATCATTATAATACTAAAACGCACACCCCTCTCAAAAGCTACTACCCCCCCAAGGTGCGACCCCTCCTCAATGAGTGTGCACACTGAATTTTTCCTAGTCTGTACCTTTAAACGCGAAGCGAGAGAATTCTGCACCAATCCTGATAAAGGTATGTATGACTAGAGTCACTCAAGCTCCTCCTGCAAAGTAAAACACTATAAAATAATGTTTTAAGAGCTGGATGTTAGGGAAGATACCATCGTTGTGTACCACTCTAACTTCTGGGATCAGTCGACGGGCTGAGCCTCTCTTCCCCCCCATCGGGACGCCGTTGGGTAAGATTTGAACCCTTGGTCATACCAAGTGCCTTCCCGGGAAACTTAGAAATCTCTATATAGAGTCACTTTACATCTTTTAAGGCGTTTATAGCCAAGTAGTGTCCCTCGTAGTTTTAGCATTTGCACGTGCTTTATAGGTAGTGAATTTCTCACCGGCAATCCAAAGAACCTGTATATCTGTTGCTTCAATAAATCGCACTATTGATTGACTCAGCCGTGTATTCAATAAATCGCACTATTGATTGACTCAGCCGTGTGTGGTCCCTGAACGCGACCGTACCTCTGAGTGCGGCCGTGTTCGTTCAGGAGGTGTCCGGCTGAGCAGGTAGTGTGATGTTAGTAGTGCATCCGGACCCGTGATAGTCCAACAAAGGTGTTGGGCGCGACCGGACTACTAACGCTGACTTTGGGCATCACTCAGAACCTAAGCTCAGCCGCCCCCAGTCCCTCTGATATCTGAGGATCGACTGGAAAGCAAGGGGGTTTAGTTTCTGCCAAATTGCTCTGCCTCTTAATGCAACAGGCCCGTGGGTCCTGCTGGACACCAAGCTGAGCAGCAGCCAGCACCGTGCCCTTGGCCAAAGGCGGCGGGCGGCGGTGCCCTGGGCTGCGCTGGGCAAAGCCTTGCCAGCAGCTGGAGGGAGGGGAGCCTTGCCCTCTGCTCAGCGCTGCTGAGGCCATGCCCGCAGTGCTGTGCCCAGGCCCGGGCTCCCCAGGCCGAGAGAGACAGGAGCCCCTCCCCCAGCCCCGCCCCCCAGCCCCCCCCCGGGCTTGGAATGGCAGCTGTGATGTCGCGGCGCTGGCCCGGCAACGGCCACAGTGCCTGCAGGCACGGCTCTGCCAGCACCCGGCAGCTCCAGGGAGAGACCAGCTCTCACCCAGCGGCACTGCCCGGCACCGGGACCCCCTCGACAGCCTCGCTCCAGCCGGCTGGGAGCTCTCCGGAGCCCCAGCAGCGTGTCTGGCGCGAGGACTCCCCTGGCCCCGGCACGATGGGCCAGCTGAACTGCTGCTACGGCTCCAGGTGGGCTCCCCCCGCGGCTCGGGGACACGCCGGCGCAGCCGGGCCCCGCAGCAGCCGCCTTTCTCACGCCCTTTGCCGCCTGCTCTGCAGGGTCTACCCTGGCCCCGAGCAGCAGTGCGCGCCCGGCCCGGCATCAGCCGAGCCGCTGCTCCACCAGCGCGTGCGGGTGACGCAGGGCCGCGGGACGGGGAAGAGGCACCTCCTCCTCTTCAGCGATGCCTTGATCATCGCCAAGGCCAAGTAAGAGGCGCAGACCCCGGCTGCCTTTCCTCCTAAGGCCTGGCCCCGGCACCGGGGCAGGGACGCCCAAGGAGCAGCCCCAGGCCCCGGCACCCTGCTGCTGGCTGCACCCGTGGCCATGCGCGGGGCAGGCGGAGGCCAGAGGGCAGCCGCCGGGCTCGGCCACCTCCAGGTCACTCCCTGCCGCTCCTCTCTGCAGACGTGGCAGCGCCCCGCGCCCGCAGCTCTGCCTGGCCCTGCGCCGGCTGTGGGTGCTGAGCGGCGGCAAGGGGGCGGCCGGGGATGCCGCCCAGGAGGAGGAAGACAAGGCCACCACGTCCCTCGTCCTCGCCTGGCCCTACGGCTTCTGCGTTGTCACCTTCTGGTGGGTCTCGGTGCCACGTCCCCCGGCAGGGCCGGGCAGCGCTTCTGTCCGGCCCCACGCCGCTTCCTCCTGCCTCTGCAGCCGTCCCCACGGGGCAGGGCTGTGCCGGCGCCCGCCTCTGCCCGCGGGCTGGGCAGCAGCGGGCACTCAGGCTCTTTCTCCTCTCTTTCCTGCAGCTCCCGCTCGCTGAAGGAGCTCTGGCTCAGCGCGCTCCGTGGGTAAGCCCTGCCTGGCAGAGCAGCTTGGGGGGCCCGTGCTCACAGCATGGGGGGATGCTCTAGCCGTAGCCGTATGATGCGGAAACGCCGCTCCTGAGCTGGGGAGAGCTGCCCCCACAGCTGCGGGCGGCTCTGGAGTGGGCAGAGCTGGCAGAGCTGCTTCACCCAGCCCCGTCCTCCCCCCTTGCCGCTGCTCTCCGCTCGACGGCCGGGCGGTGCCCAGCTGCTTCGGGGCAGCTTGGAAGGGCTCCCCGGGCTGGCAGGCGAGGGAAGAGGCAGCTTGGGTCTCACACAGCTCTTTCTCTGCCCCTGCCCCATGCACAGGCCAGCAGAAGGAGTGCAGGGAGCCCGCGTCACCCAGCTGCCCTCCATCAAGCTCCTGCTGAAGGAGCTGCGCGGCCGCAATGCCGTGAGTCTCCCTCCCGGCCCCGCTCTGCCCCAGGGGCTGCTCCAACCCCGCACCAGCCCCATGGCTTCTCACCTGCTGCTCTTCTCCCCTTGCCCAGGCCAAAACACTCAACGCCAGCAGCCTGGAGAGGCTGGTCGAGGGCCTGGCAGAGGTGAGGAGCCCCCGGGCCGCCATCTCGGCCGTCCCCACTTCTCACTCATGGCCCGCGGCCGATGCAGCTGGCCAGGGGCCCTTCGTGCTGCGGGGCTGCTCGCTGAGCGCAGCGCATTTCTTGCAGGCTGGTGCCCAGCAGCGGCCACCTCCCGTCCCCTCCGGCAGCCAAGGTGGACGTGGCCACTCGGATGGTGAGTTTGGAGGAGACGGGGGCAGGACGGCCCCTCTCTCCTGCGCTGGCAGGCGGCAGCCGCGCTGCTCAGGGGCTGCTGCTGCCCTTCCCGCAGGGCACGGCCGCAGAGAGCTGAGCCCCCGGGGTGCCTCGTTCCCCAGCCACGCCTCTCCCTCGCTGTTGGCGGGGACGCCCAGCACGCAGAGGCTCGGGCAGCATTCACCTGGCGCTTGCCCTCCATGGCTCTCTGCTCTGTTTTCCCTGGCGGCAGGCGGGACCCGCAGCAGGACGAGGGGGCTGCCCTGGCCCTTTGCGCGGCGAGGGACCTTGGCCGCTGCGGAGGCGCCCGGGCAGTCGGGCTGTGCCGGCAGGGCGGGTCTCTTCGGCCGGCCCCTGGCAGCTCTCTGCAGCCAGGACGGCACGCTGCCCCAGCCCCTCCAGGTAAGCCAGCCTGGCCGGGGGGTGCCCGTGGCGCTGGCTCCTGCGCAGAGGCGCTGTCCCCAGCAGAGGGACCCCGGCTGGGGCTCGGGGACCAAGCCGGCTCCGCCCCACCTCCCCCACCTCCAGCCACCCCTGCGTCCTGCCCTAGTGAAAGCAGAGCCGCCCACGCTCGCTCCTGGCCCGGAGGAAGGCTCACCGGCCCCGGGGCCTGTCCCCAGCCAAGCAACTGTCCTCCTCTGTCCCCCGCAGCTCTTTGAGGAGGAGGAGGATGTGGCTGGGCTTGCCGGCACGTCGGCCAAGGAGTTGCCAGCACCAGAGGTGGAAGCAGAAGCAGCAGCGGTATGTCAGGGCCACAAAGAGGGTGACAGCACTGTCAGAAGTTGAGAGTGCTGCCGCAGGGACAAGCAAGGTCACCCACTAGCCGGCAGCTCTGCAAAGGTGCAGAGGAAGGGTGGTGCAGGATGGCCATGGCGGTTTGTGCGGTGATGCCACCAGAACTGGCTCAGCTGGGCTGAGCAAACCCATCCAAGGGCTGTGCCTTTCCGAGCTAAGGTAGCAATTGGGCAGGAAGGTCCTTGCCACCCGTTAACTTGCACATTTCCATTGCAGGTGCCTCCAGTCCCTCCAGAAAGTGAACACCTGGAGAGCTCCTCTGGGGAGACAAGGTAAAATGAGCTAGGTGTGGTTAAGAGCAGAATTGGTTCACGTTTATCATGGCTTGACCTGTCTAACAATACATTGCATGGAAAGTTTGCCAGGCTCGAGAAGAGCAACCTGTGAAGAGGGGAGCAACGGGCTACTGGACAGCGAGAGGAGCAAGTTGGGAGCAGAGCTCTGCGGGATGGGCAACTGAGGACATCCAGGCAGGCAAGAAGAACGAGGAGCCCAGGTGTGTAGCAGGCTCTGCTGCCCATCTTTCAAAGCTCCGAACACTGCTCCAACTATGGGCAATATTTCTGAGGTGCGCAGAGATGGCACCGGGCAGGAAGCCCGCAGCTGCCCGTGGGAGAGCGTGTCTGTCAGGAGGAACATATCACTCCAGCGTTGGCAGCTCTCCTTCGGCACTTGTGGCAGCTCTGTTTGTGCAAGGCTGAGCAACACCCCAGCAGAGTCACAAGGCTCATAGCAATTTTTTGAGCTCTTTGACCCGCTGCCTACAGAAAGAGGCAAAGTCTCCCTTTTCTGTTCATGTCAGCTGGCAAGCCCAGCACTGGCTGCTGGTGTCTGAATCCCAAAGACGCAGCAA
Source organism: Phaethon aethereus (assembly GCF_964289735.1). Lineage (NCBI taxonomy): Eukaryota > Metazoa > Chordata > Aves > Phaethontiformes > Phaethontidae > Phaethon > Phaethon aethereus. The sequence goes on from NC_138605.1 coordinate 49,459, forward strand.
GGAGCTGTGTCACGTAGCTGTAGACCCTGAGGTACTGGCACTTCGTAAAAAGCTCACGTTGCACCTGAGACAATTGAGGGAAGAAGAAAACAACCAAACAATACCAAAGCAGCGTGTTTTGCCTTCAAGCCTGGCTTTCTAGCAAGGGACAGTGAGGCGTGCTGCTGCTCGGCTTTTGGAAAGGACCACAGCACAGCTGCCCTGCCCAGCCCTGCTGCCTAGCAAAGCAGTGCTGCACATCTCTGTCAACTTGCAGAGCTCTGAGGGTGTCACACGTGTGGAGAAGGGGACAAAGCCGTGCCGTAGCCACTGCCAGGGACGGTTCCCTCTCGTGTGCCAGGAACTGCCCCTTGGACAGCACACTGCCCAAAGAACAGGGCACAAAGTCGTGCCTCTTCCTGCCTTCATGGTTTCATCAGCACTTTGGACTCTCTTCTTGCAGGTTCCGATTTTTTTCTGCTGCCTGGATTGCCCGCATGAGCTCTGCTGCCTGGGCTTTGAGGGGCGCGATGCAGCCCCAGCACCACCTCGGCGGAGGCGAGGAGGGAGGCACCGCGCCCTTCTGCTCCGGCCGGCACATTTCACTCGGGCACCGCGACGCCGGAGCGGCCCCGCACCGCCCTCAGACCCAGCCCAGCCCTGGCGGGAGGCCTTGCTGGCTCACTCCTCGGCTCCGTCAGCAAAAGCCCACCAGCCGGCACAGCTGCCCCCGTGGGGAGCTGGCATGTCACCTGCAGATTCCATGGGGCGTGCTGGGCGTGGAGGTGTATATCATCTGAGAGGGACACGAGGGACACGCTGGACAGCATGTTCCAGACTATAAAACCCTCCAGGTTTTCTTTGCCGCTACTCATTCTTGGCAGAGAGACGCTGCACCACCTTGCTGCATACAAGAAGGGAGCACCCATTGCTGCCCTTTGGTCGGTGCAAGTCCTTGTATGCAGCACACAGCACAATACCCTTTCTTAGTATTCTTGATCAAACATGACTGGCTTGCAGTTTCCATTAGCTGAGTTAACTCCAGGTTAGCTACAGCAAAAACTCCGCTCTTACTTCTCCGACCCATCAGCGCTCTCTGGACCGACGCAAACACCCCCCTTTCTGTCAATCAGAACTGGAGTGGTGATGCTTTGCTTTCAGCCACAACACGTGCCTGTGCCTAGGGACTGATGGGAAGGAGGAGTTAAAAATCCAACTTACATGGTGCCCCGAATCCCACCGACCCTCCAGGACCGGAAAAAAACAGGACACACCCCCATATTTATTCTAGCCATTCTGTAGCCAGCACAGTCATTTCAGTGTCGATTCTGGTTGATTCTGCAGCTTTATAACAGTTGAAACACCCAGCTCATCAAGGCGGCCGATCTAGAAGGCAGGGGATCTGAACTGGCCCCAACTACCTATGATGTGACAGTGTCCATAACTCGGGTTAATCACAGGTTGTCCTGTGACATAAGGATGTAGCGCTCTTTCACCTTTCTCCTTTGAAGCTTTGGGGTTTGTGCACGGGAGCCTTTCTTTTCAGAGTTGCTCATCGTTTCAGCATTGTTTCTGATGAGGAAAACATCCTTTCTGTGTAGATGTTAATTTATGTACATTTAATAAACAGCATGGTATCCTATACTACCAATGATCTTTTTTTCAGACTAATGAAAAGTTCAAGACAAAAGCATGCTTTGTGTCTGCAAAGAAAAGTGTAAACCTCTGTAACTGTATTAAAAAGCTGCGGTTGTTTCACTCGTGGATGTTTGTAGCTATAGCAGAAACAGAGCTGCTGGCTGCCTTACTGCGAGATCCACAGGACACCAGTCTTCTCCTGAAGGCTTTCTACCAGCGTAATACTGTTTGAGTTGCCACTCCATTAAAACAGGACTTGTTCACTAATTGGTTCCTACATGAAAACAAGAGGATAGAAACTTGACCCTGGTTGGCAATGTCAAAAGCAGCATGAGGCGAGGCTGCCCAAAGCCTGGCTGCTGCGCTTGGAGGAAATGTGCCTTGAGTCCCGATGGGCAGACAGGGCACGCCTCTGCAAGTCTGCTTCGCAACACAGCACGACGCAACAGACCTGTGTACAAAGAGCATTAACATCATCACAGGTACAGCCAGTCACAAGGTGGGCAATGCCCAAGTGAAGGCTGCCAGCTGTCCTGCTGGCCGGCTCTGTCCTTCACGGCTGCAGACTCCCTTTCCCAGGCACTCACTGAGCCAGGGGCTGGCTTCGCACTCGGAAAGCACGTAGCCCATGCAGCAGCTCACTCCACTGCTCACCGTGGTTCCCCATGGCTGCTTATCTACCCAACAGATCTCTTAGTCCCTCCTGTTTGTGTATGGAGAAGGACTCGTAGGAGATGGGATAACAGTGATCACCAAACAGGGGAGTTTAAACTTTTGAGTGTAATGAGATACAGCTCAGAGGAGTTGCTACCTTGCTTTTCAGGAGAGCAAACTTGAAGCTACTCAGAGAGCTAGTCTGCAGTGTCCCCTACGAAGCTGCTTTGGAGGGCTCAGGGCTCAGAGAGCAGCTTAGTTTTTCAGAACCACCTTCTGCAAGCACGGGAGCAGGCAATCTGGTGGAGTCTGAAGTCAAACAAGAGGGGCAGAAGACCAGCTTGGCTGAACAGGGACCTCCTTTTTCAACTCAGGTGGAAAAAGAAATGTTATGATCCCTGGGACCAAGGTCCGGCTTGGCAGGAAGATCACAGAGCTGTAGTTCATACGTGTAAGGAGAGAACAGAAAAGGGCAAAGCTCAGCTAGAGTTGAAATTGGCCAGTGTTGTGTCGGGCTATAAAAAGGGCTTTTTACAGTACGTTCATAGCAATCGCTCATTGAGCACGGCCAGGGACTCTCTGAGGAGGAGGAGGATGCGGGTGGGCTTGCTGGTGCATCGGCCACAGAGCCGCCAGCACCAGGGGCAGAAGCAGAAAGCGCAGAGGTCTGTGAGGTGCACAGAGAGCGGGGGCTGCGCAAACCCCTCCGAGCGTATGGCGGGATACGTTGTATCGCGGGATACGTTGTATCGCGGGATACGTTGTATGACGTTGGCGGTTTTGGGGGGTAACTATGTACGTACTGTAGGGACACATGCTTTCTTACGGGATGAAAAGATGTAATGTTGTCGTGGTTTAGCCCCAGCCGGCAACTAAGCACCACGCAGCCGCTCGCTCACTCCCCCTCCCACAGTAGGGTGGGGGAGAGAATTAGGAAAAAAACCTCGTGGGTTGAGATAAACACGGTTTAATAGGACAGAAAGAAAGAAGGAAACAACAATGATAATACCAACACAGGAATGTACAAGAACAAGTGATGCCCAATACAGCAATCGCTCACCACCCGGCGATCGACAGCCCGTCCCCGAGCAGCGATTTCCGCCCCCTGGCCAACTCCAGTTTATGTACTGGGCATCACGTCGTATGGTAGGGAATATCTCTTTGGCCAGTCTGGGTCAGCTGTCCCGGCTGTGTCCCCTCCCAGCTCCCCGTGCACCCCCAAACTCCTTGCTAGCAGGCCAGCACGAGAAGCTGGACTGTCCTTGACTGCTCAGCAACAACCCAAAACATCAGCACATTATCAACAGTTTCTCATCCCAAATCCAAAACACAGTGTCACACTGACTTCTGTGAAGAAAACCAGCTCTATCCTGGCTGAAACCAGGACACAGGGAATAAGGGAAGAGGTTCCCCGAGGGCAAAACATTACTAAAGCATTTAATGAACAACAAGGGAAAGACGAATCTCCAACAGAATGGTTGGAGAGGTTGAGGAAAAACCTACAAATGTACTCTGGAATTGATCCGAATACAGTGGCTGGGACCGCACTCCTTAGAACACAATCTGTAGCTAAATCCTGGGGGCATATAAGAAGGAAATTAGAAAAATTGGAAGATTGGCAAGAAAGAAGATTAGAGGAGTTACTTAGAGAAGCCCAGAAAGTCTATGTTAGGAGGGACGAAGAAAAACAAAAAGCAAAAGCAAAAATTTTTGTACGTGTCAGTAGTAGGAGCAAAAGGAGAGCCTTTTAAAGTAAATATATTGAAAGATGTAGAAGTAGAAACAGAAAAGAAAATTTGTCTTAATGATTTACTTTTGCTCCCTGAAGCGGAATACAATTTATTAGGAAGGGATTTGATTTTGAAGTTAAACTTGAGCATTCAGAGTCAAGGGGACAAATTGCAGATTAAATTATACACTTTAACACAAGAGGATGAAGAAGCTATTAACCCCTCAGTGTGGTATAAGGAAGGGGAAACTGGAAAGATAAAAATGGACCCCATAAGCGTTCAAATAACAGATCCGCACCGCCCAATTAGAATCAAGCAATACCCTATACCTATGGAGGGTCAAAAAGGATTAAAAGGATATTTACCCTGAAGCTAAATAAATGGAGACATAGAAAGTTATTAATGTGACTGGGTGCGGGACAGAGGAGGAGATAAAAAACAGGGGCAAGGAATCGGGTAGGGGGACGGAAGGACGTTTTAAGAAGCGGCAGGCTACGAGAAAAGCAGGAAAGAATTAAAAAATAGGAACAGGAATGAGGATAGAAGGAAATACTGAAACAAAATTTAAAAAGGGACAGAGTATACGGAAAAAAGGGAGGAGTTAAAAGTACGTGAAAGGGAAGCTGGATAAAGGGAATCGTTGAAGGAGAAATTAGGTAGCGGTGGGGTGCAAGAAATACAAGGGGAGGGGCGGGGTACCAAAAAAAAAACCCCCAAACAAAAAAACGGAGAAAGGGAGCCGGGTAGAGGGAGACGTAGAAGAACTTTTAAAAAGCAACCGGGTACGAGAGACACGGACAGGAATTAAAACGCAGGGACGGGGAGACGGACAGAGGACAAGGCAGAAAGGAAAAAGAAGTGGCGGTCAGGTACGAGAAACACGGGAATATTAAACAAACAGGGAGACGGCTAGAAGGAACCGCAATGAGAAAATGTTAAAAGTAACAGGGTACAAGAACCACAGGAAATAATGAAAAAATAGGGACGGGGAGATGCACAGAAGGAAACATAGGAAGAAAGTTTTTTCAGCGACGGGGTGCAGGACAGAGGGAGGAAATAAAACACAGAGACAGGGTGCCGGAGGGAGGGAACTGTAGCGCGAGAAATTAAAATGCAGCAGGGTACAAGAAACACAAGTAAGCATTAAAAAACGGGGAGAGGGAGCCGCAGAGAGGGAAACGTGGGAAAAAATTAATAGGTGAAATGGTACAGGGCAGAGTCGGCAGATGAGCAGTAAGTTTCGGGGAGCCAACAAACAAGGGATTCTAAAGCAGTTCCAAGAGCTAATCCCAGGAAACCCAGGGTTAAAGTTCTCAGTTTCATATTTCACTTTCAAAATATGTAGAACTTCGACAGAGATGACATCGTGTTTTCCTTAAACCAGCTGATTGCAAACTGCTGCGCTGGGCGAGAACACCATAAACAGTTTAAGACGAACGGCCACGCTCCTAAGTAAAACAATAAACCCAGCGCACGGGAGCCGCGCAGCCTCTGCTTCGGCCTTCGCCTCTCGCCATCCGCCGCCAAAGCTGCTGCCGCATCCTGCGCGCCACGCGTAGCAGGTTTCCAGCCACGGCCTGAAAGGCGGTGAGGGTAAAATACGAGAAAATGTGCCATTACGCTCTGCAGTTACGGTTAATTCAGGTCCTGTTTCACAGTCCGGTTACGGAACGCGGGGTCGCTCGCAGGAAGCGTCGTGGCGGAAATCAGAGGGGTGCCGAGGCGGCCGGAGAGACGGCAGAAGGCTGGAGGGCACAGAGGTACTCGGGAGGGGATCTGAACGGAGCACAGGCGGCGTCGGGGAGACGCTGGCCGACGGGAGGCGAGCAAGAAGGAGGAGAGGACAGAAAGACCGCTCTGAGGAAGAGGGATGGCCCGAGGAGATGTTCTGACAAACCGAGAGGGGTACAAATCACGCTCCAGAGATAACAGCGCGCCAAGGAGACCCCGTAAAACCCCGGGATGGGGGGGGGGGGGGGAGGAGGGGGTAAGGGAGACGCGCCAGGGAAATCTAAAAAGCGACAGGGTGTGTGACAAACAGAAAGAATTGGAAAAGAACAGACATCTTGATAAAAGCAAATATAGAAAGAGAATTTAAAAAGAAAAAAAGGGTATGAGGCAGGGGAGGAAAAAACTAACAAATAGGGAGAGAAGACCAGATAAAAGTAGACAAAAAATTATCAAAAGCGAAGGTGTTAAAGAAGGAGAAACTTGGCAATGGGGCAGCAGAAGAAATCAACAAAGGCAGAAAGCAAATTTAAATAGTGACAGGGTATAGCAGAGGCGGGAATGAATTAAAGACAGTGAACTGGATGAAAACAGATAGGGAAAAAAAATTCAGAAGTGATTTCACACAGGATAGGCAGGAAGTAATAAAAACGTAGGGTTAGCCGTCTCCATAAAAGCAGACACAGAAAATTTAAAAAACGATGAGGTAGAGGACAGACAGGAAAAGAGTAAATAATCGGGACAGAAAACCAGGTTAAAGTAAGCATAAAAACTTAAGTTCCTCACCGTTCCTGGAGGTATTTAAAAGGCGCGTGGATGTGGCACTTAAGGCCACGGTTTAGTGGTGGACTTGGCCGTGTTAGGTTTACGGCTGGGCCCGATGATCTTGAGTGTCTTTTCCATTCTAAATGATTCTGTTATTCGAAAATGAAGACGTTAAGACGGGGAAAAAAAGTTAAAATAGGGAAAAAACCTGAATAGGCAAAGACATAGCAAGAAAATTTCACAAGCAACAAGGTATGGGACACACTAGAATGAGCTAAAAAAATGAAGCTGCTGAAGTGGATAAAAACAGACGAGGAAAGAAAATCTAAACGTGAGGGGGTACAGGAGAGACAGGAACCAACTGAAAAAAAGGGAGCTACATCCTAATAAAAGTAGATTTAGAACGAACATGTTAGAAGCGGCAAGTTACAGGAAATGGGAAAAAAAAATGTAGGGATAGAAAATGAGATAAAAGTACACCGAGAAACAAAATTTCAAACCAAAAAGAACGATGACTAAAAAAACTGAAAAATGGGGACAGCGAACCACATAAAAGTAGACGCAGAAAGGAAATACAAAAAGCGGTGCCCTTAGGAAAAAATAAGAGAAAATAACTAATAAGTAACGACAGCGGACGAGATAAAAGTAGAAAATTTGAAAAGCAATGGGGATCAAGGACTTTAATTAAAGACAGCGATGGTGACCTAAAATGGAGATGTAGAAGGGAAACTGAAGAAGGGGTGGCACTAAGGAAAGACAAGAAATAACTGAAGATACAGACATGGAAGGGCACAGAAAGTACATGTTAGAAGTGATAGGCATTAGGGAAATAAAGGAAAAAACAGAAATAGGGACAGTGGAGTAAAACAGCTATAGAGAGACAATTTTAAATGCGATGACAATAAAGAAAAACCAGAAGAGAGAGACAGAAGATGGGATAAAAGTAGAAAATGTTAAAAGCAACAGGGATTAAAGAAATAAGGAAAAAATTGTGAGATAGGGACAGTAAACAGAGATGTAGAAAAAAAGTTTTAATAGTGAGGGCGCTAAGGAAAGACAAGAGCTAATTAAAAATACAGACAAAGGGAACAAAAGTAAGCCTGGCAAGAACATTTAAAAAGCAATAGGTGTTAGGGAAAGAAGGGAATAAAACATGAAAGAAACGGCAAACTTTTAAAAGAGTTGGAGAAAGAAAAATGAAAAAGCAAGGTGATGCAGAGAAGTGAAAGAAATTTAAACTCAGTAACATCACAGTGTCATTAAGCAGACATCTTCTGTTTCACTTCCCCCCTTTTCTATTACCCTTGCGAATTCTTTCGCAGTCCCTTATAACGTACCATTCTCCTTCGTCCGTCGATTAAAATACCTCCCTGTTGCGACTTCAGGTTTGACCTTACTCTTTTTCCAGGTAACACAGTCATCCCCATTCTTCTGACAACGCCATAGCGAACCTCGAATTATACAACACGTACATAAAACAAATAAGCTATCAACTAATACGAGTACAAGCAGCTCTTTGATCCATTTAAAATTTGGTAACCGAGAGGCTAATTTGCTCCGAACTTCTTCACAACCCCAAGAGGTGATGTAAATCTAAAGCTGTTCTTATCATGACCTACTCCATAGCAGGGGTTATTAAATAGAGAGGTGTTAACCGGAACTCCTGTTAGAGAGAACGTCTGGCTAGACTCTCTAGGCACTTGCAATCGCTCTCGTTTAGAATTTCCTAATATTATTATGTATTTCTATAGATTATTTTCGCCTAACTGGGTGAGATCTTCCCCTCGGTATTGGGATCGGTTACGGCCGCCCCAACAAAATTCCAAATGGACTTAAATTCTCTTTAGTTCCCGGTTTTACCCTGATTCGTAGTAGGGCTACAGTGGGAGCGCTTGGTACCAATGTAGATTTGCTTCTTGACTAAGTTTAGCTAGCTGTTGTTTAATTAAGTGATTCATTTTCTCCACTGGCCCACTTGCCTGAGGTCGGTTGCCGGTTGGTTCCTAAAATTTTACTAACTCGTTGCACTATTTGCGCACAAAAATGAGCACCCTTATCAGAAGATATTACTGCTGGTACTCCAAATCTGGGAATAATTTTCGTTTAAGAGTACTCCTGTCACTTCCCTAGCCTTATTAGCCCTACAAGGGAAAGCTGCTGGCCAGCCCGAAAAGGTATCTGTTAATACGAACAAATCCCAAACCCTCCCCTTTCCGTGGGAGTTCGGAAAAGTCTGTTTGTCAATTTTGACCTGGAACTTTCCCTTTACCGAGACTTCCAAATTTTACACGATTTCCCACCTTTGCATACTTCACAGTTATTAACCATGGCTTTTACAGTTTGAAACAAATTCCTGGCTACTCTTTGCTTCATAAGGGAATCATACGAGGCTTCAGTTGCCCAATGAGTCTGGTCGTGTTCTGCTTTTACCGGTTTCCGTACTATTCTAAAGGGAACTATTACTCTGTTACCTTTTAATTTTGCCCAACCTGATGATTCAACTTCTGCTTCCAAATCTTTAATTAATCTAAGATCCTTCTCATCACAGTCGACCGAGTCCGGTAGCGGCAAAGCTTTTTCAGGAATCAAACTTAACACCTCACCTTGTTCCGCAGCTCTTTTTGCCTCATAATCTGCCGATTTATTCCCCACTTCCTGAGCAGCGTCACCCTCTTGGTGCCCCTTGCGGTGCATAAGCGCAACCGCCGAAGGCGACTGTACCGCATCCAAAAGTCTTAGGATCACGTCAGCAAGCTTAATGTTTTCCTTGGGCGGTCAGAAGCCCCCGTTCCTTCCGGATAGCCCCACGGGCATGAACTACACCCAAGGCGTATTTTGAATTTGTCCGGGTGTTCGCTCGCAGTCCTTCAACAAGCTCTCACTAAAGCAATTCATTCGGCTCGTTGTGCGGATGTACCCTCAGGGAGTGACTTTGCTTCCAGCACTCGCTCTGCGGTGGTCACGGCATACCCCGCCATTCGAGCTCCATCCTTGGCTGACAGTAGGCACACTGATCTTTCGGGAGGGGTTGACTTCCCCGAGACGGGGCACTTGGGCTACTTCTCATGGCTCCTCGCCTCCCATTAGTGGTGTTTCCCGGTGGGATCCCAGAGGTTACCTGGCCCCTGCGGTGCGCAAAGCAGCCGCTGTAGCGCTGGCAATTGTTTTGCCCATTCCCCGCCCCCCCCCGCCTGTCCCTATTCCGACACACTTGCCAAGCAGTCTCCAGCAATTTCTCTAAATCTCTCACATCTGTTCCTTGCACTTGCTGTAACTTTTTCTTGACATCATCCATCAGCTGTCCCAGAACCAGGAATAACAACTGACCCTTTCCCTCCCGAGAGGTACGGTTTAAAGGAGTATATTTCTGCATCCCTTCTTTTAATCGGTTCAAAAAATCAGTAGGGGATTCTTTTCTATCTATCTAGTTTAATTTCATACAATTTAGACCAATTTACTGATTTTGGGACAGCACTTCTTATTCCAGAAGCCATTCGTTCCCTGTACCGCGGTACTAAGTCCCGGGCTCCTGGCTGGTTAGGGCCCCGACCGGGACTGGTAATGGGAACATGGTTATCCACTGTTCCCGGCAGAGTTCCAGCCAAAACCAGAGCCTGGACTTGAGGGTCTGGCCACCCTCACAACACTCTGCTTTTCTGCCTCGCTGAACACCGCATCCGACATTGCACGCACATCCTCGCAATCGGGGTCAAACAATCCTTTAATCTCCCATTCTGTCAACCTTTAAACATCTTTGTCCAATGCCACAAGGCGAGCAACATCTTTTTGGCTTCCTATTTTGCTTATTGTTTGTCTTTTTCTATTGCCAGGACCATAGGGTCCTGGGGTGCTGAATTGATTCCACGTTCTTTCTGCCATTCAGGGTGGTTTCGTAGAGTGAAAAACATACGTATCTGCATAAAGCACTTCATCCCATTTTCCTTCTCCCTGAAGGAAGAGCATTAAATTGTACTATTACACTAAATGTATAATACCTATTATAACGTGTGTAGTATTATATTACAATTATATGTACCTTAATGTAATAATGTATTCTATTTTAATGTCCTGTTAAAGGGCCATTTTTCTCCACCGTCTGGCTTCTAGAGAGGCCACCACTGATTACAATGCTTAATTAAAGTTTTCCTATCGACACTGCCTCCCGGCACTCCCCCCGGATCTCTCCAGTGCTGCAAAACACATCCCAGTGGGCTTTTCTTTAGAATTCCGCCACTCTGTGACTCTCCCATATCTGATGCAAATTTTACCGTTAATAACCAAAATCCAATAAATGACAAACCAATAACCAATACCCGAAATGCATTAGCCAAAAGTCAGGTAACAGTTAACCGGACCTCCAAATGGGGACGCAGCCCCTCCAAACGGGGAAGTTAATCCCCTACCATATGGGACACAAGTCCCCCAGAGGTACACCCGTAAGGTGCTAGCGAGCCAGTATACGCCGACCCGTGTGCACGTCTGCACGTCTTAAAGACGGTCCCAAATTGATCGATCGTTACCAATTCAGGATTTAAGGATGTCTTCTTGCCAGAGGGTCTTTGTCTGTCCCCGCGGTGATCCGACTGAGAACGGGGGTCTCTCCGGAAAAGATCTCCGGGGGCAAACCCAAGAGAGTCCCAGACTCATCGGGTCCCGCAGCCGAACAGAGGATGTCCCTCCCATCTGGGTCACCAAATGATTCACAAAAGTTACAGAAATTTAAACTCAGTAACACCAAAGTGTCATTAAGCAGACGCCTTTATTGCCACGCCGGACGCCTGGGGGATATCTCCTCCCAACGCGCGCACGCGGAAGCAAAACTTCATCCTTTATATACCTGAAAGACGTGAATATTTGCACGTGTCCTGAGAAATCTCCGCCTCCTCGCTTATCTGCCACGTTTACATAACGCTGGTGTTGCAAAACTACCCTACGCGTGCGCGGGCGTCTCGGGCGGTCGTCGGTGGTCGTTTGGGGAGTTAGCCCCCTCCTTCTTTTTCCCTTTTATGGTCACAGGTCTCCTGAGGATAGTTCCTTCTCCTTGGATGTTTTCCCCTTCTGTTCTTCAGCCAAGCGGTTCCTTCTTATCATCCGTGTTTGAGCACTCCTGCTAGGACGTTTCTGTGCTCAAGGTGAAGGTATCTCCTCTGCACTCATCAATTTCTCAGTCCTTGCTCTTAACTCTTCTCCTCTTGGTTCTCTCCACCTGTCTTCTCCGTTTCTACTTGTGTTTTAATTTTCATCAGGGCTGCTTTCCTCCTGATGAACTGTTTACATATAGGTACAGTGTTGGCACTGAGGCAAATACAGCCTAAGGACTATGAGAATAGGCCGTTAAACATAATGCCACGGTTGCTAGGCTAAAGAACTCTATACTAAAGTTAAACTAATCACGAAATCAATAACCTTCCAGAAAGTACATCTCTTCAGAAATTTGTAAAACTGACAGTTGATTAGTTACACATGCTAAAACCTTCTAATTGTTTTAGATCCTTGTTTCAGAGGGCACTAAGGGAAGGGAAGAAGTCAGTTAAAAAATAAGGGTAGGCAAATAAGGACCGCGAATGAGAGAAAAGGCGGCAGAAAATTTTAAAAGCAATGGTGATTACGGCAAAAGGAAAAATATTAAGAGGCAGGGATGGCGAACTAAAATGGAGACGTAGATAGAAAATCTAACAAGTGAAGCCACTAAGGGAATACCAGAAACAATCAAATACAAAGGGATACTGAAAAGTCGGCCAGAAAACCCTCTAACACTTAGTTTGAAGCTTTAGAAGGCGGGCATTCCTTACGGCAGCGCTGGGGATCGCTCCACCACGAGTGCTCCGACGGGTTAGTAAAGCACATCAGTTCATATGCAGAAAAGTCATACGTGTCATCAGATCCCCCAAGAAGGGCAGTCATATGGTGAGGAGTCCCCGGAATTCGTTGACATAGTCCAAGCATGCGCAGTAAAATTAGGGTTAGGGTCTTTTCACCCTCAGGTGGTCGTCCACAGTCTTCCTCACGCAGTCTGCCAGTTGAACCTGGGGCTTCCTTTGTCCATATCTAGTCATCGAATTAGCTCCTCGGTCTTTCGGCCTCAGGACGGCACAAGGAGGTCAATTTAACCTGGTAGCAGTGATTTCCACGGGAAGCCTAAGGAGCTTGCTTTGTGTTATCCGTGAGTTTACACGGGAAGCCTAACAAGCTTGCTCACGGTCTGTTTGATCTTGTCGGGCAAGAAGTGACATGTTTAAGGTCTCAGCCAGTGATTTTACTTAAAAGAGTAAGTAAAGACGGAGAGGGGGAGACGGACAGGGAGACAGGGAGAAAGAGTAAAACAGCGATGGGCTTCAAGAGGGAGAGAGAGAAGAATTAAAAGATCCTGGCAGGGAGCCGGACAGGGCAAGACGGCAAAAGAAATGAAACTGCAGCGTGGCTCAGGGCTGACAAGGACAAAATTGCAAAACAGGGACAGGGAGCAGGATAGCGGGAGACAGAGGAAGAAAGAGACTTGTGCTGTGCTACAGGGCCGAGAAGGAAGACCTTGAACATCAGCCAGAGACTAGAGAACAGAGTGGAAGGAAGGCAAAAACGGTGGCTGGGAGCCGGACAGAGAGAGACTGTGAAAGAAAAGAGTAGCAACACGCTACATTGCAGAGGGAGGAATGGAAAAGCAGGGACAGGGAGCCAGACTGAGAGAGGCAGAGGAAGGAAAAATAGCCACAAGCTACAGAGCAGGGAGAGAGAGGACCTAAAAGATGAGGACGGGGAGCTGGTCAGAGTGAGATGGAGAAAGGAGGTATGGGCGGGGGGTGGTGGGGGGGAACCACATCAGCGTGGGAAAGAGGGGGGGGCCAGGGGAGAGGCAGTGAGGGCCCGGGATGCAGAATAGGGGCACAGGGCCCCGAGGGCCTGGGACTCACCACAGCTTTCACTCCCTGCACTGCTGGGAGAGTTCGCCAGTTCAGACGCTTCTTCCTCCTCCTCCTCCTCTCCTTCCTTCGCCTTCTGTAACTCCTGTCGCTTGGCTGTCCTCCACCTAAGAGAATACCGGGGTGTCTTACAGCTCGTACAAGACGGGGCTCCCTACACACGTCGCCTCGCTCGTGCGCTACGCGGCCGCCTTTGGTGACGCGTACAGACCCTGCATGTCGATGGTGTGGCCTGCTGCGGACTACGAAGAGGGATCCTACCTCACCTGGAGGGGCTGGCTCGCTCTTCCCTGCAGCAGGAGGCAGCTGCCGGCCGGCCGGCCTTCGGTTTCTTCTTCCTCTTTACCGTTCTCTGGCCTCTCCAGCTCTGGCCGTGGCAGCTCCCGCCCAGGGCCGGCAAGCGCTCCGCCTGTCCCTTTCTGCAGCCGTGCCACGAGGAGAGCGAGGCTGGGCAGAGACAACCCACGCGAGCCCGAGGCGGGTGCGGTCAGCGGCATCCCCCCCCAGCGCGGCCCCTGGCAGAGGGAAAGAAGCAGCAGCGACCCTTATTACCGTAGTTCCCCCCTGGCCGAAGCCTCTCCTTCCGCGGGGGCCGCCGCTCTGCCCCTGCACCGCTGCCAACGGCGTCCGCTTTCACGGAGAACCCAGTGCACGCGAGGCCCGGCTTGCCGCCTCTGCGACAGGGCCCGGGGTCGGCCCGGGGCTACGGGACGGGCTTCAGGGGAGGGGCTGGAGCTGGGGGCAGCTGCGCGGGGCCAGGAGAAGCGAGCGGGGGGGCTCTGACGAGTTGGGAGGCGCCCGGCGTCCGCGCCTGGGGGGTGTCCGCCTCCCTCCCTCCTCCCAGAGCCCCGGTAATTCCCCGGGGCTGCCCCGACCCGACTCGCCTCCAGCGGGCCGGCAGCCGGTCGCAGCGGGCGGCTCGAAGTTCCTCGCCCCGCCACCCGCGGGCGGCCGGTGCGCAGGAGACGCCCCGCACCCGCCCCAGGGGATCGCTCGCCTCACCGGTGGTCCCGGCCCTTCACGCCCCGCCGGGAACTGGACCCCGCTGCGCCGCCTTGCTGCTCCCGCGCGCCGCGCATGCGCCGGACGCCGGCGGCGCGCCGCAGGGGCGAGGGGCGGTGCGCGAACGCCGGGCTGCAGTAGCAGCGAGCACCCGGCGGCCGTGCCTCCTTTTGCAGGGCGAGCACCCGCCCACGTTGCGCACATGGGGCGGCAACGGCGCGACCTTACCGGGAAGTAGCAAAGAGCGCGCAGGGACCGCAGAACGGCATCGCGGTTACCGGCGGCCGGCAGCGTGGGTCACTGAGGCGCCGCCGCGCATGCGCGGATTCCGAGCTGCGGCGAGGTTCCCCACCGCGCATGCGTGCCTCCCGAGCTGCGGCAATGCGCCCATCGCGCATGCGCAGCTTCTGAGCGACGAGGTGCTGTACCGCGCATGCGCGGCTGCCGAGCTGCAGTACCTAATTTTGGTCACAGGGCGGCAGCACTGAGGGCGGCGAGGAGGCACGCCACCACGCATGCCCGGGAACCCGCGTCGCAAAAACTACATCTCCCGGCATGCACTAGCAAGCACAGCATGACCGCCCGGAAGACCACGCTTCCCGGCATGGCGGGGAACGAACATGGCCGAGAGCAAACCCCGTGCCTCAGGACTTCGGCTCCCGCCATGCCGCGAGACGCAGCCTGTCCTGCTGGCTCACCCTGCGCGGACACCGTCTTCCACCCCCCCCATCCCCCATCCCCGCCGAGACGCGAGCGCTCACCCGCCCTCTGCAGCGTAGTTCCGGGTGGACCCCTCCGCCGGCTCGCACACCCCTCTGCTCCGTGCCTCCGACGCGGACCCCGCCGCCCTGCCTCAGGTCGATCGGGCGGCCCCACTCACCTTCTTTCTCGCTGCAGCCGCAGCCCGGTCAGGCCGGGCGACCGCTCCACCCTTGGCTCCCCCCGGCCCGTCCACAGCCACCGGGAGTAGGGCAGCAGCAGCACCAGCCCCTCCCCCGGCAGCCACCCCTGTGCAGGGAGCGTCCGTCCCCACCGGCCTCACCGCCCGCACCTGGGGCTCCTCCAGCCCCGGCCCACAGCTGGAGCCCAGCTGGAACAGGGGGCCAGCGCCCGACCCCCACCCCAGGGCATCCCCTCCTGCCCCGAGCTCCGGCACAGCCCCTCACCCGGGGCAAAGCGAGGGCGAACGCAGCCGTGAGGGCAAAGGAGGCGGCGCATGACAAGGCCCGGGAGCGGGGCTGCCCCGGGGCTCGGGGCCTGCCCCGGGGACACCCCGGCAGTCCTTCCCGGAGCCGCGCTCCTCGGCGCGGCAGGGAACAGGCGGGCGGGCGGCTCCCGGAGCCATGGGCTGCTGGGCAGGGGGAGGCCGCCGAAAACGAGGTGTGAGGCACGGGACGCTACAAGAGAGGAGACCGGGGGCAGGGAGTCAGACCAGGAGAGAGGGAGCGACAAAAAAGTGGCAACCGAGCCGAAAGGAGGAATGAAACAATGGGGAGCCAGGACAGTGAAACACGGAGGTAAGGGGCGGGGAACACCACCAAAACAACCCCCATATCTGCACCGTACAGGGAGCTGGGGAAAAAAGAGAGCTGGAGAGCAACAAGAAGAGCAATGAGCATGGAAAGAAGGGGGTGCATGGGTGGTGGGAGTCCAAAATAGGGTCATCAGGGAGCCAGAGACGGTGAGATGGAGAACGGACAAAAGCGACAGGCGCTGCAGGGGGGAGAGGGAGGAATGAATGAGCAGGGACAGCCAGCCAGCCAGCGACGGAGAAAGGCAAGAGACCGCACGGGCGACAGCGCGGAGAGGGAGGAATTAAAAGCGAGGGACAGATTGCTGGGAAAGCAGAGGCAGAGAATGGAACAGAATCAGAGCGTGCTACAGGGCCAACAAGGAAGAAACAGGGACAGGGAGCCAGGGAAAGAAAAAGTACTGAGGAGCTACAAGACAGACAGGGAGAAATGAAAAAACAGGGTTCCGGAGCCCGGCAGAGAGAGAGCTGGTGAAAGAAAACGGTAGCAGTAGGCTACAGGGAGGAGAGGAAGGAATGAAAAGATAGGGATGGGAAGCCAGGCGCAGAGAGAACCATGCCTCTGTGCTCTGAATGAGAGGCCTGTCTGGAAATAGAAAGTGCAGATACTAAATTTAATAAAGTAACAGCGAATACGATAGAGATGAGACTTGACCAAGTGTAGCACAAAATGTAAGATACACTACCCTGCTCCGTCAACGACTGTGGCCTAGCATCTAATGGCAGGCTTAGTTTCTGTTTCCCAAGGAGAGTAGCACAAAAACATAATTTTCCTATTATACAAATATTTTACCAGACTATGCAAAGAAAGTAACAACAATTGCCTTACAGATCTACATGAATACATAACAGTAGCAGGAAATTGCTAGAGTACAAAACACTCAGCCTTCAAAGTCCACAGAAAGACATTAGGTCTTGTAAATCATCGGTTCTAAGGACCCTGCTGCTACCACATCACCGCAACATGTGACTCACAGCGTATTTCTTTCTTTCTAGGTTTAAGGAATTCCTTCATTTTGGGGGTTTATATGTTGGGGGGTTGTGAAGAAGGAAGCTCCTTAGCTGTGTTTTTCTTAAATCTGGCATATTAACTATTATGGCATGCTGTAATGATCACAGATTTGATATGTTTTCCTGGAAACCAAGTTGAATGCAGAAACAAACTCAAAGACCCAAGCACAGAAAGTGAGCTAGGATCCTGGCGTACAAGCTGGTGTAGACAAAAATCTTACAGAAGATTAACTGAAAAGTCCTCATTCTGCAAATGCTTATACACTTATCAATCCATTACTTGAGTCCACTAGCTTCGTATACAGTAAAGCCTGTGAGAGTAAACATTGTGGTCTGCTTGGTAGATTCATCTGTGACTCCACTCATTGCATACTTAATATTTTCCCCTTCTGTCAGAAGGAGTCGTTTTACCAAATGAAGTTAACGTTGTTCATGATCGCTTTTATGGGAAACTGGCAAAAAAAGAGTTTTCCTTAGGGTGAAAGAGCGAAAATGTTGTGTTGCCAAAAGAACAAATTCAGGATTCAAATGCAAGTCCGCTCGCCCTAAGAAGTTAACACTTCTTCTCCTATAACAGTTCCCCACACAGAGCTCTAGCGAATGAGGACCTTATTTTGCTAGTTCTTGGATTTTGTCCACAGTCTGGACCAAACAAAATCTCTCCTCAAGGTTAACTCACTGAGCGACGTCATTCCACAGCTGACAAGACACTAGGTGTTTGAGGAGGTCGGGGGTGATTAGGAGTTTGGTTTTGGTTTGAAATTTTTTTACTCCCCAATTGCAGTTACAAATTCAGAAAAAAAAAAGAAATATAGGAACACACTCACATAAAACTTTCCTCGCGTTTGGTTCCTTCCACGGTATTCATCATGCATTCAAAATCAAGGTGCATTGCTGTACAAAGCAATGTATCACTTCTCTACGTTATTCACAGGCAGCACAGAAGTTAAAATTCAACGCAAGAGTTCTGCAAGGACACAAAAGGGAAAAAACACGTGCCATCTAGTTTCCTGCCCACTGAGAAATTGGAAAGCAGCTTAAAAAAGGCAAGACGTACAAAAAAAGATCCCCGGCATTAAGGACTCTATTGTCTTGGTTAATATTGGTAACTATTGCTTGGATTTCTTTGTAAAAAGAAACACAAAGGGATTAGACTATAATCAATGAGAATTAAGCCAGCACAGCAAAAACCCAAACAAACCCAACACATAAACAACATTAACTCCTCAGAAATACCTTCCAAACATTTCTTTAGAATAAAAACAGGGAACATGCAGCTACTGGAGACTTCAATATTTATGTCTTTCTGTGACTCTCCACACCTACATTTGGGGAGAAGACTATAAAACAAGTTCACAGTGCATGAGGTCTTTTAAACTAAAAAAGGGATTAAACTTATGAGAAGTATTTTACTTCTAGAGCTTCACTTGTTCTCTTTGCATTATCATAGGACCCACAGAAGCAAGCCTAGAAAACTTGTGGAAAATTAGTTACATGAATTATGAAGAGGGCCAAGAATCTCTCAATTTTAAACCTACCTCGGGCAAACGATTCTGCCAGCAACTTTTCCAGACTCTGGGATTTTCCTGCTTTCCGTATTTCTGAAAAGATGGTGGGGGAAGCTACCATGCTTGTATAACCTTGGAAGCTGTTAGCATTTCTGCAAAACATGAAACGTTCTTACAGACTGAGCATGCAACAGGGAAAGTTTTACAGACATCCCTTTGTTCTACGCACAACGCCATACTTCTCTCAAAACTGGTAGCCAAGGAGGGAAGGTTTTGAACTCTTTTACGTTTACCTGAATTGTACTGCATAAATATGATGTCTTTTTTTAAGTGCTGCAAATTCCTCTTCATTTTCTGGGATTGCTTCATATGAATATAGACCATGTTTTAATCAGGCATTGCTACCTAACAATTCCAGACACTTGCTAGCTCATTGCTTGACAAATGCATATACTCTGAATACTGCAGATGTCAAATTTGGCCTGAAGTTTGGTGTCCATCATGACAGGCCACAATTTAAGCATAACAGAAGGCGACCAAATCTGTTCAGAACGTACTACAGGTTTTCACTTTGCAAATCATAATAGTTTTGGTATTTCCTTGAATGCTCAGCTCTTTATGACAAATGACTATGGATGGACAAAAAAAACCAAACCAAAAAACCCAATCACAAAAATTTTCTCCCAAGCTTCTCGATTCTAAAACAAATCTAAAAATTACAATGTGCCCTAAAACAAACCCTGAACTCACAAAGAAAGTAAAGAACAAATATGAGCTGCATTATAAAAATCTCAAATTTTATGCCAGTCTCATGGTTACAGTAGGCACTGTATGGACGGTCCCATATCTTCCCGCACAAGGAAGAAAACTGCCTCTAGGACTGTCCCTACAGCTTTACAAGCCCCACTCCGAGAGGCAGTGGGACCTGATGGAGGAACAATGATGATTAAGGTGCCCTTTTCCACCACTGATCTAGGAGAATGGAGAAAAGTTGCAAGAGACTAGAGAAGCGACCCGGTGAGTGTTAGTAAGCATTTTCAGTTCATGGTAAAACAACATAATGCAGACTGGAAAGGTATACAGTTGCTCTTAGAGTATATGACAGAAACAGAAAAGCAATTAATTTTGAAAACAGCAGAGAATTTAGCTGAAGACCATTACAAGATCATGGGGGGATGTCAAAGAATATTTCCCCTCCGAGACCCAAAATGGGACGCTAATAAATCTGCCCATATGGAGAGGCTACAGGAATATCAAGACTGGATTTTGAAGGGAATGGAAAGGGCTATTCCCAAAACCACAAACTGGTCAGCTCTATATGCAGTTAAACAAGGTCCTTCTGAGTCCCCATCCGAGTTCCTGGATCGATTGAGGGATGTAATGCGCCGTAGCACACCGCTGGATCCTGGGTCAGAGGTAGGAATACAACAAATAGTCTCCCTGTTCTTGGGTCAGTCTACGGGGGACATTAGGCACAAACTCCAGAAGCTGCGCCCTACAGAAGGTAGAAATCTGTAAGTGTTGCTGGGTGAAGCGTGGAGAGTATTTAGTAATAGAGAGGAAGGATAGCAGTTGTCAGGGAAGAGGAGGAAGGGAGGCCTAGACGAGAACCATCTTGATTAGGTAAGGATCAATGTGCGTTGTGTAAGAAATTTGGTCATTGGAAAGGAGGGTGTCCAAGAAACAAGGCAAAGAGGCGAAGCCACCAGACAGGAAGAATAGTAGCCCATGTGAAAAAGGATTGACAGGGACCTGGGGAATGTACCCTAGCAGATCCACTGGTTATAATGAGGCTGGGGAAGGAAGAACAAGAAGTAGAATTTTTGGTTGACACAGGGGCAACATACTTGGTTTTAAATCAAGCCTTGATGCCCCTGGGAAACGACTATATCATGGTAAAAGGAGCGACTGGCCAAAGTGAAAAGGCATATTTTTGTAAACCTTTGAAGTATAAATTGGGAAAACAATGGGGTATCCACAAATTCCTACATAGGCCCAACTCCCCAAAGCCACTTTTGGGAAGAGATTTGTTAGAACAATTGGGTGCAAAAATTACATTTGAAAAAGGAGAAATTACTCTGGAAGTAAAAGATCAGCAATATATCCAGATACTGAGTCTATTCTTAACCAGTCTGCCCGCAGAAGGGAAGGTAAGGAAGGAATTCGGCCAGTGATTGGAAGATTTTTATAAATAGGATTACTGAAAAACTGTGAGTCTGATTTCAACACCCCTGTATTACCTGTTCGTAAACCTGACGGGTTGTATAGTGTGGTCCAGGATCTACGGGCCGTAAATAAAATAACTGAGGACCTTTACCCCGTAGTAGCAAATCCATATACCCTGTTGACCGTATTAACAGCTGAACTAACTTGGTTTACTGTTTTAGATCTGAAGGATGCCTTCTTTTGCCTCCCTCCCCATGAAGCCAGCCAAAAATGATTTGCATTTGAATGGGAATACCCCAAAAGTGGTCGCAAGACTCAGCTCACTTGGACGGTGTTGCCACAAGGATTTACGAACAGTCTACCATCTTTGGCAATGAGCTCGCAAAAGACTTGGAATCTTGGGAAATACCGTCTGGAGAAAGGAAACTGTTACGATACGATTGTATGATCTGGACGGGCAAAGAGAGCACACGAGCCTTTGAGCTACTAAAGAAAGCTTTGGTGTCGGCTCCGGCCTTAGAGCTCCCCGATGTGAGTAAACCGTTTTTTTCTCTTTTCCCACGAGAAACAGGGAATTGCTCTGGGAATATTAGCACAAGATCTGGGCCCCTATCGACGAGCAGTTACCTACTTTTCCAAACAGTTAGACGCAACTGCGAAGGGTTGGCCTGGATGCTTGAGAGCAATTACAGCTGTAATATTGAATGTACAAGAAGCCCGAAAATTTACTCTGGGCCAGAAGATGACTGTTTTAGTGTCTCACACAGTGTCCGCAGTGCTGGACGCAAAGGGTGGGCACTGGCTTTCTCCACAAAGATCCCTGAGATATCAGGCTATACTGATAGAACAGGATGATGTGGAGGTCGTAGTTACTAACATTGTCAACCCAGCTTCTTTCCTTAGTGGAAACACGGGAGAACCAGCGCATCATGACTCTTTGGAGACTATTGAAACAACGTACGCAAACCGACCAGATCTAAAAGACAACCCTATGGAAAGCGGAGAAAACTGGTTCACAGGTGGAAGCAGCTATGTCCTGAGTGGTAAAAGACACATGGGATATGCCATTACCACTAGTCAAGAAATAATAGACCTTTGCCCATAAATACCTCTGCACAGAGCGCAGAAATAATTGCTCTGACCCGAGCCTTGGAAGTGGCTCAAGGCAAAGTTGTGAATATTTATACAGACTCAAGATATGCCTTCGGAGTTGTGCACGTGCATGGAACAATCTAGGAGGAAAGAGGGTTACTGAGCTCTCAAGGGAAAACTATTAAGCATGCAAAAGAGATTTTGAGACTCTTGAAAGCAGTCCAACTTGCTGAGAAGGTGGCGATTATGCATATTAAGGCTCACCGGAAAGTGAGCTCGGAATTGGAGAGAGGAAGTGAGCTGGTGGACAGAGAGGCAAAACAGGTAGCTAAAACAGAGATAAAAACAGAAGGAGCTTTAGTCCCTGACGGCGAATCTCCCTAGAAGGTAAGCCAAAATATACCGAGGAAGATCAAAACCTTATCACAGATCTGGAAGGGTCATATAACAAAGAAGGGTGGGCTTATACCCCACAAGGAAAAGTGGTTATTCCCTCCTGCCTAATATGGCATTTGGTAAGGGAAGAACATAGGAAAAGGCATTGGGAGATGGAGACTCTATATAAACATTTAATTAGAGAAAGTGTGGCCAGAAATTTGTATACTATGGTGAGACAGGTAACTCAACAACGTGATCTTTGCCTCCAAACTAATCCCAAGAATACCGCCAAGCCAGAAATGGGCCAGATTGGGAAAGACAATGGGCCTGGGCAATAATGACAGATTGATTTTATAGAACTTCCAAGAAAAGGGGGGTATCGATATTTATTGGTATTAACTGATACCTTTTCAGGTTGGCCAGAGGCATTCCCAACCAGAACAGCTAAAGCTCGGGAGACAGCTAAAGCATTGATACAAGAGATAATACCACATTTTGGAGTTCCAGCAACTATATCCTCTGACAGAGGACCACATTTTGTCTCTATTGATCCAGCATTTCAGTTACTTAATTATACTGGCCTCCCGGTTCTGCTAGGGACAGGGTGGTACTGGTTGTGTGGTACAGCAGCTCGGAAAACTTTACCTCTGAGGTGGTGGGGAGCATGTACTTTGGACACCCTGGTTCCCAACATCACTATTATTGATAAAACAACACAGAATCCCGTGAGAAGAAACTGAAGGGTGAGTAAGCCCTTAATAGAAAAGCTGACACGCTATCATAGCTTTGTGCGGTGGCTAATCCCATTTCTGGGGGTTAGCGAGTTAGAAAAAGCTATAATAAACATCTCGGCTGTAATAGAGATAATTGAGAATAAAACTATAGATGCCATCAGGAAACTCCAAGAAGAAACTACTAGTTTATCGAAAATAGTATCACAAAATCGTATGGCTCTAGATTTAATATTAGCCTCACAGGCAGGGGTGTGCACAGTAATCAATGTCAGCTGTTGCATGTATGTAGACCAAAGTGGGTGAATATCTGCTGACTTACGGGAGATCAGAGAACAAGCAAAAATCCTACGTGAAGTAACTCAAGATGACACCTTTTGGGGGTTTTCTGAGCTGTGGGAAAGTTAACCTCTTGGTTTACCAAACCTATCATGGTTACAACGATTATTTGTTACTTGAATAATTATTGTGGTTCTATCCATAGCGCTTTGTGTTATAGTTCGATGTGCCCTGTGGTGTTTCCGGAACACAGGGGACTCCTACAGCGGATGGAAGAGGAACCAGTTACGACGCAGGCTTGAGTCTTACCAGTATTTTGAAAAGATGCTGGATAAGGATGTGATAAATGATTTAGTCCCAAACAGGATTCCAATTCAAATTTACAATTTATTAAGCGAATAGAGGCAAGCAAACAGCGCTGGGTGCTCCGGGAGTCTCCGCTCCACCAAGATGCACGCGGTACAGTTACTGTTCTTGGTTTATATCCTGTCTGCTAATACGTATTCATGAATAGGCGTGTCTTCTTCGGCGCATGCCCTCTTCTCATTCTAGAGTCTTGTCAAATCTTCCTCGGTGTGCCCCCAGGATGACCCCAAACTTTATGCATGCACTTTACAAGTTTCTCTTTACACAATACTATGCGGTCAGTGGTCAAACTGGTTTGAGCTGATATACCAGCAAAGTAGTTTAACTTTCTTCTGTAAAATACCCCTTTTTATGGTGCAGGAGAAATCCATAAAAGTACAGAAGATTACACTTCATCACACGAATCAGATGAACATATTTCACAATCCCCCATCTTCTTCTTTGCAGTATTGATTCGTGTTTTCATTTCCAATTGAGTACTGCAGATATCTGCATTCCTTGTATAACCGAGTAGATTAATCTAGTAACAATCCCCCACATATCCCCAGTACAACTATCCCGATTTTAGTAAGCCAATCACCACCCATAAAATCTCCCCCAAATCCTCCTAGATTGACTCCTTTCCAAGTTTGTCTCTCAGGAGGCCATTCGTTATACACCTGGCTCTCCCTGATTTATGGGTAACAGGAAAAAAACCTAGGTTTTATTGTTCCAATTCCTTGGCAAATATGATTACAGGTACAGGCTGTACAATTAGAAAAGGTCCTCACTTTTTCCATTTTTCTGGGGTAAACCCCAGCTGGACTTGTTCCAATATTGACTACAGTTATTTGCCGTAGTGAGAGTCAAGGAACTCACCCCAAGTAGAACTAGAAGAGGTCCGGTCAGGGCCATAGTAGTCGGCGGTCACAGCCCGAAGGGGTTGCAGCCCTTGGCAGACCCTTTTTAAGCCGCAATACCAGTTCCCCTCCGGTCTTGCCCTCTCCTTTCCTTTAAGGGGGTGCTTTCTTAGTACCCAAATTAATTGAGCACTGCTTGTGAAGGCCAGAGCTTTGCTAGATCAGTGGTTTGTCCAGACCTGAGCACTTGCCCGAGCCTGGCGATCCTCTTTATTTGCAAGGCTTTATGGCTACAGAAAACTGCCAGTTAGCCTGCAACACTAATCTTACAAATACACACCACCTTCTACACAAAGGACAAATTCTAGTTCCAGCTCCTTTTTCCTGTTCTTCTTTTGCCAACAACTCCTTCCGATTATACTCGTTGGGAGTACCCATTGTTGTTTCCTATTACCCTTTCCCATTGTTTTCCAAACTTGGGGATTACTTATATTGCTCTCCATAGCTTCCCATGGCCATCGTTCACCTTGATTTGTTCCACCACAAACGTAACAATTAGCTATATTCAATGTTTTCAGCAATGTTTTCAGCAAGATTTACAAATAGATTTTTAGCAACTGTGGGAATTTCATGTTTCACTCCTGTTTCTATTACAGGAGTAGCCGCAATAAAATTCCCACAGCAATTGAGTCAGATGTGACTTTCCACTCCTTCACTGGACCTTTCACTCGTGACACATGTGTCCATCCTTTTTCAGCAGTTCTCACAGCTGTTTCTGTAGTTAATAAAACAAGGAAAGGTCCTTCCCAGAGGGGAGATAGGTTTCCTTCTTTCCATGTTTTTGTCAGAATTTTATCTCCTGGTTCTAACTGATGAATTGCAAATCCTAAAGGTGGTGTTTGGGCCACCATCCCAATCTCTCTTAATTCTTTTAATCTTTTTCCAAGGGTAATTATATATTGTTGGATACTATGATGCTCAATTACATTGTTCCCCAGAGGCATTCCTTGAAAATAAGGCACGCCATATAACATTTCATATGGCGATAATCCAGTCTCACTGTATGGTTTAGTTCTTACGTTTAGAAGTGCCAGTGGTAAACATTTCGTCCAGGGCATTTGCGTCTCAATCATTAATTTAGCCAATTGTTGTTTTATTGTTTGATTCATTCTTTCTACCTTCCCCGAGCTTTGTGGGTGCCACGGAGTGTGGTATTCCCACTGAATACCTAATGATTGACATAATAGTTTTATTATTTTAGAAGTAAAATGTGTGCCCTGGTCAGAATCAATGTACTGGATTATCCCATATCTAGGTATCAAATGTTCCAATAAAATTTTTACCACCATCTGTGCCGTAGCTCGTGCTACAGGGTACGCTTCTACCCACTGTGTTAAATGATCTACTATTACCAATAAATATTTTATCCTCCCTACCTTAGGCAATGCAGTGAAATCGACTTTCTCAAAAGGTCTGTAAGCTGTTTTTCTCCCTCCCGTGGCTGCTTGTCCAAACACTGTCTTATTTACCTTTTGACAGGTTAAGCAACCTTGTGTAATTTGCTTTGCTATTTCAAAAATTCCAATACCACCAAATTGTTTAAGAAAATGATCACTTAACGCTTTTGTACCCCAATGTGTTTGCACACGCAAACGTTCTAATATTCGCCTGGTGTAGGCTTTTGGCAACATTTCTCGCCCATCGGGCAGTGTCCATTTTCCTTGTTCTAATTTAGCTCCTATTTTCTCCAATTTTGTTTGTTCTTGTGGGGCAAACTTCTTCTCTCTTTCCTCTCGTTCTTCTTTGCTGGTGTCCTCCTTTGTTTGTATGGCATTAATTTTGGCAACTTTAGTCCTCAAGGCTGCTTCCTGGGCCTCTTTATCTGCTAAGTTATTTCCTCTCGTTCGGTAATCTAATCCCTTTTGGTGTCCCCTCACATGTACCACTGCTATCTCCTTTGGTTCTCTTAAAGCCTTTAAAATTTTTACTATTAATTCTTGATGTATTAAAATCCTCCCTTGAGTATTAATCAAACCTCTTTCTTCCCAAATTTTTCCAAAAGAGTGGACCACCTCATATGCGTATTTAGAATCTGTAAATATAGCCCCACTTCTTCCTTTTAATAATCCCAGGGCCCTACATAGGGCATACAGCTCACAAGCCTGAGCTGACCATGATGGACTCAGAGGTCCTGATTCCACAAGTTCTAAGTCCTTATTAATTATTGCATATCCCGATTTTCTCTTCCCTTCTACCACTCAGGAGGAGCCATCTCTGAACAGCGCTTCTCCATTTTCCAACTCAGCATCTCTTAAATCTGGTCTCACCTTAGTCTGGGTCTCAATTACCTCTAAACAGTTATGTTGTAATTCCTCTGATGGTTCTCCAAACAAAAATTGTGCTGGACTCTGAGCAGAAGTCACGCTTAGTTCTAAGTCGGGGGAGTCTATTAGTATTGCTTCGTACTTTAGAATCCGGCTGTCCATTAACCATTTTTCCGCTTTTTGTTGTGAAACATTTCTGACATTGTGTGGGGTATACACTTTTAAAGGAGCACTGAAGGTAATCTTCCTAACTTCTTCTATTAATAATGCTGTAGCAACCAAAGCTTGGAGACAAGCAGGCCATCCTCTGCTTACTGGATCAAGTAACTTAGAACAATACCCCACGGGTTTTTTGATTCCTGCCCAGTCTTGAGTAAGAACTCCGTATGCTGTCTGGCTTGATGTATTCACAAAGAGATAGAAAGGTTTTTCTAGATCTGGGAGGCTCAATACAGGTGCTTGTATTAATGCCTTTTTTACTTCCTCACATCTCTGATTGTCTTCAATAAGCCATTTAAGTTGGTTATTAGTTAATTTTTCATATAGGAATTTTACTTTTTCACTATAATTTTCAAGCCATGGTCTACAATATCCTAATAATCCCAGTATTTGCCTAATTTCCGTTTTAGCTTGTGGGGGTCTTAAGGATGGAATCCCAGATACCCTATCAGGATCTAACTTCTTCCTTCCCTTACTCAGCCAATGTCCTAAGTATTTTACTTCTTGTTCTACAAACTGCAGCTTTGATCGGGACACCTTTAATCCCTTTTCCCCTAGAAAATTTAACAATTTAATGGTGGCTTTTCGGATCCCCTCTTCAGTTTCTCCTGCTACTAATAAATCGTCCACATATTGCAATAATTTTACCTCCTTAGGTATTGTGAAATCTTGTAGAATTTTCTCTAAAGTTTGTCCAGATAGATTTGGTGACTCTGTAAACCCTTGTGGTAACACAGTCCATCTTAATGGTTGTTTTCGTCCTGTTTCGGGGTCCTCCCACTCAAAGGCAAAATAATCTCCGGATCCCTCATCCAGAGATGTGGAGTAATCGCTGAGGGGTACTTTGGAAATTTACCCTCTAAGAACAGCCTTGAAACCAGGTGGAACGTAGCACTCATGCACAACGGGTCTGTGCCATGGAGACTCCCTGAACGGCCTTGGATGTTGGCAACATCAGGGGCGCCTGGTGTGCTGACTCTGGGAGAGATTACATGGAGGCTGGAGCGGAGTGGAGACCTCGCGGCCACGCTCTGTGAACCGGGGAGTTTAGGGATGCACAGGATGTACATTGATAAGCTGCGCTTACAATGTCCTGGGCCAAAGACCTGTCAACTTTGATGAAGTGCTGTCCTTAGAGTGAACTTTGCTAATTATAATATCATTATAATACTAAAACGCACACCCCTCTCAAAAGCTACCACCCCCCCAAGGTGCGACCCCTCCTCAATGAGTGTGCGCACTGAATTTTTCCTAGTCTGTACCTTTAAACGCGAAGCGAGAGAATTCTGCACCAATCCTGATAAAGGTATGTATGCCTAGAGTCACTCAAGCTCCACCTGCAAAGTAAAACACTATAAAATAATGTTTTAAGAGCTGGATGTTAGGGAAGATACCATCGTTGTGTACCACTCTAACTTCTGGGATCAGTCGACGGGCTGAGCCTCTCTTCCCCCCCATCGGGACGCCGTTGGGCAAGATTTGAACCCTTGGTCATACCAAGTGCCTTCCCGGGAAACTTAGAAATCTCTATATAGAGTCACTTTACATCTTTTAAGGCGTTTATAGCCAAGTAGTGTCCCTCGTAGTTTTAGCATTTGCATGTGCTTTATAGGTAGTGAATTTATCACCGGCAATCCAAAGAACCTGTATATCTGTTGCTTCAATAAATCGCACTATTGATTGACTCAGCCGTGTGTTCAATAAATCGCACTATTGATTGACTCAGCCGTCTGTGGTCCCTGAACGCGACCGTACCTCTGAGTGCGGCCGTGTTCGTTCAGGAGGTGTCCGGCTGAGCAGGTAGTGTGATGTTAGTAGTGCATCCGGACCCGTGATAGTCCAACAAAGGTGTTGGGCGCGACCGGACTACTAACGCTGACTTTGGGCATCACTCAGAACCTAAGCTCAGCCGCCCCCAGTCCCTCTGATATCTGAGGATCGACTGGAAAGCAAGGGGGTTTAGTTTCTGCCAAATTGCTCTGCCTCTTAACGCAACAGGCCCGTGGGTCCTGCTGGACACCAAGCTGAGCAGCAGCCAGCACCGTGCCCTTGGCCAAAGGCGGCGGGCGGCGGTGCCCTGGGCTGTGCTGGGCAAAGCCTTGCCAGCAGCTGGAGGGAGGGGAGCCTTGCCCTCTGCTCAGCGCTGCTGAGGCCATGCCCGCAGTGCTGTGCCCAGGCCCGGGCTCCCCAGGCCGAGAGAGACAGGAGCCCCTCCCCCAGCCCCGCCCCCCAGCCCCCCCCCCCCCCGGGCTTGGAATGGCAGCTGTGATGTCGCGGTGCTGG
Source organism: Phaethon aethereus (assembly GCF_964289735.1). Classification (NCBI taxonomy): domain Eukaryota; kingdom Metazoa; phylum Chordata; class Aves; order Phaethontiformes; family Phaethontidae; genus Phaethon; species Phaethon aethereus. The sequence continues at coordinate 78,599 of NC_138605.1, forward strand.
CCCGGCAACGGCCACAGTGCCTGCAGGCACGGCTCTGCCAGCACCCGGCAGCTCCAGGGAGAGACCAGCTCTCACCCAGCGGCACTGCCCAGCACCGGGACCCCCTCGACAGCCTCGCTCCAGCCGGCTGGGAGCTCTCCGGAGCCCCAGCAGCGTGTCCGGCGCGAGGACTCCCCTGGCCCCGGCACGATGGGCCAGCTGAACTGCTGCTACGGCTCCAGGTGGGCTCCCCCCGCGGCTCGGGGACACGCCGGCGCAGCCGGGCCCCGCAGCAGCCGCCTTTCTCACGCCCTTTGCCGCCTGCTCTGCAGGGTCTACCCTGGCCCCGAGCAGCAGTGCGCGCCCGGCCCGGCATCAGCCGAGCCGCTGCTCCACCAGCGCGTGCGGGTGACGCAGGGCCGCGGGACGGGGAAGAGGCACCTCCTCCTCTTCAGCGATGCCTTGATCATCGCCAAGGCCAAGTAAGAGGCGCAGACCCCGGCTGCCTTTCCTCCTAAGGCCTGGCCCCGGCACCGGGGCAGGGACGCCCAAGGAGCAGCCCCAGGCCCCGGCACCCTGCTGCTGGCTGCACCCGTGGCCGTGCGCGGGGCAGGCGGAGGCCAGAGGGCAGCCGCCGGGCTCGGCCACCTCCAGGTCACTCCCTGCCGCTCCTCTCTGCAGACGTGGCAGCGCCCCGCGCCCGCAGCTCTGCCTGGCCCTGCGCCGGCTGTGGGTGCTGAGCGGCGGCAAGGGGGCGGCCGGGGATGCCGCCCAGGAGGAGGAAGACAAGGCCACCACGTCCCTCGTCCTCGCCTGGCCCTACGGCTTCTGCGTTGTCACCTTCTGGTGGGTCTCGGTGCCACGTCCCCCGGCAGGGCCGGGCAGCGCTTCTGTCCGGCCCCACGCCGCTTCCTCCTGCCTCTGCAGCCGTCCCCACGGGGCAGGGCTGTGCCGGCGCCCGCCTCTGCCCGCGGGCTGGGCAGCAGCGGGCGCTCAGGCTCTTTCTCCTCTCTTTCCTGCAGCTCCCGCTCGCTGAAGGAGCTCTGGCTCAGCGCGCTCCGTGGGTAAGCCCTGCCTGGCAGAGCAGCTTGGGGGGCCCGTGCTCACAGCACGGGGGGATGCTCTAGCCGTAGCCGTACGATGCGGAAACGCCGCTCCTGAGCTGGGGAGAGCTGCCCCCACGGCTGCGGGCGGCTCTGGAGCGGGCAGAGCTGGCGGAGCTGCTTCACCCAGCCCCGTCCTCCCTCCTTGCCACTGCTCTCCGCTCGACGGCCGGGCGGTGCCCGGCTGCTTCGGGGCAGCTTGGAAGGGCTCCCGGGACTGGCAGGCGAGGGAAGAGGCAGCTTGGGTCTCACACAGCTCTTTCTCTGCCCCTGCCCCGTGCACAGGCCAGCAGAAGGAGTGCAGGGAGCCCGCGTCACCCAGCTGCCCTCCATCAAGCTCCTGCTGAAGGAGCTGCGCGGCCGCAATGCCGTGAGTGTCCCTCCCGGCCCCGCTCTGCCCCAGGGGCTGCTCCAACCCCGCACCAGCCCCATGGCTTCTCACCTGCTGCTCTTCTCCCCTTGCCCAGGCCAAAACACTCAACGCCAGCAGCCTGGAGAGGCTGGTCGAGGGCCTGGCAGAGGTGAGGAGCCCCCGGGCCGCCATCTCGGCCGTCCCCACATCTCACTCATGGCCCGCGGCCGATGCAGCTCGCCAGGGGCCCTTCGTGCTGCGGGGCTGCTCGCTGAGCGCAGCGCATTTCTTGCAGGCTGGTGCCCAGCAGAAGCCACCTCCCGTCCCCTCCGGCAGCCAAGGTGGACGTGGCCACTCGGACGGTGAGTTTGGAGGAGACGGGGGCAGGACGGCCCCTCTCTCCTGCGCTGGCAGGCGGCACCTGCGCTGCTCAGGGGCTGCTGCTGCCCTTCCCGCAGGGCACGGCTGCAGAGAGCTGAGCCCCCGGGGCGCCTCGTTCCCCAGCCACGCCTCTCCCTCGCTGTTGGCGGGGACGCCCAGCACGCAGAGGCTCGGGCAGCATTCACCTGGCGCTTGCCCTCCATGGCTCTCTGCTCTGTTTTCCCTGGCGGCAGGCGGGACCCGCAGCAGGACGAGGGGGCTGCCCTGGCCCTTTGCGCGGCGAGGGACCTTGGCCGCTGCGGAGGCGCCCGGGCAGTCGGGCTGTGCCGGCAGGGCGGGTCTCTTCGACCGGCCCCTGGCAGCTCTCTGCAGCCAGGACGGCACGCTGCCCCAGCCCCTCCAGGTAAGCCAGCCTGGCCGGGGGGTGCCCGTGGCGCTGGCTCCTGCGCAGAGGCGCTGTCCCCAGCAGAGGGACCCCGGCTGGGGCTCGGGGACCAAGCCGGCTCCGCCCCACCTCCCCCACCTCCAGCCACCCCTGCGTCCTGCCCTAGTGAAAGCAGAGCCGCCCACGCTCGCTCCTGGCCCGGAGGAAGGCTCACCGGCCCCGGGGCCTGTCCCCAGCCAAGCAACTGTCCTCCTCTGTCCCCCGCAGCTCTTTGAGGAGGAGGAGGATGTGGCTGGGCTTGCCGGCACGTCGGCCAAGGAGTTGCCAGCACCAGAGGCGGAAGCAGAAGCAGCAGCGGTATGTCAGGGCCACAAAGAGGGTGACAGCACTGTCAGAAGTTGAGAGTGCTGCCGCAGGGACAAGCAAGGTCCCCCACTAGCCGGCAGCTCTGCAAAGGTGCAGAGGAAGGGTGGTGCAGGATGGCCATGGCGGTTTGTGCGGTGATGCCACCAGAACTGGCTCAGCTGGGCTGAGCAAAGCCATCCAAGGGCTGTGCCTTTCCGAGCTAAGGTAGCAATTGGGCAGGAAGGTCCTTGCCACCCGTTAACTTGCACATTTCCATTGCAGGTGCCTCCAGTCCCTCCAGAAAGTGAACACCTGGAGAGCTCCTCTGGGGAGACAAGGTAAAATGAGCTAGGTGTGGTTAAGAGCAGAATTGGTTCACGTTTATCATGGCTTGACCTGTCTAACAATACATTGAATGGAAAGTTTGCCAGGCTCGAGAAGAGCAACCTGTGAAGAGGGGAGCAACGGGCTACTGGACAGCGAGAGGAGCAAGTTGGGAGCAGAGCTCTGCGGGATGGGCAACTGAGGACATCCAGGGAGGCAAGAAGAACGAGGAGCCCAGGTGTGTAGCAGGCTCTGCTGCCCATCTTTCAAAGCTCCGAACACTGCTCCGACTATGGGCAATATTTCTGAGGTGCGCAGAGATGGCACCGGGCAGGAAGCCCGCAGCTGCCCGTGGGAGAGCGTGTCTGTCAGGAGGAACATATCACTCCAGCGTTGGCAGCTCTCCTTCGGCACTTGTGGCAGCTCTGTTTGTGCAAGGCTGAGCAACACCCCAGCAGAGTCACAAGGCTCATAGCAATTTTTTGAGCTCTTTGACCCGCTGCCTACAGAAAGAGGCAAAGTCTCCCTTTTCTGTTCATGTCAGCTGGCAAGCCCAGCACTGGCTGCTGGTGTCTGAATCCCAAAGACGCAGCAAGGAGCTGTGTCACGTAGCTGTAGACCCTGAGGTACTGGCACTTCGTAAAAAGCTCACGTTGCACCTGAGACAATTGAGGGAAGAAGAAAACAACCAAACAATACCAAAGCAGCGTGTTTTGCCTTCAAGCCTGGCTTTCTAGCAAGGGACAGTGAGGCGTGCTGCTGCTCGGCTTTTGGAAAGGACCCCAGCACAGCTGCCCTGCCCAGCCCTGCTGCCTAGCAAAGCAGTGCTGCACATCTCTGTCAACTTGCAGAGCTCTGAGGGTGTCACACGTGTGGAGAAGGGGACAAAGCCGTGCCGTAGCCACTGCCAGGGACGGTTCCCTCTCGTGTGCCAGGAGCTGCCCCTTGGACAGCACACTGCCCAAAGAACGGGGCACAAAGTCGTGCCTCTTCCTGCCTTCATGGTTTCATCAGCACTTTGGACTCTCTTCTTGCAGGTGCCGATTTTTTTCTGCTGCCTGGATTGCCCGCATGAGCTCTGCTGCCTGGGCTTTGAGGGGCGCGATGCAGCCCCAGCACCACCTCGGCGGAGGCGAGGAGGGAGGCACCGCGCCCTTCTGCTCCGGCCGGCACATTTCACTCGGGCACCGCGACGCCGGAGCGGTCCCGCACCGCCCTCAGACCCAGCCCAGCCCTGGCGGGAGGCCTTGCTGGCTCACTCCTCGGCTCCGTCAGCAAAACCCCACCAGCCGGCACAGCTGCCCCCGTGGGGAGCTGGCATGTCACCTGCAGATTCCATGGGGCGTGCTGGGCGTGGAGGTGTATATCATCTGAGAGGGACACGAGGGACACGCTGGACAGCATGTTCCAGACTATAAAACCCTCCAGGTTTTCTTTGCCGCTACTCATTCTTGGCAGAGAGACGCTGCACCACCTTGCTGCATACAAGAAGGGAGCACCCATTGCTGCCCTTTGGTCGGTGCAAGTCCTTGTATGCAGCACACAGCACAATACCCTTTCTTAGTATTCTTGATCAAACATGACTGGCTTGCAGTTTCCATTAGCTGAGTTAACTCCAGGTTAGCTACAGCAAAAACTCCGCTCTTACTTCTCCGACCCATCAGCGCTCTCTGGACCGACGCAAACACCCCCCTTTCTGTCAATCAGAACTGGAGTGGTGATGCTTTGCTTTCAGCCACAACACGTGCCTGTGCCTAGGGACTGATGGGAAGGAGGAGTTAAAAAAGCCAGCTTACATGGTGCCCCAAATCCCAGCCATCCTCCAGGACCGGAAAAAAACTGGACACACCCCCATATTTATTCTAGCCATTCTGTAGCCAGCACAGTCATTTCAGTGTCGATTCTGGTTGATTCTGCAGCTTTATAACAGTTGAAACACCCAGCTCATCAAGGCGGCTGATCTAGAAGGCAGGGGATCTGAACTGGCCCCAACTACCTATGATGTGACAGTGTCCATAACTCGGGTTAATCACAGGTTGTCCTGTGACATAAGGATGTAGCACTCTTCCACCTTTCTCCTTTGAAGCTTTGGGGTTTGTGCACGGGAGCCTTATGTACCTTTCTTTTCAGAGTTGCTCATCGTTTCAGCATTGTTTCTGATGAGGAAAACATCCTTTCTGTGTAGATGTTAATTTATGTACATTTAATAAACAGCATGGTATCCTATACTACCAATGATCTTTTTTTCAGACTAATGAAAAGTTCAAGACAAAAGCATGCTTTGTGTCTGCAAAGAAAAGTGTAAACCTCTGTATCTGTATTAAAAAGCTGCGGTTGTTTCACTCGTGGATGTTTGTAGCTATAGCAGAAACAGAGCTGCTGGCTGCCTTACTGTGAGATCCACAGGACACCAGTCTTCTCCTGAAGGCTTTCTACCAGCGTAATACTGTTTGAGTTGCCACTCCATTAAAACAGGACTTGTTCACTAATTGGTTCCTACATGAAAACCCGAGGACAGAAACTCGATCCTGGTTGGCAATGTCAAAAGCAGCATGAGGCGAGGCTGCCCAAAGCCTGGCTGCTGCGCTTGGAGGAAATGTGCCTTGAGTCCCGATGGGCAGACAGGGCACGCCTCTGCAAGTCTGCTTCGCAACACAGCACGACGCAACAGACCTGTGTACAAAGAGCATTAACATCATCACAGGTACAGCCAGTCACAAGGTGGGCAATGCCCGAGTGAAGGCTGCCAGCTGTCGTCCTGGCCGGCTCTGTCCTTCACGGCTGCAGACTCCCTTTCCCAGGCACTCACTGAGCCAGGGGCTGGCTTCGCACTCGGAAAGCACGTAGCCCATGCAGCAGCTCACTCCACTGCTCACCGTGGTTCCCCATGGCTGCTTATCTACCCAACAGATCTCTTAGTCCCTCCTGTTTGTGTATGGAGAAGGACTCGTAGGAGATGGGATAACAGTGATCACCAAACAGGGGAGTTGAAACTTTTGAGTGTAATGAGATACAGCTCAGAGGAGTTGCTACCTTGCTTTTCAGGAGAGCAAACTTGAAGCTACTCAGAGAGCTAGTCTGCAGTGTCCCCTACGAAGCTGCTTTGGAGGGCTCAGGGCTCAGAGAGCAGCTTAGTTTTTCAGAACCACCTTCTGCAAGCACGGGAGCAGGCAATCTGGTGGAGTCTGAAGTCAAACAAGAGGGGCAGAAGACCAGCTTGGCTGAACAGGGACCTCCTTTTTCAACTCAGGTGGAAAAAGGAATGTTATGATCCCTGGGACCAAGGTCCGGCTTGGCAGGAAGATCACAGAGCTGTAGTTCATACGTGTCAGGAGAGAACAGAAAAGGGCAAAGCTCAGCTAGAGTTGAAATTGGCCAGTGTTGTGTCGGGCTATAAAAAGGGCTTTTTACAGTACGTTCATAGCAATCGCTCATTGAGCACGGCCAGGGACTCTCTGAGGAGGAGGAGGATGCGGCTGGGCTTGCCGGTGCATCGGCCACAGAGCCGCCAGCACCAGGGGCAGAAGCAGAAAGCGCAGAGGTCTGTGAGGTGCACAGAGAGCGGGGGCTGCGCAAACCCCTCCGAGCGTATCGCGGGATACGTTGTATCGCGGGATATGTTGTATGACGTTGGCGGTTTTGGTGGGTAACTATGTACGTACTGTAGGGACACATGCTTTCTTACGGGATGAAAAGATGTAATGTGAAAGGTGGTTTCTGTGACAAAGTGAGATTCTTCCTATTAAACTGTGTTGGTTTCTGTGTTCAAGGTGTCAGAGTGACCGGAGGAAGTTTGTGTTGTGCCTTCCAAGACCCCGGAGCACAGCCATTCAGGCTTCTGTGGGCAAAGCTGCGGAAGATATAGGCAGGCCTTCTGATGCACAGGAAGGCGGCAGAGGGTTACAAGGCATTGCTTTGCTGTCGCAAGTGCCTTCAGGAGCTTGTAACAGACAGCACAAACGTTCTGGGCGCAGGCTCAGACACCGGTGATGCTCCAGGTGCTGCCTGAGTTGACTCCTTCAAGGGAAAACAAGCCTTCCTTGCTGCTTGTCTGTCTTTCCTTCTCTCTCTCTCTCTCTGTCTCTCTCTCCCCCCCTCTTCTGAAATAAGGGTTGATCTACCAACAGAGGTAACACCCTCCTTAAGCAAGGCTGAGATTAGAGGTCACTCTGGTATTCAAGGGAAAGCAGGAGTAACAGGTGGAGCTGTGTATTTCCTGTAGGATAACTAACTTTAGAACGCCTCTTCACTTCAGATGTCTTGTGGTATTTAGAAATATCTTTTTTTTTTTTTTTAAGGTACAGATGTTTATTAGCAATTAAAAACATTGCAGGGGGGCTGCAGGGGTGGCTTCTGTGGGAAGCTGCTAGAAGCTTCCCCTATGTCCAGTAGAGCCGATGCCAGCCGGCTCCAAGACAGCCCCACCGCTGGCCAAGGCCGAGCCAGTCAGCAACAGTAGTCGCACGTCTGGGATAACGTATTTCAGAAGGGGGGTAAGAACTGGCAGGCAGCAACTGCAGCGGGAGAGAGGAGCGAGAATACATGAGAGAAACATCTCTGCAGACACCCGGGTCAGTGCAGAAGGAGGGGCAGGAGGGGCTCCAGGGGCCGGAGCAGAGACCCCTCTGCAGCCCCTGCTGAAGACCATGGTGAGGCCGGCTGTGCCCCTGCAGCCCATGGAGCTCCGTGGGGGAGCAGATGTCCACCTGCAGGCTGGGGAGGGCCCCAGGCTGGAGCAGGGGGCTGCACGAAGGAGGCTGTGACCCCACTGGAAGCCGGAACTGGAGCAGGCTCCTGGCAGGACCTGTGGCCCCGTGGAGAGAGGAGCCCACGCTGGCACAGGTTTGCTGGCAGGACTCGTGGCCGCGTGGGGGACCCACCATGGAGCAGCCTGTTCCTGAAGGACGGCACCCCGTGGGAGGGACCCCAGGCTGGAGCAGTTGGTGAAGAACTGCAGCCTCTGGGAAGGACTCACGTTGGAGAAGTCCGTGGAGGACTGTCTCGCGTGGGAGGGACCCCAGGCTGGAGCAGGGGAAGAGTGTGAGGAGTCCTCCCCCTGAGGAGGAAGGAGCAGCAGAGACAACATGTGATGAACGGACCGCAACCCCCATTCCCCGACCTCCTGTGGCACTCGGGGGGAGGAGGCAGAGAAAATGGGGAGCAAATTCAAGCCCGGGAAGAAAGGAGGGGTGGGCGGAAGGTGTTTTAAGATTTGGGTTTAGTTCTCATTACCTTACTCTGATTCGATTGGCAATAAATGAAACAAATTTCCCCAAGTCCAGTCTCTTTTGACTCTGACGGCAATTGCTGAATGATCGCTCCTTGTCCTTGTCGCGACCCACAAGCTTCTTGTTGTACTTTCTCTCCTCTCTCCAGCCGAGGAGGGGAGTGAAAGAGCAGCTTTGGTGGGCACCTGGGATCCAGCCAAAGACAACCCATCACAGAAGTACTTTGCATTACGTTTCTTGAAGCTTGCTGAATGGAGAAGCTGAGAACAAGGGGAAAAAACGCATCCTTTAGCCCCAATATTTGCTCTCTAACTGCACAGGCTACAAAGAATGTGTGGAGAAAGTGCCCACTAATTCTCAGCTATGGGGATACAGAATCCAAACCTCCTTGGTAGAAGAGGGAACTAGAACTCGGGTGGGATTCAGCTCGCTTCATTACGGCCTCTGAGATGGCATCAGGTTGCCCGTGTGTAGGAAATCGACCTGAGGCCCTAGTCAATACAGCCAGTTAAGTCTAAAGGGGCCCTAACTAAAGACGTCTACTTTAGGACAGCATGAATAGCTTTTTACTCTGCTAACTCTGATGGTATCTTCGCAATTTTGTAACCGCAACATCTGCAATAGGCCTATGTAAAGTCAGAGGAGCTGAGTGCCACCCTGGGTGTCTCGTGTTTGAGTGGGTGGTCTCAGCATCTCTGGCTAGCTCTCGAAGAGAAGCTTCTACTGCTCTATGGCATGTCATGAGAGACAGACATGCAGAGCCTCATGGAGTGGGCTATGGCTGTCCATGCTCAGCTGTGACTCAAGTGCTTTTGGAACTTGTAGGGAAAAATTTAAGTTCTTGGAAAGAGGATTCCCAAAAACTGGGGTGCTGTCAACTTTCACGTGTCAACAGGCTGAAGAAAAACATAATTTCTGAAGCAGTCGCTTCCTCAGATGCCAAAACCAATTTGATATCACGCTTCAGGTGACCCTGCTCTCTTGCGAAGCCAGAACTTATGTACACAAGCTTTACTGTCACGGGTGCCAAAGGATGGCATCTACCTGTGCCTGTGCAGTTAGATCTGGACTCATCTGCCTTTACCCAGAGCTGGGTAAGAGTTATGACCGTGCCGATATGCATTGTATTTCAGCATACGTCACTCATCAGAATATTTGCATGGACACAGAAGTCATGAAACTGCCTCTGTTTAGTCAGCTCAGAATGTGGGTAGAGAAAGCTGGGTCAATTTGTAGCCATCTCTGTAGACACACATAACCAGGCTCTGAGGAACTAAATCCTAGTGTACTATGTCATCGTGAATTGTCAGCTTTCTATTTCTGCATATCCAGCCATAAATTCAAACTAGCTCCTGGTTAAAATAACCCACATTCAGTCAAAAACACTTTAAGAAAGGAATATTCTAGCTGAGCTGCTCAATATTTCTGCATTCCAACAGTTTTTCGCCTTGGGTCTCTTTCTCTCCAAGGCCGGAGTTAAATGGAAACAAGTAGACTCGCATACATAGATAAACTCTCACAGATTTATGACTTGGGACCATGTGAACAGCTCACCCGACAATACAACCTTCAGAGACAAGATTTCCATATATATTATCAATTTTGACAGACACACAGCAATCCATGTCCAAGTGTGAAAACAAATTGCAAAGACCCCCCAAAAAAGGCAGACTTAAAGGGAAAATCACTAGTCTCTATGAAATGCTAAGTAGTATGAAAATAGGTAAGTCACAGAACATAAAAGAAAAATAAGAAACACAATTTCTGATGAGATGACTCCTGGGCAGATATCTCCTACACTGCACACACCATCACTTCCTTTCCATCACTGAGTGACTGCCAGCAGAAGATAATCCCTCTATACTCTCATAATCAGTGGTAAAATGAGAAGAATGGGGCCAACATCCTGTGGAAAATGGGAACAGGAAAACAGGTCACCACAAACATAATTTTCTGGTGTTATTCACATGTGCAAAATATTGACTATATAAATAGATAAGCTTATATGAAATCTTTGACATGACATGCATTTTGAAAAATACCCAATCCATTATGTTCTGAAAAGGAATTCTGCTATTCCATTTGTACAAAACCACATTTATGCAAGAAAAATTAAAGCAGCTCTCCCAACACCTACACTTAAGGCTCTATTTAGTTATTAGATCAGTAATAATTTAATAGGAAAGGGAAAGAATTAGATTATACTTAAAAGAAACACCACAGTCCCAAAATAACAGGAAAATTACAACAAGTTGTAATGAGGGAAACATGGACCATATTTACAAATCTGGAAAAAGGAGCACAGAAGAAAGAAAAAGAACAAGCCAAAAAAACCCTTTTGCATCGTAAGATGTGTAACACTGCAGTATTTGTAAAAATGCATCACTGTTGAAAAAACATAATCCTCAGTCTAAGCATATGGAGGTGTAATACTTCTCAAAAAAAATACAAACTCAAGATAAACAATATTTGAACCATTCCAAGGCAACATAAATGGTGCCTGCTAAAAGAAACTGAACCCGGTGAACCTCAGGACCCAAGAAGGTCTGAAGCTGCTGTGGTTCCCTGTTCAAGATTCAGTCAGTAATAAGGCTGAGCATATTTCCCCAACTCACACGTGCGAGTAGACATGATTGTCCAGCAGCACATAAACATAAGCAGAAGATCAGTGCCTTTAGATGCACCAGATGATACACACAAACAGTACTCATATAAATGACACAAATGTCCTGACCTTCTCCAGGCTGACCCCGACTTGGTCCTTCCAATATCCAGCTCCAGGACCTGCCAGCCAGACTACTTGCCAGATGGTCTGACTTGAGTTTGCTGGCATGTTACACACACAAAAAATAAAATGAACACTCATGCAGTTCTCTCTATGGATAGAAGCAGGAACTTACCAAGAAGTGAGGATGGACTGTGCCATGATCATGGACAGGACTCAGACAAGTGTACTGACCTGCAGCTTATTTGCATGAGAGTGCCCTCTGTAATTGCCCCTTTTCTCAATGTTTTCCTCCCTTTTCTGACATTTTATCCTTCTCCTAAGCAGCCAATAAGTTTTGCACATTCCCAGAATCCCCTCAAGCATCCCATAAGAAGTTTAAACACTCGCAATGATGCCCCTTAAATATCCTATAGTAAGTTTGCTCTTTAACATCAGATCCAGGACACTCTCATTTCCCTTCTGAGCTATTACAAAGTTGGGCATGATTCTGCCCAAGGTCACACTTGCCTGGTGCCTTTAACAGCCCATCCAGCAGGTCTGGTCTTTTCTATGGACTTCATTATCCACTGGTCCCTTAGGGCTTCTGTATCTCTGTCTTCAGTTTTTTGCTTTTCCTGTTTCTTGTCTTGGCCTTTTAATCAGATGTTCTTACAAAACAGATGTCCTACACTGCAGCTATCCTTACAGAGTCGTGCCAAACATTCAGCCTAATCCTACCCTTTTCAATTCCCCTCTCCAGTAGATTTAGGCATTTGGGAGAGACTGGAAAGTGGGCAGAAGACAAAGGGAGGAATGTATTCTGCAACACATCTTCCTGCATACCCATGGCCCTTTGCTATTCATCAAACTTATTTTTAAATTTTCTGAATCTTTCAAGAACAAGGATCACTTCAAAAAGATGTATTGGAGAGACATTAGTTGTCGTCTTCTTTTTACCAATAAACAACAGTGTTGATTATTTGCTGTTCGTGAGTCAGTTGATTTAAATATTGAATTCTGGTGCTTACCTTTTACAAAATTACTATGAAGGCTCAAAGTTCACTCAAATGCCATAGAAATTTTAGGATCTGAAAGAGAGCACTGGCTCTGTATAATATTAACTGTATCGTTTGTGTTGCTGCCTCTCTTAAAAAAATAAACACATAAAAATATTGCAAGACAGGAATTTGTAAAAACCTTTTCCACAAACATTATAAATTGTGTATCAGCTTTTGCTTCTTAGCCAGCCTATTTTCTGCCAAACCCTTTATAGACAGTTGAAAAGGATTTTATTCTGAAAACACAGTTATAAACAAACTACCTGCAAAACCTGCTAAAATCTATTTTCTTACTTATTTAAAAGAAAAATTAAAAAAATACTATATTGAATCTTTTCTATTAATTGTTTAAAGACCTCAGTTTGACATCAAGCATAAACATTCATTAGCCAAGCTGTCTAAAAGTGATAAAACTTTAAAGATCAGAAAAGCTTGTTTGCCATAGTATGGTCCCTTTTATGAGCGTCTAGGTGCTGCAACAGATTAAATGGCTAAGACTGACAACTGTAATTTTTCCTTAAGTAGCTTGCCTAAAAATAAATAAAATGCAACAGAGACGCACAGAGACTTCAATCTCAGGCATATTAGCATGTAAAAACTGCTGTTAAAAATAGCTGATCTTATGCAGGTTTCTAATGCAGAACTTAAAAAGCACAATAAAACTGTGATTCAGATTGCTTTGCTTGACATCCACAATTCCAAAAAGCATTCAGTGTTTTCTGACGTGTCCAGCTGTTGTCTCAGAAACAATGTAGTAGGGAACAACTTTACAACGACTATGTAAAACACTTTTTATCTTCAAAATGCATTCAGTGCAACAGTTTGGGTCACCAGATTTTTCCAGGTGGATTCTTAGTTTCCAAAGGTTAGTGCCTTTTTCAGTTTCTTTTCTTGTATGTTTTTGAAAAGTGCTAAGTGAAAAGTGTCAGACTGTCTTCGATTTCTTTCCTGTGTGAAATATTGCTTCAATGTCTTGTAGTATTTATTTTAGAAGTGACTGATAGAAGACTACTACTGATTTTTACATGCTTTGGATGCCTTAAAGTCTAGGCATGTTTACAGCGGGAAAAGTCTTGCAAGCGAGAAAGGCTGAGAAATATTTAACTCATACAGCCAAAGAAAGTTTAGGCAGGTCCTGCCTGATGGCAGAGTTCCCTCCAAACAGGCACTTGAGGCAGGCAAAGAAAACTTCAACTATGAAAACAAAAAGCTTTAAACTGGTCTGCATTACACCAGAGAGAACCAAATTTACCAGATGGACTGTAGGAACAGTGTAAGCGTACTGGTTCCACAGCACTTCACTCGCAGAGCTGAGGGCCTGCAAAGGTGGCTGCTGCTGCTGGGTTTTAGCAGACTCATGGCACCTGCTCTTGGTCTTTGCACCGCCCAGATCTTCGCACCTGAGGATATCCTCCTCACGTACATGTTGTTGAAGTGTCTCTGCACCCATGATCTCTTTGATGCATCTTGACAACAATGGTTTGGTGACCCAAATTTTATATACAGAAAGATATGGAAGCATTTCAGGTAGACCAAAGTCTATGCAAAGTTTATATGAGTGATTCCTTTTAGTTGGATTAAATACCAAGCATGTGGAGAGATCAGCAAAAGGAAGTATTTATTGCATTGCCTGTGCCTGCTTTCCAGCCTTCATTTTCTAGAACTATCCTTCCATATTTCATAGCCATTCTTCTTTTTTTCAGCAGCATCTACGAAACTGGGTCCACAGTAGGGATTGAAGACTCTCAATACCCTCACAAGATGAAAACACAATAAATTAATTCATTAAGGATAATAATAAAATGCTTTAAAAACACTATTTAAGGTTTCACTTCATTGAACCACGCATCCTCATATTGAAAGTCCAAATCAAGGTTCATGTTTCACACTTTTTGTAATGTGAACTACGTAGAAACTTGATAATATAATATATGAAATTATGACAAAAAGAAGGGAAAAAATCTGTATGAGAAGCACATATGTGGAGACATGACTGTATGAGATTTCCTTTTTATTCAAATGCACTTTTACATATCCTGTGGAAACCATTTGAAACATTGGGGTGTTTTTTTTTCATTTTATTAACACTAATTGTGCACCTGCATGCTCCAGGTAAGATTTGCAAACTGAGCTTTTCAGTGGAGAGCTCCCATACATTCTGACAGTCCCTGCCTAGAAATCACCAATGATCAAGTGCTACATTCAGCTGAGTCTACCCTGATGTATTTTTTAAAGGCTTAGTACTATCCACTTCAGTAAATGGATTTCAGCTACTATTGTAGAACTACAAAAGAATAATCAAAAACCTTTTTCCAACAAATCTTTTTGGATTTGAACAACGATTATTCAGGTTATGTATCTGTCCACTTGCATACTTGAGTTGTCACTCAATGTTCTAAAATATATGCCTGCTTATGTTATCTGTGTTACATCAATCTAAACAACAAACGTTGCTTTTTAAAAATATGAAATAAAGATTAATGATGGAGTGAAATAGATCAGTGACTTGACATACTCTAAGCAATGCCTGATATTGAAATGACAAATTGTATACGGAAGTTTTATATTAATATTCCAATTGTGTGTTATGACACTTAAATATAATTGAATATTATTTTAGTCAAGCTAGGACCAATTATTTTATTTCTCTGGCAATTCCTATTGTGGTAATTGTCATTATGTGCAGTCAGGCAAATAAGTTTGTTGTTTGCAACTTCAGAAAGTAACTAAGACATGATGTTAATGACCTCGGAAGGGCAGATTTCAAAACCAGGGAAATGTTGCTTTCAGTTTCACTGGTATAATTAAGAGCAAAACAATATCTTTGCATGGAAAGAAACACAAAACATACCAGCAAGCTAAGACCATGTCATGAAAAGGTGGTATAATACGGGATTGATGGCAATGCATTGTGGATGATGGTAAATTATTGCCTGGTGAAGCCAGCACTGAGTTAAGTAAGTTATTCTAGTTAAAGGCAATCAGCAGAGCTTGCTAGAGAATAACAATTTGGTTTCCTGACAGTTTTCAAGTTCCAAATTTGTTTTATTCTGCTTTGGCATGAAAACAAAGCCATTTAAATACTACTGCAAAATGGAAGTGTGCCAAAATATCTGCTTCATGTTGAAAAGGTCAACATTTTGATGCAAGCCTTTCTCTCATGAGTGTTCATTCTCGATCAAAACCTTTACACGGAAAGTTTTGTCAAAATAAATGCCGCTGGAATGTTTCTGAAAAATGTTTTGGCTTCAAGAAAACATCTTGCTCAAATGTGATTGTTCCATAAGTAGCCAAAATAGTGAACCCTAGGGTCCTAGAGATCTGTGGTTCCTTACCTCTAAACTCCCAATAATTCACGCTACTATACTGTGTGACATCCTTACTAAGAGACAGAACGCTTCCTTGGTTCATGTTAATTTTCGCTCCTGTATAGATCTGCCCAGGTAACTGGCTAACTCGCTGCTAGAAGAAAAAGTGGGTAATCCCAGAGTTCTCACAATTTTTATTTCCAAGAACAAGGAACTGATTCTCTCTTCAATAACCTATTTAGGAGAGTGCAACAAGGGGACAAGGAAAGACTTATCTTGGGGATTTTTTTTTGTTGGTAGTTGGTTAAGACTGGTAAGAACTTATTGTGGTTGAATGATAGACAGCATAATCACACAAAAAGGCAAATTAGAGGAAAAAAGATTTGTGAAGAATATTCTTATTTCATTATTACTAAATCTATTATTACACCTCAGCATCATGTACTAAGAAAATAATTTCACTTGATTATTATACCATTGATACTTAAATACTAAAGCAATATTGAAGAAGAAATGATGACTTCTGGATTTTGCTTGGCAGTAGGCACATGTAATAAACATCACTCAGAGTACAGTTATGGGAAACATATTTGTATTTTTGTATTGCTCAGAGCATTGGTATCTCTTTGTATTTTGAGGACAAGATTTGGCTCCCTGAAGAAAGCAGTGAAGTGCCATAAGCACAGACATATCTATATAGTTGATGCTATCTGATGGGGACTTTCTTCTCAGTGGTTGATCATCTTTTTAATCAGCAGGCACTAGATGGTATCGGAATTATGGCTTAATGTCTCAGTCTAATCTATGCCACACTGGAATGACATATACTGCACAATACATTGCTTACATTATGTAGAACCACACGAGTTTCCCTGAATGCATTTAAATTATAACTGTGGCTAATCAACATTTCTGTAATGCAGTTTTATTGCTTTACCTGGTCATAAAAACCACTCTTGCTGTAAAAAAAACTTCTATTCATTTTTCTTAGCTTCTCAACAAACTTACTTTTCAAAACAGGAATGGGGAAAAAAAAGTAAACAAAAAATCAGTGGCTTGTGGTCAGGACAGCCAGTGAGAAAAGTTTTTTTCACAATAAGTACTTGAACCAGGATGCCTGGTATGTAGTAAGCAGCCCAAAAGAATACTGTGTTGGCTTTTGTTCCATGAGTAAAACATTCATCATGCAAGAGAGACAAGGAAGCTCTGCAGTCCAGAAGCTGGGGGTAGATGTAAGACGCTCTGCGGGGATTTGGGAGAACAAAGTTTGTACCCTTGATTCAATGAACACTCAATTAGCTTTATGAAATAGAATAGCTCTGAGTGAAGATTAAGGGAATTTTGCTGTGAATATCTACCGACCACAGAAAAGCTTGGTGGATTGGCAAGGAAGAGATTTTAATACACATCTTTCACATCCCAAATTAATGCCCCATAAACCATGCTTTTAGCTAGTTTGAGAGAGAAGTCTCTGTCCTCAGAGAAGACTTCCAGGCTTGCCCAGGAAATAATTTGAAAATATTTTATGGGATGGAAAGGAACATTTTCACCTAGTTCAATATATGTAAGCACACAGTCATGTCACTGGTAACACCTGAAGTAGCAGCTCATATGTTCTCTAACTAAACACAGACACCTCTCAGATGTAGCCCCTAACAATAGGGTGATCATATTAAGACTGTCACTGTGTTTCAGCTATGTTTAGCACAGCATCACTCCTGAAACCTTTATATGTAGGAAAGAAATCTCTTTTTCTGTTGCTTTCTCATGCTCTTTCTCTTCTCAGCACTGCATGCCACACAACAGCAAACTAACCCTTCATCCAGGCATTTTGTTTTATTGCACCAGATGATGAACCAACAGTGTTCAATATAAATGGAGAAAAATGGTGCATAGCTTAGATCCAGCCCAGAAACAAGCAAATCACCGAGTGCTCCTTGAGCTCAGCTTCCCATGTGTTCATTTTCAGTGGATCTGTGAGGCGCTGCAAGCTGACAGGTGAAATCATTTGCCTCATAGATCATGGATGTAGCTACAGTAAGATGAATTGTACGCAAAACAGCAGACAGAAAAATCAACAATACTGAAACAATGACAATTCTGAAGATTAGGCAACTCACTGAAAAAAGTAAAAATAAAAAATATGGCAGCTGCTCTGCTCTTCAGAATATAATGGAAGGGGACATAATAAACTAAGCTTAGATGAACATTAAATACATTGAAGCCATATAGAAGATGACTGTTAATTCCAGAAGGTCAGTGATTCCTGAAAGTATTCCTTTTAAAAAAATTGTCAGTCTAGCCTGTTGTGTTAATGTCTGTTCATAGCCATTTTGTCAAATGCTGGAAGCATATTGAGATACCTTTACCAGTTTCTGTCTTCTGTACTGGAGTGGAAGAGATGGTGGGTATATTGTTTTAATCTGAAACATTAACAGAACATTTAAGACTAAAATCCCAACACCTGATTCAGCAAAGCATCCATATATTCTATTTGGTCACTCAGCTCATTTTCTGCAAGCCGGTATGTTTAATTGTAGTTATACTGAAAGATGAGTTTACTACTGTTTCTGTCAGAATAAAGCATTCATTTGCTGAATGTAGTGTAAATCCAGAAGCGGGACAATCCAGTTTTTCCTGGACTGAGGTATGAAACAGCACTTTGGAGCTGTATTTAAAAACTGCTGAAGACAGGGAACAGCATTTTTCACCTGCGCATTCCCCAGGAGAACTGCTGCTACTTCTTCTACATGTGCTGCTACAACGGTCCTGCGGCCCACACTTCCAGGGAGGTTGATATATGTGCATCCATTGTTCATGTTCAACATGTCATCTGCATGGCTGGGGGAATATCATGTGCATGCCGCTGCTTTTGTTTAGAGCTTGTTTTTATCTGAGAAAACTGAGAGCTTAAGTCACTGGGAAGAAAACTAGGCCAGCGTCCTTTTTCTGTATGAATGAAATGTAACATTGGAAGATGGGTACATTCCTGTTGGAGCTGGTGGCAGTAGAAGTCCTTTTACAATCACGATAAATGTTGCTCCTCTCTTCCCAGCCCTTCCTTGAGTAGGCAATCACACAATCAACCAAATGCAGCCTTGTCATGAGTAAGAGCACTGTGAGCAGAAGCGTTGGGCTAAATCCTGAACGCTGTCACTTTGCTATAGATTTGTGGACAAGACTCATGCCTTATAAAACATGCCCCTCTGCCAAGCTGGGGGTCACTCCAGCTCAGAGTTGGCAGGAAGGGAGCTGATACTGATGATGAGGAGGGTAACCCTTCAGAGTGGTGACCACAAGCTGGAGAAACCTCCCTGAGGTGGACAGAAGGACATGCAACAGCCTGCACCACTGCAGCATGAGGCCTCGCAACCACGAGGCTGGGGCCAGCCTGGAGGAGCTTGCCGAATGGGGATGCTTAGAACAAGGGGAAAAAACGCATCCTTGAGCCCCAATATTTGCTGTCTAACTGCACAGGCTACAAAGAATGTGTGGAGAATGTGCCCACTAATTCTCAGCTATGGGGATACAGAATCCAAACCTCCTTGGTAGAAGAGGGAACTAGAACTCGGGTGGGATTCGGCTCGCTCTAACTTCTGTGGCTATGTTCAGGCTAGGGATCCGCACAGCCGTTGTAGCGAGCGGATATGAAGGGCCTGATGCAGTTGCCTCCCCCTGCGCATCATGTGGGTATGATCTGAGATTCTATAGGTATGTCCTCTGGCCTCCAGCTGTCCCCTCCGAAGGGCAAGGCTGTCTGTAGGTCCTGTGTCGTGTCTGCTAGGCTCTAGGTGCTAGCTTCATTACGGCCTCTGAGATGGCATTAAGTTGCCCGTGTGTAGGAAATCGACCTGAGGCCATAGTCAATACAGCCAGTTAAGTCTAAAGGGGCCCTAACTAAAGACGTCTACTTTAGGACAGCATGAATAGCTTTTTACTCTGCTAACTCTAATGGTATCTTCACAATTTTGTAACCGCAACATCTGCAATAGGCCTATGTAAAGTCAGAGGAGCTGAGTGCCACCCTGGGTGTCTCGTGTTTGAGTGGGTGGTCTCAGCATCTCTGGCTAGCTCTCGAAGACAAGCTTCTACTGCTCTATGGCATGTCATGAGAGACAGACATGCAGAGCCTCATGGAGTGGGCTATGGCTGTCCATGCTCAGCTGTGACTCAAGTGCTTTTGTAGGGAGAAATTTAAGTTCTTGGAAAGAGGATTCCCAAAAACTGGGGTGCTGTCAACTTTCACGTGTCAACAGGCTGAAGAAAAACATAATTTCTGAAGCAGTCGCTTCCTTAGATGCCAAAACCAATTTGATATCACGCTTCAGGTGACCCTGTTCTCTTGCGAATCCGGAACTTATGTACACAAGCTTTACTGTCACGGGTGCCGAATGGTAAGAAAGCATCACCGTTCAGGCGGGCTGAACAGGCTCTTCGGGAGGGACAGGCAGGGCAGGCGAGGGGGAGGAGCTGCACCGTGTGTAAGGTGGGCATCTGCTTGGGAGGACAGCGGGGCCCGTGAGAGCTGGTCCGTTCTAAAGAGCCACCTTTTAAAAGCCCAGGAGCAGGCCATGCCTTTGTGTTGAAAGTCAAGCAAGTGGGGTAGAACACCCACTTGCCTGAAGAGGGAACTCCTTTTGGAACTCAGGCGGAAAAAGAAATTGTATCAACGATCCCTAGAAGCAAGGCCAGCCTTCGCAGGAAGACTACGGAGCTGTGCTTCACATATGTAGGGAGAAATGATGGAAGGCCAAAGCTCAGCTAGAGTTGAAACTGGCCAGTGTTCTGTCAGACAACAAAAAAAGCCTTTTGAAGTATGCTAAGAGAAAGAGGAGGTCTAAGGAAAGTATTGCACTCCATTCCTTCCTTCCTTCCTTCCTTCCTTCCTTCCTTCCTTCCTTCCTTCCTTCCTTCCGGCCCTCTCTTCCTTCCACCCCTCTCTTCCTTCCCTTCCGCCAAACATTAAACAAGAGCTTGTGTTTTGGTTATTAGCTTCTCCTTAGTCTGCTTTATAGACTTGGAGCCAAAGAGACAACAGGCCTGGCTCCAGCAGGTGCAAGGGTGGCTTTCTTCTCTCTGCCAACCGTCCAAGGCATGGCAGGAAGGGCGGGAAGTGGGCAGGGCGTGCCTGCAAGCCCCTGGGCTGCACCAGGCTGCTCTGCTCTGCTTCATGCCACTTCCCCCCTCGCCGCCCGGGAGAGGCTGGGCTTCTGCAGACAGCCGCTCACTCGAGAAGGCAGCTAGGCAGCTGCTGCTTCCATTGCACTTGGCAAAGCCAAACTCCTCTCCAGTGTTCCGGGAGAGTGCCAAGGCCACCTTCCAGCGGGACATGCTGTAAAGAAGAAGAAGAAGAAGAAGAAGGTTGCCTTTAACAAGTTGGAGTTAAGGAAGCTCTGCCCCTGGGCTCCGTGGCCAGGTGCATCCTCTTCCTCCCAGTCCCAGCACAAGAGAGCGCCTTTCGCTGGGACCGCTGCTTTGGCTGGAGGCAACGTGCCCGTCTCAAGCGCACGACAGTGGCACGGGGGGACCTGCGGGAAGAGGGTGGGACGGACTGCGGGCGGCACCGGTACGCGCACGAAGCATCCCGGCACACATGCGCACGTAGTCGTGAGCAAGAGCAGCTCAGCAAAGCTGCTGGAAAGCGGCGTGGCAGAAAAGGCCCGTGGGTCCTGCTGGACACCAAGCTGAGCAGCAGCCAGCACCGTGCCCTTGGCCAAAGGCGGCGGGCGGCGGTGCCCTGGGCTGCGCTGGGCAAAGCCTTGCCAGCAGCTGGAGGGAGGGGAGCCTTGCCCTCTGCTCAGCGCTGCTGAGGCCATGCCCGCAGTGCTGTGCCCAGGCCCGGGCTCCCCAGGCCGAGAGAGACGGGAGCCCCTCCCCCAGCCCCGCCCCCCAGCCCCCCCCCCGGGCTTGGAATGGCAGCTGTGATGTCGCGGCGCTGGCCCGGCAACGGCCACAGTGCCTGCAGGCACGGCTCTGCCAGCACCCGGCAGCTCCAGGGAGAGACCAGCTCTCACCCAGCGGCACTGCCCGGCACCGGGACCCCCTCGACAGCCTCGCTCCAGCCGGCTGGGAGCTCTCCGGAGCCCCAGCAGCGTGTCCGGCGCGAGGACTCCCCTGGCCCCGGCACGA
Organism: Phaethon aethereus; assembly: GCF_964289735.1. NCBI lineage: Eukaryota > Metazoa > Chordata > Aves > Phaethontiformes > Phaethontidae > Phaethon > Phaethon aethereus. Next base: position 99,898 of record NC_138605.1, read on the forward strand.
TGGGCCAGCTGAACTGCTGCTATGGCTCCAGGTGGGCTCCCCCCGCGGCTCGGGGACACGCCGGCGCAGCCGGGCCCCGCAGCAGCCGCCTTTCTCACGCCCTTTGCCGCCTGCTCCGCAGGGTCTACCCTGGCCCCGAGCAGCAGTGCGCGCCCGGCCCGGCATCAGCCGAGCCGCTGCTCCACCAGCGCGTGCGGGTGACGCAGGGCCGCGGGACGGGGAAGAGGCACCTCCTCCTCTTCAGCGATGCCTTGATCATCGCCAAGGCCAAGTAAGAGGCGCAGACCCCGGCTGCCTTTCCTCCTAAGGCCTGGCCCCGGCACCGGGGCAGGGACGCCCAAGGAGCAGCCCCAGGCCCCGGCACCCTGCTGCTGGCTGCACCCGTGGCCGTGCGCGGGGCAGGCGGAGGCCAGAGGGCAGCCGCCGGGCTCGGCCACCTCCAGGTCACTCCCTGCCGCTCCTCTCTGCAGACGTGGCAGCGCCCCGCGCCCGCAGCTCTGCCTGGCCCTGCGCCGGCTGTGGGTGCTGAGCGGCGGCAAGGGGGCGGCCGGGGATGCCGCCCAGGAGGAGGAAGACAAGGCCACCACGTCCCTCGTCCTCGCCTGGCCCTATGGCTTCTGCGTCGTCACCTTCTGGTGGGTCTCGGTGCCACGTCCCCCGGCAGGGCCGGGCAGCGCTTCTGTCCGGCCCCACGCGGCTTCCTCCTGCCTCTGCAGCCGTCCCCACGGGGCAGGGCTGTGCCGGCGCCCGCCTCTGCCCGCGGGCTGGGGAGCAGCAGGCGCTCAGGCTCTTTCTCCTCTCTTTCCTGCAGCTCCCGCTCGCTGAAGGAGCTCTGGCTCAGCGCGCTGCGTGGGTAAGCCCTGCCTGGCAGAGCAGCTTGGGGGGCCCGTGCTCACAGCACGGGGGGATGCTCTAGCCGTAGCCGTACGATGCGGAAACGCCGCTCCTGAGCTGGGGAGAGCTGCCCCCACGGCTGCGGGCGGCTCTGGAGCGGGCAGAGCTGGCGGAGCTGCTTCACCCAGCCCCGTCCTCCCTCCTTGCCACTGCTCTCCGCTCGACGGCCGGGCGGTGCCCGGCTGCTTCGGGGCAGCTTGGAAGGGCTCCCGGGACTGGCAGGCGAGGGAAGAGGCAGCTTGGGTCTCACACAGCTCTTTCTCTGCCCCTGCCCCGTGCACAGGCCAGCAGAAGGAGTGCAGGGAGCCCGCGTCACCCAGCTGCCCTCCATCAAGCTCCTGCTGAAGGAGCTGCGCGGCCGCAATGCCGTGAGTGTCCCTCCCGGCCCCGCTCTGCCCCAGGGGCTGCTCCAACCCCGCACCAGCCCCATGGCTTCTCACCTGCTGCTCTTCTCCCCTTGCCCAGGCCAAAACACTCAACGCCAGCAGCCTGGAGAGGCTGGTCGAGGGCCTGGCAGAGGTGAGGAGCCCCCGGGCCGCCATCTCGGCCGTCCCCACATCTCACTCATGGCCCGCGGCCGATGCAGCTCGCCAGGGGCCCTTCGTGCTGCGGGGCTGCTCGCTGAGCGCAGCGCATTTCTTGCAGGCTGGTGCCCAGCAGAAGCCACCTCCCGTCCCCTCCGGCAGCCAAGGTGGACGTGGCCACTCGGACGGTGAGTTTGGAGGAGACGGGGGCAGGACGGCCCCTCTCTCCTGCGCTGGCAGGCGGCACCTGCGCTGCTCAGGGGCTGCTGCTGCCCTTCCCGCAGGGCACGGCTGCAGAGAGCTGAGCCCCCGGGGCGCCTCGTTCCCCAGCCACGCCTCTCCCTCGCTGTTGGCGGGGACGCCCAGCACGCAGAGGCTCGGGCAGCATTGACCTGGCGCTTGCCCTCCATGGCTCTCTGCTCTGTTTTCCCTGGCGGCAGGCGGGACCCGCAGCAGGACGAGGGGGCTGCCCTGGCCCTTTGCGCGGCGAGGGACCTTGGCCGCTGCGGAGGCGCCCGGGCAGTCGGGCTGTGCCGGCAGGGCGGGTCTCTTCGGCCGGCCCCTGGCAGCTCTCTGCAGCCAGGACGGCACGCTGCCCCAGCCCCTCCAGGTAAGCCAGCCTGGCCGGGGGGTGCCCGTGGCGCTGGCTCCTGCGCAGAGGCGCTGTCCCCAGCAGAGGGACCCCGGCTGGGGCTCGGGGACCAAGCCGGCTCCGCCCCACCTCCCCCACCTCCAGCCACCCCTGCGTCCTGCCCTAGTGAAAGCAGAGCCGCCCACGCTCGCTCCTGGCCCGGAGGAAGGCTCACCGGCCCCGGGGCCTGTCCCCAGCCAAGCAACTGTCCTCCTCTGTCCCCCGCAGCTCTTTGAGGAGGAGGACGATGACGATGTGGCTGGCCTTGCCGGCACGTCGGCCAAGGAGTTGCCAGCACCAGAGGCGGAAGCAGAAGCAGCAGCGGTATGTCAGGGCCACAAAGAGGGTGACAGCACTGTCAGAAGTTGAGAGTGCTGCCGCAGGGACAAGCAAGGTCACCCACTAGCCGGCAGCTCTGCAAAGGTGCAGAGGAAGGGTGGTGCAGGATGGCCATGGCGGTTTGTGCGGTGATGCCACCAGAACTGGCTCAGCTGGGCTGAGCAAAGCCATCCAAGGGCTGTGCCTTTCCGAGCTAAGGTAGCAATTGGGCAGGAAGGTCCTTGCCACCCGTTAACTTGCACATTTCCATTGCAGGTGCCTCCAGTCCCTCCAGAAAGTGAACACCTGGAGAGCTCCTCTGGGGAGACAAGGTAAAATGAGCTAGGTGTGGTTAAGAGCAGAATTGGTTCACGTTTATCATGGCTTGACCTGTCTAACAATACATTGCATGGAAAGTTTGCCAGGCTCGAGAAGAGCAACCTGTGAAGAGGGGAGCAACGGGCTACTGGACAGCGAGAGGAGCAAGTTGGGAGCAGAGCTCTGCGGGATGGGCAACTGAGGACATCCAGGCAGGCAAGAAGAACGAGGAGCCCAGGTGTGTAGCAGGCTCTGCTGCCCATCTTTCAAAGCTCCGAACACTGCTCCGACTATGGGCAATATTTCTGAGGTGCGCAGAGATGGCACCGGGCAGGAAGGCCGCAGCTGCCCGTGGGAGAGCGTGTCTGTCAGGAGGAACATCTCACTCCAGCGTTGGCAGCTCTCCTTCGGCACTTGTGGCAGCTCTGTTTGTGCAAGGCTGAGCAACACCCCAGCAGAGTCACAAGGCTCATAGCAATTTTTTGAGCTCTTTGACCCGCTGCCTACAGAAAGAGGCAAAGTCTCCCTTTGCTGTTCATGTCAGCTGGCAAGCCCAGCACTGGCTGCTGGTGTCTGAATCCCAAAGACGCAGCAAGGAGCTGTGTCACGTAGCTGTAGACCCTGAGGTACTGGCACTTCGTAAAAAGCTCACGTTGCACCTGAGACAATTGAGGGAAGAAGAAAACAACCAAACAATACCAAAGCAGCGTGTTTTGCCTTCAAGCCTGGCTTTCTAGCAAGGGACAGTGAGGCGTGCTGCTGCTCGGCTTTTGGAAAGGACCACAGCACAGCTGCCCTGCCCAGCCCTGCTGCCTAGCAAAGCAGTGCTGCACATCTCTGTCAACTTGCAGAGCTCTGAGGGTGTCACACGTGTGGAGAAGGGGACAAAGCCGTGCCGTAGCCACTGCCAGGGACGGTTCCCTCTCGTGTGCCAGGAACTGCCCCTTGGACAGCACACTGCCCAAAGAACGGGGCACAAAGTCGTGCCTCTTCCTGCCTTCATGGTTTCATCAGCACTTTGGACTCTCTTCTTGCAGGTGCCGATTTTTTTCTGCTGCCTGGATTGCCCGCATGAGCTCTGCTGCCTGGGCTTTGAGGGGCGCGATGCAGCCCCAGCACCACCTCGGCGGAGGCGAGGAGGGAGGCACCGCGCCCTTCTGCTCCGGCCGGCACATTTCACTCGGGCACCGCGATGCCGGAGCGGCCCCGCACCGCCCTCAGACCCAGCCCAGCCCTGGCGGGAGGCCTTGCTGGCTCACTCCTCGGCTCCGTCAGCAAAACCCCACCAGCCGGCACAGCTGCCCCCGTGGGGAGCTGGCATGTCACCTGCAGATTCCATGGGGCGTGCTGGGCGTGGAGGTGTATATCATCTGAGAGGGACACGAGGGACACGCTGGACAGCATGTTCCAGACTATAAAACCCTCCAGGTTTTCTTTGCCGCTACTCATTCTTGGCAGAGAGACGCTGCACCACCTTGCTGCATACAAGAAGGGAGCACCCATTGCTGCCCTTTGGTCGGTGCAAGTCCTTGTATGCAGCACACAGCACAATACCCTTTCTTAGTATTCTTGATCAAACATGACTGGCTTGCAGTTTCCATTAGCTGAGTTAACTCCAGGTTAGCTACAGCAAAAACTCCGCTCTTACTTCTCCGACCCATCAGCGCTCTCTGGACCGACGCAAACACCCTCCTTTCTGTCAATCAGAACTGGAGTGGTGATGCTTTGCTTTCAGCCACAACACGTGCCTGTGCTTAGGGACTGATGGGAAGGAGGAGTTAAAAAAGCCAGCTTACATGGTGCCCCAAATCCCAGCCACCCTCCAGGACCGGAAAAAAACTGGACACACCCCCATATTTATTCTAGCCATTCTGTAGCCAGCACAGTCATTTCAGTGTCGATTCTGGTTGATTCTGCAGCTTTATAACAGTTGAAACACCCAGCTCATCAAGGCGGCTGATCTAGAAGGCAGGGGATCTGAACTGGCCCCAACTACCTATGATGTGACAGTGTCCATAACTCGGGTTAATCACAGGTTGTCCTGTGACATAAGGATGTAGCGCTCTTTCACCTTTCTCCTTTGAAGCTTTGGGGTTTGTGCACGGGAGCCTTATGTACCTTTCTTTTCAGAGTTGCTCATCGTTTCAGCATTGTTTCTGATGAGGAAAACATCCTTTCTGTGTAGATGTTAATTTATGTACATTTAATAAACAGCATGGTATCCTATACTACCAATGATCTTTTTTTCAGACTAATGAAAAGTTCAAGACAAAAGCATGCTTTGTGTCTGCAAAGAAAAGTGTAAACCTCTGTAACTGTATTAAAAAGCTGCGGTTGTTTCACTCGTGGATGTTTGTAGCTATAGCAGAAACAGAGCTGCTGGCTGCCTTACTGCGAGATCCACAGGACACCAGTCTTCTCCTGAAGGCTTTCTACCAGCGTAATACTGTTTGAGTTGCCACTCCATTAAAACAGGACTTGTTCACTAATTGGTTCCTACATGAAAACCCGAGGACAGAAACTTGATCCTGGTTGGCAATGTCAAAAGTAGCATGAGGCGAGGCTGCCCAAAGCCTGGCTGCTGCGCTTGGAGGAAATGTGCCTTGAGTCCCGATGGGCAGACAGGGCACGCCTCTGCAAGTCTGCTTCGCAACACAGCACGACGCAACAGACCTGTGTACAAAGAGCATTAACATCATCACAGGTACAGCCAGTCACAAGGTGGGCAATGCCCGAGTGAAGGCTGCCAGCTGTCCTGCTGGCCGGCTCTGTCCTTCACGGCTGCAGACTCCCTTTCCCAGGCACTCACTGAGCCAGGGGCTGGCTTCCTGGCTTCGCACTCGGAAAGCACGTAGCCCATGCAGCAGCTCACTCCACTGCTCACCGTGGTTCCCCATGGCTGCTTATCTACCCAACAGATCTCTTAGTCCCTCCTGTTTGTGTATGGAGAAGGACTCGTAGGAGATGGGATCACAGTGATCACCAAACAGGGGAGTTGAAACTTTTGAGTGTAATGAGATACAGCTCAGAGGAGCTGCTACCTTGCTTTTCAGGAGAGCAAACTTGAAGCTACTCAGAGAGCTAGTCTGCAGTGTCCCCTACGAAGCTGCTTTGGAGGCCTTAGGGCTCATAGAGCAGCTTAGTTTTTCAGAACCACCTTCTGCAAGCACGGGAGCAGGCAATCTGGTGGCGTCTGAAGTCAAACAAGAGGGGCAGAAGACCAGCTTGGCTGAACAGGGACCTCCTTTTTCAACTCAGGTGGAAAAAGGAATGTTATGATCCCTGGGACCAAGGTCCGGCTTGGCAGGAAGATCACAGAGCTGGAGTTCATACGTGTAAGGAGAGAACAGAAAAGGGCAAAGCTCAGCTAGAGTTGAAATTGGCCAGTGTTGTGTCGGGCTATAAAAAGGGCTTTTTACAGTACGTTCATAGCAATCGCTCATTGAGCACGGCCAGGGACTCTCTGAGGAGGAGGAGGATGCGGCTGGGCTTGCCGGTGCATCGGCCACAGAGCCGCCAGCACCAGGGGCAGAAGCAGAAAGCGCAGAGGTCTGTGAGGTGCACAGAGAGCGGGGGCTGCGCAAACCCCTCCGAGCGTATGGCGGGATACGTTGTATCGCGGGATACGTTGTATGACGTTGGCGGTTTTGGGGGGTAACTATGTACGTACTGTAGGGACACATGCTTTCTTACGGGATGAAAAGATGTAATGTAAAAGGTGGTTTGTGTGACAAAGTGAGATTCTTCCTATTAAACTGTGTTGGTTTCTGTGTTCAAGGTGTCAGAGTGACCGGAGGAAGTTTGTGTTGTGCCTTCCAAGACCCCGGAGCACAGCCATTCAGGCTTCTGTGGGCAAAGCTGCGGAAGATATAGGCAGGCCTTCTGATGCACAGGAAGGCGGCAGAGGGTTACAAGGCATTGCTTTGCTGTCGCAAGTGCCTTCAGGAGCTTGTAACAGACAGCACAAACGTTCTGGGCGCAGGCTCAGACACCGGTGATGCTCCAGGTGCTGCCTGAGTTGACTCCTTCAAGGGAAAACAAGCCTTCCTTGCTGCCTGTCTGTCTTTCCTTCTCTCTCTCTCTCTCTCTTTTTCTCTCCCTCTTCTGAAATAAGGGTTGATCTACCAACAGCGGTAACACCCTCCTTAAGCAAGGCTGAGATTAGAGGTCACTCTGGTATTCAAGGGAAAGCAGGAGTAACAGGTGGGGCTGTGTATTTCCTGTAGGATAACTAACTTTAGAACGCCTCTTCACTTCAGATGTCTTGTGGTATTTAGAAATATCTTTTTTTTTTTTTTTTTAAGGTACAAATGTTTATTAGCAATTAAAAACATTGCAGGGGGGCTGCAGGGGTGGCTTCTGTGGGAAGCTGCTAGAAGCTTCCCCTATGTCCAGTAGAGCCGATGCCAGCCGGCTCCAAGACAGCCCCACGGCTGGCCAAGGCCGAGCCAGTCAGCAACAGTAGTCGCACGTCTGGGATAACGTATTTCAGAAGGGGGGTAAGAACTGGCAGGCAGCAACTGCAGCGGGAGAGAGGAGCGAGAATACATGAGAGAAACATCTCTGCAGACACCTGGGTCAGTGCAGAAGGAGGGGCAGGAGGGGCTCCAGGGGCCGGAGCAGAGACCCCTCTGCAGCCCCTGCTGAAGACCATGGTGAGGCCGGCTGTGCCCCTGCAGCCCATGGAGCTCCGTGGGGGAGCAGATCTCCACCTGCAGGCTGGGGAGGGCCCCACGCTGGAGCAGGGGGCTGCATGAAGGAGGCTGTGACCCCACTGGAAGCCGGAACTGGAGCAGGCTCCTGGCAGGACCTGTGGCCCCGTGGAGAGAGGAGCCCACGCTGGCACAGGTTTGCTGGCAGGACTCGTGGCCACGTGGGGGACCCACCGTGGAGCAGCCTGTTCCTGAAGGACGGCACCCCGTGGGAGGGACCCCAGGCTGGAGCAGGGGAAGAGTATGAGGAGTCCTCCCCCTGAGGAGGAAGGAGCAGCAGAGACAACATGTAATGAACTGACCGCAACCCCCATTCCCCAATATTTGCTCTCTAACTGCACAAGCTACAAAGAATGTGTGGAGAAAGTGCCCACTAATTCTCAGCTATGGGGATACAGAATCCAAACCTCCTTGGTAGAAGAGGGAACTAGAACTTGGGTGGGATTCAGCTCGCTTCATTACGGCCTCTGAGATGGCATTAGGTTGCCCGTGTGTAGGAAATCGACCTGAGGCCCTAGTCAATACAGCCAGTTAAGTCTAAAGGGGCCCTAACTAAAGACGTCTACTTTAGGACAGCATGAATAGCTTTTTACTCTGCTAACTCTAATGGTATCTTCGCAATTTTGTAACCGCAACATCTGCAATAGGCCTATGTAAAGTCAGAGGAGCTGAGTGCCACCCTGGGTGTCTCGTGTTTGAGTGGGTGGTCTCAGCATCTCTGGCTAGCTCTCGAAGACAAGCTTCTACTGCTCTATGGCATGTCATGAGAGACAGACATGCAGAGCCTCATGGAGTGGGCTATGGCTGTCCATGCTCAGCTGTGACTCAAGTGCTTTTGGAACTTGTAGGGAAAAATTTAAGTTCTTGGAAAGAGGATTCCCAAAAACTGGGGTGCTGTCAACTTTCACGTGTCAACAGGCTGAAGAAAAACATAATTTCTGAAGCAGTCGCTTCCTCAGATGCCAAAACCAATTTGATATCACGCTTCAGGTGACCCTGCTCTCTTGCGAAGCCAGAACTTATGTACACAAGCTTTACTGTCACGGGTGCCAAAGGATGGCATCTACCTGTGCCTGTGCAGTTAGATCTGGACTCATCTGCCTTTACCCAGAGCTGGGTAAGAGTTATGACCGTGCCGATATGCATTGTATTTCAGCATACGTCACTCATCAGAATATTTGCATGGACACAGAAGTCATGAAACTGCCTCTGTTTAGTCAGCTCAGAATGTGGGTAGAGAAAGCTGGGTCAATTTGTAGCCATCTCTGTAGACACACATAACCAGGCTCTGAGGAACTAAATCCTAGTGTACTATGTCATCGTGAATTGTCAGCTTTCTATTTCTGCATATCCAGCCATAAATTCAAACTAGCTCCTGGTTAAAATAACCCACATTCAGTCAAAAACACTTTAAGAAAGGAATATTCTAGCTGAGCTGCTCAATATTTCTGCATTCCAACAGTTTTTCGCCTTGGGTCTCTTTCTCTCCAAGGCCGGAGTTAAATGGAAACAAGTAGACTCGCATACATAGATAAACTCTCACAGATTTATGACTTGGGACCATGTGAACAGCTCACCCGACAATACAACCTTCAGAGACAAGATTTCCATATATATTATCAATTTTGACAGACACACAGCAATCCATGTCCAAGTGTGAAAACAAATTGCAAAGACCCCCCAAAAAAGGCAGACTTAAAGGGAAAATCACTAGTCTCTATGAAATGCTAAGTAGTATGAAAATAGGTAAGTCACAGAACATAAAAGAAAAATAAGAAACACAATTTCTGATGAGATGACTCCTGGGCAGATATCTCCTACACTGCACACACCATCACTTCCTTTCCATCACTGAGTGACTGCCAGCAGAAGATAATCCCTCTATACTCTCATAATCAGTGGTAAAATGAGAAGAATGGGGCCAACATCCTGTGGAAAATGGGAACAGGAAAACAGGTCACCACAAACATAATTTTCTGGTGTTATTCACATGTGCAAAATATTGACTATATAAATAGATAAGCTTATATGAAATCTTTGACATGACATGCATTTTGAAAAATACCCAATCCATTATGTTCTGAAAAGGAATTCTGCTATTCCATTTGTACAAAACCACATTTATGCAAGAAAAATTAAAGCAGCTCTCCCAACACCTACACTTAAGGCTCTATTTAGTTATTAGATCAGTAATAATTTAATAGGAAAGGGAAAGAATTAGATTATACTTAAAAGAAACACCACAGTCCCAAAATAACAGGAAAATTACAACAAGTTGTAATGAGGGAAACATGGACCATATTTACAAATCTGGAAAAAGGAGCACAGAAGAAAGAAAAAGAACAAGCCAAAAAAACCCTTTTGCATCGTAAGATGTGTAACACTGCAGTATTTGTAAAAATGCATCACTGTTGAAAAAACATAATCCTCAGTCTAAGCATATGGAGGTGTAATACTTCTCAAAAAAAATACAAACTCAAGATAAACAATATTTGAACCATTCCAAGGCAACATAAATGGTGCCTGCTAAAAGAAACTGAACCCGGTGAACCTCAGGACCCAAGAAGGTCTGAAGCTGCTGTGGTTCCCTGTTCAAGATTCAGTCAGTAATAAGGCTGAGCATATTTCCCCAACTCACACGTGCGAGTAGACATGATTGTCCAGCAGCACATAAACATAAGCAGAAGATCAGTGCCTTTAGATGCACCAGATGATACACACAAACAGTACTCATATAAATGACACAAATGTCCTGACCTTCTCCAGGCTGACCCCGACTTGGTCCTTCCAATATCCAGCTCCAGGACCTGCCAGCCAGACTACTTGCCAGATGGTCTGACTTGAGTTTGCTGGCATGTTACACACACAAAAAATAAAATGAACACTCATGCAGTTCTCTCTATGGATAGAAGCAGGAACTTACCAAGAAGTGAGGATGGACTGTGCCATGATCATGGACAGGACTCAGACAAGTGTACTGACCTGCAGCTTATTTGCATGAGAGTGCCCTCTGTAATTGCCCCTTTTCTCAATGTTTTCCTCCCTTTTCTGACATTTTATCCTTCTCCTAAGCAGCCAATAAGTTTTGCACATTCCCAGAATCCCCTCAAGCATCCCATAAGAAGTTTAAACACTCGCAATGATGCCCCTTAAATATCCTATAGTAAGTTTGCTCTTTAACATCAGATCCAGGACACTCTCATTTCCCTTCTGAGCTATTACAAAGTTGGGCATGATTCTGCCCAAGGTCACACTTGCCTGGTGCCTTTAACAGCCCATCCAGCAGGTCTGGTCTTTTCTATGGACTTCATTATCCACTGGTCCCTTAGGGCTTCTGTATCTCTGTCTTCAGTTTTTTGCTTTTCCTGTTTCTTGTCTTGGCCTTTTAATCAGATGTTCTTACAAAACAGATGTCCTACACTGCAGCTATCCTTACAGAGTCGTGCCAAACATTCAGCCTAATCCTACCCTTTTCAATTCCCCTCTCCAGTAGATTTAGGCATTTGGGAGAGACTGGAAAGTGGGCAGAAGACAAAGGGAGGAATGTATTCTGCAACACATCTTCCTGCATACCCATGGCCCTTTGCTATTCATCAAACTTATTTTTAAATTTTCTGAATCTTTCAAGAACAAGGATCACTTCAAAAAGATGTATTGGAGAGACATTAGTTGTCGTCTTCTTTTTACCAATAAACAACAGTGTTGATTATTTGCTGTTCGTGAGTCAGTTGATTTAAATATTGAATTCTGGTGCTTACCTTTTACAAAATTACTATGAAGGCTCAAAGTTCACTCAAATACCATAGAAATTTTAGGATCTGAAAGAGAGCACTGGCTCTGTATAATATTAACTGTATCGTTTGTGTTGCTGCCTCTCTTAAAAAAATAAACACATAAAAATATTGCAAGACAGGAATTTGTAAAAACCTTTTCCACAAACATTATAAATTGTGTATCAGCTTTTGCTTCTTAGCCAGCCTATTTTCTGCCAAACCCTTTATAGACAGTTGAAAAGGATTTTATTCTGAAAACACAGTTATAAACAAACTACCTGCAAAACCTGCTAAAATCTATTTTCTTACTTATTTAAAAGAAAAATTAAAAAAATACTATATTGAATCTTTTCTATTAATTGTTTAAAGACCTCAGTTTGACATCAAGCATAAACATTCATTAGCCAAGCTGTCTAAAAGTGATAAAACTTTAAAGATCAGAAAAGCTTGTTTGCCATAGTATGGTCCCTTTTATGAGCGTCTAGGTGCTGCAACAGATTAAATGGCTAAGACTGACAACTGTAATTTTCCTTAAGTAGCTTGCCTAAAAATAAATAAAATGCAACAGAGACGCACAGAGACTTCAATCTCAGGCATATTAGCATGTAAAAACTGCTGTTAAAAATAGCTGATCTTATGCAGGTTTCTAATGCAGAACTTAAAAAGCACAATAAAACTGTGATTCAGATTGCTTTGCTTGACATCCACAATTCCAAAAAGCATTCAGTGTTTTCTGACGTGTCCAGCTGTTGTCTCAGAAACAATGTAGTAGGGAACAACTTTACAACGACTATGTAAAACACTTTTTATCTTCAAAATGCATTCAGTGCAACAGTTTGGGTCACCAGATTTTTCCAGGTGGATTCTTAGTTTCCAAAGGTTAGTGCCTTTTTCAGTTTCTTTTCTTGTATGTTTTTGAAAAGTGCTAAGTGAAAAGTGTCAGACTGTCTTCGATTTCTTTCCTGTGTGAAATATTGCTTCAATGTCTTGTAGTATTTATTTTAGAAGTGACTGATAGAAGACTACTACTGATTTTTACATGCTTTGGATGCCTTAAAGTCTAGGCATGTTTACAGCGGGAAAAGTCTTGCAAGCGAGAAAGGCTGAGAAATATTTAACTCATACAGCCAAAGAAAGTTTAGGCAGGTCCTGCCTGATGGCAGAGTTCCCTCCAAACAGGCACTTGAGGCAGGCAAAGAAAACTTCAACTATGAAAACAAAAAGCTTTAAACTGGTCTGCATTACACCAGAGAGAACCAAATTTACCAGATGGACTGTAGGAACAGTGTAAGCGTACTGGTTCCACAGCACTTCACTCGCAGAGCTGAGGGCCTGCAAAGGTGGCTGCTGCTGCTGGGTTTTAGCAGACTCATGGCACCTGCTCTTGGTCTTTGCACCGCCCAGATCTTCGCACCTGAGGATATCCTCCTCACGTACATGTTGTTGAAGTGTCTCTGCACCCATGATCTCTTTGATGCATCTTGACAACAATGGTTTGGTGACCCACATTTTATATACAGAAAGATATGGAAGCATTTCAGGTAGACCAAAGTCTATGCAAAGTTTATATGAGTGATTCCTTTTAGTTGGATTAAATACCAAGCATGTGGAGAGATCAGCAAAAGGAAGTATTTATTGCATTGCCTGTGCCTGCTTTCCAGCCTTCATTTTCTAGAACTATCATTCCATATTTCATAGCCATTCTTCTTTTTTTCAGCAGCATCTACGCAACTGGGTCCACAGTAGGGATTGAAGACTCTCAATACCCTCACAAGATGAAAACACAATAAATTAATTCATTAAGGATAATAATAAAATGCTTTAAAAACACTATTTAAGGTTTCACTTCATTGAACCACGCATCCTCATATTGAAAGTCCAAATCAAGGTTCATGTTTCACACTTTTTGTAATGTGAACTACGTAGAAACTTGATAATATAATATATGAAATTATGACAAAAAGAAGGAAAAAAATCTGTATGAGAAGCACATATGTGGAGACATGGCTGTATGAGATTTCCTTTTTATTCAAATGCACTTTTACATATCCTGTGGAAACCATTTGAAACATTGGGGTTTTTTTTTTTTCATTTTATTAACACTAATTGTGCACCTGCATGCTCCAGGTAAGAGTTCCAAACTGAGCTTTTCAGTGGAGAGCTCCCATACATTCTGACAATCCCTGCCTAGAAATCACCAATGATCAAGTGCTACATTCAGCTGAGTCTACCCTGATGTATTTTTTAAAGGCTTAGTACTATCCACTTCAGTAAATGGATTTCAGCTACTATTGTAGAACTACAGAAGAATAATCAAAAACCTTTTTCCAACAAATCTTTTTGGATTTGAACAACGATTATTCAGGTTATGTATCTGTCCACTTGCATACTTGAGTTGTCACTCAATGTTCTAAAATATATGCCTGCTTATGTTATCTGTGTTACATCAATCTAAACAACAAACGTTGCTTTTTAAAAATATGAAATAAAGATTAATGATGGAGTGAAATAGATCAGTGACTTGACATACTCTAAGCAATGCCTGATATTGAAATGACAAATTGTATACGGAAGTTTTATATTAATATTCCAATTGTGTGTTATGACACTTAAATATAATTGAATATTATTTTAGTCAAGCTAGGACCAATTATTTTATTTCTCTGGCAATTCCTATTGTGGTAATTGTCATTATGTGCAGTCAGGCAAATAAGTTTGTTGTTTGCAACTTCAGAAAGTAACTAAGACATGATGTTAATGACCTCGGAAGGGCAGATTTCAAAACCAGGGAAATGTTGCTTTCAGTTTCACTGGTATAATTAAGAGCAAAACAATATCTTTGCATGGAAAGAAACACAAAACATACCAGCAAGCTAAGACCATGTCATGAAAAGGTGGTATAATACGGGATTGATGGCAATGCATTGTGGATGATGGTAAATTATTGCCTGGTGAAGCCAGCACTGAGTTAAGTAAGTTATTCTAGTTAAAGGCAATCAGCAGAGCTTGCTAGAGAATAACAATTTGGTTTCCTGACAGTTTTCAAGTTCCAAATTTGTTTTATTCTGCTTTGGCATGAAAACAAAGCCATTTAAATACTACTGCAAAATGGAAGTGTGCCAAAATATCTGCTTCATGTTGAAAAGGTCAACATTTTGATGCAAGCCTTTCTCTCATGAGTGTTCATTCTCGATCAAAACCTTTACACGGAAAGTTTTGTCAAAATAAATGCCGCTGGAATGTTTCTGAAAAATGTTTTGGCTTCAAGAAAACATCTTGCTCAAATGTGATTGTTCCATAAGTAGCCAAAATAGTGAACCCTAGGGTCCTAGAGATCTGTGGTTCCTTACCTCTAAACTCCCAATAATTCACGCTACTATACTGTGTGACATCCTTACTAAGAGACAGAACGCTTCCTTGGTTCATGTTAATTTTCGCTCCTGTATAGATCTGCCCAGGTAACTGGCTAACTCGCTGCTAGAAGAAAAAGTGGATAACCCCAGAGTTTTCACAATTTTTATTTCCAAGAACAAGGAACTGATTCTCTCTTCAATAACCTATTTAGGAGAGTGGAACCAGGGGACAAGGAAAGACTTATCTTGGAGATTTTTTTTTGTTGGTAGTTGGTTAAGACTGGTAAGAACTTATTGTGGTTGAATGATAGACAGCATAATCACACAAAAAGGCAAATTAGAGGAAAAAAGATTTGTGAAGAATATTCTTATTTCATTATTACTAAATCCATTATTACACCTCAGCATCATGTACTAAGAAAATAATTTCACTTGATTATTATACCATTGATACTTAAATACTAAAGCAAGATTGAAGAAGAAATGATGACTTCTGGATTTTGCTTGGCAGTAGGCACATGTAATAAACATCACTCAGAGTACAGTTATGGGAAACATATTTGTATTTTTGTATTGCTCAGAGCATTGGTATCTCTTTGTATTTTGAGGAGAAGATTTGGCTCCCTGAAGAAAGCAGTGAAGTGCCATAAGCACAGACATATCTATATAGTTGATGCTATCTGATGGGGACTTTCTTCTCAGTGGTTGATCATCTTTTTAATCAGCAGGCACTAGATGGTATCGGAATTATGGCTTAATGTCTCAGTCTAATCTATGCCACACTGGAATGACATATACTGCACAATACATTGCTTACATTATGTAGAACCACACGAGTTTCCCTGAATGCATTTAAATTATAACTGTGGCTAATCAACATTTCTGTAATGCAGTTTTATTGCTTTACCTGGTCATAAAAACCACTCTTGCTGTAAAAAAAACTTCTATTCATTTTTCTTAGCTTCTCAACAAACTTACTTTTCAAAACAGGAATGGGGAAAAAAAAGTAAACAAAAAATCAGTGGCTTGTGGTCAGGACAGCCAGTGAGAAAAGTTTTTTTCACAATAAGTACTTGAACCAGGATGCCTGGTATGTAGTAAGCAGCCCAAAAGAATACTGTGTTGGCTTTTGTTCCATGAGTAAAACATTCATCATGCAAGAGAGACAAGGAAGCTCTGCAGTCCAGAAGCTGGGGGTAGATGTAAGACGCTCTGCGGGGATTTGGGAGAACAAAGTTTGTACCCTTGATTCAATGAACACTCAATTAGCTTTATGAAATAGAATAGCTCTGAGTGAAGATTAAGGGAATTTTGCTGTGAATATCTACCTACCACAGAAAAGCTTGGTGGCTTGGCAAGGAAGAGATTTTAATACACATCTTTCACATCCCAAATTAATGCCCCATAAACCATGCTTTTAGCTAGTTTGAGAGAGAAGTCTCTGTCCTCAGAGAAGACTTCCAGGCTTGCCCAGGAAATAATTTGAAAATATTTTATGGGATGGAAAGGAACATTTTCACCTAGTTCAATATATGTAAGCACACAGTCATGTCACTGGTAACACCTGAAGTAGCAGCTCATATGTTCTCTAACTAAACACAGACACCTCTCAGATGTAGCCCCTAACAATAGGGTGATCATATTAAGACTGTCACTGTGTTTCAGCTATGTTTAGCACAGCATCACTCCTGAAACCTTTATATGTAGGAAAGAAATCTCTTTTTCTGTTGCTTTCTCATGCTCTTTCTCTTCTCAGCACTGCATGCCACACAACAGCAAACTAACCCTTCATCCAGGCATTTTGTTTTATTGCACCAGATGATGAACCAACAGTGTTCAATATAAATGGAGAAAAATGGTGCATAGCTTAGATCCAGCCCAGAAACAAGCAAATCACCGAGTGCTCCTTGAGCTCAGCTTCCCATGTGTTCATTTTCAGTGGATCTGTGAGGCGCTGCAAGCTGACAGGTGAAATCATTTGCCTCATAGATCATGGATGTAGCTACAGTAAGATGAATTGTACGCAAAACAGCAGACAGAAAAATCAACAATACTGAAACAATGACAATTCTGAAGATTAGGCAACTCACTGAAAAAAGTAAAAATAAAAAATATGGCAGCTGCTCTGCTCTTCAGAATATAATGGAAGGGGACATAATAAACTAAGCTTAGATGAACATTAAATACATTGAAGCCATATAGAAGATGACTGTTAATTCCAGAAGGTCAGTGATTCCTGAAAGTATTCCTTTTAAAAAAATTGTCAGTCTAGCCTGTTGTGTTAATGTC
Organism: Phaethon aethereus; assembly: GCF_964289735.1. Taxonomy (NCBI): domain Eukaryota; kingdom Metazoa; phylum Chordata; class Aves; order Phaethontiformes; family Phaethontidae; genus Phaethon; species Phaethon aethereus. The sequence continues at coordinate 116,710 of NC_138605.1, forward strand.
TGTTCATAGCCATTTTGTCAAATGCTGGAAGCATATTGAGATACCTTTACCAGTTTCTGTCTTCTGTACTGGAGTGGAAGAGATGGTGGGTATATTGTTTTAATCTGAAACATTAACAGAACATTTAAGACTAAAATCCCAACACCTGATTCAGCAAAGCATCCATATATTCTATTTGGTCACTCAGCTCATTTTCTGCAAGCCGGTATGTTTAATTGTAGTTATACTGAAAGATGAGTTTACTACTGTTTCTGTCAGAATAAAGCATTCATTTGCTGAATGTAGTGTAAATCCAGAAGCGGGACAATCCAGTTTTTCCTGGACTGAGGTATGAAACAGCACTTTGGAGCTGTATTTAAAAACTGCTGAAGACAGGGAACAGCATTTTTCACCTGCGCATTCCCCAGGAGAACTGCTGCTACTTCTTCTACATGTGCTGCTACAACGGTCCTGCGGCCCACACTTCCAGGGAGGTTGATATATGTGCATCCATTGTTCATGTTCAACATGTCATCTGCATGGCTGGGGGAATATCATGTGCATGCCGCTGCTTTTGTTTAGAGCTTGTTTTTATCTGAGAAAACTGAGAGCTTAAGTCACTGGGAAGAAAACTAGGCCAGCGTCCTTTTTCTGTATGAATGAAATGTAACATTGGAAGATGGCGACATTCCTGTTGGAGCTGGTGGCAGTAGAAGTCCTTTTACAATCACGATAAATGTTGCTCCTCTCTTCCCAGCCCTTCCTTGAGTAGGCAATCACACAATCAACCAAATGCAGCCTTGTCATGAGTAAGAGCACTGTGAGCAGAAGCGTTGGGCTAAATCCTGAACGCTGTCACTTTGCTATAGATTTGTGGACAAGACTCATGCCTTATAAAACATGCCCCTCTGCCAAGCTGGGGGTCACTCCAGCTCAGAGTTGGCAGGAAGGGAGCTGATACTGATGATGAGGAGGGTAACCCTTCAGAGTGGTGACCACAAGCTGGAGAAACCTCCCTGAGGTGGACAGAAGGACATGCAACAGCCTGCACCACTGCAGCATGAGGCCTCGCAACCACGAGGCTGGGGCCAGCCTGGAGGAGCTTGCCGAATGGGGATGCTTAGAACAAGGGGAAAAAACGCATCCTTGAGCCCCAATATTTGCTGTCTAACTGCACAGGCTACAAAGAATGTGTGGAGAATGTGCCCACTAATTCTCAGCTATGGGGATACAGAATCCAAACCTCCTTGGTAGAAGAGGGAACTAGAACTCGGGTGGGATTCGGCTCGCTCTAACTTCTGTGGCTATGTTCAGGCTAGGGATCCGCACAGCCGTTGTAGCGAGCGGATATGAAGGGCCTGATGCAGTTGCCTCCCCCTGCGCATCATGTGGGTGTGATCTGAGATTCTATAGGTATGTCCTCTGGCCTCCAGCTGTCCCCTCCGAAGGGCAAGGCTGTCTGTAGGTCCTGTGTCGTGTCTGCTAGGCTCTAGGTGCTAGCTTCATTACGGCCTCTGAGATGGCATTAAGTTGCCCGTGTGTAGGAAATCGACCTGAGGCCATAGTCAATACAGCCAGTTAAGTCTAAAGGGGCCCTAACTAAAGACGTCTACTTTAGGACAGCATGAATAGCTTTTTACTCTGCTAACTCTAATGGTATCTTCACAATTTTGTAACCGCAACATCTGCAATAGGCCTATGTAAAGTCAGAGGAGCTGAGTGCCACCCTGGGTGTCTCGTGTTTGAGTGGGTGGTCTCAGCATCTCTGGCTAGCTCTCGAAGACAAGCTTCTACTGCTCTATGGCATGTCATGAGAGACAGACATGCAGAGCCTCATGGAGTGGGCTATGGCTGTCCATGCTCAGCTGTGACTCAAGTGCTTTTGTAGGGAGAAATTTAAGTTCTTGGAAAGAGGATTCCCAAAAACTGGGGTGCTGTCAACTTTCACGTGTCAACAGGCTGAAGAAAAACATAATTTCTGAAGCAGTCGCTTCCTTAGATGCCAAAACCAATTTGATATCACGCTTCAGGTGACCCTGTTCTCTTGCGAATCCGGAACTTATGTACACAAGCTTTACTGTCACGGGTGCCGAATGGTAAGAAAGCATCACCGTTCAGGCGGGCTGAACAGGCTCTTCGGGAGGGACAGGCAGGGCAGGCGAGGGGGAGGAGCTGCACCGTGTGTAAGGTGGGCATCTGCTTGGGAGGACAGCGGGGCCCGTGAGAGCTGGTCCGTTCTAAAGAGCCACCTTTTAAAAGCCCAGGAGCAGGCCATGCCTTTGTGTTGAAAGTCAAGCAAGTGGGGTAGAACACCCACTTGCCTGAAGAGGGAACTCCTTTTGGAACTCAGGCGGAAAAAGAAATTGTATCAACGATCCCTAGAAGCAAGGCCAGCCTTCGCAGGAAGACTACGGAGCTGTGCTTCACATATGTAGGGAGAAATGATGGAAGGCCAAAGCTCAGCTAGAGTTGAAACTGGCGAGTGTCCTGTCAGACAACAAAAAAAGCCTTCTGAAGTATGCTAAGAGAAAGAGGAGGTCTAAGGAAAGTATTGCACTCCATTCCTTCCTTCCTTCCTTCCTTCCTTCCTTCCTTCCTTCCTTCCTTCCTTCCTTCCTTCCTTCCTTCCTTCCTTCCTTCCTTCCTTCCTTCCTTCCTTCCTTCCTTCCTTCCTTCCTTCCTTCCTTCCTTCCTTCCTTCCTTCCTTCCTTCCTTCCTTCCTTCCTTCCTTCCTTCCTTCCTTCCTTCCTTCCTTCCTTCCTTCCTTCCTTCCTTCCTTCCTTCCTTCCTTCCTTCCTCCCTTCCTTCCTCCCTTCCTTCCTCCCTTCCTCCCTTCCTCCCTTCCTCCCTTCCTTCCTTCCTTCCTCCCTTCCTTCCTTCCTTCCTCCCTTCCTTCCTTCCTTCCTTCCTTCCTTCCTTCCTCCCTCCCTCCCTCCCTCCCTCCCTCCCTTCCTTCCTTCCTTCCTTCCTTCCTTCCTCCCTCCCTCCCTCCCTCCCTCCCTTCCTCCCTTCCTTCCTTCCTTCCTTCCTTCCTTCCTTCCTTCCTTCCTTCCTCCCTCCCTCCCTCCCTCCCTTCCTCCCTCCTTCGTTCCTTCCTTCCTTCCTTCCTTCCTTCCTCCCTTCCTTCCTTCCTCCCTCCCTCCCTCCCTTCCTTCCTCCCTCCCTTCCTCCCTTCCTTCCTCCCTTCCTCCCTTCCTCCCTTCCTCCCTTCCTCCCTTCCTCCCTTCCTCCCTTCCTCCCTTCCTTCCTCCCTCCCTTCCTCCCTCCCTTCCTCCCTCCCTTCCTCCCTCCCTTCCTCCCTCTCTTCCTCCCTCTCTTCCTCCCTCTCTTCCTCCCTCTCTTCCTCCCTTCCTCCCTTCCTCCCCTCTCTTCCTTCCCTTCCGCCAAACATTAAACAAGAGCTTGTGTTTTGGTTATTAGCTTCTCCTTAGTCTGCTTTATAGGCTTGGAGCCAAAGAGACAACAGGCCTGGCTCCAGCAGGTGCAAGGATGGCTTTCTTCTCTCTGCCAACCGTCCAAGGCATGGCAGGAAGGGCGGGAAGTGGGCAGGGCGTGCCTGCAAGCCCCTGGGCTGCACCAGGCTGCTCTGCTCTGCTTCATGCCACTTCCCCCCTCGCCGCCCGGGAGAGGCTGGGCTTCTGCAGACAGCCGCTCACTCGAGAAGGCAGCTAGGCAGCTGCTGCTTCCATTGCACTTGGCAAAGCCAAACTCCTCTCCAGTGTTCCGGGAGAGTGCCAAGGCCACCTTCCAGCGGGACATGCTGTAAAGAAGAAGAAGAAGAAGAAGAAGGTTGCCTTTAACAAGTTGGAGTTAAGGAAGCTCTGCCCCTGGGCTCCGTGGCCAGGTGCATCCTCTTCCTCCCAGTCCCAGCACAAGAGAGCGCCTTTCGCTGGGACCGCTGCTTTGGCTGGAGGCAACGTGCCCGTCTCAAGCGCACGACAGTGGCACGGGGGGACCTGCGGGAAGAGGGTGGGACGGACTGCGGGCGGCACCGGTACGCGCACGAAGCATCCCGGCACACATGCGCACGTACTCGTGAGCAAGAGCAGCTCAGCAAAGCTGCTGGAAAGCGGCGTGGCAGAAAAGGCCCGTGGGTCCTGCTGGACACCAAGCTGAGCAGCAGCCAGCACCGTGCCCTTGGCCAAAGGCGGCGGGCGGCGGTGCCCTGGGCTGCGCTGGGCAAAGCCTTGCCAGCAGCTGGAGGGAGGGGAGCCTTGCCCTCTGCTCAGCGCTGCTGAGGCCATGCCCGCAGTGCTGTGCCCAGGCCCGGGCTCCCCAGGCCGAGAGAGACAGGAGCCCCTCCCCCAGCCCCGCCCCCCAGCCCCCCCCCGGGCTTGGAATGGCAGCTGTGATGTCGCGGCGCTGGCCCGGCAACGGCCACAGTGCCTGCAGGCACGGCTCTGCCAGCACCCGGCAGCTCCAGGGAGAGACCAGCTCTCACCCAGCGGCACTGCCCGGCACCGGGACCCCCTCGACAGCCTCGCTCCAGCCGGCTGGGAGCTCTCCGGAGCCCCAGCAGCGTGTTCGGCGCGAGGACTCCCCTGCCCCCGGCACGATGGGCCAGCTGAACTGCTGCTACGGCTCCAGGTGGGCTCCCCCCGCGGCTCGGGGACACGCCGGCGCAGCCGGGCCCCGCAGCAGCCGCCTTTCTCACGCCCTTTGCCGCCTGCTCTGCAGGGTTTACCCTGGCCCCGAGCAGCAGTGCGCGCCCGGCCCGGCATCAGCCGAGCCGCTGCTCCACCAGCGCGTGCGGGTGACGCAGGGCCGCGGGACGGGGAAGAGGCACCTCCTCCTCTTCAGCGATGCCTTGATCATCGCCAAGGCCAAGTAAGAGGCGCAGACCCCGGCTGCCTTTCCTCTTAAGGCCTGGCCCCGGCACCGGGGCAGGGACGCCCAAGGAGCAGCCCCAGGCCCCGGCACCCTGCTGCTGGCTGCACCCGTGGCCGTGCGCGGGGCAGGCGGAGGCCAGAGGGCAGCCGCCGGGCTCGGCCACCTCCAGGTCACTCCCTGCCGCTCCTCTCTGCAGACGTGGCAGCGCCCCGCGCCCGCAGCTCTGCCTGGCCCTGCGCCGGCTGTGGGTGCTGAGCGGCGGCAAGGGGGCGGCCGGGGATGCCGCCCAGGAGGAGGAAGACAAGGCCACCACGTCCCTCGTCCTCGCCTGGCCCTACGGCTTCTGCGTCGTCACCTTCTGGTGGGTCTCGGTGCCACGTCCCCCGGCAGGGCCGGGCAGCGCTTCTGTCCGGCCCCACGCCGCTTCCTCCTGCCTCTGCAGCCGTCCCCACGGGGCAGGGCTGTGCCGGCGCCCGCCTCTGCCCGCGGGCTGGGCAGCAGCGGGCGCTCAGGCTCTTTCTCCTCTCTTTCCTGCAGCTCCCGCTCGCTGAAGGAGCTCTGGCTCAGCGTGCTCCGTGGGTAAGCCCTGCCTGGCAGAGCAGCTTGGGGGGCCCGTGCTCACAGCACGGGGGGATGCTCTAGCCGTAGCTGTACGATGCGGAAACGCCGCTCCTGAGCTGGGGAGAGCTGCCCCCACGGCTGCGGGCGGCTCTGGAGTGGGCAGAGCTGGCGGAGCTGCTTCACCCAGCCCCGTCCTCCCCCCTTGCCACTGCTCTCCGCTCGACGGCCGGGCGGTGCCCAGCTGCTTCGGGGCAGCTTGGAAGGGCTCCCCGGGCTGGCAGGCGAGGGAAGAGGCAGCTTGGGTCTCACACAGCTCTTTCTCTGCCCCTGCCCCGTGCACAGGCCAGCAGAAGGAGTGGAGGGAGCCCGCATCACCCAGCTGCCCTCCATCAAGCTCCTGCTGAAGGAGCTGCGCGGCCGCAATGCCGTGAGTGTCCCTCCAGGCCCCGTTCTGCCCCAGGGGCTGCTCCAACCCCGCACCAGCCCCATCGCTTCTCACCTGCTGCTCTTCTCCCCTTGCCCAGGCCAAAACACTCAACGCCAGCAGCCTGGAGAGGCTGGTCGAGGGCCTGGCAGAGGTGAGGAGCCCCCGGGCCGCCATCTCGGCCGTCCCCACATCTCACTCATGGCCCGCGGCCGATGCAGCTGGCCAGGGGCCCTTTGTGCTGCGGGGCTGCTCGCTGAGCGCAGTGCATTTCTTGCAGGCTGGTGCCCAGCAGAAGCCACCTCCTGTCCCCTCCGGCAGCCAAGGTGGACGTGGCCACTCGGCCGGTGAGTTTGGAGGAGACGGGGGCAGGACGGCCCCTCTCTCCTGCGCTGGCAGGCGGCAGCCGCGCTGCTCAGGGGCTGCTGCTGCCCTTCCCGCAGGGCACGGCCGCAGAGAGCTGAGCCCCCGGGGCACCTCGTTCCCCAGCCACGCCTCTCCCTCGCTGTTGGCGGGGGCACAGCGCACGGAGGCTCGAGCAGCATTCACCTGGCGCTTGCCCTCCATGGCTCTCTGCTCTGTTTTCCCTGGCGGCAGGCGGGACCCGCAGCAGGACGAGGGGGCTGCCCTGGCCCTTTGCGCGGCGAGGGACCTTGGCCGCTGCGGAGGCGCCCGGGCAGTTGGGCTGTGCCGGCAGGGCGGGTCTCTTCGGCCAGCCCCTGGCAGCTCTCTGCAGCCAGGACGGCACGCTGCCCCAGCCCCTCCAGGTAAGCCAGCAGAGGGACCCCGGCTGGGGCTCGGGGACCAAGCCGGCTCCGCCCCACCTCCCCCACCTCCAGCCACCCCTGCGTCCTGCCCTAGTGAAAGCAGAGCCGCCCACGCTCGCTCCTGGCCCGGAGGAAGGCTCACCGGCCCCGGGGCCTGTCCCCAGCCAAGCAACTGTCCTCCTCTGTCCCCCGCAGCTCTTTGAGGAGGGGGACTATGACGATGTGGCTGGGCTTGCCGGCACGTCGGCCAAGGAGTTGCCAGCACCAGAGGCGGAAGCAGAAGCAGCAGCGGTATGTCAGGGCCACAAAGAGGGTGACAGCACTGTCAGAAGTTGAGAGTGCTGCCGCAGGGACAAGCAAGGTCACCGACTAGCCGGCAGCTCTGCAAAGGTGCAGAGGAAGGGTGGTGCAGGATGGCCATGGCGGTTTGTGCGGTGATGCCACCAGAACTGGCTCAGCTGGGCTGAGCAAACCCATCCAAGGGCTGTGCCTTTCCGAGCTAAGGTAGCAATTGGGCAGGAAGGTCCTTGCCACCCGTTAACTTGCACATTTCCATTGCAGGTGCCTCCAGTCCCTCCAGAAAGTGAACACCTGGAGAGCTCCTCTGGGGAGACAAGGTAAAATGAGCTAGGTGTGCTTAAGAGCAGAATTGGTTCACGTTTATCATGGCTTGACCTGTCTAACAATACATTGAATGGAAAGTTTGCCAGGCTCGAGAAGAGCAACCTGTGAAGAGGGGAGCAACGGGCTACTGGACAGCGAGAGGAGCAAGTTGGGAGCAGAGCTCTGCGGGATGGGCAACTGAGGACATCCAGGCAGGCAAGAAGAACGAGGAGCCCAGGTGTGTAGCAGGCTCTGCTGCCCATCTTTCAAAGCTCCGAACACTGCTCCGACTATGGGCAATATTTCTGAGGTGCGCAGAGATGGCACCGGGCAGGAAGCCCGCAGCTGCCCGTGGGAGAGCGTGTCTGTCAGGAGGAACATATCACTCCAGCGTTGGCAGCTCTCCTTCGGCACTTGTGGCAGCTCTGTTTGTGCAAGGCTGAGCAACACCCCAGCAGAGTCACAAGGCTCATAGCAATTTTTTGAGCTCTTTGACCCGCTGCCTACAGAAAGAGGCAAAGTCTCCCTTTTCTGTTCATGTCAGCTGGCAAGCCCAGCACTGGCTGCTGGTGTCTGAATCCCAAAGACGCAGCAAGGAGCTGTGTCACGTAGCTGTAGACCCTGAGGTACTGGCACTTCGTAAAAAGCTCACGTTGCACCTGAGACAATTGAGGGAAGAAGAAAACAACCAAACAATACCAAAGCAGCGTGTTTTGCCTTCAAGCCTGGCTTTCTAGCAAGGGACAGTGAGGCGTGCTGCTGCTCGGCTTTTGGAAAGGACCCCAGCACAGCTGCCCTGCCCAGCCCTGCTGCCTAGCAAAGCAGTGCTGCACATCTCTGTCAACTTGCAGAGCTCTGAGGGTGTCACACGTGTGGAGAAGGGGACAAAGCCGTGCCGTAGCCAGTGCCAGGGACGGTTCCCTCTCGTGTGCCAGGAACTGCCCCTTGGACAGCACACTGCCCAAAGAACAGGGCACAAAGTCGTGCCTCTTCCTGCCTTCATGGTTTCATCAGCACTTTGGACTCTCTTCTTGCAGGTGCCGATTTTTTTCTGCTGCCTGGATTGCCCGCATGAGCTCTGCTGCCTGGGCTTTGAGGGGCGCGATGCAGCCCCAGCACCACCTCGGCAGAGGCGAGGAGGGAGGCACCGCGCCCTTCTGCTCCGGCCGGCACATTTCACTCGGGCACCGCGACGCCGGAGCGGCCCCGCACCGCCCTCAGACCCAGCCCAGCCCTGGCGGGAGGCCTTGCTGGCTCACTCCTCGGCTCCGTCAGCAAAAGCCCACCAGCCGGCACAGCTGCCCCCGTGGGGAGCTGGCATGTCACCTGCAGATTCCATGGGGCGTGCTGGGCGTGGAGGTGTATATCATCTGAGAGGGACACGAGGGACACGCTGGACAGCATGTTCCAGACTATAAAACCCTCCAGGTTTTCTTTGCCGCTACTCATTCTTGGCAGAGAGACGCTGCACCACCTTGCTGCATACAAGAAGGGAGCACCCATTGCTGCCCTTTGGTCGGTGCAAGTCTTGTATGCAGCACACAGCACAATACCCTTTCTTAGTATTCTTGATCAAACATGACTGGCTTGCAGTTTCCATTAGCTGAGTTAACTCCAGGTTAGCTACAGCAAAAACTCCGCTCTTACTTCTCCGACCCATCAGCGCTCTCTGGACCGACGCGAACACCCCCCTTTCTGTCAATCAGAACTGGAGTGGTGATGCTTTGCTTTCAGCCACAACACGTGCCTGTGCCTAGGGACTGATGGGAAGGAGGAGTTAAAAAAGCCAGCTTACATGGTGCCCCAAATCCCAGCCACCCTCCAGGACCGGAAAAAAACTGGACACCCCCCCATATTTATTCTAGCCATTCTGTAGCCAGCACAGTCATTTCAGTGTCGATTCTGGTTGATTCTGCAGCTTTATAACAGTTGAAACACCCAGCTCATCAAGGCGGCTGATCTAGAAGGCAGGGGATCTGAACTGGCCCCAACTACCTATGATGTGACAGTGTCCATAACTCGGGTTAATCACAGGTTGTCCTGTGACATAAGGATGTAGCGCTCTTTCACCTTTCTCCTTTGAAGCTTTGGGGTTTGTGCACGGGAGCCTTATGTACCTTTCTTTTCAGAGTTGCTCATCGTTTCAGCATTGTTTCTGATGAGGAAAACATCCTTTCTGTGTAGATGTTAATTTATGTACATTTAATAAACAGCATGGTATCCTATACTACCAATGATCTTTTTTTCAGACTAATGAAAAGTTCAAGACAAAAGCATGCTTTGTGTCTGCAAAGAAAAGTGTAAACCTCTGTAACTGTATTAAAAAGCTGCGGTTGTTTCACTCGTGGATGTTTGTAGCTATAGCAGAAACAGAGCTGCTGGCTGCCTTACTGCGAGATCCACAGGACACCAGTCTTCTCCTGAAGGCTTTCTACCAGCGTAATACTGTTTGAGTTGCCACTCCATTAAAACAGGACTTGTTCGCTAATTGGTTCCTACATGAAAACCCGAGGATAGAAACTTGACCCTGGTTGGCAATGTCAAAAGCAGCATGAGGCGAGGCTGCCCAAAGCCTGGCTGCTGCGCTTGGAGGAAATGTGCCTTGAGTCCCGATGGGCAGACAGGGCACGCCTCTGCAAGTCTGCTTCGCAACACAGCACGACGCAACAGACCTGTGTACAAAGAGCATTAACATCATCACAGGTACAGCCAGTCACAAGGTGGGCAATGCCCGAGTGAAGGCTGCCAGCTGTCCTGCTGGCCGGCTCTGTCCTTCACGGCTGCAGACTCCCTTTCCCAGGCACTCACTGAGCCAGGGGCTGGCTTCGCACTCGGAAAGCACGTAGCCCATGCAGCAGCTCACTCCACTGCTCACCGTGGTTGCCTATGGCTGCTTATCTACCCAACAGATCTCTTAGTCCCTCCTGTTTGTGTATGGAGAAGGACTCGTAGGAGATGGGATAACAGTGATCACCAAACAGGGGAGTTGAAACTTTTGAGTGTAATGAGATACAGCTCAGAGGAGTTGCTACCTTGCTTTTCAGGAGAGCAAACTTGAAGCTACTCAGAGAGCTAGTCTGCAGTGTCCCCTACGAAGCTGCTTTGGAGGGCTTAGGGCTCAGAGAGCAGGTTAGTTTTTCAGAACCACCTTCTGCAAGCACGGGAGCAGGCAATCTGGTGGAGTCTGAAGTCAAACAAGAGGGGCAGAAGACCAGCTTGGCTGAACAGGGACCTCCTTTTTCAACTCAGGTGGAAAAAGGAATGTTATGATCCCTGGGACCAAGGTCCGGCTTGGCAGGAAGATCACAGAGCTGTAGTTCATACGTGTAAGGAGAGAACAGAAAAGGGCAAAGCTCAGCTAGAGTTGAAATTGGCCAGTGTTGTGTCGGGCTATAAAAAGGGCTTTTTACAGTACGTTCATAGCAATCGCTCATTGAGCACGGCCAGGGACTCTCTGAGGAGGAGGAGGATGCGGCTGGGCTTGCCGGTGCATCGGCCACAGAGCCGCCAGCACCAGGGGCAGAAGCAGAAAGCGCAGAGGTCTGTGAGGTGCACAGAGAGCGGGGGCTGCGCAAACCCCTCCGAGCGTATGGCGGGATACGTTGTATGACGTTGGCGGTTTTGGGGGGTAACTATGTACGTACTGTAGGGACACATGCTTTCTTACAGGATGAAAAGATGTAATGTTGTCGTGGTTTAGCCCCAGCCGGCAACGAAGCACCACGCAGCCGCTCGCTCACTCCCCCTCCCACAGTAGGGTGGGGGAGAGAATTCGGAATAAAACCTCGTGGGTTGAGATAAACACGGTTTAATAGGACAGAAAGAAAGAAGGAAACAACAATGATAATACCAACACAGGAATGTACAAGAACAAGTGATGCCCAATACAGCAATTGCTCACCACCCGGCGATCGACAGCCCGTCCCCGAGCAGCGATTTCCGCCCCCCGGCCAACTCCAGTTTATGTACTGGGCATGACGTCGGATGGTAGGGAATATCTCTTTGGCCAGTCTGGGTCAGCTGTCCCGGCTGTGTCCCCTCCCAGCTCCCCGTGCACCCCCAACCTCCTTGCTAGCAGGCCAGCACGAGAAGCTGGACTGTCCTTGACTGCTCAGCAACAACCCAAAACATCAGCACATTATCAACAGTTTCTCATCCCAAATCCAAAACACAGTGTCACACTGGCTTCTGTGAAGAAAACCAGCTCTATCCTGGCTGAAACCAGGACACAGGGAATAAGGGAAGCGGTTCCCCGAGGGCAAAACATTACTAAAGCATTTAATGAACAACAAGGGAAAGACGAATCTCCAACAGAATGGTTGGAGAGGTTGAGGAAAAACCTACAAATGTACTCTGGAATTGATCCGAATACAGTGGCTGGGACCGCACTCCTTAGAACACAATTTGTAGCTAAATCCTGGGGGCATATAAGAAGGAAATTAGAAAAATTGGAAGATTGGCAAGAAAGAAGATTAGAGGAGTTACTTAGAGAAGCCCAGAAAGTCTATGTTAGGAGGGACGAAGAAAAACAAAAAGCAAAAGCAAAAATTTTTGTACGTGTCAGTAGTAGGAGCAAAAGGAGAGCCTTTTAAAGTAAATATATTGAAAGATGTAGAAGTAGAAACAGAAAAGAAAATTTGTCTTAATGATTTACTTTTGCTCCCTGAAGCGGAATACAATTTATTAGGAAGGGATTTGATTTTGAAGTTAAACTTGAGCATTCAGAGTCAAGGGGACAAATTGCAGATTAAATTATACACTTTAACACAAGAGGATGAAGAAGCTATTAACCCCTCAGTGTGGTATAAGGAAGGGGAAACTGGAAAGATAAAAATGGACCCCATAAGCGTTCAAATAACAGATCCGCACCGCCCAATTAGAATCAAGCAATACCCTATACCTATGGAGGGTCAAAAAGGATTAAAAGGATATTTACCCTGAAGCTAAATAAATGGAGACATAGAAAGTTATTAATGTGACTGGGTGCGGGACAGAGGAGGAGATAAAAAACAGGGGCAAGGAATCGGGTAGAGGGACGGAAGGACGTTTTAAGAAGCGGCAGGCTACGAGAAAAGCAGGAAAGAATTAAAAAATAGGAACAGGAATGAGGATAGAAGGAAATACTGAAACAAAATTTAAAAAGGGACAGGGTATACGGAAAAAAGGGAGGAGTTAAAAGTACGGGAAAGGGAAGCTGGATAAAGGGAATCGTTGAAGGAGAAATTAGGTAGCGGTGGGGTGCAAGAAATACAAGGGGAGGGGCGGGGAACCAAAAAAAAAAACCCCAAACAAAAAAACGGAGAAAGGGAGCCGGGTAGAGGGAGACGTAGAAGAACTTTTAAAAAGCAACCGGGTACGAGAGACACGGACAGGAATTAAAACGCAGGGACGGGGAGACGGACAGAGGACAAGGCAGAAAGGAAAAAGAAGTGGCGGTCAGGTACGAGAAACACGGGAATATTAAACAAACAGGGAGATGGCTAGAAGGAACCGCAATGAGAAAATGTTAAAAGTAACAGGGTACAAGAACCACAGGAAATAATGAAAAAATAGGGACGGGGAGATGCACAGAAGGAAACATAGGATGAAAGTTTTTTCAGCGACGGGGTGCAGGACAGAGGGAGGAAATAAAGCACAGAGACAGGGTGCCAGAGGGAGGGAACTGTAGCGCGAGAAATTAAAATGCAGCAGGGTACAAGAAACACAAGTAAGCATTAAAAAACGGGGAGAGGGAGCCGCAGAGAGGGAAACGTGGGAAAAAATTAATAGGTGAAATGGTACAGGGCAGAGTCGGCAGATGAGCAGTAAGTTTCGGGGAGCCAACAAACAAGGGATTCTAAAGCAGTTCCAAGAGCTAAGCCCAGGAAACCCAGGATTAAAGTTCTCAGTTTCATATTTCACGTCCAAAATATGTAGAACTTTGACAGAGATGACATCGTGTTTTCCTTAAACCAGCTGATTGCAAACTGCTGCGCTGGGCGAGAACACCATAAACAGTTTAAGACGAACGGCCACGCTCCTAAGTAAAACAATAAACCCAGCGCACGGGAGCCGCGCAGCCTCTGCTTTGGCCTTCGCCTCTCGCCATCCGCCGCCAAAGCTGCTGCCGCATCCGGCGCGCCACGTGTAGCAGGTTTCCAGCCACGGCCTGAAAGGCGGTGAGGGTAAAATACGAGAAAATGTGCCATTACGCTCTGCAGTTACGGTTAATTCAGGTCCTGTTTCACAGTCCGGTTATGGAACGCGGGGTCGCTCGCAGGAAGCGTCGTGGCGGAAATCAGAGGGGTGCCGAGGCGGCCGGAGAGACGGCAGAAGGCTGGAGGGCACAGAGGTACTCGGGAGGGGATCTGAACGGAGCACAGGCGGCGTCAGGGAGACGCTGGCCGACGGGAGGCGAGCAAGATGGAGGAGAGGACAGAAAGACCGCTCTGAGGAAGAGGGATGGCCCGAGGAGATGTTCTGACAAACCGAGAGGGGTACAAATCACGCTCCAGAGATAACAGCGCGCCAAGGAGACCCCGTAAAACCCCGGAATGGGGGAGGGGGGGGGGGGAGGAGGGGGTAAGGGAGACGCGCCAGGGAAATCTAAAAAGCGACGGGGTGTGTGACAAACAGAAAGAATTGGAAAAGAATAGACATCTTGATAAAAGCAAATATAGAAAGAGAATTTAAAAAGAAAAAAAGGGTATGAGGCAGGGGAGGAAAAAACTAACAAATAGGGAGAGAAGACCAGATAAAAGTAGACAAAAAATTATCAAAAGCGAAGGTGTTAAAGAAGGAGAAACTTGGCAATGGGGCAGCAGAAGAAATCAACAAAGGCAGAAAGCAAATTTAAATAGTGACAGGGTATAGCAGAGGCGGGAATGAAATAAAGACAGTGAACTGGATGAAAACAGATAGGGAAAAAAAATTCAGAAGTGATTTCACACAGGATAGCCAGGAAGTAATAAAAACGTAGGGTTAGCCGTCTCCATAAAAGCAGACACAGAAAATTTAAAAAACGATGAGGTAGAGGACAGACAGGAAAAGAGTAAATAATCGGGACAGAAAACCAGGTTAAAGTAAGCATAAAAACATAAGTTCCTCACCGTTCCTGGAGGTATTTAAAAGGCGCGTGGATGTGGCACTTAAGGCCACGGTTTAGTGGTGGACTTGGCCGTGTTAGGTTTACAGCTGGGCCCGATGATCTTAAGTGTCTTTTCCATCCTAAATGATTCTGTTATTCGAAAATGAAGACGTTAAGACGGGGAAAAAAAGTTAAAATAGGGAAAAAACCTGAATAGGCAAAGACATAGCAAGAAAATTTCACAAGCAACAAGGTATGGGACACACTAGAATGAGCTAAAAAAATGAAGCTGCTGAAGTGGATAAAAACAGACAAGGAAAGAAAATCTAAACGTGAGGGGGTACAGGAGAGACAGGAACCAACTGGAAAAAAGGGAGCTACATCCTAATAAAAGTAGATTTAGAACGAACATGTTAGAAGCGGCAAGTTACAGGAAACGGGAAAAAAAACCGTAGGGATAGAAAATGAGATAAAAGTACACGGAGAAACAAAATTTCAAACCAAAAAGAACGATGACTAAAAAAATTGAAAAATGGGGACAGGGAACCACATAAAAGTAGACGCAGAAAGGAAATACAAAAAGCGGTGCCCTTAGGAAAAAATAAGAAAATAACTAATAAGTAACGACAGCGGACGAGATAAAAGTAGAAAATTTGAAAAGCAATGGGGATTAAGGACTTTAATTAAAGACAGCAATGGTGAACTAAAATGGAGATGTAGAAGGGAAACTGAAGAAGGGGTGGCGCTAAGGAAAGACAAGAAATAACTGAAGATACAGACATGGAAGGGCACAGAAAGTACATGTTAGAAGTGATAGGCATTAGGGAAATAAAGGAAAAAACAGAAATAGGGACAGTGGAGTAAAACAGCTATAGAGAGACAATTTTAAATGCGATGACAATAAAGAAAAACCAGAAGAGAGAGACAGAAGATGGGATAAAAGTAGAAAATGTTAAAAGCAACAGGGATTAAAGAAATAAGGAAAAAATTGTGAAATAGGGACAGTAAACAGAGATGTAGAAAGAAAGTTTTAATAGTGAGGGCGCTAAGGAAAGACAAGAGCTAATTAAAAATACAGACAAAGGGAACAAAAGTAAGCCTGGCAAGAACATTTAAAAAGCAATAGGTGTTAGGGAAAGAAGGGAATAAAACATAAAAGAAACGGCAAACTTTTAAAAGAGTTGGAGAAAGAAAAATGAAAAAGCGAGGTGATGCAGAGAAGTGAAAGAAATTTAAACTCAGTAACATCACAGTGTCATTAAGCAGACATCTTCTGTTTCACTTCCCCCCTTTTCTATTACCCTTGCGAATTCTTTCGCAGTCCCTTATAACGTACCACTCTCCTTCGTCCGTCGATTAAAATACCTCCCTGTTGCGACTTCAGGTTTGACCTTACTCTTTTTCCAGGTAACACAGTCATCCCCATTCTTCTGACAACGCCATAGCGAACCTCGAATTATACAACACGTACATAAAACAAATAAGCTATCAACTAATACGAGTACAAGCAGCTCTTTGATCCATTTCAAATTTGGTAACCGAGAGGCTAATTTGCTCCGAACTTCTTCACAACCCCAAGAGGTGATGTAAATCTAAAGTTGTTCTTATCATGACCTACTCCATAGCAGGGGTTATTAAATAGAGAGGTGTTAACCGGAACCGGAACTCCTGTTAGAGAGAACGTCTGGCTAGACTCTCTAGGCACTTGCAGTCGCTCTCGTTTAGAATTTCCTAATATTATTATGTATTTCTATAGATTATTTTCGCCTAACTGGGTGAGATCTTCCCCTCGGTATTGGGATCGGTTACGGCTGCCCCAACAAAATTCCAAACGGACTTAAATTCTCTTTAGTTCCCGGTTTTACCCTGATTCGTAGTAGGGCTACAGTGGGAGCGCTTGGTACCAATGTAGATTTGCTTCTTGACTAAGTTTAGCTAGCTGTTGTTTAATTAAGTGATTCATTTTCTCCACTGGCCCACTTGCCTGAGGTCAGTTGCCGGTTTGTTCCTAAAATTTTACTAACTCGTTGCACTATTTGCGCACAAAAATGAGCACCCCTATCAGAAGATATTACTGCTGGTACTCCAAATCTGGGAATAATTTTCGTTTAAGAGTACTCCTGTCACTTCCCTAGCCTTATTAGCCCTACAAGGGAAAGCTGCTGGCCAGCCCGAAAAGGTATCTGTTAATACGAACAAATCCCAAACCCTCCCCTTTCCGTGGGAGTTCGGAAAAGTCTGTTTGTCAATTTTGACCTGGAACTTTCCCTTTACCGAGACTTCCAAATTTTACACGATTTCCCACCTTTGCATACTTCACAGTTATTAACCATGGCTTTTACAGTTTGAAACAAATTCCTGGCTACTATTTGCTTCATAAGGGAATCATACGAGGCTTCAGTTGCCCAATGAGTCTGGTCGTGTTCTGCTTTTACCGGTTTCCGTACTATTCTAAAGGGAACTATTACTCTGTTACCTTTTAATTTTGCCCAACCTGATGATTCAACTTCTGCTTCCAAATCTTTAATTAATCTAAGATCCTTCTCATCACAGTCGACCGAGTCCGGTAGCGGCAATGCTTTTTCAGGAATCAAACTTAACACCTCACCTTGTTCCGCAGCTCTTTTTGCCTCATAATCTGCCGATTTATTCCCCACTTCCTGAGCAGCGTCACCCTCTTGGTGCCCCTTGCGGTGCATAAGCGCAACCGCCGAAGGCGACTGTACCGTATCCAAAAGTCTTAGGATCACGTCAGCAAGCTTAATGTTTTCCTTGGGCGGTCAGAAGTCCCCGTTCCTTCCGGATAGCCCCACGGGCATGAACTACACCCAAGGCGTATTTTGAATTTGTCCGGGTGTTCGCTCGCAGTCCTTCAACAAGCTCTCACTAAAGCAATTCATTCGGCTCGTTGTGCGGATGTACCCTCAGGGAGTGACTTTGCTTCCAGCACTCGCTCTGCGGTGGTCACGGCATACCCCGCCATACCCCGCCATTCGAGCTCCATCCTTGGCTGACAGTAGGCACACCGATCTTTCGGGAGGGGTTGACTTCCCCGAGACGGGGCACTTGGGCTACTTCTCCTGGCTCCTCGCCTCCCATTAGTGGTGTTTCCCGGTGGGTTCCCAGAGGTTACCTGGCCCCTGCGGTGCGCAAAGCAGCCGCTGTAGCGCTGGCAATTGTTTTGCCCATTCCCCCCCCCCGCCTGTCCCTATTCCGACACACTTGCCAAGCAGTCGCCAGCAATTTCTCTAAATCTCTCACATCTGTTCCTTGCACTTGCTGTAACTTTTTCTTGACATCATCCATCAGCTGTCCCAGAACCAGGAATAACAACTGACCCTTTCCCTCCCGAGAGGTACGGTTTAAAGGAGTATATTTCTGCATCCCTTCTTTTAATCGGTTCAAAAAATCAGTAGGGGATTCTTTTCTATCTATCTAGTTTAATTTCATACAATTTAGACCAATTTACTGATTTTGGGACAGCACTTCTTATTCCAGAAGCCATTCGTTCCCTGTACCGCGGTACTAAGTCCCGGGCTCCTGGCTGGTTAGGGCCCCGACCGGGACTGGTAATGGGAACATGGTTATCCACTGTTCCCGGCAGAGTTCCAGCCAAAACCAGAGCCTGGACTTGAGGGTCTGGCCACCCTCACAACACTCTGCTTTTCTGCCTCGCTGAACATCGCATCCGACATTGCACGCACATCCTCGCAATCGGGGTCAAACAATCCTTTAATCTCCCATTCTGTCAACCTTTAAACATCTTTGTCCAATGCCACAAGGCGAGCAACATCTTTTTTGCTTCCTATTTTGCTTATTGTTTGTCTTTTTCTATTGCCAGGACCATAGGGTCCTGGGGTGCTGAATTGATTCCACGTTCTTTCTGCCGTTCAGGGTGGTTTCGTAGAGTGAAAAACATACGTATCTGCATAAAGCACTTCATCCCATTTTCCTTCTCCCTGAAGGAAGAGCATTAAATTGTACTATTACACTAAATGTATAATACCTATTATAACGTGTGTAGTATTATATTACAATTATATGTACCTTAATGTAATAATGTATTCTATTTTAATGTCCTGTTAAAGGGCCGTTTTTCTCCACCGTCTGGCTTCTAGAGAGGCCACCACTGATTACAATGCTTAATTAAAGTTTTCCTATCGACACTGCCTCCCGGCACTCCCCCCGGATCTCTCCAGTGCTGCAAAACACATCCCAGTGGGCTTTTCTTTAGAATTCCGCCACTCTGTGACTCTCCCATATCTGATGCAAATTTTACCGTTAATAACCAAAATCCAATAAATGACAAACCAATAACCAATACCCGAAATGCATTAGCCAAAAGTCAGGTAACAGTTAACCGGACCTCCAAATGGGGACGCAGCCCCTCCAAACGGGGAAGTTAATCCCCTACCATATGGGACACAAGTCCCCCAGAGGTACACCTGTAAGGTGCTAGCGAGCCGCTATACGCCGACCCGTGTGCACGTCTGCACGTCTTAAAGACGGTCCCAAATTGATCGATCGTTACCAATTCAGGATTTAAGGATGTCTTCTTGCCAGAGGGTCTTTGTCTGTCCCCGCGGTGATCCGACTGAGAACGGGGGTCTCTCCGGAAAAGATCTCCGGGGGCAAACCCAAGAGAGTCCCAGACTCATCGGGTCCCGCAGCCGAACAGAGGATGTCCCTCCCACCTGGGTCACCAAATGATTCACAAAAGTTACAGAAATTTAAACTCAGTAACACCAAAGTGTCATTAAGCAGACGCCTTTATTGCCACGCCGGACGCCTGGGGGATATCTCCTCCCAACGCGCGCGCGCGGAAGCAAAACTTCATCCTTTATATACCTGAAAGACGTGAATATTTGCACGTGTCCTGAGAAATCTCCGCCTCCTCGCTTATCTGCCACGTTTACATAACGCTGGTGTTGCAAAACTACCCTACGCGTGCGCGGGCGTCTCGGGCGGTCGTCGGTGGTCGTTTGGGGAGTTAGCCCCCTCCTTCTTTTTCCCTTTTATGGTCACAGGTCTCCTGAGGATAGTTCCTTCTCCTTGGATGTTTTCCCCTTCTGTTCTTCAGCCAAGCGGTTCCTTCTTATCATCCGTGTTTGAGCACTCCTGCTAGGACGTTTCTGTGCTCAAGGTGAAGGTATCTCCTCTGCACTCATCAATTTCTCAGTCCTTGCTCTTAACTCTTCTCCTCTTGGTTCTCTCCACCTGTCTTCTCTGTTTCTACTTGTGTTTTAATTTTCATCAGGGCTGCTTTCCTCCTGATGAACTGTTTACATATAGGTACAGTGTTGGCACTGAGGCAAATACAGCCTAAGGACTATGAGAATAGGCCGTTAAACATAATGCCACGGTTGCTAGGCTAAAGAACTCTATACTAAAGTTAAACTAATCACGAAATCAATAACCTTCCAGAAAGTACATCTCTTCAGAAATTTGTAAAACTGACAGTTGATTAGTTACACATGCTAAAACCTTCTAATTGTTTTAGATCCTTGTTTCAGAGGGCACTAAGGGAAGGGAAGAAGTCAGTTAAAAAATAAGGGTAGGCAAATAAGGACCGCGAATGAGAGAAAAGGTGGCAGAAAATTTTAAAAGCAATGGTGATTACGGCAAAAGGAAAAATATTAAGAGGCAGGGATGGCGAACTAAAATGGAGACGTAGATAGAAAATCTAACAAGTGAAGCCACTAAGGGAATACCAGAAACAATCAAATACAAAGGGATACTGAAAAGTCGGCCAGAAAACCCTCTAACACTTAGTTTGAAGCTTTAGAAGGCGGGCATTCCTTACGGCAGCGCTGGGGATCGCTCCACCACGAGTGCTCCGACGGGTTAGTAAAGCACATCAGTTCATATGCAGAAAAGTCATACGTGTCATCAGATCCCCCAAGAAGGGCAGTCATATGGTGAGGAGTCCCCGGAATTCGTTGACATAGTCCAAGCATGCGCAGTAAAATTAGGGTTAGGGTCTTTTCACCCTCAGGTGGTCGTCCACAGTCTTCCTCACGCAGTCTGCCACTTGAACCTGGGGCTTCCTTTGTCCATATCTAGTCATCGAATTAGCTCCTCGGTCTTTCGGCCTCAGGACGGCACAAGGAGGTCAATTTAACCTGGTAGCAGTGATTTCCACGGGAAGCCTAAGGAGCTTGCTTTGTGTTATCCGTGAGTTTACACGGGAAGCCTAACAAGCTTGCTCATGGTCTGTTTGATCTTGTCGGGCAAGAAGTGACATGTTTAAGGTCTCAGCCAGTGATTTTACTTAAAAGAGTAAGTAAAGACGGAGAGGGGGAGACGGACAGGGAGACAGGGAGAAAGAGTAAAACAGCGATGGGCTTCAAGAGGGAGAGAGAGAAGAATTAAAAGATCCTGGCAGGGAGCCGGACAGGGTAAGACGGCAAAAGAAATGAAACTGCAGCGTGGCTCAGGGCTGACAAGGACAAAATTGCAAAACAGGGACAGGGAGCAGGATAGCGGGAGACAGAGGAAGAAAGAGACTTGTGCTGTGCTACAGGGCCGAGAAGGAAGACCTTGAACATCAGCCAGAGACTAGAGAACAGAGTGGAGGGAAGGCAAAAACGGTGGCTGGGAGCCGGACAGAGAGAGACTGTGAAAGAAAAGAGTAGCAACACGCTACATTGCAGAGGGAGGAATGGAAAAGCAGGGACAGGGAGCCAGACTGAGAGAGGCAGAGGAAGGAAAAATAGCCACAAGCTACAGAGCAGGGAGAGAGAGGACCTAAAAGATGAGGACGGGGAGCTGGTCAGAGTGAGATGGAGAAAGGAGGTATGGGCGGGGGGTGGTGGGGGGGAACCACATCAGCGTGGGAAAGAGGGGGGGGCCAGGGGAGAGGTAGTGAGGGCCCGGGATGCAGAATAGGGGCAACAGGGCCCCGAGGGCCTGGGACTCACCACAGCTTTCACTCCCTGCACTGCTGGGAGAGTTCGCCAGTTCAGACGCTTCTTCCTCCTCCTCCTCCTCCTCCTCTCCTCCCTTCGCCTTCTGTAACTCCTGTCGCTTGGCTGTCCTCCACCTAAGAGAATACCGGGGTGTCTTACAGCTCGTACAAGACGGGGCTCCCTACACACGTAGCCTCGCTCGTGCGCTACGCGGCCGCCTTTGGTGACACGTACAGACCCTGCATGTCGATGGTGTGGCCTGCTGCGGACTACGAAGAGGGATCCTACCTCACCTGGAGGGGCTGGCTCGCTCTTCCCTGCAGCAGGAGGCAGCTGCCGGCCGGCCGGCCTTCGGTTTCTTCTTCCTCTTTACCGTTCTCTGGCCTCTCCAGCTCTGGCCGTGGCAGCTCCCGCCCAGGGCCGGCAAGCGCTCCGCCTGTCCCTTTCTGCAGCCGTGCCACGAGGAGAGCGAGGCTGGGCAGAGACAACCCACGCGAGCCCGAGGCGGGTGCGGTCAGCGGCATCCCCCCCCAGCGCGGCCCCTGGC
The DNA here is from genome assembly GCF_964289735.1 of Phaethon aethereus. NCBI lineage: Eukaryota > Metazoa > Chordata > Aves > Phaethontiformes > Phaethontidae > Phaethon > Phaethon aethereus. Next base: position 138,395 of record NC_138605.1, read on the forward strand.
AGAGGGAAAGAAGCAGCAGCGACCCTTATTACCGTAGTTCCCCCCTGGCCGAAGCCTCTCCTTCCGCGGGGGCCGCCGGAGACGCCGCTCTGCCCCTGCACCGCTGCCAACGGCGTCCGCTTTCACGGAGAACCCAGCGCACGCGAGGCCCGGCTTGCCGCCTCTGCGACAGGGCCCGGGGCCGGCCCGGGGCTACGGGACGGGCTTCAGGGGAGGGGCTGGAGCTGGGGGCAGCTGCGCGGGGCCAGGAGAAGCGAGCGGGGGGGCTCTGACGAGTTGGGAGGCGCCCGGCGTCCGCGCCTAGGGGGTGTCCGCCTCCCTCCCTCCTCCCAGAGCCCCGGTAATTCCCCGGGGCTGCCCCGACCCGACTCGCCTCCAGCGGGCCGGCAGCCGGTCGCAGCGGGCGGCTCGAAGTTCCTCGCCCCGCCACCCGCGGGCGGCCGGTGCGCAGGAGACGCCCCGCACCCGCCCCAGGGGCTCGCTCGCTTTCTTAGTACCCAAATTAATTGAGCACTGCTTGTGAAGGCCAGAGCTTTGATAGATCAGTGGTTTGTCCAGACCTGAGCACTTGCCCGAGCCTGGCGATCCTCTTTATTTGCAAGGCTTTATGGCTACAGAAAACTGCCAGTTAGCCTGCAACACTAATCTTACAAATACACACCACCTTCTACACAAAGGACAAATTCTAGTTCCAGCTCCTTTTTCCTGTTCTTCTTTTGCCAACAACTCCTTCCGATTATACTCGTTGGGAGTACCCATTGTTGTTTCCTATTACCCTTTCCCATTGTTTTCCAAACTTGGGGATTACTTATATTGCTCTCCATAGCTTCCCATGGCCATCATTCACCTTGATTTGTTCCACCACAAACGTAACAATTAGCTATATTCAATGTTTTCAGCAATGTTTTCAGCAAGATTTACGCCTACGGCTCCAGGTGGGCTCCCCCCGCGGCTCGGGGACACGCCGGCGCAGCCGGGCCCCGCAGCAGCCGCCTTTCTCACGCCCTTTGCCGCCTGCTCTGCAGGGTCTACCCTGGCCCCGAGCAGCAGTGCGCGCCCGGCCCGGCATCAGCCGAGCCGCTGCTCCACCAGCGCGTGCGGGTGACGCAGGGCCGCGGGACGGGGAAGAGGCACCTCCTCCTCTTCAGCGATGCCTTGATCATCGCCAAGGCCAAGTAAGAGGCGCAGACCCCGGCTGCCTTTCCTCCTAAGGCCTGGCCCCGGCACCGGGGCAGGGACGCCCAAGGAGCAGCCCCAGGCCCCGGCACCCTGCTGCTGGCTGCACCCGTGGCCGTGCGCGGGGCAGGCGGAGGCCAGAGGGCAGCCGCCGGGCTCGGCCACCTCCAGGTCACTCCCTGCCGCTCCTCTCTGCAGACGTGGCAGCGCCCCGCGCCCGCAGCTCTGCCTGGCCCTGCGCCGGCTGTGGGTGCTGAGCGGCGGCAAGGGGGCGGCCGGGGATGCCGCCCAGGAGGAGGAAGACAAGGCCACCACGTCCCTCGTCCTCGCCTGGCCCTATGGCTTCTGCGTCGTCACCTTCTGGTGGGTCTCGGTGCCACGTCCCCCGGCAGGGCCGGGCAGCGCTTCTGTCCGGCCCCACGCCGCTTCCTCCTGCCTCTGCAGCCGTCCCCACGGGGCAGGGCTGTGCCGGCGCCCGCCTCTGCCCGCGGGCTGGGCAGCAGCGGGCGCTCAGGCTCTTTCTCCTCTCTTTCCTGCAGCTCCCGCTCGCTGAAGGAGCTGTGGCTCAGCGCGCTCCGTGGGTAAGCCCTGCCTGGCAGAGCAGCTTGGGGGGCCCGTGCTCACAGCACGGGGGGATGCTCTAGCCGTAGCCGTACGATGCGGAAACGCCGCTCCTGAGCTGGGGAGAGCTGCCCCCACGGCTGCGGGCGGCTCTGGAGCGGGCAGAGCTGGCGGAGCTGCTTCACCCAGCCCCGTCCTCCCTCCTTGCCACTGCTCTCCGCTCGACGGCCGGGCGGTGCCCGGCTGCTTCGGGGCAGCTTGGAAGGGCTCCCGGGACTGGCAGGCGAGGGAAGAGGCAGCTTGGGTCTCACACAGCTCTTTCTCTGCCCCTGCCCCGTGCACAGGCCAGCAGAAGGAGTGCAGGGAGCCCGCGTCACCCAGCTGCCCTCCATCAAGCTCCTGCTGAAGGAGCTGCGCGGCCGCAATGCCGTGAGTGTCCCTCCCGGCCCCGCTCTGCCCCAGGGGCTGCTCCAACCCCGCACCAGCCCCATCGCTTCTCACCTGCTGCTCTTCTCTCCTTGCCCAGGCCAAAACACTCAACGCCAGCAGCCTGGAGAGGCTGGTCGAGGGCCTGGCAGAGGTGAGGAGCCCCCGGGCCGCCATCTCGGCCGTCCCCACATCTCACTCATGGCCCGCGGCCGATGCAGCTCGCCAGGGACCCTTCGTGCTGCGGGGCTGCTCGCTGAGCGCAGCGCATTTCTTGCAGGCTGGTGCCCAGCAGCGGCCACCTCCCGTCCCCTCCGGCAGCCAAAGTGGACATGGCCACTCGGACGGTGAGTTTGGAGGAGACGGGGGCAGGACGGCCCCTCTCTCCTGCGCTGGCAGGCGGCACCTGCGCTGCTCAGGGGCTGCTGCTGCCCTTCCCGCAGGGCACGGCCGCAGAGAGCTGAGCCCCCGGGGCGCCTCGTTCCCCAGCCACGCCTCTCCCTCGCTGTTGGCGGGGGCACAGCGCACGGAGGCTCGGGCAGCATTCACCTGGCGCTTGCCCTCCATGGCTCTCTGCTCTGTTTTCCCTGGCGGCAGGCGGGACCCGCAGCAGGACGAGGGGGCTGCCCTGGCCCTTTGCGCGGCGAGGGACCTTGGCCGCTGCGGAGGCGCCCGGGCAGTCGGGCTGTGCCGGCAGGGCGGGTCTCTTCGGCCGGCCCCTGGCAGCTCTCTGCAGCCAGGAGGGCACGCTGCCCCAGCCCCTCCAGGTAAGCCAGCCTGGCCGGGGGGTGCCCGTGGCGCTGGCTCCTGCGCAGAGGCGCTGTCCCCAGCAGAGGGACCCCGGCTGGGGCTCGGGGACCAAGCCGGCTCCGCCCCACCTCCCCCACCTCCAGCCACCCCTGCGTCCTGCCCTAGTGAAAGCAGAGCCGCCCACGCTCGCTCCTGGCCCGGAGGAAGGCTCACCGGCCCCGGGGCCTGTCCCCAGCCAAGCAACTGTCCTCCTCTGTCCCCCGCAGCTCTTTGAGGAGGAGGAGGATGTGGCTGGGCTTGCCGGCACGTCGGCCAAGGAGTTGCCAGCACCAGAGGCGGAAGCAGAAGCAGCAGCGGTATGTCAGGGCCACAAAGAGGGTGACAGCACTGTCAGAAGTTGAGAGTGCTGCCGCAGGGACAAGCAAGGTCACCCACTAGCCGGCAGCTCTGCAAAGGTGCAGAGGAAGGGTGGTGCAGGATGGCCATGGCGGTTTGTGCGGTGATGCCACCAGAACTGGCTCAGCTGGGCTGAGCAAACCCATCCAAGGGCTGTGCCTTTCCGAGATAAGGTAGCAATTGGGCAGGAAGGTCCTTGCCACCCGTTAACTTGCACATTTCCATTGCAGGTGCCTCCAGTCCCTCCAGAAAGTGAACACCTGGAGAGCTCCTCTGGGGAGACAAGGTAAAATGAGCTAGGTGTGCTTAAGAGCAGAATTGGTTCACGTTTATCATGGCTTGACCTGTCTAACAATACATTGAATGGAAAGTTTGCCAGGCTCGAGAAGAGCAACCTGTGAAGAGGGGAGCAACGGGCTACTGGACAGCGAGAGGAGCAAGTTGGGAGCAGAGCTCTGCGGGATGGGCAACTGAGGACATCCAGGCAGGCAAGAAGAACGAGGAGCCCAGGTGTGTAGCAGGCTCTGCTGCCCATCTTTCAAAGCTCCGAACACTGCTCCGACTATGGGCAATATTTCTGAGGTGCGCAGAGATGGCACCGGGCAGGAAGCCCGCAGCTGCCCGTGGGAGAGCGTGTCTGTCAGGAGGAACATCTCACTCCAGCGTTGGCAGCTCTCCTTCGGCACTTGTGGCAGCTCTGTTTGTGCAAGGCTGAGCAACACCCCAGCAGAGTCACAAGGCTCATAGCAATTTTTTGAGCTCTTTGACCCGCTGCCTACAGAAAGAGGCAAAGTCTCCCTTTGCTGTTCATGTCAGCTGGCAAGCCCAGCACTGGCTGCTGGTGTCTGAATCCCAAAGACGCAGCAAGGAGCTGTGTCACGTAGCTGTAGACCCTGAGGTACTGGCACTTCGTAAAAAGCTCACGTTGCACCTGAGACAATTGAGGGAAGAAGAAAACAACCAAACAATACCAAAGCAGCGTGTTTTGCCTTCAAGCCTGGCTTTCTAGCAAGGGACAGTGAGGCGTGCTGCTGCTCGGCTTTTGGAAAGGACCACAGCACAGCTGCCCTGCCCAGCCCTGCTGCCTAGCAAAGCAGTGCTGCACATCTCTGTCAACTTGCAGAGCTCTGAGGGTGTCACACGTGTGGAGAAGGGGACAAAGCCGTGCCGTAGCCACTGCCAGGGAGGGTTCCCTCTCGTGTGCCAGGAACTGCCCCTTGGACAGCACACTGCCCAAAGAACAGGGCACAAAGTCGTGCCTCTTCCTGCCTTCATGGTTTCATCAGCACTTTGGACTCTCTTCTTGCAGGTGCCGATTTTTTTCTGCTGCCTGGATTGCCCGCATGAGCTCTGCTGCCTGGGCTTTGAGGGGCGCGATGCAGCCCCAGCACCACCTCGGCGGAGGCGAGGAGGGAGGCACCACGTCCTTCTGCTCCGGCCGGCACATTTCACTCGGGCACCGCGACGCCGGAGCGGCCCCGCACCGCCCTCAGACCCAGCCCAGCCCTGGCGGGAGGCCTTGCTGGCTCACTCCTCGGCTCCGTCAGCAAAAGCCCACCAGCTGGCACAGCTGCCCCCGTGGGGAGCTGGCATGTCACCTGCAGATTCCATGGGGCGTGCTGGGCGTGGAGGTGTATATCATCTGAGAGGGACACGAGGGACACGCTGGACAGCATGTTCCAGACTATAAAACCCTCCAGGTTTTCTTTGCCGCTACTCATTCTTGGCAGAGAGACGCTGCACCACCTTGCTGCATACAAGAAGGGAGCACCCATTGCTGCCCTTTGGTCGGTGCAAGTCCTTGTATGCAGCACACAGCACAATACCCTTTCTTAGTATTCTTGATCAAACATGACTGGCTTGCAGTTTCCATTAGCTGAGTTAACTCCAGGTTAGCTACAGCAAAAACTCCGCTCTTACTTCTCCGACCCATCAGCGCTCTCTGGACCGACGCAAACACCCCCCTTTCTGTCAATCAGAACTGGAGTGGTGATGCTTTGCTTTCAGCCACAACACGTGCCTGTGCCTAGGGACTGATGGGAAGGAGGAGTTAAAAAAGCCAGCTTACATGGTGCCCCAAATCCCAGCCACCCTCCAGGACCGGAAAAAAACTGGACACACCCCCATATTTATTCTAGCCATTCTGTAGCCAGCACAGTCATTTCAGTGTCGATTCTGGTTGATTCTGCAGCTTTATAACAGTTGAAACACCCAGCTCATCAAGGCGGCTGATCTAGAAGGCAGGGGATCTGAACTGGCCCCAACTACCTATGATGTGACAGTGTCCATAACTCGGGTTAATCACAGGTTGTCCTGTGACATAAGGATGTAGCGCTCTTTCACCTTTCTCCTTTGAAGCTTTGGGGTTTGTGCACGGGAGCCTTATGTACCTTTCTTTTCAGAGTTGCTCATCGTTTCAGCATTGTTTCTGATGAGGAAAACATCCTTTCTGTGTAGATGTTAATTTATGTACATTTAATAAACAGCATGGTATCCTATACTACCAATGATCTTTTTTTCAGACTAATGAAAAGTTCAAGACAAAAGCATGCTTTGTGTCTGCAAAGAAAAGTATCTGTAACTGTATTAAAAAGCTGCGGTTGTTTCACTCGCGGATGTTTGTAGCTATAGCAGAAACAGAGCTGCTGGCTGCCTTACTGCGAGATCCACAGGACACCAGTCTTCTCCTGAAGGCTTTCTACCAGCGTAATACTGTTTGAGTTGCCACTCCATTAAAACAGGACTTGTTCACTAATTGGTTCCTACATGAAAACCCGAGGATAGAAACTTGATCCTGGTTGGCAATGTCAAAAGCAGCATGAGGCGAGGCTGCCCAAAGCCTGGCTGCTGTGCTTGGAGGAAATGTGCCTTGAGTCCCGATGGGCAGACAGGGCACGCCTCTGCAAGTCTGCTTCGCAACACAGCACGACGCAACAGACCTGTGTACAAAGAGCATTAACATCATCACAGGTACAGCCAGTCACAAGGTGGGCAATGCCCGAGTGAAGGCTGCCAGCTGTCCTGCTGGCCGGCTCTGTCCTTCACGGCTGCAGACTCCCTTTCCCAGGCACTCACTGAGCCAGGGGCTGGCTTCGCACTCGGAAAGCACGTAGCCCATGCAGCAGCTCACTCCACTGCTCACCGTGGTTCCCCATGGCTGCTTATCTACCCAACAGATCTCTTAGTCCCTCCTGTTTGTGTATGGAGAAGGACTCGTAGGAGATGGGATAACAGTGATCACCAAACAGGGGAGTTTAAACTTTTGAGTGTAATGAGATACAGCTCAGAGGAGCTGCTACCTTGCTTTTCAGGAGAGCAAACTTGAAGCTACTCAGAGAGCTAGTCTGCAGTGTCCCCTACGAAGCTGCTTTGGAGGGCTCAGGGCTCAGAGAGCAGCTTAGTTTTTCAGAACCACCTTCTGCAAGCACGGGAGCAGGCAATCTGGTGGCGTCTGAAGTCAAACAAGAGGGGCAGAAGACCAGCTTGGCTGAACAGGGACCTCCTTTTTCAACTCAGGTGGAAAAAGGAATGTTATGATCCCTGGGACCAAGGTCCGGCTTGGCAGGAAGATCACAGAGCTGTAGTTCATACGTGTCAGGAGAGAACAGAAAAGGGCAAAGCTCAGCTAGAGTTGAAATTGGCCAGTGTTGTGTCGGGCTATAAAAAGGGCTTTTTACAGTACGTTCATAGCAATCGCTCATTGAGCACGGCCAGGGACTCTCTGAGGAGGAGGAGGATGCGGGTGGGCTTGCTGGTGCATCGGCCACAGAGCCGCCAGCACCAGGGGCAGAAGCAGAAAGCGCAGAGGTCTGTGAGGTGCACAGAGAGCGGGGGCTGCGCAAACCCCTCCGAGCGTATGGCGGGATACGTTGTATCGCGGGATACGTTGTATGACGTTGGCGGTTTTGGGGGGTAACTATGTACGTACTGTAGGGACACATGCTTTCTTACGGGATGAAAAGATGTAATGTAAAAGGTGGTTTCTGTGACAAAGTGAGATTCTTCCTATTAAACTGTGTTGGTTTCTGTGTTCAGGGTGTCAGAGTGACCGGAGGAAGTTTGTGTTGTGCCTTCCAACACCCCGGAGCACAGCCATTCAGGCTTCTGTGGGCAAAGCTGCGGAAGATATAGGCAGGCCTTCTGATGCACAGGAAGGCGGCAGAGGGTTACAAGGCATTGCTTTGCTGTCGCAAGTGCCTTCAGGAGCTTGTAACAGACAGCACAAACGTTCTGGGCGCAGGCTCAGACACCGGTGATGCTCCAGGTGCTGCCTGAGTTGACTCCTTCAAGGGAAAACAAGCCTTCCTTGCTGCCTGTCTGTCTTTCCTTCTCTCTCTCTCTCTCTCTCTCTCTCTCCCTCCCCCCCCCTCTTCTGAAATAAGGGTTGATCTACCAACAGAGGTAACACCCTCCTTAAGCAAGGCTGAGATTAGAGGTCACTCTGGTATTCAAGGGAAAGCAGGAGTAACAGGTGGAGCTGTGTATTTCCTGTAGGATAACTAACTTTAGGAACGCCTCTTCACTTCAGATGTCTTGTGGTATTTAGAAATATCTTTTTTTTTTTTTTTTAAGGTACAAATGTTTATTAGCAATTAAAAACATTGCAGGGGGGCTGCAGGGGTGGCTTCTGTGGGAAGCTGCTAGAAGCTTCCCCTATGTCCAGTAGAGCCCATGCCAGCCGGCTCCAAGACAGCCCCACCGCTGGCCAAGGCCGAGCCAGTCAGCAACAGTAGTAGCACGTCTGGGGTAACGTATTTCAGAAGGGGGGTAAGAACTGGCAGGCAGCAACTGCAGCGGGAGAGAGGAGCGAGAATACATGAGAGAAACATCTCTGCAGACACCTGGGTCAGTGCAGAAGGAGGGGCAGGAGGGGCTCCAGGGGCCGGAGCAGAGACCCCTCTGCAGCCCCTGCTGAAGACCATGGTGAGGCCGGCTGTACCCCTGCAGCCCATGGAGCTCCGTGGGGGAGCAGATGTCCACCTGCGGGCTGGGGAGGGCCCCACGCTGGAGCAGGGGGCTGCACGAAGGAGGCTGTGACCCCACTGGAAGCCAGAACTGGAGCAGGCTCCTGGCAGGACCTGTGGCCCCGTGGAGAGAGGAGCCCACGCTGGCACAGGTTTGCTGGCAGGAGTTGTGGCCGCGTGGGGGACCCACCGTGGAGCAGCCTGTTCCTGAAGGACGGCACCCCGTGGCAGGCACCCAGGCTGGAGCAGTTGGTGAAGAACTGCAGCCTCTGGGAAGGACTCAAGTTGGAGAAGTCCGTGGAGGACTGTCTCGCGTGGGAGGGACCCCAGGCTGGAGCAGGGGAAGAGTGTGAGGAGTCCTCCCCCTGAAGAGGAAGGAGCAGCAGACACAACATGTGATGAACGGACCGCAACCCCCATTCCCCGTCCTCCTGTGGCACTCGGGGGGAGGAGGCAGAGAAAATGGGGAGCAAATTCAAGCCCGGGAAGAAAGGAGGGGTGGGCGGAAGGTGTTTTAAGATTTGGGTTTAGTTCTCGTTACCTTACTCTGATTCCATTGGCAATAAATGAAACACATTTCCCCAAGTCCAGTCTCTTTTGACTCTGACGGCAATTGCTGAATGATCGCTCCTTGTCCTTGTCTCGACCCACAAGCTTCTTGTTGTACTTTCTCTCCTCCCTCCAGCCGAGGAGGGGAGTGAAAGAGTAGCTTTGGTGGGCACCTGGGATCCAGCCAAAGTCAACCCATCACAGAAGTACTTTGCATTACGTTTCTTGAAGCTTGCTGAATGGAGATGCTTAGAACAAGGGGAAAAAACGCATCCTTGAGCCCCAATATTTGCTCTCTAACTGCACAGGCTACAAAGAATGTGTGGAGAAAGTGCCCACTAATTCTCAGCTATGGGGATACAGAATCCAAACCTCCTTGGTAGAAGAGGGAACTAGAACTCGGGTGGGATTCAGCTCGCTTCATTACGGCCTCTGAGATGGCATTAGGTTGCCCGTGTGTAGGAAATCGACCTGAGGCCCTAGTCAATACAGCCAGTTAAGTCTAAAGGGGCCCTAACTAAAGACGTCTACTTTAGGACAGCATGAATAGCTTTTTACTCTGCTAACTCTAATGGTATCTTCGCAATTTTGTAACCGCAACATCTGCAATAGGGCTATCTAAAGTCAGAGGAGCTGAGTGCCACCCTGGGTGTCTCGTGTTTGAGTGGGTGGTCTCAGCATCTCTGGCTAGCTCTCGAAGACAAGCTTCTACTGCTCTATGGCATGTCATGAGAGACAGACATGCAGAGCCTCATGGAGTGGGCTATGGCTGTCCATGCTCAGCTGTGACTCAAGTGCTTTTGGAACTTGTAGGGAAAAATTTAAGTTCTTGGAAAGAGGATTCCCAAAAACTGGGGTGCTGTCAACTTTCACGTGTCAACAGGCTGAAGAAAAACATAATTTCTGAAGCAGTCGCTTCCTCAGATGCCAAAACCAATTTGATATCACGCTTCAGGTGACCCTGCTCTCTTGCGAAGCCAGAACTTATGTACACAAGCTTTACTGTCACGGGTGCCAAAGGATGGCATCTACCTGTGCCTGTGCAGTTAGATCTGGACTCATCTGCCTTTACCCAGAGCTGGGTAAGAGTTATGACCGTGCCGATATGCATTGTATTTCAGCATACGTCACTCATCAGAATATTTGCATGGACACAGAAGTCATGAAACTGCCTCTGTTTAGTCAGCTCAGAATGTGGGTAGAGAAAGCTGGGTCAATTTGTAGCCATCTCTGTAGACACACATAACCAGGCTCTGAGGAACTAAATCCTAGTGTACTATGTCATCGTGAATTGTCAGCTTTCTATTTCTGCATATCCAGCCATAAATTCAAACTAGCTCCTGGTTAAAATAACCCACATTCAGTCAAAAACACTTTAAGAAAGGAATATTCTAGCTGAGCTGCTCAATATTTCTGCATTCCAACAGTTTTTCGCCTTGGGTCTCTTTCTCTCCAAGGCCGGAGTTAAATGGAAACAAGTAGACTCGCATACATAGATAAACTCTCACAGATTTATGACTTGGGATCATGTGAACAGCTCACCCGACAATACAACCTTCAGAGACAAGATTTCCATATATATCATCAATTTTGACAGACGCACAGCAATCCATGTCCAAGTGTGAAAACAAATTGCAAAGACCCCCCAAAAAAGGCAGACTTAAAGGGAAAATCACTAGTCTCTATGAAATGCTAAGTAGTATGAAAATAGGTAAGTCACAGAACATAAAAGAAAAATAAGAAACACAATTTCTGATGAGGTGACTCCTGGGCAGATATCTCCTACACTGTACACACCGTCACTTCCTTTCCATCACTGAGTGACTGCCAGCGGAAAATAATCCCTCTATACTCTCATAATCAGTGGTAAAATGAGAAGAATGGGGCCAACCTCCTGTGGAAAATGGGAACAGGAAAACAGGTCACCACAAACATAATTTTCTGGTGTTATTCACATGTGCAAAATATTGACTATATAAATAGATAAGCTTATATGAAATCGAAATCTTTGACATGACATGCATTTTGAAAAATACCTAATCCATTATGTTCTGAAAAGGAATTCTGCTATTCCATTTGTACAAAACCACATTTATGCAAGAAAAATTAAAGCAGCTCTCCCAACACCTACACTTAAGGCTCTATTTAGTTATTAGATCAGTAATAATTTAATAGGAAAGGGAAAGAATTAGATTATACTTAAAAGAAACACCACAGTCCCAAAATAACAGGAAAATTACAACAAGTTGTAATGAGGGAAACATGGACCATATTTACAAATCTGGAAAAAGGAGCACAGAAGAAAGAAAAAGAACAAGCCAAAAAAACCCTTTTGCATCGTAAGATGTGTAACACTGCAGTATTTGTAAAAATGCATCACTGTTGAAAAAACATAATCCTCAGTCTAAGCATATGGAGGTGTAATACTTCTCAAAAAAAAATACAAACTCAAGATAAACAATATTTGAACCATTCCAAGGCAACATAAATGGTGCCTGCTAAAAGAAACTGAACCCAGTGAACCTCAGGACCCAAGAAGGTCTGAAGCTGCTGTGGTTCCCTGTTCAAGATTCAGTCAGTAATAAGGCTGAGCATATTTCCCCAACTCACACGTGCGAGTAGACATGATTGTCCAGCAGCAGATAAACATAAGCAGAAGGTCAGTGCCTTTAGATGCACCAGATGATACACACAAACAGTACTCATATAAATGACACAAATGTCCTGACCTTCTCCAGGCTGACCCCGACTTGGTCCTTCCAATATCCAGCTCCAGGACCTGCCAGCCAGACTACTTGCCAGATGGTCTGACTTGAGTTTGCTGGCATGTTACACACACAAAAAATAAAATGAACACTCATGCAGTTCTCTCTATGGATAGAAGCAGGAACTTAGCAAGAAGTGAGGATGGACTGTGCCATGATCATGGACAGGACTCAGACAAGTGTACTGACCTGCAGCTTATTTGCATGAGAGTGCCCTCTGTAATTGCCCCTTTTCTCAATGTTTTCCTCCCTTTTCTGACATTTTATCCTTCTCCTAAGCAGCCAATAAGTTTTGCACATTCCCAGAATCCCCTCAAGCATCCCATAAGAAGTTTAAACACTCGCAATGATGCCCCTTAAATATCCTATAGTAAGTTTGCTCTTTAACATCAGATCCAGGACACTCTCATTTCCCTTCTGAGCTATTACAAAGTTGGGCATGATTCTGCCCAAGGTCACACTTGCCTGGTGCCTTTAACAGCCCATCCAGCAGGTCTGGTCTTTTCTATGGACTTCATTATCCACTGGTCCCTTAGGGCTTCTGTATCTCTGTCTTCAGTTTTTTGCTTTTCCTGTTACTTGTCTTGGCCTTTTAATCAGATGTTCTTACAAAACAGATGTCCTACACTGCAGCTATCCTTACAGAGTCGTGCCAAACATTCAGCCTAATCCTACCCTTTTCAATTCCCCTCTCCAGTAGATTTAGGCATTTGGGAGAGACTGGAAAGTGAGCAGAAGACAAAGGGAGGAATGTATTCTGCAACACATCTTCCTGCATACCCATGGCCCTTTGCTATTCATCAAACTTATTTTTAAATTTTCTGAATCTTTCAAGAACAAGGATCACTTCAAAAAGATGTATTGGAGAGACATTAGTTGTCGTCTTCTTTTTACCAATAAACAACAGTGTTGATTATTTGCTGTTCGTGAGTCAGTTGATTTAAATATTGAATTCTGGTGCTTACCTTTTACAAAATTACTATGAAGGCTCAAAGTTCACTCAAATACCATAGAAATTTTAGGATCTGAAAGAGAGCACTGGCTCTGTATAATATTAACTGTATCGTTTGTGTTGCTGCCTCTCTTAAAAAAATAAACACATAAAAATATTGCAAGACAGGAATTTGTAAAAACCTTTTCCACAAACATTATAAATTGTGTATCAGCTTTTGCTTCTTAGCCAAACTCTTTATAGACAGTTGAAAAGGATTTTATTCTGAAAACACAGTTATAAACAAACTACCTGCAAAACCTGCTAAAATCTATTTTCTTACTTATTTAAAAGAAAAATTAAAAAAATACTATATTGAATCTTTTCTATTAATTGTTTAAAGACCTCAGTTTGACATCAAGCATAAACATTCATTAGCCAAGCTGTCTAAAAGTGATAAAACTTTAAAGATCAGAAAAGCTTGTTTGCCATAGTATGGTCCCTTTTATGAGCGTCTAGGTGCTGCAACAGATTAAATGGCTAAGACTGACAACTGTAATTTTTCCTTAAGTAGCTTGCCTAAAAATAAATAAAATGCAACAGAGACGCACAGAGACTTCAATCTCAGGCATATTAGCATGTAAAAACTGCTGTTAAAAATAGCTGATCTTATGCAGGTTTCTAATGCAGAACTTAAAAAGCACAATAAAACTGTGATTCAGATTGCTTTGCTTGACGTCCACAATTCCAAAAAGCATTCAGTGTTTTCTGACGTGTCCAGCTGTTGTCTCAGAAACAATGTAGTAGGGAACAACTTTACAACGACTATGTAAAACACTTTTTATCTTCAAAATGCATTCAGTGCAACAGTTTGGGTCACCAGATTTTTCCAGGTGGATTCTTAGTTTCCAAAGGTTAGTGCCTTTTTCAGTTTCTTTTCTTGTATGTTTTTGAAAAGTGCTAAGTGAAAAGTGTCAGACTGTCTTCGATTTCTTTCCTGTGTGAAATATTGCTTCAATGTCTTGTAGTATTTATTTTAGAAGTGACTGATAGAAGACTACTACTGATTTTTACATGCTTTGGATGCCTTAAAGTCTAGGCATGTTTACAGCGGGAAAAGTCTTGCAAGCGAGAAAGGCTGAGAAATATTTAACTCATACAGCCAAAGAAAGTTGAGGCAGGTCCTGCCTGATGGCAGAGTTCCCTCCAAACAGGCGCTTGAGGCAGGCAAAGAAAACTTCAACTATGAAAACAAAAAGCTTTAAACTGGTCTGCATTACACCAGAGAGAACCAAATTTACCAGATGGACTGTAGGAACAGTGTAAGCGTACTGGTTCCACAGCACTTCACTCGCAGAGCTGAGGGCCTGCAAAGGTGGCTGCTGCTGCTGGGTTTTAGCAGACTCATGGCACCTGCTCTTGGTCTTTGCACCGCCCAGATCTTCGCACCTGAGGATATCCTCCTCACGTACATGTTGTTGAAGTGTCTCTGCACCCATGATCTCTTTGATGCATCTTGACAACAATGGTTTGGTGACCCACATTTTATATACAGAAAGATATGGAAGCATTTCAGGTAGACCAAAGTCTATGCAAAGTTTATATGAGTGATTCCTTTTAGTTGGATTAAATACCAAGCATGTGGAGAGATCAGCAAAAGGAAGTATTTATTGCATTGCCTGTGCCTGCTTTCCAGCCTTCATTTTCTAGAACTATCCTTCCATATTTCATAGCCATTCTTCTTTTTTTCAGCAGCATCTACGCAACTGGGTCCACAGTAGGGATTGAAGACTCTCAATACCCTCACAAGATGAAAACACAATAAATTAATTCATTAAGGATAATAATAAAATGCTTTAAAAACACTATTTAAGGTTTCACTTCATTGAACCACGCATCCTCATATTGAAAGTCCAAATCAAGGTTCATGTTTCACACTTTTTGTAATGTGAACTACGTAGAAACTTGATAATATAATATATGAAATTATGACAAAAAGAAGGAAAAAAATCTGTATGAGAAGCACATATGTGGAGACATGGCTGTATGAGATTTCCTTTTTATTCAAATGCACTTTTACATATCCTGTGGAAACCATTTGAAACATTGGGGTTTTTTTTTTTTCATTTTATTAACACTAATTGTGCACCTGCATGCTCCAGGTAAGAGTTCCAAACTGAGCTTTTCAGTGGAGAGCTCCCATACATTCTGACAATCCCTGCCTAGAAATCACCAATGATCAAGTGCTACATTCAGCTGAGTCTACCCTGATGTATTTTTTAAAGGCTTAGTACTATCCACTTCAGTAAATGGATTTCAGCTACTATTGTAGAACTACAGAAGAATAATCAAAAACCTTTTTCCAACAAATCTTTTTGGATTTGAACAACGATTATTCAGGTTATGTATCTGTCCACTTGCATACTTGAGTTGTCACTCAATGTTCTAAAATATATGCCTGCTTATGTTATCTGTGTTACATCAATCTAAACAACAAACGTTGCTTTTTAAAAATATGAAATAAAGATTAATGATGGAGTGAAATAGATCAGTGACTTGACATACTCTAAGCAATGCCTGATATTGAAATGACAAATTGTATACGGAAGTTTTATATTAATATTCCAGTTGTGTGTTATGACACTTAAATATAATTGAATATTATTTTAGTCAAGCTAGGACCAATTATTTTATTTCTCTGGCAATTCCTATTGTGGTAATTGTCATTATGTGCAGTCAGGCAAATAAGTTTGTTGTTTGCAACTTCAGAAAGTAACTAAGACATGATGTTAATGACCTCGGAAGGGCAGATTTCAAAACCAGGGAAATGTTGCTTTCAGTTTCACTGGTATAATTAAGAGCAAAACAATATCTTTGCATGGAAAGAAACACAAAACATACCAGCAAGCTAAGACCATGTCATGAAAAGGTGGTATAATACGGGATTGATGGCAATGCATTGTGGATGATGGTAAATTATTGCCTGGTGAAGCCAGCACTGAGTTAAGTAAGTTATTCTAGTTAAAGGCAATCAGCAGAGCTTGCTAGAGAATAACAATTTGGTTTCCTGACAGTTTTCAAGTTCCAAATTTGTTTTATTCTGCTTTGGCATGAAAACAAAGCCATTTAAATACTACTGCAAAATGGAAGTGTGCCAAAATATCTGCTTCATGTTGAAAAGGTCAACATTTTGATGCAAGCCTTTCTCTCATGAGTGTTCATTCTCGATCAAAACCTTTACACGGAAAGTTTTGTCAAAATAAATGCCGCTGGAATGTTTCTGAAAAATGTTTTGGCTTCAAGAAAACATCTTGCTCAAATGTGATTGTTCCATAAGTAGCCAAAATAGTGAACCCTAGGGTCCTAGAGATCTGTGGTTCCTTACCTCTAAACTCCCAATAATTCACGCTACTATACTGTGTGACATCCTTACTAAGAGACAGAACGCTTCCTTGGTTCATGTTAATTTTCGCTCCTGTATAGATCTGCCCAGGTAACTGGCTAACTCGCTGCTAGAAGAAAAAGTGGGTAATCCCAGAGTTCTCACAATTTTTATTTCCAAGAACAAGGAACTGATTCTCTCTTCAATAACCTATTTAGGAGAGTGGAACAAGGGGACAAGGAAAGACTTATCTTGGGGATTTTTTTTTGTTGGTAGTTGGTTAAGACTGGTAAGAACTTATTGTGGTTGAATGATAGACAGCATAATCACACAAAAAGGCAAATTAGAGGAAAAAAGATTTGTGAAGAATATTCTTATTTCATTATTACTAAATCCATTATTACACCTCAGCATCATGTACTAAGAAAATAATTTCACTTGATTATTATACCATTGATACTTAAATACTAAAGCAATATTGAAGAAGAAATGATGACTTCTGGATTTTGCTTGGCAGTAGGCACATGTAATAAACATCACTCAGAGTACAGTTATGGGAAACATATTTGTATTTTTGTATTGCTCAAAGCATTGGTATCTCTTTGTATTTTGAGGACAAGATTTGGCTCCCTGAAGAAAGCAGTGAAGTGCCATAAGCACAGACATATCTATATAGTTGATGCTATCTGATGGGGACTTTCTTCTCAGTGGTTGATCATCTTTTTAATCAGCAGGCACTAGATGGTATCGGAATTATGGCTTAATGTCTCAGTCTAATCTATGCCACACTGGAATGACATATACTGCACAATACATTGCTTACATTATCTAGAACCACACGAGTTTCCCTGAATGCATTTAAATTATAACTGTGGCTAATCAACATTTCTGTAATGCAGTTTTATTGCTTTACCTGGTCATAAAAACCACTCTTGCTGTAAAAAAAACTTCTATTCATTTTTCTTAGCTTCTCAACAAACTTACTTTTCAAAACAGGAATGGGGAAAAAAAAGTAAACAAAAAATCAGTGGCTTGTGGTCAGGACAGCCAGTGAGAAAAGTTTTTTTCACAATAAGTACTTGAACCAGGATGCCTGGTATGTAGTAAGCAGCCCAAAAGAATACTGTGTTGGCTTTTGTTCCATGAGTAAAACATTCATCATGCAAGAGAGACAAGGAAGCTCTGCAGTCCAGAAGCTGGGGGTAGATGTAAGACGCTCTGCGGGGATTTGGGAGAACAAAGTTTGTACCCTTGATTCAATGAACACTCAATTAGCTTTATGAAATAGAATAGCTCTGAGTGAAGATTAAGGGAATTTTGCTGTGAATATCTACCGACCACAGAAAAGCTTGGTGGATTGGCAAGGAAGAGATTTTAATACACATCTTTCACATCCCAAATTAATGCCCCATAAACCATGCTTTTAGCTAGTTTGAGAGAGAAGTCTCTGTCCTCAGAGAAGACTTCCAGGCTTGCCCAGGAAATAATTTGAAAATATTTTATGGGATGGAAAGGAACATTTTCACCTAGTTCAATATATGTAAGCACACAGTCATGTCACTGGTAACATCTGAAGTAGCAGCTCATATGTTCTCTAACTAAACACAGACACCTCTCAGATGTAGCCCCTAACAATAGGGTGATCATATTAAGACTGTCACTGTGTTTCAGCTATGTTTAGCACAGCATCACTCCTGAAACCTTTATATGTAGGAAAGAAATCTCTTTTTCTGTTGCTTTCTCATGCTCTTTCTCTTCTCAGCACTGCATGCCACACAACAGCAAACTAACCCTTCATCCAGGCATTTTGTTTTATTGCACCAGATGATGAACCAACAGTGTTCAATATAAATGGAGAAAAATGGTGCATAGCTTAGATCCAGCCCAGAAACAAGCAAATCACCGAGTGCTCCTTGAGCTCAGCTTCCCATGTGTTCATTTTCAGTGGATCTGTGAGGCGCTGCAAGCTGACAGGTGAAATCATTTGCCTCATAGATCATGGATGTAGCTACAGTAAGATGAATTGTACGCAAAACAGCAGACAGAAAAATCAACAATACTGAAACAATGACAATTCTGAAGATTAGGCAACTCACTGAAAAAAGTAAAAATAAAAAATATGGCAGCTGCTCTGCTCTTCAGAATATAATGGAAGGGGACATAATAAACTAAGCTTAGATGAACATTAAATACATTGAAGCCATATAGAAGATGACTGTTAATTCCAGAAGGTCAGTGATTCCTGAAAGTATTCCTTTTAAAAAAATTGTCAGTCTAGCCTGTTGTGTTAATGTCTGTTCATAGCCATTTTGTCAAATGCTGGAAGCATATTGAGATACCTTTACCAGTTTCTGTCTTCTGTACTGGAGTGGAAGAGATGGTGGGTATATTGTTTTAATCTGAAACATTAACAGAACATTTAAGACTAAAATCCCAACACCTGATTCAGCAAAGCATCCATATATTCTATTTGGTCACTCAGCTCATTTTCTGCAAGCCGGTATGTTTAATTGTAGTTATACTGAAAGATGAGTTTACTACTGTTTCTGTCAGAATAAAGCATTCATTTGCTGAATGTAGTGTAAATCCAGAAGCGGGACAATCCAGTTTTTCCTGGACTGAGGTATGAAACAGCACTTTGGAGCTGTATTTAAAAACTGCTGAAGACAGGGAACAGCATTTTTCACCTGCGCATTCCCCAGGAGAACTGCTGCTACTTCTTCTACATGTGCTGCTACAACGGTCCTGCGGCCCACACTTCCAGGGAGGTTGATATATGTGCATCCATTGTTCATGTTCAACATGTCATCTGCATGGCTGGGGGAATATCATGTGCATGCCGCTGCTTTTGTTTAGAGCTTGTTTTTATCTGAGAAAACTGAGAGCTTAAGTCACTGGGAAGAAAACTAGGCCAGCGTCCTTTTTCTGTATGAATGAAATGTAACATTGGAAGATGGGTACATTCCTGTTGGAGCTGGTGGCAGTAGAAGTCCTTTTACAATCACGATAAATGTTGCTCCTCTCTTCCCAGCCCTTCCTTGAGTAGGCAATCACACAATCAACCAAATGCAGCCTTGTCATGAGTAAGAGCACTGTGAGCAGAAGCGTTGGGCTAAATCCTGAACGCTGTCACGTTGCTATAGATTTGTGGACAAGACTCATGCCTTATAAAACATGCCCCTCTGCCAAGCTGGGGGTCACTCCAGCTCAGAGTTGGCAGGAAGGGAGCTGATACTGATGATGAGGAGGGTAACCCTTCAGAGTGGTGACCACAAGCTGGAGAAACCTCCCTGAGGTGGACAGAAGGACATGCAACAGCCTGCACCACTGCAGCATGAGGCCTCGCAACCACGAGGCTGGGGCCAGCCTGGAGGAGCTTGCCGAATGGGGATGCTTAGAACAAGGGGAAAAAACGCATCCTTTAGCCCCAATATTTGCTGTCTAACTGCACAGGCTACAAAGAATGTGTGGAGAATGTGCCCACTAATTCTCAGCTATGGGGATACAGAATCCAAACCTCCTTGGTAGAAGAGGGAACTAGAACTCGGGTGGGATTCGGCTCGCTCTAACTTCTGTGCCTATGTTCAGGCTAGGGATCCGCACAGCCGTTGTAGCGAGCGGATATGAAGGGCCTGATGCAGTTGCCTCCCCCTGCGCATCATGTGGGTATGATCTGAGATTCTATAGGTATGTCCTCTGGCCTCCAGCTGTCCCCTCCGAAGGGCAAGGCTGTCTGTAGGTCCTGTGTCGTGTCTGCTAGGCTCTAGGTGCTAGCTTCATTACGGCCTCTGAGATGGCATTAAGTTGCCCGTGTGTAGGAAATCGACCTGAGGCCATAGTCAATACAGCCAGTTAAGTCTAAAGGGGCCCTAACTAAAGACGTCTACTTTAGGACAGCATGAATAGCTTTTTACTCTGCTAACTCTAATGGTATCTTCACAATTTTGTAACCGCAACATCTGCAATAGGCCTATGTAAAGTCAGAGGAGCTGAGTGCCACCCTGGGTGTCTCGTGTTTGAGTGGGTGGTCTCAGCATCTCTGGCTAGCTCTCGAAGACAAGCTTCTACTGCTCTATGGCATGTCATGAGAGACAGACATGCAGAGCATCATGGAGTGGGCTATGGCTGTCCATGCTCAGCTGTGACTCAAGTGCTTTTGTAGGGAGAAATTTAAGTTCTTGGAAAGAGGATTCCCAAAAACTGGGGTGCTGTCAACTTTCACGTGTCAACAGGCTGAAGAAAAACATAATTTCTGAAGCAGTCGCTTCCTTAGATGCCAAAACCAATTTGATATCACGCTTCAGGTGACCCTGTTCTCTTGCGAATCCGGAACTTATGTACACAAGCTTTACTGTCACGGGTGCCGAATGGTAAGAAAGCATCACCGTTCAGGCGGGCTGAACAGGCTCTTCGGGAGGGACAGGCAGGGCAGGCGAGGGGGAGGAGCTGCACCGTGTGTAAGGTGGGCATCTGCTTGGGAGGACAGCGGGGCCCGTGAGAGCTGGTCCGTTCTAAAGAGCCACCTTTTAAAAGCCCAGGAGCAGGCCATGCCTTTGTGTTGAAAGTCAAGCAAGTGGGGTAGAACACCCACTTGCCTGAAGAGGGAACTCCTTTTGGAACTCAGGCGGAAAAAGAAATTGTATCAACGATCCCTAGAAGCAAGGCCAGCCTTCGCAGGAAGACTACGGAGCTGTGCTTCACATATGTAGGGAGAAATGATGGAAGGCCAAAGCTCAGCTAGAGTTGAAACTGGCCAGTGTTCTGTCAGACAACAAAAAAAGCCTTTTGAAGTATGCTAAGAGAAAGAGGAGGTCTAAGGAAAGTATTGCACTCCATTCCTTCCTTCCTTCCTTCCTTCCTTCCTTCCTTCCTTCCTTCCTTCCTTCCTTCCTTCCTTCCTTCCGCCCCTCTCTTCCTTCCACCCCTCTCTTCCTTCCCTTCCGCCAAACATTAAACAAGAGCTTGTGTTTTGGTTATTAGCTTCTCCTTAGTCTGCTTTATAGACTTGGAGCCAAAGAGACAACAGGCCTGGCTCCAGCAGGTGCAAGGGTGGCTTTCTTCTCTCTGCCAACCGTCCAAGGCATGGCAGGAAGGGCGGGAAGTGGGCAGGGCGTGCCTGCAAGACCCTGGGCTGCACCAGGCTGCTCTGCTCTGCTTCATGCCACTTCCCCCCTCGTCGCCCGGGAGAGGCTGGGCTTCTGCAGACAGCCGCTCACTCGAGAAGGCAGCTAGGCAGCTGCTGCTTCCATTGCACTTGGCAAAGCCAAACTCCTCTCCAGTGTTCCGGGAGAGTGCCAAGGCCACCTTCCAGCGGGACATGCTGTAAAGAAGAAGAAGAAGAAGAAGAAGAAGAAGGTTGCCTTTAACAAGTTGGAGTTAAGGAAGCTCTGCCCCTGGGCTCCGTGGCCAGGTGCATCCTCTTCCTCCCAGTCCCAGCACAAGAGAGCGCCTTTCGCTGGGACCGCTGCTTTGGCTGGAGGCAACGTGCCCATCTCAAGCGCACGACAGTGGCACGGGGGGACCTGCGGGAAGAGGGTGGGACGGACTGCGGGCGGCACCGGTACGCGCACGAAGCATCCCGGCACACATGCGCACGTACTCGTGAGCAAGAGCAGCTCAGCAAAGCTGCTGGAAAGCGGCGTGGCAGAAAAGGCCCGTGGGTCCTGCTGGACACCAAGCTGAGCAGCAGCCAGCACCGTGCCCTTGGCCAAAGGCGGCGGGCGGCGGTGCCCTGGGCTGCGCTGGGCAAAGCCTTGCCAGCAGCTGGAGGGAGGGGAGCCTTGGCCTCTGCTCAGCGCTGCTGAGGCCATGCCCGCAGTGCTGTGCCCAGGCCCGGGCTCCCCAGGCCGAGAGAGACAGGAGCCCCTCCCCCAGCCCCGCCCCCCAGCCCCCCCCCGGGCTTGGAATGGCAGCTGTGATGTCGCGGCGCTGGCCCGGCAACGGCCACAGTGCCTGCAGGCACGGCTCTGCCAGCACCCGGCAGCTCCAGGGAGAGACCAGCTCTCACCCAGCGGCACTGCCCGGCACCGGGACCCCCTCGACAGCCTCGCTCCAGCCGGCTGGGAGCTCTCCGGAGCCCCAGCAGCGTGTCCGGCGCGAGGACTCCCCTGGCCCCGGCACGATGGGCCAGCTGAACTGCTGCTACGGCTCCAGGTGGGCTCCCCCCGCGGCTCGGGGACACGCCGGCGCAGCCGGGCCCCGCAGCAGCCGCCTTTCTCACGCCCTTTGCCGCCTGCTCTGCAGGGTCTACCCTGGCCCCGAGCAGCAGTGCGCGCCCGGCCCGGCATCAGCCGAGCCGCTGCTCCACCAGCGCGTGCGGGTGACGCAGGGCCGCGGGACGGGGAAGAGGCACCTCCTCCTCTTCAGCGATGCCTTGATCATCGCCAAGGCCAAGTAAGAGGCGCAGACCCCGGCTGCCTTTCCTCCTAAGGCCTGGCCCCGGCACCGGGGCAGGGACGCCCAAGGAGCAGCCCCAGGCCCCGGCACCCTGCTGCTGGCTGCACCCGTGGCCGTGCGCGGGGCAGGCGGAGGCCAGAGGGCAGCCGCCGAGCTCGGCCACCTCCAGGTCACTCCCTGCCGCTCCTCTCTGCAGACGTGGCAGCGCCCCGCGCCCGCAGCTCTGCCTGGCCCTGCGCCGGCTGTGGGTGCTGAGCGGCGGCAAGGGGGCGGCCGGGGATGCCGCCCAGGAGGAGGAAGACAAGGCCACCACGTCCCTCGTCCTCGCCTGGCCCTATGGCTTCTGCGTCGTCACCTTCTGGTGGGTCTCGGTGCCACGTCCCCCGGCAGGGCCGGGCAGCGCTTCTGTCCGGCCCCACGCCGCTTCCTCCTGCCTCTGCAGCCGTCCCCACGGGGCAGGGCTGTGCCGGCGCCCGCCTCTGCCCGCGGGCTGGGCAGCAGCGGGCGCTCAGGCTCTTTCTCCTCTCTTTCCTGCAGCTCCCGCTCGCTGAAGGAGCTCTGGCTCAGCGCGCTCCGTGGGTAAGCCCTGCCTGGCAGAGCAGCTTGGGGGGCCCGTGCTCACAGCACGGGGGGATGCTCTAGCCGTAGCCGTACGATGCGGAAACGCCGCTCCTGAGCTGGGGAGAGCTGCCCCCACGGCTGCGGGCGGCTCTGGAGCGGGCAGAGCTGGCGGAGCTGCTTCACCCAGCCCCGTCCTCCCTCCTTGCCACTGCTCTCCGCTCGACGGCCGGGCGGTGCCCGGCTGCTTCGGGGCAGCTTGGAAGGGCTCCCGGGACTGGCAGGCGAGGGAAGAGGCAGCTTGGGTCTCACACAGCTCTTTCTCTGCCCCTGCCCCGTGCACAGGCCAGCAGAAGGAGTGCAGGGAGCCCGCGTCACCCAGCTGCCCTCCATCAAGCTCCTGCTGAAGGAGCTGCGCGGCCGCAATGCCGTGAGTGTCCCTCCCGGCCCCGCTCTGCCCCAGGGGCTGCTCCAACCCCGCACCAGCCCCATCGCTTCTCACCTGCTGCTCTTCTCCCCTTGCCCAGGCCAAAACACTCAACGCCAGCAGCCTGGAGAGGCTGGTCGAGGGCCTGGCAGAGGTGAGGAGCCCCCGGGCCGCCATCTCGGCCGTCCCCACATCTCACTCATGGCCCGCGGCCGATGCAGCTCGCCAGGGGCCCTTCGTGCTGCGGGGCTGTTCGCTGAGCGCAGCGCATTTCTTGCAGGCTGGTGCCCAGCAGCGGCCACCTCCCGTCCCCTCCGGCAGCCAAGGTGGACGTGGCCACTCGGACGGTGAGTTTGGAGGAGACGGGGGCAGGACGGCCCCTCTTTCCTGCGCTGGCAGGCAGCAGCCGGGCTGCTCAGGGGTTTCTGCTGCCCTTCTCGCAGGGCACGGCCGCAGAGAGCTGAGCCCCCGGGGTGCCTCGTTCCCCAGCCACGCCTCTCCCTCGCTGTTGGCGGGGACGCCCAGCACGCAGAGGCTCGGGCAGCATTCACCTGGCGCTTGCCCTCCATGGCTCTCTGCTCTGTTTTCCCTGGCGGCAGGCGGGACCCGCAGCAGGACGAGGGGGCTGCCCTGGCCCTTTGCGCGGCGAGGGACCTTGGCCGCTGCGGAGGCGCCCGGGCAGTCGGGCTGTGCCGGCAGGGCGGGTCTCTTCGGCCGGCCCCTGGCAGCTCTCTGCAGCCAGGAGGGCACGCTGCCCCAGCCCCTCCAGGTAAGCCAGCCTGGCCGGGGGGTGCCCGTGGCGCTGGCTCCTGCGCAGAGGCGCTGTCCCCAGCAGAGGGACCCCGGCTGGGGCTCGGGGACCAAGCCGGCTCCGCCCCACCTCCCCCACCTCCAGCCACCCCTGCGTCCTGCCCTAGTGAAAGCAGAGCCGCCCACGCTCGCTCCTGGCCCGGAGGAAGGCTCACCGGCCCCGGGGCCTGTCCCCAGCCAAGCAACTGTCCTCCTCTGTCCCCCGCAGCTCTTTGAGGAGGAGGAGGATGTGGCTGGGCTTGCCGGCACGTCGGCCAAGGAGTTGCCAGCACCAGAGGCGGAAGCAGAAGCAGCAGCGGTATGTCAGGGCCACAAAGAGGGTGACAGCACTGTCAGAAGTTGAGAGTGCTGCCGCAGGGACAAGCAAGGTCACCCACTAGCCGGCAGCTCTGCAAAGGTGCAGAGGAAGGGTGGTGCAGGATGGCCATGGCGGTTTGTGCGGTGATGCCACCAGAACTGGCTCAGCTGGGCTGAGCAAACCCATCCAAGGGCTGTGCCTTTCCGAGCTAAGGTAGCAATTGGGCAGGAAGGTCCTTGCCACCCGTTAACTTGCACATTTCCATTGCAGGTGCCTCCAGTCCCTCCAGAAAGTGAACACCTGGAGAGCTCCTCTGGGGAGACAAGGTAAAATGAGCTAGGTGTGGTTAAGAGCAGAATTGGTTCACGTTTATCATGGCTTGACCTGTCTAACAATACATTGCATGGAAAGTTTGCCAGGCTCGAGAAGAGCAACCTGTGAAGAGGGGAGCAACGGGCTACTGGACAGCGAGAGGAGCAAGTTGGGAGCAGAGCTCTGCGGGATGGGCAACTGAGGACATCCAGGCAGGCAAGAAGAACGAGGAGCCCAGGTGTGTAGCAGGCTCTGCTGCCCATCTTTCAAAGCTCCGAACACTGCTCCGACTATGGGCAATATTTCTGAGGTGCGCAGAGATGGCACCGGGCAGGAAGCCCGCAGCTGCCCGTGGGAGAGCGTGTCTGTCAGGAGGAACATATCACTCCAGCGTTGGCAGCTCTCCTTCGGCACTTGTGGCAGCTCTGTTTGTGCAAGGCTGAGCAACACCCCAGCAGAGTCACAAGGCTCATAGCAATTTTTTGAGCTTTTTGACCCGCTGCCTACAGAAAGAGGCAAAGTCTCCCTTTGCTGTTCATGTCAGCTGGCAAGCCCAGCACTGGCTGCTGGTGTCTGAATCCCAAAGACGCAGCAAGGAGCTGTGTCACGTAGCTGTAGACCCTGAGGTACTGGCACTTCGTAAAAAGCTCACGTTGCACCTGAGACAATTGAGGGAAGAAGAAAACAACCAAACAATACCAAAGCAGCGTGTTTTGCCTTCAAGCCTGGCTTTCTAGCAAGGGACAGTGAGGCGTGCTGCTGCTCGGCTTTTGGAAAGGACCACAGCACAGCTGCCCTGCCCAGCTCTGCTGCCTAGCAAAGCAGTGCTGCACATCTCTGTCAACTTGCAGAGCTCTGAGGGTGTCACACGTGTGGAGAAGGGGACAAAGCCGTGCCGTAGCCACTGCCAGGGAGGGTTCCCTCTCGTGTGCCAGGAGCTGCCCCTTGGACAGCACACTGCCCAAAGGACGGGGCACAAAGTCGTGCCTCTTCCTGCCTTCATGGTTTCATCAGCACTTTGGACTCTCTTCTTGCAGGTGCCGATTTTTTTCTGCTGCCTGGATTGCCCGCATGAGCTCTGCTGCCTGGGCTTTGAGGGGCGCGATGCAGCCCCAGCACCACCTCGGCGGAGGCGAGGAGGGAGGCACCGCGCCCTTCTGCTCCGGCCGGCACATTTCACTCGGGCACCGCGACGCCGGAGCGGCCCCGCACCGCCCTCAGACCCAGCCCAGCCCTGGCGGGAGGCCTTGCTGGCTCACTCCTCGGCTCCGTCAGCAAAAGCCCACCAGCCGGCACAGCTGCCCCCGTGGGGAGCTGGCATGTCACCTGCAGATTCCATGGGGCGTGCTGGGCGTGGAGGTGTATATCATCTGAGAGGGACACGAGGGACACGCTGGACAGCATGTTCCAGACTATAAAACCCTCCAGGTTTTCTTTGCCGCTACTCATTCTTGGCAGAGAGACGCTGCACCACCTTGCTGCATACAAGAAGGGAGCACCCATTGCTGCCCTTTGGTCGGTGCAAGTCCTTGTATGCAGCACACAGCACAATACCCTTTCTTAGTATTCTTGATCAAACATGACTGGCTTGCAGTTTCCATTAGCTGAGTTAACTCCAGGTTAGCTACAGCAAAAACTCCACTCTTACTTCTCCGACCCATCAGCGCTCTCTGGACCGACGCAAACACCCCCCTTTCTGTCAATCAGAACTGGAGTGGTGATGCTTTGCTTTCAGCCACAACACGTGCCTGTGCCTAGGGACTGATGGGAAGGAGGAGTTAAAAATCCAACTTACATGGTGCCCCAAATCCCAGCCACCCTCCAGGACCGGAAAAAAACAGGACACACCCCCATATTTATTCTAGCCATTCTGTAGCCAGCACAGTCATTTCAGTGTCGATTCTGGTTGATTCTGCAGCTTTATAACAGTTGAAACACCCAGCTCATCAAGGCGGCCGATCTAGAAGGCAGGGGATCTGAACTGGCCCCAACTACCTATGATGTGACAGTGTCCATAACTCGGGTTAATCACAGGTTGTCCTGTGACATAAGGATGTAGCGCTCTCCCACCTTTCTCCTTTGAAGCTTTGGGGTTTGTGCACAAGGGCCTTATGTACCTTTTTTTTCAGAGTTGCTCATCTTTTCAGCATTGTTTCTGATGAGGAAAACATCCTTTCTGTGTAGATGTTAATTTATGTACATTTAATAAACAGCATGGTATCCTATACTACCAATGATCTTTTTTTCAGACTAATGAAAAGTTCAAGACAAAAGCATGCTTTGTGTCTGCAAAGAAAAGTGTAAACCTCTGTATCTGTATTAAAAAGCTGCGGTTGTTTCACTCGCGGATGTTTGTAGCTATAGCAGAAACAGAGCTGCTGGCTGCCTTACTGCGAGGTCCAGAGGACACCAGTCTTTTCCTGAAGGCTTTCTACCAGCGTAATACTCTTTGAGATGCCACTCCATTAAAACAGGACTTGTTCACTAATTGGTTCCTACATGAAAACCCGAGGACAGAAACTTGATCCTGGTTGGCAATGTCAAAAACAGCATGAGGCGAGGCTGCCCAAAGCCTGGCTGCTGCGCTTGGAGGAAATGTGCCTTGAGTCCCGATGGGCAGACAGGGCACGCCTCTGCAAGTCTGCTTCGCAACACAGCACGACGCAACAGACCTGTGTACAAAGAGCATTAACATCATCACAGGTACAGCCAGTCACAAGGTGGGCAATGCCCGAGTGAAGGCTGCCAGCTGTCCTGCTGGCCGGCTCTGTCCTTCACGGCTGCAGACTCCCTTTCCCAGGCACTCACTGAGCCAGGGGCTGGCTTCGCACTCGCAAAGCACGTAGCCCATGCAGCAGCTCACTCCACTGCTCACCGTGGTTCCCCATGGCTGCTTATCTACCCAACAGATCTCTTAGTCCCTCCTGTTTGTGTATGGAGAAGGACTCGTAGGAGATGGGATAACAGTGATCACCAAACAGGGGAGTTTAAACTTTTGAGTGTAATGAGATACAGCTCAGAGGAGCTGCTACCTTGCTTTTCAGGAGAGCAAACTTGAAGCTACTCAGAGAGCTAGTCTGCAGTGTCCCCTACGAAGCTGCTTTGGAGGGCTCAGGACTCAGAGAGCAGCTTAGTTTTTCAGAACCACCTTCTGCAAGCACGGGAGCAGGCAATCTGGTGGCGTCTGAAGTCAAACAAGAGGGGCAGAAGACCAGCTTGGCTGAACAGGGACCTCCTTTTTCAACTCAGGTGGAAAAAGGAATGTTATGATCCCTGGGACCAAGGTCCGGCTTGGCAGGAAGATCACAGAGCTGTAGTTCATACGTGTCAGGAGAGAACAGAAAAGGGCAAAGCTCAGCTAGAGTTGAAATTGGCCAGTGTTGTGTCGGGCTATAAAAAGGGCTTTTTACAGTACGTTCATAGCAATCGCTCATTGAGCACGGCCAGGGACTCTCTGAGGAGGAGGAGGATGCGGCTGGGCTTGCCGGTGCATCGGCCACAGAGCCGCCAGCACCAGGGGCAGAAGCAGAAAGCGCAGAGGTCTGTGAGGTGCACAGAGAGCGGGGGCTGCGCAAACCCCTCCGAGCGTATCGCGGGATACGTTGTATCGCGGGATACGTTGTATGACGTTGGCGGTTTTGGTGGGTAACTATGTACGTACTGTAGGGACACATGCTTTCTTACGGGATGAAAAGATGTAATGTGAATGTTTCTGTGACAAAGTGAGATTCTTCCTATTAAACTGTGTTGGTTTCTGTGTTCAAGGTGTCAGAGTGACCGGAGGAAGTTTGTGTTGTGCCTTCCAAGACCCCGGAGCACAGCCATTCAGGCTTCTGTGGGCAAAGCTGCGGAAGATATAGGCAGGCCTTCTGATGCACAGGAAGGCGGCAGAGGGTTACAAGGCATTGCTTTGCTGTCGCAAGTGCCTTCAGGAGCTTGTAACAGACAGCACAAACGTTCTGGGCGCAGGCTCAGACACCGGTGATGCTCCAGGTGCTGCCTGAGTTGACTCCTTCAAGGGAAAACAAGCCTTCCTTGCTGCCTGTCTGTCTTTCCTTCTCTCTCTCTCTCTCTCTCTCTGTCTCTCTCCCCCCCCCTCTTCTGAAATAAGGGTTGATCTACCAACAGAGGTAACACCCTCCTTAAGCAAGGCTGAGATTAGAGGTCACTCTGGTATTCAAGGGAAAGCAGGAGTAACAGGTGGAGCTGTGTATTTCCTGTAGGATAACTAACTTTAGAATGCCTCTTCACTTCAGATGTCTTGTGGTATTTAGAAATATCTTTTTTTTTTTTTTTAAGGTACAGGTGTTTATTAGCAATTAAAAACATTGCAGGGGGGCTGCAGGGGTGGCTTCTGTGGGAAGCTGCTAGAAGCTTCCCCTATGTCCAGTAGAGCCGATGCCAGCCGGCTCCAAGACAGCCCCACCGCTGGCCAAGGCCGAGCCAGTCAGCAACAGTAGTCGCACGTCTGGGATAACGTATTTCAGAAGGGGGGTAAGAACTGGCAGGCAGCAACTGCAGCGGGAGAGAGGAGCGAGAATACATGAGAGAAACATCTCTGTAGACACCTGGGTCAGTGCAGAAGGAGGGGCAGGAGGGGCTCCAGGGGCCGGAGCAGAGACCCCTCTGCAGCCCCTGCTGAAGACCATGGCGAGGCCGGCTGTGGCCCTGCAGCCCATGGAGCTCCGTGGGGGAGCAGATGTCCACCTGCAGGCTGGGGAGGGCCCCACGCTGGAGCAGGGGGCTGCACGAAGGAGGCTGTGACCCCACTGGAAGCCAGAACTGGAGCAGGCTCCTGGCAGGACCTGTGGCCCCGTGGAGAGAGGAGCCCACGCTGGCACAGGTTTGCTGGCAGGACTCGTGGCCGCGTGGGGGACCCACCGTGGAGCAGCCTGTTCCTGAAGGACGGCACCCCGTGGCAGGCACCCAGGCTGGAGCAGTTGGTGAAGAACTGCAGCCTCTGGGAAGGACTCAAGTTGGAGAAGTCCGTGGAGGACTGTCTCGCATGGGAGGGACCCCAGGCTGGAGCAGGGGAAGAGTGTGAGGAGTCCTCCCCCTGAGGAGGAAGGAGCAGCAGAGACAACATGTGATGAACGGACCGCAACCCCCATTCCCCGACCTCCTGTGGCACTCGGGGGGAGGAGGCAGAGAAAATGGGGAGCAAATTCAAGCCCGGGAAGAAAGGAGGGGTGGGCGGAAGGTGTTTTAAGATTTGGGTTTAGTTCTCATTACCTTACTCTGATTCGATTGGCAATAAATGAAACAAATTTCCCCAAGTCCAGTCTCTTTTGACTCTGACGGCAATTGCTGAATGATCGCTCCTTGTCCTTGTCTCGACCCACAAGCTTCTTGTTGTACTTTCTCTCCTCTCTCCAGCCGAGGAGGGGAGTGAAAGAGCAGCTTTGGTGGGCACCTGGGATCCAGCCAAAGACAACCCATCACAGAAGTACTTTGCATTACGTTTCTTGAAGCTTGCTGAATGGAGATGCTTAGAACAAGGGGAAAAAACGCATCCTTGAGCCCCAATATTTGCTCTCTAACTGCACAGGCTACAAAGAATGTGTGGAGAAAGTGCCCACTAATTCTCAGCTATGGGGATACAGAATCCAAACCTCCTTGGTAGAAGAGGGAACTAGAACTCGGGTGGGATTCAGCTCGCTTCATTACGGCCTCTGAGATGGCATTAGGTTGCCCGTGTGTAGGAAATCGACCTGAGGCCCTAGTCAATACAGCCAGTTAAGTCTAAAGGGGCCCTAACTAAAGACGTCTACTTTAGGACAGCATGAATAGCTTTTTACTCTGCTAACTCTAATGGTATCTTCGCAATTTTGTAACCGCAACATCTGCAATAGGCCTATCTAAAGTCAGAGGAGCTGAGTGCCACCCTGGGTGTCTCGTGTTTGAGTGGGTGGTCTCAGCATCTCTGGCTAGCTCTCGAAGACAAGCTTCTACTGCTCTATGGCAGGGAGAAATTTAAGTTCTTGGAAAGAGGATTCCCAAAAACTGGGGTGCTGTCAACTTTCACGTGTCAACAGGCTGAAGAAAAACATAATTTCTGAAGCAGTCGCTTCCTTAGATGCCAAAACCTATTTGATATCACGCTTCAGGTGACCCTGTTCTCTTGCGAAGCCAGAACTTATGTACACAAGCTTTACTGTCACGGGTGCCAAAGGATGGCATCTACCTGTGCCTGTGCAGTTAGATCTGGACTCATCTGCCTTTACCCAGAGCTGGGTAAGAGTTATGACCGTGCCAATATGCATTGTATTTCAGCATACGTCACTCATCAGAATATTTGCATGGACACAGAAGTCATGAAACTGCCTCTGTTTAGTCAGCTCAGAATGTGGGTAGAGAAAGCTGGGTCAATTTGTAGCCATCTCTGTAGACACACATAACCAGGCTCTGAGGAACTAAATCCTAGTGTACTATGTCATCGTGAATTGTCAGCTTTCTATTTCTGCATATCCAGCCATAAATTCAAACTAGCTCCTGGTTAAAATAACCCACATTCAGTCAAAAACACTTTAAGAAAGGAATATTCTAGCTGAGCTGCTCAATATTTCTGCATTCCAACAGTTTTTCGCCTTGGGTCTCTTTCTCTCCAAGGCCGGAGTTAAATGGAAACAAGTAGACTCGCATACATAGATAAACTCTCACAGATTTATGACTTGGGATCATGTGAACAGCTCACCCGACAATACAACCTTCAGAGACAAGATTTCCATATATATCATCAATTTTGACAGACGCACAGCAATCCATGTCCAAGTGTGAAAACAAATTGCAAAGACCCCCCAAAAAAGGCAGACTTAAAGGGAAAATCACTAGTCTCTATGAAATGCTAAGTAGTATGAAAATAGGTAAGTCACAGAACATAAAAGAAAAATAAGAAACACAATTTCTGATGAGATGACTCCTGGGCAGATATCTCCTACACTGCACACACCATCACTTCCTTTCCATCACTGAGTGACTGCCAGCGGAAAATAATCCCTCTATACTCTCATAATCAGTGGTAAAATGAGAAGAATGGGGCCAACATCCTGTGGAAAATGGGAACAGGAAAACAGGTCACCACAAACATAATTTTCTGGTGTTATTCACATGTGCAAAATATTGACTATATAAATATATAAGCTTATATGAAATCTTTGACATGACATGCATTTTGAAAAATACCTAATCCATTATGTTCTGAAAAGGAATTCTGCTATTCCATTTGTACAAAACCACATTTATGCAAGAAAAATTAAAGCAGCTCTCCCAACACCTACACTTAAGGCTCTATTTAGTTATTAGATCAGTAATAATTTAATAGGAAAGGGAAAGAATTAGATTATACTTAAAAGAAACACCACAGTCCCAAAATAACAGGAAAATTACAACAAGTTGTAATGAGGGAAACATGGACCATATTTACAAATCTGGAAAAAGGAGCACAGAAGAAAGAAAAAGAACAAGCCAAAAAACCCCTTTTGCATCGTAAGACGTGTAACACTGCAGTATTTGTAAAAATGCATCACTGTTGAAAAAACATAATCCTCAGTCTAAGCATATGGAGGTGTAATACTTCTCAAAAAAAATACAAACTCAAGATAAACAATATTTGAACCATTCCAAGGCAACATAAATGGTGCCTGCTAAAAGAAACTGAACCCAGTGAACCTCAGGACCCAAGAAGGTCTGAAGCTGCTGTGGTTCCCTGTTCAAGATTCAGTCAGTAATAAGGCTGAGCATATTTCCCCAACTCACACGTGCGAGTAGACATGATTGTCCAGCAGCACATAAACATAAGCAGAAGATCAGTGCCTTTAGATGCACCAGATGATACACACAAACAGTACTCATATAAATGACACAAATGTCCTGACCTTCTCCAGGCTGACCCCGACTTGGTCCTTCCAATATCCAGCTCCAGGACCTGCCAGCCAGACTACTTGCCAGATGGTCTGACTTGAGTTTGCTGGCATGTTACACACACAAAAAATAAAATGAACACTCATGCAGTTCTCTCTATGGATAGAAGCAGGAACTTAGCAAGAAGTGAGGATGGACTGTGCCATGATCATGGACAGGACTCAGACAAGTGTACTGACCTGCAGCTTATTTGCATGAGAGTGCCCTCTGTAATTGCCCCTTTTCTCAATGTTTTCCTCCCTTTTCTGACATTTTATCCTTCTCCTAAGCAGCCAATAAGTTTTGCACATTCCCAGAATCCCCTCAAGCATCCCATAAGAAGTTTAAACACTCGCAATGATGCCCCTTAAATATCCTATAGTAAGTTTGCTCTTTAACATCAGATCCAGGACACTCTCATTTCCCTTCTGAGCTATTACAAAGTTGGGCATGATTCTGCCCAAGGTCACACTTGCCTGGTGCCTTTAACAGCCCATCCAGCAGGTCTGGTCTTTTCTATGGACTTCATTATCCACTGGTCCCTTAGGGCTTCTGTATCTCTGTCTTCAGTTTTTTGCTTTTCCTGTTTCTTGTCTTGGCCTTTTAATCAGATGTTCTTACAAAACAGATGTCCTACACTGCAGCTATCCTTACAGAGTCGTGCCAAACATTCAGCCTAATCCTACCCTTTTCAATTCCCCTCTCCAGTAGATTTAGGCATTTGGGAGAGACTGGAAAGTGAGCAGAAGACAAAGGGAGGAATGTATTCTGCAACACATCTTCCTGCATACCCATGACCCTTTGCTATTCATCAAACTTATTTAAATTTTCTGAATCTTTCAAGAACAAGGATCACTTCAAAAAGATGTATTGGAGAGACATTAGTTGTCGTCTTCTTTTTACCAATAAACAACAGTGTTGATTATTTGCTGTTCGTGAGTCAGTTGATTTAAATATTGAATTCTGGTGCTTACCTTTTACAAAAGTACTATGAAGGCTCAAAGTTCACTCAAATGCCATAGAAATTTTAGGATCTGAAAGAGAGCACTGGCTCTGTATAATATTAACTGTATCGTTTGTGTTGCTGCCTCTCTTAAAAAAATAAACACATAAAAATATTGCAAGACAGGAATTTGTAAAAACCTTTTCCACAAACATTATAAATTGTGTATCAGCTTTTGCTTCTTAGCCAGCCTATTTTCTGCCAAACCCTTTATAGACAGTTGAAAAGGATTTTATTCTGAAAACACAGTTATAAACAAACTACCTGCAAAACCTGCTAAAATCTATTTTCTTACTTATTTAAAAGAAAAATTAAAAAAATACTATATTGAATCTTTTCTATTAATTGTTTAAAGACCTCAGTTTGACATCAAGCATAAACATTCATTAGCCAAGCTGTCTAAAAGTGATAAAACTTTAAAGATCAGAAAAGCTTGTTTGCCATAGTATGGTCCCTTTTATGAGCGTCTAGGTGCTGCAACAGATTAAATGGCTAAGACTGACAACTGTAATTTTTCCTTAAGTAGCTTGCCTAAAAATAAATAAAATGCAACAGAGACGCACAGAGACTTCAATCTCAGGCATATTAGCATGTAAAAACTGCTGTTAAAAATAGCTGATCTTATGCAGGTTTCTAATGCAGAACTTAAAAAGCACAATAAAACTGTGATTCAGATTGCTTTGCTTGACGTCCACAATTCCAAAAAGCATTCAGTGTTTTCTGACGTGTCCAGCTGTTGTCTCAGAAACAATGTAGTAGGGAACAACTTTACAACGACTATGTAAAACACTTTTTATCTTCAAAATGCATTCAGTGCAACAGTTTGGGTCACCAGATTTTTCCAGGTGGATTCTTAGTTTCCAAAGGTTAGTGCCTTTTTCAGTTTCTTTTCTTGTATGTTTTTGAAAAGTGCTAAGTGAAAAGTGTCAGACTGTCTTCGATTTCTTTCCTGTGTGAAATATTGCTTCAATGTCTTGTAGTATTTATTTTAGAAGTGACTGATAGAAGACTACTACTGATTTTTACATGCTTTGGATGCCTTAAAGTCTAGGCATGTTTACAGCGGGAAAAGTCTTGCAAGCGAGAAAGGCTGAGAAATATTTAACTCATACAGCCAAAGAAAGTTTAGGCAGGTCCTGCCTGATGGCAGAGTTCCCTCCAAACAGGCACTTGAGGCAGGCAAAGAAAACTTCAACTATGAAAACAAAAAGCTTTAAACTGGTCTGCATTACACCAGAGAGAACCAAATTTACCAGATGGACTGTAGGAACAGTGTAAGCGTACTGGTTCCACAGCACTTCACTCGCAGAGCTGAGGGCCTGCAAAGGTGGCTGCTGCTGCTGGGTTTTAGCAGACTCATGGCACCTGCTCTTGGTCTTTGCACCGCCCAGATCTTCGCACCTGAGGATATCCTCCTCACGTACATGTTGTTGAAGTGTCTCTGCACCCATGATCTCTTTGATGCATCTTGACAACAATGGTTTGGTGACCCACATTTTATATACAGAAAGATATGGAAGCATTTCAGGTAGACCAAAGTCTATGCAAAGTTTATATGAGTGATTCCTTTTAGTTGGATTAAATACCAAGCATGTGGAGAGATCAGCAAAAGGAAGTATTTATTGCATTGCCTGTGCCTGCTTTCCAGCCTTCATTTTCTAGAACTATCCTTCCATATTTCATAGCCATTCTTCTTTTTTTCAGCAGCATCTACGCAACTGGGTCCACAGTAGGGATTGAAGACTCTCAATACCCTCACAAGATGAAAACACAATAAATTAATTCATTAAGGATAATAATAAAATGCTTTAAAAACACTATTTAAGGTTTCACTTCATTGAACCACGCATCCTCATATTGAAAGTCCAAATCAAGGTTCATGTTTCACACTTTTTGTAATGTGAACTACGTAGAAACTTGATAATATAATATATGAAATTATGACAAAAAGAAGGAAAAAAATCTGTATGAGAAGCACATATGTGGAGACATGGCTGTATGAGATTTCCTTTTTATTCAAATGCACTTTTACATATCCTGTGGAAACCATTTGAAACATTGGGGTTTTTTTTTTTCATTTTATTAACACTAATTGTGCACCTGCATGCTCCAGGTAAGATTTCCAAACTGAGCTTTTCAGTGGAGAGCTCCCATACATTCTGACAATCCCTGCCTAGAAATCACCAATGATCAAGTGCTACATTCAGCTGAGTCTACCCTGATGTAATTTTTAAAGGCTTAGTACTATCCACTTCAGTAAATGGATTTCAGCTACTATTGTAGAACTACAGAAGAATAATCAAAAACCTTTTTCCAACAAATCTTTTTGGATTTGAACAACGATTATTCAGGTTATGTATCTGTCCACTTGCATACTTGAGTTGTCACTCAATGTTCTAAAATATATGCCTGCTTATGTTATCTGTGTTACATCAATCTAAACAACAAACGTTGCTTTTTAAAAATATGAAATAAAGATTAATGATGGAGTGAAATAGATCAGTGACTTGACATACTCTAAGCAATGCCTGATATTGAAATGACAAATTGTATACGGAAGTTTTATATTAATATTCCAGTTGTGTGTTATGACACTTAAATATAATTGAATATTATTTTAGTCAAGCTAGGACCAATTATTTTATTTCTCTGGCAATTCCTATTGTGGTAATTGTCATTATGTGCAGTCAGGCAAATAAGTTTGTTGTTTGCAACTTCAGAAAGTAACTAAGACATGATGTTAATGACCTCGGAAGGGCAGATTTCAAAACCAGGGAAATGTTGCTTTCAGTTTCACTGGTATAATTAAGAGCAAAACAATATCTTTGCATGGAAAGAAACACAAAACATACCAGCAAGCTAAGACCATGTCATGAAAAGGTGGTATAATACGGGATTGATGGCAATGCATTGTGGATGATGGTAAATTATTGCCTGGTGAAGCCAGCACTGAGTTAAGTAAGTTATTCTAGTTAAAGGCAATCAGCAGAGCTTGCTAGAGAATAACAATTTGGTTTCCTGACAGTTTTCAAGTTCCAAATTTGTTTTATTCTGCTTTGGCATGAAAACAAAGCCATTTAAATACTACTGCAAAATGGAAGTGTGCCAAAATATCTGCTTCATGTTGAAAAGGTCAACATTTTGATGCAAGCCTTTCTCTCATGAGTGTTCATTCTCGATCAAAACCTTTACACGGAAAGTTTTGTCAAAATAAATGCCTCTGGAATGTTTCTGAAAAATGTTTTGGCTTCAAGAAAACATCTTGCTCAAATGTGATTGTTCCATAAGTAGCCAAAATAGTGAACCCTAGGGTCCTAGAGATCTGTGGTTCCTTACCTCTAAACTCCCAATAATTCACGCTACTATACTGTGTGACATCCTTACTAAGAGACAGAACGCTTCCTTGGTTCATGTTAATTTTCGCTCCTGTATAGATCTGCCCAGGTAACTGGCTAACTCGCTGCTAGAAGAAAAAGTGGGTAATCCCAGAGTTCTCACAATTTTTATTTCCAAGAACAAGGAACTGATTCTCTCTTCAATAACCTATTTAGGAGAGTGCAACAAGGGGACAAGGAAAGACTTATCTTGGGGATTTTTTTTTGTTGGTAGTTGGTTAAGACTGGTAAGAACTTATTGTGGTTGAATGATAGACAGCATAATCACACAAAAAGGCAAATTAGAGGAAAAAAGATTTGTGAAGAATATTCTTATTTCATTATTACTAAATCTATTATTACACCTCAGCATCATGTACTAAGAAAATAATTTCACTTGATTATTATACCATTTATACTTAAATACTAAAGCAATATTGAAGAAGAAATGATGACTTCTGGATTTTGCTTGGCAGTAGGCACATGTAATAAACATCACTCAGAGTACAGTTATGGGAAACATATTTGTATTTTTGTATTGCTCAGAGCATTGGTATCTCTTTGTATTTTGAGGAGAAGATTTGGCTCCCTGAAGAAAGCAGTGAAGTGCCATAAGCACAGACATATCTATATAGTTGATGCTATCTGATGGGGACTTTCTTCTCAGTGGTTGATCATCTTTTTAATCAGCAGGCACTAGATGGTATCGGAATTATGGCTTAATGTCTCAGTCTAATCTATGCCACACTGGAATGACATATACTGCACAATACATTGCTTACATTATGTAGAACCACACGAGTTTCCCTGAATGCATTTAAATTATAACTGTGGCTAATCAACATTTCTGTAATGCAGTTTTATTGCTTTACCTGGTCATAAAAACCACTCTTGCTGTAAAAAAAACTTCTATTCATTTTTCTTAGCTTCTCAACAAACTTACTTTTCAAAACAGGAACGGGGAAAAAAAAGTAAACAAAAAATCAGTGGCTTGTGGTCAGGACAGCCAGTGAGAAAAGTTTTTTTCACAGCAAGTACTTGAACCAGGATGCCTGGTATGTAGTAAGCAGCCCAAAAGAATACTGTGTTGGCTTTTGTTCCATGAGTAAAACATTCATCATGCAAGAGAGACAAGGAAGCTCTGCAGTCCAGAAGCTGGGGGTAGATGTAAGACGCTCTGCGGGGATTTGGGAGAACAAAGTTTGTACCCTTGATTCAATGAACACTCAATTAGCTTTATGAAATAGAATAGCTCTGAGTGAAGATTAAGGGAATTTTGCTGTGAATATCTACCGACCACAGAAAAGCTTGGTGGATTGGCAAGGAAGAGATTTTAATACACATCTTTCACATCCCAAATTAATGCCCCATAAACCATGCTTTTAGCTAGTTTGAGAGAGAAGTCTCTGTCCTCAGAGAAGACTTCCAGGCTTGCCCAGGAAATAATTTGAAAATATTTTATGGGATGGAAAGGAACATTTTCACCTAGTTCAATATATGTAAGCACACAGGTAACATCTGAAGTAGCAGCTCATATGTTCTCTAACTAAACACAGACAACTCTCAGATGTAGCCCCTAACAATAGGGTGATCATATTAAGACTGTCACTGTGTTTCAGCTATGTTTAGCACAGCATCACTCCTGAAACCTTTATATGTAGGAAAGAAATCTCTTTTTCTGTTGCTTTCTCATGCTCTTTCTCTTCTCAGCACTGCATGCCACACAACAGCAAACTAACCCTTCATCCAGGCATTTTGTTTTATTGCACCAGATGATGAACCAACAGTGTTCAATATAAATGGAGAAAAATGGTGCATAGCTTAGATCCAGCCCAGAAACAAGCAAATCACCGAGTGCTCCTTGAGCTCAGCTTCCCATGTGTTCATTTTCAGTGGATCTGTGAGGCGCTGCAAGCTGACAGGTGAAATCATTTGCCTCATAGATCATGGATGTAGCTACAGTAAGATGAATTGTACGCAAAACAGCAGACAGAAAAATCAACAATACTGAAACAATGACAATTCTGAAGATTAGGCAACTCACTGAAAAAAGTAAAAATAAAAAATATGGCAGCTGCTCTGCTCTTCAGAATATAATGGAAGGGGACATCATAAACTAAGCTTAGATGAACATTAAATACATTGAAGCCATATAGAAGATGACTGTTAATTCCAGAAGGTCAGTGATTCCTGAAAGTATTCCTTTTAAAAAAATTGTCAGTCTAGCCTGTTGTGTTAATGTCTGTTCATAGCCATTTTGTCAAATGCTGGAAGCATATTGAGATACCTTTACCAGTTTCTGTCTTCTGTACTGGAGTGGAAGAGATGGTGGGTATATTGTTTTAATCTGAAACATTAACAGAACATTTAAGACTAAAATCCCAACACCTGATTCAGCAAAGCATCCATATATTCTATTTGGTCACTCAGCTCATTTTCTGCAAGCCGGTATGTTTAATTGTAGTTATACTGAAAGATGAGTTTACTACTGTTTCTGTCAGAATAAAGCATTCATTTGCTGAATGTAGTGTAAATCCAGAAGCGGGACAATCCAGTTTTTCCTGGACTGAGGTATGAAACAGCACTTTGGAGCTGTATTTAAAAACTGCTGAAGACAGGGAACAGCATTTTTCACCTGCGCATTCCCCAGGAGAACTGCTGCTACTTCTTCTACATGTGCTGCTACAACGGTCCTGCGGCCCACACTTCCAGGGAGGTTGATATATGTGCATCCATTGTTCATGTTCAACATGTCATCTGCATGGCTGGGGGAATATCATGTGCATGCCGCTGCTTTTGTTTAGAGCTTGTTTTTATCTGAGAAAACTGAGAGCTTAAGTCACTGGGAAGAAAACTAGGCCAGCGTCCTTTTTCTGTATGAATGAAATGTAACATTGGAAGATGGGTACATTCCTGTTGGAGCTGGTGGCAGTAGAAGTCCTTTTACAATCACGATAAATGTTGCTCCTCTCTTCCCAGCCCTTCCTTGAGTAGGCAATCACACAATCAACCAAATGCAGCCTTGTCATGAGTAAGAGCACTGTGAGCAGAAGCGTTGGGCTAAATCCTGAACGCTGTCACGTTGCTATAGATTTGTGGACAAGACTCATGCCTTATAAAACATGCCCCTCTGCCAAGCTGGGGGTCACTCCAGCTCAGAGTTGGCAGGAAGGGAGCTGATACTGATGATGAGGAGGGTAACCCTTCAGAGTGGTGACCACAAGCTGGAGAAACCTCCCTGAGGTGGACAGAAGGACATGCAACAGCCTGCACCACTGCAGCATGAGACCTCGCAACCACGAGGCTGGGGCCAGCCTGGAGGAGCTTGCCGAATGGGGATGCTTAGAACAAGGGGAAAAAACGCATCCTTGAGCCCCAATATTTGCTGTCTAACTGCACAGGCTACAAAGAATGTGTGGAGAATGTGCCCACTAATTCTCAGCTATGGGGATACAGAATCCAAACCTCCTTGGTAGAAGAGGGAACTAGAACTCGGGTGGGATTCGGCTCGCTCTAACTTCTGTGCCTATGTTCAGGCTAGGGATCCGCACAGCCGTTGTAGCGAGCGGATATGAAGGGCCTGATGCAGTTGCCTCCCCCTGCGCATCATGTGGGTATGATCTGAGATTCTATAGGTATGTCCTCTGGCCTCCAGCTGTCCCCTCCGAAGGGCAAGGCTGTCCGTAGGTCCTGTGTCGTGTCTGCTAGGCTCTAGGTGCTAGCTTCATTACGGCCTCTGAGATGGCATTAAGTTGCCCGTGTGTAGGAAATCGACCTGAGGCCCTAGTCAATACAGCCAGTTAAGTCTAAAGGGGCCCTAACTAAAGACGTCTACTTTAGGACAGCATGAATAGCTTTTTACTCTGCTAACTCTAATGGTATCTTCACAATTTTGTAACCGCAACATCTGCAATAGGCCTATGTAAAGTCAGAGGAGCTGAGTGCCACCCTGGGTGTCTCGTGTTTGAGTGGGTGGTCTCAGCATCTCTGGCTAGCTCTCGAAGACAAGCTTCTACTGCTCTATGGCATGTCATGAGAGACAGACATGCAGAGCCTCATGGAGTGGGCTATGGCTGTCCATGCTCAGCTGTGACTCAAGTGCTTTTGGAAATTCCAGGGAGAAATTTAAGTTCTTGGAAAGAGGATTCCCAAAAACTGGGGTGCTGTCAACTTTCACGTGTCAACAGGCTGAAAAAAACATAATTTCTGAAGCAGTCGCTTCCTCAGATGCCAAAACCAATTTGATATCACGCTTCAGGTGACCCTGTTCTCTTGCGAATCCGGAACTTATGTACACAAGCTTTACTGTCACGGGTGCCGAATGGTAAGAAAGCATCACCGTTCAGGCGGGCTGAACAGGCTCTTCGGGAGGGACAGGCAGGGCAGGCGAGGGGGAGGAGCTGCACCGTGTGTAAGGTGGGCATCTGCTTTGGAGGACGGAGGGGCCCGTGAGAGCTGGTCCGTTCTAAAGAGCCACCTTTTAAAAGCCCAGGAGCAGGCCATGCCTTTGTGTGGAAAGTCAAGCAAGTGGGGTAGGACACCCACTTGCCTGAAGAGGGAACTCCTTTTGGAACTCAGGCGGAAAAAGAAATTGTATGAACGATCCCTAGAAGCAAGGCCAGCCTTGGCAGGAAGACTACGGAGCTGTGCTTCACATATGTAGGGAGAAATGATGGAAGGCCAAAGCTCAGCTAGAGTTGAAACTGGCGAGTGTCCTGTCAGACAACAAAAAAAGCCTTCTGAAGTATGCTAAGAGAAAGAGGAGGTCTAAGGAAAGTATTGCACTCCATTCCTTCCTTCCTTCCTCCCTTCCGCCCCTCTCTTCCTTCCCTTCCGCCAAACATTAAACAAGAGCTTGTGTTTTGGTTATTAGCTTCTCCGTAGTCTGCTTTATAGACTTGGAGCCAAAGAGACAACAGGCCTGGCTCCAGCAGGTGCAAGGGTGGCTTTCTTCTCTCTGCCAACCGTCCAAGGCATGGCAGGAAGGGCGGGAAGTGGGCAGGGCGTGCCTGCAAGCCCCTGGGCTGCACCAGGCTGCTCTGCTCTGCTTCATGCCACTTCCCCCCTCGCCGCCCGGGAGAGGCTGGGCTTCTGCAGACAGCCGCTCACTCGAGAAGGCAGCTAGGCAGCTGCTGCTTCCATTGCACTTGGCAAAGCCAAACTCCTCTCCAGTGTTCCGGGAGAGTGCCAAGGCCACCTTCCAGCGGGACATGCTGTGAAGAAGAAGAAGAAGAAGAAGAAGGTTGCCTTTAACAAGTTGGAGTTAAGGAAGCTCTGCCCCTGGGCTCCGTGGCCAGGTGCATCCTCTTCCTCCCAGTCCCAGCACAAGAGAGCGCCTTTCCGCTGGGACCGCTGCTTTGGCTGGAGGCAACGTGCCCGTCTCAAGCGCACGACAGTGGCACGGGGGGACCTGCGGGAAGAGGGTGGGACGGACTGCGGGCGGCACCGGTACGCGCACGAAGCATCCCGGCACACATGCGCACGTACTCGTGAGCAAGAGCAGCTCAGCAAAGCTGCTGGAAAGCGGCGTGGCAGAAAAGGCCCGTGGGTCCTGCTGGACACCAAGCTGAGCAGCAGCCAGCACCGTGCCCTTGGCCAAAGGCGGCGGGCGGCGGTGCCCTGGGCTGCGCTGGGCAAAGCCTTGCCAGCAGCTGGAGGGAGGGGAGCCTTGGCCTCTGCTCAGCGCTGCTGAGGCCATGCCCGCAGTGCTGTGCCCAGGCCCGGGCTCCCCAGGCCGAGAGAGACAGGAGCCCCTCCCCCAGCCCCGCCCCCCAGCCCCCCCCCGGGCTTGGAATGGCAGCTGTGATGTCGCGGCGCTGGCCCGGCAACGGCCACAGTGCCTGCAGGCACGGCTCTGCCAGCACCCGGCAGCTCCAGGGAGAGACCAGCTCTCACCCAGCGGCACTGCCCGGCACCGGGACCCCCTCGACAGCCTCGCTCCAGCCGGCTGGGAGCTCTCCGGAGCCCCAGCAGCGTGTCTGGCGCGAGGACTCCCCTGGCCCCGGCACGATGGGCCAGCTGAACTGCTGCTACGGCTCCAGGTGGGCTCCCCCCGCGGCTCGGGGACACGCCGGCGCAGCCGGGCCCCGCAGCAGCCGCCTTTCTCACGCCCTTTGCCGCCTGCTCTGCAGGGTCTACCCTGGCCCCGAGCAGCAGTGCGCGCCCGGCCCGGCATCAGCCGAGCCGCGGCTCCACCAGCGCGTGCGGGTGACGCAGGGCCGCGGGACGGGGAAGAGGCACCTCCTCCTCTTCAGCGATGCCTTGATCATCGCCAAGGCCAAGTAAGAGGCGCAGACCCCGGCTGCCTTTCCTCCTAAGGCCTGGCCCCGGCACCGGGGCAGGGACGCCCAAGGAGCAGCCCCAGGCCCCGGCACCCTGCTGCTGGCTGCACCCGTGGCCATGCGCGGGGCAGGCGGAGGCCAGAGGGCAGCCGCCGGGCTCGGCCACCTCCAGGTCACTCCCTGCCGCTCCCCTCTGCAGACGTGGCAGCGCCCCGCGCCCGCAGCTCTGCCTGGCCCTGCGCCGGCTGTGGGTGCTGAGCGGCGGCAAGGGGGCGGCCGGGGATGCCGCCCAGGAGGAGGAAGACAAGGCCACCACGTCCCTCGTCCTCGCCTGGCCCTATGGCTTCTGCGTCGTCACCTTCTGGTGGGTCTCGGTGCCACGTCCCCCGGCAGGGCCGGGCAGCGCTTCTGTCCGGCCCCACGCCGCTTCCTCCTGCCTCTGCAGCCGTCCCCACGGGGCAGGGCTGTGCCGGCGCCCGCCTCTGCCCGCGGGCTGGGGAGCAGCGGGCGCTCAGGCTCTTTCTCCTCTCTTTCCTGCAGCTCCCGCTCGCTGAAGGAGCTCTGGCTCAGCGCGCTCCGTGGGTAAGCCCTGCCTGGCAGAGCAGCTTGGGGGGCCCGTGCTCACAGCACGGGGGGATGCTCTAGCCGTAGCCGTACGATGCGGAAACGCCGCTCCTGAGCTGGGGAGAGCTGCCCCCACGGCTGCGGGCGGCTCTGGAGCGGGCAGAGCTGGCGGAGCTGCTTCACCCAGCCCCGTCCTCCCCCCTTGCCACTGCTCTCCGCTCGACGGCCGG
The DNA here is from genome assembly GCF_964289735.1 of Phaethon aethereus. Classification (NCBI taxonomy): domain Eukaryota; kingdom Metazoa; phylum Chordata; class Aves; order Phaethontiformes; family Phaethontidae; genus Phaethon; species Phaethon aethereus. Next base: position 182,447 of record NC_138605.1, read on the forward strand.
GCGGTGCCCAGCTGCTTCGGGGCAGCTTGGAAGGGCTCCCCGGGCTGGCAGGCGAGGGAAGAGGCAGCTTGGGTCTCACACAGCTCTTTCTCTGCCCCTGCCCCGTGCACAGGCCAGCAGAAGGAGTGCAGGGAGCCCGCGTCACCCAGCTGCCCTCCATCAAGCTCCTGCTGAAGGAGCTGCGCGGCCGCAATGCCGTGAGTCTCCCTCCCGGCCCCGCTCTGCCCCAGGGGCTGCTCCAACCCCGCACCAGCCCCATGGCTTCTCACCTGCTGCTCTTCTCCCCTTGCCCAGGCCAAAACACTCAACGCCAGCAGCCTGGAGAGGCTGGTCGAGGGCCTGGCAGAGGTGAGGAGCCCCCGGGCCGCCATCTCGGCCGTCCCCACATCTCACTCATGGCCCGCGGCCGATGCAGCTGGCCAGGGGCCCTTCGTGCTGCGGGGCTGCTCGCTGAGCGCAGCGCATTTCTTGCAGGCTGGTGCCCAGCAGCGGCCACCTCCCGTCCCCTCCGGCAGCCAAGGTGGACGTGGCCACTCGGACGGTGAGTTTGGAGGAGACGGGGGCAGGACGGCCCCTCTCTCCTGCGCTGGCAGGCGGCAGCCGCGCTGCTCAGGGGCTGCTGCTGCCCTTCCCGCAGGGCACGGCCGCAGAGAGCTGAGCCCCCGGGGCGCCTCGTTCCCCAGCCACGCCTCTCCCTCGCTGCTGGCGGGGACGCCCAGCACGCAGAGGCTCGGGCAGCATTCACCTGGCGCTTGCCCTCCATGGCTCTCTGCTCTGTTTTCCCTGGCGGCAGGCGGGACCCGCAGCAGGACGAGGGGGCTGCCCTGGCCCTTTGCGCGGCGAGGGACCTTGGCCGCTGCGGAGGCGCCCGGGCAGTCGGGCTGTGCCGGCAGGGCGGGTCTCTTCGGCCGGCCCCTGGCAGCTCTCTGCAGCCAGGACGGCACGCTGCCCCAGCCCCTCCAGGTAAGCCAGCAGAGGGACCCCGGCTGGGGCTCGGGGACCAAGCCGGCTCCGCCCCACCTCCCCCACCTCCAGCCACCCCTGCGTCCTGCCCTAGTGAAAGCAGAGCCGCCCACGCTCGCTCCTGGCCCTGAGGAAGGCTCACCGGCCCCGGGGCCTGTCCCCAGCCAAGCAACTGTCCTCCTCTGTCCCCCGCAGCTCTTTGAGGAGGAGGACGATGTGGCTGGGCTTGCCGGCACGTCGGCCAAGGAGTTGCCAGCACCAGAGGCGGAAGCAGAAGCAGCAGCGGTATGTCAGGGCCACAAAGAGGGTGACAGCACTGTCAGAAGTTGAGAGTGCTGCCGCAGGGACAAGCAAGGTCACCCACTAGCCGGCAGCTCTGCAAAGGTGCAGAGGAAGGGTGGTGCAGGATGGCCATGGCGGTTTGTGCGGTGATGCCACCAGAACTGGCTCAGCTGGGCTGAGCAAACCCATCCAAGGGCTGTGCCTTTCCGAGCTAAGGTAGCAATTGGGCAGGAAGGTCCTTGCCACCCGTTAACTTGCACATTTCCATTGCAGGTGCCTCCAGTCCCTCCAGAAAGTGAACACCTGGAGAGCTCCTCTGGGGAGACAAGGTAAAATGAGCTAGGTGTGCTTAAGAGCAGAATTGGTTCACGTTTATCATGGCTTGACCTGTCTAACAATACATTGAATGGAAAGTTTGCCAGGCTCGAGAAGAGCAACCTGTGAAGAGGGGAGCAACGGGCTACTGGACAGCGAGAGGAGCAAGTTGGGAGCAGAGCTCTGCGGGATGGGCAACTGAGGACATCCAGGCAGGCAAGAAGAACGAGGAGCCCAGGTGTGTAGCAGGCTCTGCTGCCCATCTTTCAAAGCTCCGAACACTGCTCCGACTATGGGCAATATTTCTGAGGTGCGCAGAGATGGCACCGGGCAGGAAGCCCGCAGCTGCCCGTGGGAGAGCGTGTCTGTCAGGAGGAACATCTCACTCCAGCGTTGGCAGCTCTCCTTCGGCACTTGTGGCAGCTCTGTTTGTGCAAGGCTGAGCAACACCCCAGCAGAGTCACAAGGCTCATAGCAATTTTTTGAGCTCTTTGACCCGCTGCCTACAGAAAGAGGCAAAGTCTCCCTTTGCTGTTCATGTCAGCTGGCAAGCCCAGCACTGGCTGCTGGTGTCTGAATCCCAAAGACGCAGCAAGGAGCTGTGTCACGTAGCTGTAGACCCTGAGGTACTGGCACTTCGTAAAAAGCTCACGTTGCACCTGAGACAATTGAGGGAAGAAGAAAACAACCAAACAATACCAAAGCAGCGTGTTTTGCCTTCAAGCCTGGCTTTCTAGCAAGGGACAGTGAGGCGTGCTGCTGCTCGGCTTTTGGAAAGGACCACAGCACAGCTGCCCTGCCCAGCCCTGCTGCCTAGCAAAGCAGTGCTGCACATCTCTGTCAACTTGCAGAGCTCTGAGGGTGTCACACGTGTGGAGAAGGGGACAAAGCCGTGCCGTAGCCACTGCCAGGGACGGTTCCCTCTCGTGTGCCAGGAGCTGCCCCTTGGACAGCACACTGCCCAACGAACGGGGCACAAAGTCGTGCCTCTTCCTGCCTTCATGGTTTCATCAGCACTTTGGACTCTCTTCTTGCAGGTGCCGATTTTTTTTCTGCTGCCCGGATTGCCCGCATGAGCTCTGCTGCCTGGGCTTTGAGGGGCGCGATGCAGCCCCAGCACCACCTCGGCGGAGGCGAGGAGGGAGGCACCGCGCCCTTCTGCTCCGGCCGGCACATTTCACTCGGGCACTGCGACGCCGGAGCGTCCCCGCACCGCCCTCAGACCCAGCCCAGCCCTGGCGGGAGGCCTTGCTGGCTCACTCCTCGGCTCCGTCAGCAAAAGCCCACCAGCCGGCACAGCTGCCCCCGTGGGGAGCTGGCATGTCACCTGCAGATTCCATGGGGCGTGCTGGGCGTGGAGGTGTATATCATCTGAAAGGGACACGAGGGACACGCTGGACAGCATGTTCCAGACTATAAAACCCTCCAGGTTTTCTTTGCCGCTACTCATTCTTGGCAGAGAGACGCTGCACCACCTTGCTGCATACAAGAAGGGAGCACCCATTGCTGCCCTTTGGTCGGTGCAAGTCCTTGTATGCAGCACACAGCACAATACCCTTTCTTAGTATTCTTGATCAAACATGACTGGCTTGCAGTTTCCATTAGCTGAGTTAACTCCAGGTTAGCTACAGCAAAAACTCCGCTCTTACTTCTCCGACCCATCAGCGCTCTCTGGACCGATGCGAACACCCCCCTTTCTGTCAATCAGAACTGGAGTGGTGATGCTTTGCTTTCAGCCACAACACGTGCCTGTGCCTAGGGACTGATGGGAAGGAGGAGTTAAAAAAGCCAGCTTACATGGTGCCCCAAATCCCAGCCACCCTCCAGGACCGGAAAAAAACTGGACACACCCCCATATTTATTCTAGCCATTCTGTAGCCAGCACAGTCATTTCAGTGTCGATTCTGGTTGATTCTGCAGCTTTATAACAGTTGAAACACCCAGCTCATCAAGGCGGCTGATCTAGAAGGCAGGGGATCTGAACTGGCCCCAACTACCTATGATGTGACAGTGTCCATAACTCGGGTTAATCACAGGTTGTCCTGTGACATAAGGATGTAGCGCTCTTTCACCTTTCTCCTTTGAAGCTTTGGGGTTTGTGCAGGGGAGCCTTATGTACCTTTCTTTTCAGAGTTGCTCATCGTTTCAGCATTGTTTCTGATGAGGAAAACATCCTTTCTGTGTAGATGTTAATTTATGTACATTTAATAAACAGCATGGTATCCTATACTACCAATGATCTTTTTTTCAGACTAATGAAAAGTTCAAGACAAAAGCATGCTTTGTGTCTGCAAAGAAAAGTATCTGTAACTGTATTAAAAAGCTGCCGTTGTTTCACTCGCGGATGTTTGTAGCTATAGCAGAAACAGAGCTGCTGGCTGCCTTACTGCGAGATCCACAGGACACCAGTCTTCTCCTGAAGGCTTTCTACCAGCGTAATACTCTTTGAGATGCCACTCCATTAAAACAGGACTTGTTCACTAATTGGTTCCTACATGAAAACCCGAGGACAGAAACTCGATCCTGGTTGGCAATGTCAAAAGCAGCATGAGGCGAGGCTGCCCAAAGCCTGGCTGCTGCGCTTGGAGGAAATGTGCCTTGAGTCCCGATGGGCAGACAGGGCACGCCTCTGCAAGTCTGCTTCGCAACACAGCACGACGCAACACACCTGTGTACAAAGAGCATTAACATCATCACAGGTACAGCCAGTCACAAGGTGGGCAATGCCCGAGTGAAGGCTGCCAGCTGTCCTGCTGGCCGGCTCTGTCCTTCACGGCTGCAGACTCCCTTTCCCAGGCACTCACTGAGCCAGGGGCTGGCTTCGCACTCGGAAAGCACATAGCCCATGCAGCAGCTCACTCCACTGCTCACCGTGGTTCCCCATGGCTGCTTATCTACCCAACAGATCTCTTAGTCCCTCCTGTTTGTGTATGGAGAAGGACTCGTAGGAGATGGGATAACAGTGATCACCAAACAGGGGAGTTTAAACTTTTGAGTGTAATGAGATACAGCTCAGAGGAGTTGCTACCTTGCTTTTCAGGAGAGCAAACTTGAAGCTACTCAGAGAGCTAGTCCGCAGTGTCCCCTACGAAGCTGCTTTGGAGGGCTTAGGGCTCAGAGAGCAGCTTAGTTTTTCAGAACCACCTTCTGCAAGCACGGGAGCAGGCAATCTGGTGGAGTCTGAAGTCAAACAAGAGGGGCAGAAGACCAGCTTGGCTGAACAGGGACCTCCTTTTTCAACTCAGGTGGAAAAAGGAATGTTATGATCCCTGGGACCAAGGTCCGGCTTGGCAGGAAGATCACAGAGCTGTAGTTCATACGTGTAAGGAGAGAACAGAAAAGGGCAAAGCTCAGCTAGAGTTGAAATTGGCCAGTGTTGTGTCGGGCTATAAAAAGGGCTTTTTACAGTACGTTCATAGCAATCGCTCATTGAGCACGGCCAGGGACTCTCTGAGGAGGAGGAGGATGCGGCTGGGCTTGCCGGTGCATCGGCCACAGAGCCGCCAGCACCAGGGGCAGAAGCAGAAAGCGCAGAGGTCTGTGAGGTGCACAGAGAGCGGGGGCTGCGCAAACCCCTCCGAGCGTATCGCGGGATACGTTGTATCGCGGGATACGTTGTATGACGTTGGCGGTTTTGGGGGGTAACTATGTACGTACTGTAGGGACACATGCTTTCTTACGGGATGAAAAGATGTAATGTTGTCGTGGTTTAGCCCCAGCTGGCAACTAAGCACCACGCAGCCGCTCGCTCACTCCCCCTCCCACAGTAGGGTGGGGGAGAGAATTAGGAAAAAAACCTCGTGGGTTGAGATAAACACGGTTTAATAGGACAGAAAGAAAGAAGGAAACAACAATGATAATACCAACACAGGAATGTACAAGAACAAGTGATGCCCAATACAGCAATTGCTCACCACCCGGCGATCGACAGCCCGTCCCCAAGCAGCGATTTCTGCCCCCCGGCCAACTCCAGTTTATGTACTGGGCATGACGTCGGATGGTAGGGAATATCTCTTTGGCCAGTCTGGGTCAGCTGTCCCGGCTGTGTCCCCTCCCAGCTCCCCGTGCACCCCCAACCTCCTTGCTAGCAGGCCAGCACGAGAAGCTGGACTGTCCTTGACTGCTCAGCAACAACCCAAAACATCAGCACATTATCAACAGTTTCTCATCCCAAATCCAAAACACAGTGTCACACTGACTTCTGTGAAGAAAACCAGCTCTATCCTGGCTGAAACCAGGACACAGGGAATAAGGGAAGAGGTTCCCCGAGGGCAAAACATTACTAAAGCATTTAATGAACAACAAGGGAAAGACGAATCTCCAACAGAATGGTTGGAGAGGTTGAGGAAAAACCTACAAATGTACTCTGGAATTGATCCGAATACAGTGGCTGGGACCGCACTCCTTAGAACACAATTTGTAGCTAAATCCTGGGGGCATATAAGAAGGAAATTAGAAAAATTGGAAGATTGGCAAGAAAGAAGATTAGAGGAGTTACTTAGAGAAGCCCAGAAAGTCTATGTTAGGAGGGACGAAGAAAAACAAAAAGCAAAAGCAAAAATTTTTGTACGTGTCAGTAGTAGGAGCAAAAGGAGAGCCTTTTAAAGTAAATATATTGAAAGATGTAGAAGTAGAAACAGAAAAGAAAATTTGTCTTAATGATTTACTTTTGCTCCCTGAAGCGGAATACAATTTATTAGGAAGGGATTTGATTTTGAAGTTAAACTTGAGCATTCAGAGTCAAGGGGACAAATTGCAGATTAAATTATACACTTTAACACAAGAGGATGAAGAAGCTATTAACCCCTCAGTGTGGTATAAGGAAGGGGAAACTGGAAAGATAAAAATGGACCCCATAAGCGTTCAAATAACAGATCCGCACCGCCCAATTAGAATCAAGCAATACCCTATACCTATGGAGGGTCGAAAAGGATTAAAAGGATATTTACCCTGAAGCTAAATAAATGGAGACATAGAAAGTTATTAATGTGACTGGGTGCGGGACAGAGGAGGAGATAAAAAACAGGGGCAAGGAATCGGGTAGAGGGACGGAAGGACGTTTTAAGAAGCGGCAGGCTACGAGAAAAGCAGGAAAGAATTAAAAAATAGGAACAGGAATGAGGATAGAAGGAAATACTGAAACAAAATTTAAAAAGGGACAGGGTATACGGAAAAAAGGGAGGAGTTAAAAGTACGGGAAAGGGAAGCTGGATAAAGGGAATCGTTGAAGGAGAAATTAGGTAGCGGTGGGGTGCAAGAAATACAAGGGGAGGGGCGGGGAACCAAAAAAAAAAACCCCAAACAAAAAAACGGAGAAAGGGAGCCAGGTAGAGGGAGACGTAGAAGAACTTTTAAAAAGCAACCGGGTACGAGAGACACGGACAGGAATTAAAACGCAGGGACGGGGAGACGGACAGAGGACAAGGCAGAAAGGAAAAAGAAGTGGCGGTCAGGTACGAGAAACACGGGAATATTAAACAAACAGGGAGATGGCTAGAAGGAACCGCAATGAGAAAATGTTAAAAGTAACAGGGTACAAGAACCACAGGAAATAATGAAAAAATAGGGACGGGGAGATGCACAGAAGGAAACATAGGACGAAAGTTTTTTCAGCGACGGGGTGCAGGACAGAGGGAGGAAATAAAACACAGAGACAGGGTGCCGGAGGGAGGGAACTGTAGCGCGAGAAATTAAAATGCAGCAGGGTACAAGAAACACAAGTAAGCATTAAAAAACGGGGAGAGGGAGCCGCAGAGAGGGAAACGTGGGAAAAAATTAATAGGTGAAATGGTACAGGGCAGAGTCGGCAGATGAGCAGTAAGTTTCGGGGAGCCAACAAACAAGGGATTCTAAAGCAGTTCCAAGAGCTAATCCCAGGAAACCCAGGGTTAAAGTTCTCAGTTTCATATTTCACTTTCAAAATACGTAGAACTTTGACAGAGATGACATCGTGTTTTCCTTAAACCAGCTGATTGCAAACTGCTGCACTGGGCGAGAACACCATAAACAGTTTAAGACGAACGGCCACGCTCCTAAGTAAAACAATAAACCCAGCGCACGGGAGCCGCGCAGCCTCTGCTTTGGCCTTCGCCTCTCGCCATCCGCCGCCAAAGCTGCTGCCGCATCCTGCGCGCCACGTGTAGCAGGTTTCCAGCCACGGCCTGAAAGGCGGTAAGGGTAAAATACGAGAAAATGTGCCATTACGCTCTGCAGTTACGGTTAATTCAGTTCCTGTTTCACAGTCCGGTTACGGAACGCGGAGTCGCTCGCAGGAAGCGTCGTGGCGGAAATCAGAGGGGTGCCGAGGCGGCCGGAGAGACGGCAGAAGGCTGGAGGGCACAGAGGTACTCGGGAGGGGATCTGAACGGAGCACAGGCGGCGTCGGGGAGACGCTGGCCGACGGGAGGCGAGCAAGAAGGAGGAGAGGACAGAAAGACCGCTCTGAGGAAGAGGGATGGCCCGAGGAGATGTTCTGACAAACCGAGAGGGGTACAAATCACGCTCCAGAGATAACAGCACGCCAAGGAGACCCCGTAAAACCCCGGGATGGGGGGGGGGGGGGAGGAGGGGGTAAGGGAGACGTGCCAGGGAAATCTAAAAAGCGACAGGGTGTGTGACAAACAGAAAGAATTGGAAAAGAATAGACATCTTGATAAAAGCAAATATAGAAAGAGAATTTAAAAAGAAAAAAAGGGTATGAGGCAGGGGAGGAAAAAACTAACAAATAGGGAGAGAAGACCAGATAAAAGTAGACAAATAATTATCAAAAGCGAAGGTGTTAAAGAAGGAGAAACTTGGCAATGGGGCAGCAGAAGAAATCAACAAAGGCAGAAAGCAAATTTAAATAGTGACAGGGTATAGCAGAGGCGGGAATGAAATAAAGACAGTGAACTGGATGAAAACAGATAGGGAAAAAAAATTCAGAAGTGATTTCACACAGGATAGCCAGGAAGTAATAAAAACGTAGGGTTAGCCGTCTCCATAAAAGCAGACACAGAAAATTTAAAAAACGATGAGGTAGAGGACAGACAGGAAAAGAGTAAATAATCGGGACAGAAAACCAGGTTAAAGTAAGCATAAAAACTTAAGTTCCTCACCGTTCCTGGAGGTATTTAAAAGGCGCGTGGATGTGGCACTTAAGGCCACGGTTTAGTGGTGGACTTGGCCGTGTTAGGTTTACGGCTGGGCCCGATGATCTTGAGTGTCTTTTCCATCCTAAATGATTCTGTTATTCGAAAATGAAGACGTTAAGACGGGGAAAAAAAGTTAAAATAGGGAAAAAACCTGAATAGGCAAAGACATAGCAAGAAAATTTCACAAGCAACAAGGTATGGGACACACTAGAATGAGCTAAAAAAATGAAGCTGCTGAAGTGGATAAAAACAGACGAGGAAAGAAAATCTAAACGTGAGGGGGTACAGGAGAGACAGGAACCAACTGAAAAAAAGGGAGCTACATCCTAATAAAAGTAGATTTAGAACGAACATGTTAGAAGCGGCAAGTTACAGGAAACGGGAAAAAAAAATGTAGGGATAGAAAATGAGATAAAAGTACACCGAGAAACAAAATTTCAAACCAAAAAGAACGATGACTAAAAAAACTGAAAAATGGGGACAGCGAACCACATAAAAGTAGACGCAGAAAGGAAATACAAAAAGCGGTGCCCTTAGGAAAAAATAAGAGAAAATAACTAATAAGTAACGACAGCGGACGAGATAAAAGTAGAAAATTTGAAAAGCAATGGGGATCAAGGACTTTAATTAAAGACAGCGATGGTGAACTAAAATGGAGATGTAGAAGGGAAACTGAAGAAGGGGTGGCACTAAGGAAAGACAAGAAATAACTGAAGATACAGACATGGAAGGGCACAGAAAGTACATGTTAGAAGTGATAGGCATTAGGGAAATAAAGGAAAAAACAGAAATAGGGACAGTGGAGTAAAACAGCTATAGAGAGACAATTTTAAATGCGATGACAATAAAGAAAAACCAGAAGAGAGAGACAGAAGATGGGATAAAAGTAGAAAATGTTAAAAGCAACAGGGATTAAAGAAATAAGGAAAAAATTGTGAAATAGGGACAGTAAACAGAGATGTAGAAAAAAAGTTTTAATAGTGAGGGCGCTAAGGAAAGACAAGAGCTAATTAAAAATACAGACAAAGGGAACAAAAGTAAGCCTGGCAAGAACATTTAAAAAGCAATAGGCGTTAGGGAAAGAAGGGAATAAAACATGAAAGAAACGGCAAACTTTTAAAAGAGTTGGAGAAAGAAAAATGAAAAAGCCAGGTGATGCAGAGAAGTGAAAGAAATTTAAACTCAGTAACATCACAGTGTCATTAAGCAGACATCTTCTGTTTCACTTCCCCCCTTTTCTATTACCCTTGCGAATTCTTTCGCAGTCCCTTATAACGTACCACTCTCCTTCGTCCGTCGATTAAAATACCTCCCTGTTGCGACTTCAGGTTTGACCTTACTCTTTTTCCAGGTAACACAGTCATCCCCATTCTTCTGACAACGCCATAGCGAACCTCGAATTATACAACACGTACATAAAACAAATAAGCTATCAACTAATACGAGTACAAGCAGCTCTTTGATCCATTTAAAATTTGGTAACCGAGAGGCTAATTTGCTCCGAACTTCTTCACAACCCCAAGAGGTGATGTAAATCTAAAGCTGTTCTTATCATGACCTACTCCATAGCAGGGGTTATTAAATAGAGAGGTGTTAACCGGAACCGGAACTCCTGTTAGAGAGAACGTCTGGCTAGACTCTCTAGGCACTTGCAATCGCTCTCGTTTAGAATTTCCTAATATTATTATGTATTTCTATAGATTATTTTCGCCTAACTGGGTGAGATCTTCCCCTCGGTATTGGGATCGGTTACGGCCGCCCCAACAAAATTCCAAATGGACTTAAATTCTCTTTAGTTCCCGGTTTTACCCTGATTCGTAGTAGGGCTACAGTGGGAGCGCTTGGTACCAATGTAGATTTGCTTCTTGACTAAGTTTAGCTAGCTGTTGTTTAATTAAGTGATTCATTTTCTCCACTGGCCCACTTGCCTGAGGTCGGTTGCCGGTTGGTTCCTAAAATTTTACTAACTCGTTGCACTATTTGCGCACAAAAATGAGCACCCTTATCAGAAGATATTACTGCTGGTACTCCAAATCTGGGAATAATTTTCGTTTAAGAGTACTCCTGTCACTTCCCTAGCCTTATTAGCCCTACAAGGGAAAGCTGCTGGCCAGCCCGAAAAGGTATCTGTTAATACGAACAAATCCCAAACCCTCCCCTTTCCGTGGGAGTTCGGAAAAGTCTGTTTGTCAATTTTGACCTGGAACTTTCCCTTTACCGAGACTTCCAAATTTTACACGATTTCCCACCTTTGCATACTTCACAGTTATTAACCATGGCTTTTACAGTTTGAAACAAATTCCTGGCTACTCTTTGCTTCATAAGGGAATCATACGAGGCTTCAGTTGCCCAATGAGTCTGGTCGTGTTCTGCTTTTACCGGTTTCCGTACTATTCTAAAGGGAACTATTACTCTGTTACCTTTTAATTTTGCCCAACCTGATGATTCAACTTCTGCTTCCAAATCTTTAATTAATCTAAGATCCTTCTCATCACAGTCGACCGAGTCCGGTAGCGGCAAAGCTTTTTCAGGAATCAAACTTAACACCTCACCTTGTTCCGCAGCTCTTTTTGCCTCATAATCTGCCGATTTATTCCCCACTTCCTGAGCAGCGTCACCCTCTTGGTGCCCCTTGCGGTGCATAAGCGCAACCGCCGAAGGCGACTGTACCGCATCCAAAAGTCTTAGGATCACGTCAGCAAGCTTAATGTTTTCCTTGGGCGGTCAGAAGCCCCCGTTCCTTCCGGATAGCCCCACGGGCATGAACTACACCCAAGGCGTATTTTGAATTTGTCCGGGTGTTCGCTCGCAGTCCTTCAACAAGCTCTCACTAAAGCAATTCATTCGGCTCGTTGTGCGGATGTACCCTCAGGGAGTGACTTTGCTTCCAGCACTCGCTCTGCGGTGGTCACGGCATACCCCGCCATTCGAGCTCCATCCTTGGCTGACAGTAGGCACACTGATCTTTCGGGAGGGGTTGACTTCCCCGAGACGGGGCACTTGGGCTACTTCTCATGGCTCCTCGCCTCCCATTAGTGGTGTTTCCCGGTGGGATCCCAGAGGTTACCTGGCCCCTGCGGTGCGCAAAGCAGCCGCTGTAGCGCTGGCAATTGTTTTGCCCATTCCCCCCCCCCGCCTGTCCCTATTCCGACACACTTGCCAAGCAGTCTCCAGCAATTTCTCTAAATCTCTCACATCTGTTCCTTGCACTTGCTGTAACTTTTTCTTGACATCATCCATCAGCTGTCCCAGAACCAGGAATAACAACTGACCCTTTCCCTCCCGAGAGGTACGGTTTAAAGGAGTATATTTCTGCATCCCTTCTTTTAATCGGTTCAAAAAATCAGTAGGGGATTCTTTTCTATCTATCTTGTTTAATTTCATACAATTTAGACCAATTTACTGATTTTGGGACAGCACTTCTTATTCCAGAAGCCATTCGTTCCCTGTACCGCGGTACTAAGTCCCGGGCTCCTGGCTGGTTAGGGCCCCGACCGGGACTGGTAATGGGAACATGGCTATCCACTGTTCCCGGCAGAGTTCCAGCCAAAACCAGAGCCTGGACTTGAGGGTCTGGCCACCCTCACAACACTCTGCTTTTCTGCCTCGCTGAACACCGCATCCGACATTGCACGCACATCCTCGCAATCGGGGTCAAACAATCCTTTAATCTCCCATTCTGTCAACCTTTAAACATCTTTGTCCAATGCCACAAGGCGAGCAACATCTTTTTTGCTTCCTATTTTGCTTATTGTTTGTCTTTTTCTATCGCCAGGACCATAGGGTCCTGGGGTGCTGAATTGATTCCACGTTCTTTCTGCCATTCAGGGTGGTTTCGTAGAGTGAAAAACATACGTATCTGCATAAAGCACTTCATCCCATTTTCCTTCTCCCTGAAGGAAGAGCATTAAATTGTACTATTACACTAAATGTATAATACCTATTATAACGTGTGTAGTATTATATTACAATTATATGTACCTTAATGTAATAATGTATTCTATTTTAATGTCCTGTTAAAGGGCCGTTTTTCTCCACCGTCTGGCTTCTAGAGAGGCCACCACTGATTACAATGCTTAATTAAAGTTTTCCTATCGACACTGCCTCCCGGCACTCCCCCCGGATCTCTCCAGTGCTGCAAAACACATCCCAGTGGGCTTTTCTTTAGAATTCCGCCACTCTGTGACTCTCCCATATCTGATGCAAATTTTACCGTTAATAACCAAAATCCAATAAATGACAAACCAATAACCAATACCCGAAATGCATTAGCCAAAAGTCAGGTAACAGTTAACCGGACCTCCAAATGGGGACGCAGCCCCTCCAAACGGGGAAGTTAATCCCCTACCATATGGGACACAAGTCCCCCAGAGGTACACCCGTAAGGTGCTAGCGAGCCGGTATACGCCGACCCGTGTGCACGTCTGCACGTCTTAAAGACGGTCCCAAATTGATCGATCGTTACCAATTCAGGATTTAAGGATGTCTTCTTGCCAGAGGGTCTTTGTCTGTCCCCGCAGTGATCCGACTGAGAACGGGGGTCTCTCCGGAAAAGATCTCCGGGGGCAAACCCAAGAGAGTCCCAGACTCATCGGGTCCCGCAGCCGAACAGAGGATGTCCCTCCCACCTGGGTCACCAAATGATTCACAAAAGTTACAGAAATTTAAACTCAGTAACACCAAAGTGTCATTAAGCAGACGCCTTTATTGCCACGCCGGACGCCTGGGGGATATCTCCTCCCAACGCACACGCGCTGAAGCAAAACTTCATCCTTTATATACCTGAAAGACGTGAATATTTGCACGTGTCCTGAGAAATCTCCGCCTCCTCGCTTATCTGCCACGTTTACATAACGCTGGTGTTGCAAAACTACCCTACGCGTGCGCGGGCGTCTCGGGCGGTCGTCGGTGGTCGTTTGGGGAGTTAGCCCCCTCCTTCTTTTTCCCTTTTATGGTCACAGGTCTCCTGAGGATAGTTCCTTCTCCTTGGATGTTTTCCCCTTCTGTTCTTCAGCCAAGCAGTTCCTTCTTATCATCCGTGTTTGAGCACTCCTGCTAGGACGTTTCTGTGCTCCAGGTGAAGGTATCTCCTCTGCACTCATCAATTTCTCAGTCCTTGCTCTTAACTCTTCTCCTCTTGGTTCTCTCCACCTGTCTTCTCCGTTTCTACTTGTGTTTTAATTTTCATCAGGGCTGCTTTCCTCCTGATGAACTGTTTACATATAGGTACAGTGTTGGCACTGAGGCAAATACAGCCTAAGGACTATGAGAATAGGCCGTTAAACATAATGCCACGGTTGCTAGGCTAAAGAAGTCTATACTAAAGTTAAACTAATCATGAAATCAATAACCTTCCAGAAAGTACATCTCTTCAGAAATTTGTAAAACTGACAGTTGATTAGTTACACATGCTAAAACCTTCTAATTGTTTTAGATCCTTGTTTCAGAGGGCACTAAGGGAAGGGAAGAAGTCAGTTAAAAAATAAGGGTAGGCAAATAAGGACCGCGAATGAGAGAAAAGGCGGCAGAAAATTTTAAAAGCAATGGTGATTATGGCAAAAGGAAAAATATTAAGAGGCAGGGATGGCGAACTAAAACGGAGACGTAGATAGAAAATCTAACAAGTGAAGCCACTAAGGGAATACCAGAAACAATCAAATACAAAGGGATACTGAAAAGTCGGCCAGAAAACCCTCTAACACTTAGTTTGAAGCTTTAGAAGGCGGGCATTCCTTACGGCAGCGCTGGGGATCGCTCCACCACGAGTGCTCCGACGGGTTAGTAAAGCACATCAGTTCATATGCAGAAAAGTCATACGTGTCATCAGATCCCCCAAGAAGGGCAGTCATATGGTGAGGAGTCCCCGGAATTCGTTGACATAGTCCAAGCATGCGCAGTAAAATTAGGGTTAGGGTCTTTTCACCCTCAGGTGGTCGTCCACAGTCTTCCTCACGCAGTCTGCCAGTTGAACCTGGGGCTTCCTTTGTCCATATCTAGTCATCGAATTAGCTCCTCGGTCTTTCGGCCTCAGGACGGCACAAGGAGGTCAATTTAACCTGGTAGCAGTGATTTCCACGGGAAGCCTAAGGAGCTTGCTTTGTGTTATCTGTGAGTTTACAGGGGAAGCCTAACAAGCTTGCTCACGGTCTGTTTGATCTTGTCGGGCAAGAAGTGACATGTTTAAGGTCTCAGCCAGTGATTTTACTTAAAAGAGTAAGTAAAGACGGAGAGGGGGAGACGGACAGGGAGACAGGGAGAAAGAGTAAAACAGCGATGGGCTTCAAGAGGGAGAGAGAGAAGAATTAAAAGATCCTGGCAGGGAGCCGGACAGGGCAAGACAGCAAAAGAAATGAAACTGCAGCGTGGCTCAGGGCTGACAAGGACAAAATTGCAAAACAGGGACAGGGAGCAGGATAGCGGGAGACAGAGGAAGAAAGAGACTTGTGCTGTGCTACAGGGCCGAGAAGGAAGACCTTGAACATCAGCCAGAGACTAGAGAACAGAGTGGAAGGAAGGCAAAAACGGTGGCTGGGAGCCGGACAGAGAGAGACTGTGAAAGAAAAGAGTAGCAACACGCTACATTGCAGAGGGAGGAATGGAAAAGCAGGGACAGGGAGCCAGACTGAGAGAGGCAGAGGAAGGAAAAATAGCCACAAGCTACAGAGCAGGGAGAGAGAGGACCTAAAAGATGGGGACGGGGAGCTGGTCAGAGTGAGATGGAGAAAGGAGGTATGGGCGGGGGGTGGAGGGGGGGAACCACATCAGCGTGGGAAAGAGGAGGGGGCCAGGGGAGAGGCAGTGAGGGCCCGGGATGCAGAATAGGGGCAACAGGGCCCCGAGGGCCTGGGACTCACCACAGCTTTCACTCCCTGCACTGCTGGGAGAGTTCGCCAGTTCAGACGCTTCTTCCTCCTCCTCCTCGTCTCCTCCCTTCGCCTTCTGTAACTCCTGTCGCTTGGCTGTCCTCCACCTAAGAGAATACCGGGGTGTCTTACAGCTCATACAAGACGGGGCTCCCTACACACGTAGCCTCGCTCGTGCGCTACGCGGCCGCCTTTGGTGACGCGTACAGACCCTGCATGTCGATGGTGTGGCCTGCTGCGGACTACGAAGAGGGATCCTACCTCACCTGGAGGGGCTGGCTCGCTCTTCCCTGCAGCAGGAGGCAGCTGCTGGCCGGCCGGCCTTCGGTTTCTTCTTCCTCTTTACCGTTCTCTGGCCTCTCCAGCTCTGGCCGTGGCAGCTCCCGCCCAGGGCCGGCAAGCGCTCCGCCTGTCCCTTTCTGCAGCCGTGCCACGAGGAGAGCGAGGCTGGGCAGAGACAACCCACGCGAGCCCGAGGCGGGTGCGGTCAGCGGCATCCCCCCCCAGCGCGGCCCCTGGCAGAGGGAAAGAAGCAGCAGCGACCCTTATTACCGTAGTTCCCCCCTGGCCGCAGCCTCTCCTTCCGCGGGGGCCGCCGGAGACGCCGCTCTGCCCCTGCACCGCTGCCAACGGCGTCCGCTTTCACGGAGAACCCAGCGCACGCGAGGCCCGGCTTGCCGCCTCTGCGACAGGGCCCGGGGCCGGCCCGGGGCTACGGGACAGGCTTCAGGGGAGGGGCTGGAGCTGGGGGCAGCTGCGCGGGGCCAGGAGAAGCGAGCGGGGGGGCTCTGACGAGTTGGGAGGCGCCCGGCGTCCGCGCCTGGGGGGTGTCCGCCTCCCTCCCTCCTCCCAGAGCCCCGGTAACTCCCCGGGGCTGCCCCGACCCGACTCGCCTCCAGCGGGCCGGCAGCCGGTCGCAGCGGGCGGCTCGAAGTTCCTCGCCCCGCCACCCGCGGGCGGCCGGTGCGCAGGAGACGCCCCGCACCCGCCCCAGGGGATCGCTCGCCTCACCGGTGGTCCCGGCCCTTCACGCCCCGCCGGGAACTGGACCCCGCTGCGCCGCCATGCTGCTCCCGCGCGCCGCGCATGCGCCGGACGCCGGCGGCGCGCCGCAGGGGCGAGGGGCGGTGCGCGAACGCCGGGCTGCAGTAGCAGCGAGCACCCGGCGGCCGTGCCTCATTTTGCAGGGCGAGCACCCGCTCACGTTGCGCCCATGGGGCGGCAACGGCGCGACCTTACCGGGAAGTAGCAAGGAGCGCGCAGGGACCGCAGAACGGCATCGCGGTTACCGGCGGCCGGCAGCGTGGGTCACTTAGGCGCCGCCGCGCATGCGCGGCTTCCCAGCTGCGGCGAGGTTCCCCACCGCGCATGCGTGCCTCCCGAGCTGCGGCAATGCGCCCATCGCGCATGCGCAGCTTCTGAGCGACGAGGTGCTGTACCGCGCATGCGCGGCTGCCGAGCTGCAGTACCTAATTTTGGTCACAGGGCGGCAGCACTGAGACCGGCGAGGAGGCACGCCACCACGCATGCCCGGGAACCCGCGTCGCAAAAACTACATCTCCCGGCATGCACTAGCAAGCACAACGTGACCGCCCGGAAGACCACGCTTCCCGGCATGGCGGGGAACGAACATGGCCGAGAGCAAACCCCGTGCCTCAGGACTACGGCTCCCGCCATGCCGCGAGACGCAGCCTGTCCTGCTGGCTCACCCTGCGAGGACACCGTCTTCCACCCCCCCATCCCCGCCGAGACGCGAGCGCTCACCCGCCCTCTGCAGCGTAGTTCCGGGTGGACCCCTCCGCCGGCTCGCACACCCCTCTGCTCCGTGCCTCCGACGCGGACCCCGCCGCCCTGCCTCAGGTCGATCGGGCGGCCCCGCTCACCTTCTTTCTCGCTGCAGCCGCAGCCCGGTCAGGCCGGGCGACCGCTCCACCCTTGGCTCCTCCCGGCCCGTCCACGGCCACCGGGAGTAGGGCAGCAGCAGCACCAGCCCCTCCCCCGGCAGCCACCCCTGTGCAGGGAGCGTCCGTCCCCACCGGCCTCACCGCCCGCAGCTGGGGCTCCTCCAGCCCCGGCCCACAGCTGGAGCCCAGCTGGAACAGGGGGCCAGCGCCCGACCCCCACCCCAGGGCATCCCCTCCTGCCCCGAGCTCCGGCACAGCCCCTCACCCGGGGCAAAGCGAGGGCGAACGCAGCCGCGAGGGCAAAGGAGGCGGCGCATGACAAGGCCCGGGAGCGGGGCTGCCCCGGGGCTCGGGGCCTGCCCCGGGGACACCCCGGCAGTCCTTCCCGGAGCCGCGCTCCTCGGTGCGGCAGGGAACAGGCGGGCGGGCGGCTCCCGGAGCCATGGGCTGCTGGGCAGGGGGAGGCCGCCGAAAACGAGGTGTGAGGCACGGGACGCTACAAGAGAGGAGACCGGGGGCAGGGAGTCAGACCAGGAGAGAGGGAGAGACAAAAAAGTGGCAACCGAGCCGAAAGGAGGAATGAAACAATGGGGAGCCAGGACAGTGAAACACGGAGGTAAGGGGCGGGGAACACCGCCAAAACAACCCCCATATCTGCACCGTACAGGGAGCTGGGGAAAAAAGAGAGCTGGAGAGCAACAAGAAGAGCAATGAGCATGGAAAGAAGGGGGTGCATGGGTGGTGGGAGTCCAAAATAGGGTCATCAGGGAGCCAGAGACAGCGAGAGGGAGAACGGACAAAAGCGACAGGCGCTGCAGGGGGGAGAGGGAGGAATGAATGAGCAGGGACAGCCAGCCAGCCAGCGACGGAGAAAGGCAAGAGACCGCCCGGGCGACAGTGCGGAGAGGGAGGAATTAAAAGCGAGGGACAGATTGCTGGGAAAGCAGAGGCAGAGAATGGAACAGAATCAGAGCGTGCTACAGGGCCAAGAAGGAAGAAACAGGGACAGGGAGCCAGGGAAAGAAAAAGTACTGAGGAGCTACAAGACAGACAGGGAGAAATGAAAAAACAGGGTTCCGGAGCCCGGCAGAGAGAGAGCTGGTG
The DNA here is from genome assembly GCF_964289735.1 of Phaethon aethereus. Lineage (NCBI taxonomy): Eukaryota > Metazoa > Chordata > Aves > Phaethontiformes > Phaethontidae > Phaethon > Phaethon aethereus. The sequence continues at coordinate 201,011 of NC_138605.1, forward strand.
AAAGAAAACGATAGCAGTAGGCTACAGGGAGGAGAGGAAGGAATGAAAAGATAGGGACGGGAAGCCAGACGCAGAGAGAACCATGCCTCTGTGCTCTGAATGAGAGGCCTGTCTGGAAATAGAAAGTGCAGATACTAAATTTAATAAAGTAACAGCGAATACGATAGAGATGAGACTTGACCAAGTGTAGCACAAAATGTAAGATACACTACCCTGCTCCGTCAACGACTGTGGCCTAGCATCTAATGGCAGGCTTAGTTTCTGTTTCCCAAGGAGAGTAGCACAAAAACATAATTTTCCTATTATACAAATATTTTACCAGACTATGCAAAGAAAGTAACAACAATTCCCTTACAGATCTACGTGAATACATAACAGTAGCAGAAAATTGCTAGAGTACAAAACACTCAGCCTTCAAAGTCCACAGAAAGACATTAGGTCTTGTAAATCATCGGTTCTAAGGACCCTGCTGCTACCACATCACCGCAACATGTGACTCGCAGCGTATTTCTTTCTTTCTAGGTTTAAGGAATTCCTTCATTTTGGGGGTTTATATGTTGGGGGGTTGTGAAGAAGGAAGCTCCTTAGCCGTGTTTTTCTTAAATCTGGCATATTAACTATTATGGCATGCTGTAATGATCACAGATTTGATATGTTTTCCTGGAAACCAAGTTGAATGCAGAAACAAACTCAAAGACCCAAGCACAGAAAGTGAGCTAGGATCCTGGCGTACAAGCTGGTGTAGACAAAAATCTTACAGAAGATTAACTGAAAAGTCCTCATTCTGCAAATGCTTATACACTTATCAATCCATTATTTGAGTCCACTAGCTTCGTATACAGTAAAGCCTGTGAGAGTAAACATTGTGGTCTGCTTGGTAGATTCATCTGTGACTCCACTCATTGCATAGTTAATATTTTCCCCTTCTGTCAAAAGGAGTCATTTTACCAAATGAAGTTAACGTTTTTCATGATCGCTTTTATGGGAAACTGGCAAAAAAAGAGTTTTCCTTAGGGTGAAAGAGCGAAAATGTTGTGTTGCCAAAAGAACAAATTCAGGATTCAAATGCAAGTCCGCTCGCCCTAAGAAGTTAACACTTCTTCTCCTATAACAATTCCCCACACAGAGCTCTAGCGAATGAGGACCTTATTTTGCTAGTTCTTGGATTTTGCCCACAGTCTGGACCAAACAAAATCTCTCCTCAAGGTTAACTCACTGAGCGACGTCATTCCACAGCTGACAAGACACTAGGTGTTTGAGGAGGTCGGGGGTGATTAGGAGTTTGGTTTTGGTTTGAAATTTTTTTACTCCCCAATTGCAGTTACAAATTCAGAAAAAAAAAAGAAATATAGGAACACACTCACATAAAACTTTCCTCGCGTTTGGTTCCTTCCACGGTATTCATCATGCATTCAAAATCAAGGTGCATTGCTGTACAAAGCAATGTATCACTTCTCTACGTTATTCACAGGCAGCACAGAAGTTAAAATTCAACGCAAGAGTTCTGCAAGGACACAAAAGGGAAAAAACACGTGCCATCTAGTTTCCTGCCCACTGAGAAATTGGAAAGCAGCTTAAAAAAGGCAAGACGTACAAAAAAAGATCCCCGGCATTAAGGACTCTATTGTCTTGGTTAATATTGGTAACTATTGCTTGGATTTCTTTGTAAAAAGAAACACAAAGGGATTAGACTATAATCAATGAGAATTAAGCCAGCACCGCAAAAACCCAAACAAACCCAACACATAAACAACATTAACTCCTCAAAAATACCTTCCAAACATTTCTTTAGAATAAAAACAGGGAACATGCAGTTACTGGAGACTTCAATATTTATGTCTTTCTGTGACTCTCCACACCTACATTTGGGGAGAAGACTATAAAACAAGTTCACAGTGCATGAGGTCTTTTAAACTAAAAAAGGGATTAAACTTATGAGAAGTATTTTACTTCTAGAGCTTCACTTGTTCTCTTTGCATTATCATGGGACCCACAGAAGGGAAGCCTAAAAAACTTGTGGAAAATTAGTTACATGAATTATGAAGAGGGCCAAGAATCTCTCAATTTTAAACCTACCTCGGGCAAACGATTCTGCCAGCAACTTTTCCAGACTCTGGGATTTTCCTGCTTTCCGTATTTCTGAAAAGATGGTGGGGGAAGCTACCATGCTTGTATAACCTTTGAAGCTGTTAGCATTTCTGCAAAACATGAAACGTTCTTACAGACTGAGCATGCAACAGGGAAAGTTTTACAGACATCCCTTTGTTCTACGCACAACGCCATACTTCTCTCAAAACTGGTAGCCAAGGAGGGAAGGTTTTGAACTCTTTTACGTTTACCTGAATTGTACTGCATAAATATGATGTCTTTTTTTAAGTGCTGCAAATTCCTCTTCATTTTCTGGGATTGCTTCCTATGAATATAGACCATGTTTTAATCAGGCATTGCTACCTAACAATTCCAGACACTTGCTAGCTCATTGCTTGACAAATGCATATACTCTGAATACTGAGATGTCAAGTTTGGCCTGAAGTTTGGTGTCCATCATGACAGGCCACAATTTAAGCATAATAGAAGGCGACCAAATCTGTTCAGAACGTACTACAGGTTTTCACTTTGCAAATCATAATAGTTTTGGTATTTCCTTGAATGCTCAGCTCTTTATGACAAATGACTATGGATGGACAAAAAAAACCAAACCAAAAAACCCAATCACAAAAATTTTCTCCCAAGCTTCTTGATTCTAAAACAAATCTAAAAATTACAATGTGCCCTAAACCAAACCCTGAACTCACAAAGAAAGCAAAGAACAAATATGAGCTGCATTATAAAAATCTCAATTTTTATGCCAGTCTCATGATTACAGTAGGCACTGTATGGACGGTCCCATATCTTCCTGCACAAGGAAGAAAACTGCCTCTAGGACTGTCCCTACAGCTTTACAAGCCCCACTCCGAGAGGCAGTGGGACCTGATGGAGGAACAATGATGATTGAGGTGCCCTTTTCCACCACTGATCTAGGAGAATGGAGAAAAGTTGCAAGAGACTATAGAAGCGACCCGGTGAGTGTTACTAAGCATTTTCAGTTCATGGTAAAACAACATAATGCAGACTGGAAAGGTATACAGTTGCTCTTAGAGTATATGACAGAAACAGAAAAGCAATTAATTTTGAAAACAGCAGAGAATTTAGCTGAAGACCATTACAAGATCACGAGGGGGGATGTCAAAGAATATTTCCCCTCCGAGACCCAAAATGGGACGCTAATAAATCTGCCCATATGGAGAGGCTACAGGAATATCAAGAATGGATTTTGAAGGGAATGGAAAGGGCTATTCCCAAAACGACAAACTGGTCAGCTCTATATGCAGTTAAACAAGGTCCTTCTGAGTCCCCATCCGAGTTCCTGGATCGATTGAGGGATGTAATGCGCCGTAGCACACCGCTGGATCCTGGGTCAGAGGTAGGAATACAACAAATAGTCTCCCTGTTCTTGGGTCAGTCTACGGGGGACATTAGGCACAAACTCCAGAAGCTGCGCCCTACAGAAGGTAGAAATCTGGAAGTGTTGCTGGGTGAAGCGTGGAGAGTATTTAGTAATAGAGAGGAAGAATATAGACAAGGGCAAAGAGGAAGGATAGCAGTTGTCAGGGAAGAGGAGGAAGGGAGGCCTAGACGAGAACCATCTTCATTAGGTAAGGATCAATGTGCGTTGTGTAAGAAATTTGGTCATTGGAAAGGAGGGTGTCCAAGAAACAAGGCAAAGAGGCGAAGCCACCAGACAGGAAGAATAGTAGCCCATGTGAAAAAGGATTGACAGGGACCTGGGGAATGTACCCTATCAGATCCACTGGTTATACTGAGGCTGGGGAAGGAAGAACAAGAAGTAGAATTTTTGGTTGACACAGGGGCAACATACTCGGTTTTAAATCAAGCCTTGATGCCCCTGGGAAACGACTATATCATGGTAAAAGGAGCGACTGGCCAAAGTGAAAAGGCATATTTTTGTAAACCTTTGAAGTATAAATTGGGAAAACAATGGGGTATCCACAAATTCCTACATAGGCCCAACTCCCCAAAGCCACTTTTGGGAAGAGATTTGTTAGAACAATTGGGTGCAAAAATTACATGTGAAAAAGGAGAAATTACTCTGGAAGTAAAAGATCAGCAATATATCCAGATACTGAGTCTATTCTTAACCAGTCTGCCCGCAGAAGGGAAGGTAAGGAAGGAATTCGGCCAGTGATTGGAAGATTTTTATAAATAGGATTACTGAAAAACTGTGAGTCTGATTTCAACACCCCTGTATTACCTGTTCGTAAACCTGATGGGTTGCATAGTGTGGTCCAGGATCTACGGGCCGTAAATAAAATAACTGAGGACCTTTACCCCATAGTAGCAAATCCATATACCCTGTTGACCGTATTAACAGCTGAACTAACTTGGTTTACTGTTTTAGATCTGAAGGATGCCTTCTTTTGCCTCCCTCTCCATGAAGCCAGCCAAAAATGATTTGCATTTGAATGGGAAAACCCCAAAAGTGGTCGCAAGACTCAGCTCACTTGGACGGTGTTGCCACAAGGATTTACGAACAGTCTACCATCTTTGGCAATGAGCTCGCAAAAGACTTGGAATCTTGGGAAATACCGTCTGGAGAAAGGAAACTGTTACGATACGATTGTATGATCTGGACGGGCAAAGAGACCACACGAGCCTTTGAGCTACTAAAGAAAGCTTTGGTGTTGGCTCCGGCCTTAGAGCTCCCTGATGTGAGTAAACCGTTTTTTTCTCTTTTCCCACGAGAAACAGGGAATTGCTCTGGGAATATTAGCACAAGATCTGGGCCCCTATCGACGAGCAGTTACCTACTTTTCCAAACAGTTAGACGCAACTGCGAAGGGTTGGCCTGGATGCTTGAGAGCAATTACAGCTGTAATATTGAATGTACAAGAAGCCCGAAAATTTACTCTGGGCCAGAAGATGACTGTTTTAGTGTCTCACACAGTGTCCGCAGTGCTGGACGCAAAGGGTGGGCACTGGCTTTCTCCACAAAGATCCCTGAGATATCAGGCTATACTGATAGAACAGGATGATGTGGAGGTCGTAGTTACTAACATTGTCAACCCAGCTTCTTTCCTTAGTGGAAACACGGGAGAACCAGCGCATCATGACTCTTTGGAGACTATTGAAACAACGTACGCAAACCGACCAGATCTAAAAGACAACCCTATGGAAAGCGGAGAAAACTGGTTCACAGGTGGAAGCAGCTATGTCCTGAGTGGTAAAAGACACGTGGGATATGCCATTACCACTAGTCAAGAAATAATAGACCTTTGCCCATAAATACCTCTGCACAGAGCGCAGAAATAATTGCTCTGACCCGAGCCTTGGAAGTGGCTCAACGCAAAGTTGTGAATATTTATACAGACTCAAGATATGCCTTCGGAGTTGTGCACATGCATGGAACAATCTAGGAGGAAAGAGGGTTACTGAGCTCTCAAGGGAAAACTATTAAGCATGCAAAAGAGATTTTGAGACTGTTGAAAGCAGTCCAACTTGCTGAGAAGGTGGCGATGATGCATATTAAGGCTCACCGGAAAGTGAGCTCGGAATTGGAGAGAGGAAATGAGCTGGTGGACAGAGAGGCAAAACAGGTAGCTAAAACAGAGATAAAAACAGAAGGAGCTTTAGTCCCTGACGGCGAATCTCCCTAGAAGGTAAGCCAAAATATACCGAGGAAGATCAAAACCTTATCACAGATCTGGAAGGGTCATATAACAAAGAAGGGTGGGCTTATACCCCACAAGGAAACGTGGTTATTCCCTCCCGCCTAATATGGCATTTGGTAAGGGAAGAACATAGGAAAAGGCATTGGGAGATGGAGACTCTATATAAACATTTAATTAGAGAAAGTGTGGCCAGAAATTTGTATACTATGGTGAGACAGGTAACTCAACAACGTGATCTTTGTCTCCAAACTAATCCCAAGAATACCGCCAAGCCAGAAATGGGCCAGATTGGGAAAGACAGTGGGCCTGGGCAACAATGACAGATTGATGTTATAGAACTTCCAAGAAAAGGGGGGTATCGATATTTATTGGTATTAACTGATACCTTTTCAGGTTGGCCAGAGGCATTCCCAACCAGAACAGCTAAAGCTCGGGAGACAGCTAAAGCATTGATACAAGAGATAATACCACATTTTGGAGTTCCAGCAACTATATCCTCTGACAGAGGACCACATTTTGTCTCTATTGATCCAGCATTTCAGTTACTTAATTATATTGGCCTCCCGGTTCTGCTAGGGACAGGGTGGTACTGGTTGTGTGGTACAGCAGCTCGGAAAACTTTACCTCTGAGGTGGTGGGGAGCATGTACTTTGGACACCCTGGTTCCCAACATCACTATTATTGATAAAACAACACAGAATCCCGTGAGAAGAAACTGAAGGGTGAGTAAGCCCTTAATAGAAAAGCTGACACGCTATCATAGCTTTGTGCGGTGGCTAATCCCATTTCTGGGGGTTAGCGAGTTAGAAAAAGCTATAATAAACATCTCGGCTGTAATAGAGATAATTGAGAATAAAACTATAGATGCCATCAGGAAACTCCAAGAAGAAACTACTAGTTTATCGAAAATAGTATCACAAAATCGTATGGCTCTAGATTTAATATTAGCCTCACAGGCAGGGGTGTGCACAGTAATCAATGTCAGCTGTTGCAGGTATGTAGACCAAAGTGGGTGAATATCTGCTGACTTACGGGAGATCAGAGAACAAGCAAAAATCCTACGTGAAGTAACTCAAGATGACACCTTTTGGGGGTTTTCTGAGCTGTGGGAAAGTTAACCTCTTGGTTTACCAAACCTATCATGGTTACAACGATTATTTGTTACTTGAATAATTATTGTGGTTCTATCCATAGCGCTTTGTGTTATAGTTCGATGTGCCCTGTGGTGTTTCCGGAACACAGGGGACTCCTACAGCGGATGGAAGAGGAACCAGTTACGACGCAGGCTTGAGTCTTACCAGTATTTTGAAAAGATGCTGGATAAGGATGTGATAAATGATTTAGTCCCAAACAGGATTCCAATTCAAATTTACAATTTATTAAGCGAATAGAGGCAAGCAAACAGCGCTGGGTGCTCCGGGAGTCTCCGCTCCACCAAGATGCACGCGGTACAGTTACTGTTCTTGGTTTATATCCTGTCTGCTAATACGTATTCATGAATAGGCGTGTCTTCTTCGGCGCATGCCCTCTTCTCATTCTAGAGTCTTGTCAAATCTTCCTCGGTGTGCCCCCAGGATGACCCCAAACTTTATGCATGCACTTTACAAGTTTCTCTTTACACAATACTATGCGGTCAGTGGTCAAACTGGTTTGAGCTGATATACCAGCAAAGTAGTTTAACTTTCTTCTGTAAAATACCCCTTTTTATGGTGCAGGAGAAATCCATAAAAGTACAGAAGATTACACTTCATCACACGAATCAGATGAACATATTTCACAATCCCCCATCTTCTTCTTTGCAGTATTGATTCGTGTTTTCATTTCCAATTGAGTACTGCAGATATCTGCATTCCTTGTATAACCGAGTAGATTAATCTAGTAACAATCCCCCACATATCCCCAGTACAACTATCCCGATTTTAGTAAGCCAATCACCACCCATAAAATCTCCCCCAAATCCTCCTAGATTGACTCCTTTCCAAGTTTGTCTCTCAGGAGGCCATTCGTTATACACCTGGCTCTCCCTGATTTATGGGTAACAGGAAAAAAACCTAGGTTTTATTGTTCCAATTCCTTGGCAAATATGATTACAGGTACAGGCTGTACAATTAGAAAAGGTCCTCACTTTTTCCATTTTTCTGGGGTAAACCCCAGCTGGACTTGTTCCAATATTGACTACAGTTATTTGCCGTAGTCAGAGTCAAGGAACTCACCCCAAGTAGAACTAGAAGAGGTCCGGTCAGGGCCATAGTGGTCGGCGGTCACAGCCCGAAGGGGTTGCAGCCCTTGGCAGACCCTTTTTAAGCCGCAATACCAGTTCCCCTCCGGTCTTGCCCTCTCCTTTCCTTTAAGGGGGTGCTTTCTTAGTACCCAAATTAATTGAGCACTGCTTGTGAAGGCCAGAGCTTTGCTAGATCAGTGGTTTGTCCAGACCTGAGCACTTGCCCGAGCCTGGCGATCCTCTTTATTTGCAAGGCTTTATGGCTACAGAAAACTGCCAGTTAGCCTGCAACACTAATCTTACAAATACACACCACCTTCTACACAAAGGACAAATTCTAGTTCCAGCTCCTTTTTCCTGTTCTTCTTTTGCCAACAACTCCTTCCGATTATACTCGTTGGGAGTACCCATTGTTGTTTCCTATTACCCTTTCCCATTGTTTTCCAAACTTGGGGATTACTTATATTGCTCTCCATAGCTTCCCATGGCCATCATTCACCTTGATTTGTTCCACCACAAACGTAACAATTAGCTATATTCAATGACTTAGCAATGTTTTCAGCAAGATTTACAAATAGATTTTTAGCAACTGTGGGAATTTCATCTTTCACTCCTGTTTCTATTACAGGAGTAGCCGCAATAAAATTCCCACAGCAATTGAGTCAGATGTGACTTTCCACTCCTTCACTGGACCTTTCACTCGTGACACATGTGTCCATCCTTTTTCAGCAGTTCTCACAGCTGTTTCTGTAGTTAATAAAACAAGGAAAGGTCCTTCCCAGAGGGGAGATAGGTTTCCTTCTTTCCATGTTTTTGTCAGAATTTTATCTCCTGGTTCTAACTGATGAATTGCAAATCCTAAAGGTGGTGTTTGGGCCACCATCCCAATCTCTCTTAATTCTTTTAATCTTTTTCCAAGGGTAATTATATATTGTTGGATACTATGATGCTCAATTACATTGTTCCCCAGAGGCATTCCTTGAAAATAAGGCACGCCATATAACATTTCATATGGCGATAATCCAGTCTCACTGTATGGTTTAGTTCTTACGTTTAGAAGTGCCAGTGGTAAACATTTCGTCCAGGGCATTTGCGTCTCAATCATTAATTTAGCCAATTGTTGTTTTATTGTTTGATTCATTCTTTCTACCTTCCCCGAGCTTTGTGGGTGCCACGGAGTGTGGTATTCCCACTGAATACCTAATGATTGACATAATAGTTTTATTATTTTAGAAGTAAAATGTGTGCCCTGGTCAGAATCAATGTACTGGATTATCCCATATCTAGGTATCAAATGTTCCAATAAAATTTTTACCACCATCTGTGCCGTAGCTCGTGCTACAGGGTACGCTTCTACCCACTGTGTTAAATGATCTACTATTACCAATAAATATTTTATCCTCCCTACCTTAGGCAATGCAGTGAAATCGACTTTCTCAAAAGGTCTGTAAGCTGTTTTTCTCCCTCCCGTGGCTGCTTGTCCAAACACTGTCTTATTTACCTTTTGACAGGTTAAGCAACCTTGTGTAATTTGCTTTGCTATTTCAAAAATTCCAATACCACCAAATTGTTTAAGAAAATGATCACTTAACGCTTTTGTACCCCAATGTGTTTGCACACGCAAACGTTCTAATATTCGCCTGGTGTAGGCTTTTGGCAACATTTCTCGCCCATCGGGCAGTGTCCATTTTCCTTGTTCTAATTTAGCTCCTATTTTCTCCAATTTTGTTTGTTCTTGTGGGGCAAACTTCTTCTCTCTTTCCTCTCGTTCTTCTTTGCTGGTGTCCTCCTTTGTTTGTATGGCATTAATTTTGGCAACTTTAGTCCTCAAGGCTGCTTCCTGGGCCTCTTTATCTGCTAAGTTATTTCCTCTCGTTCGGTAATCTAATCCCTTTTGGTGTCCCCTCACATGTACCACTGCTATCTCCTTTGGTTCTCTTAAAGCCTTTAAAATTTTTACTATTAATTCTTGATGTATTAAAATCCTCCCTTGAGTATTAATCAAACCTCTTTCTTCCCAAATTTTTCCAAAAGAGTGGACCACCTCATATGCGTATTTAGAATCTGTAAATATAGCCCCACTTCTTCCTTTTAATAATCCCAGGGCCCTACATAGGGCATACAGCTCACAAGCCTGAGCTGACCATGATGGACTCAGAGGTCCTGATTCCACAAGTTCTAAGTCCTTATTAATTATTGCATATCCCGATTTTCTCTTCCCTTCTACCACTCAGGAGGAGCCATCTCTGAACAGCGCTTCTCCATTTTCCAACTCAGCATCTCTTAAATCTGGTCTCACCTTAGTCTGGGTCTCAATTACCTCTAAACAGTTATGTTGTAATTCCTCTGATGGTTCTCCAAACAAAAATTGTGCTGGACTCTGAGCAGAAGTCACGCTTAGTCAGGGGAGTCTATTAGTATTGCTTCGTACTTTAGAATCCGGCTGTCCATTAACCATTTTTCTGCTTTTTGTTGTGAAACATTTCTGACATTGTGTGGGGTATACACTTTTAAAGGAGCACTGAAGGTAATCTTCCTAACTTCTTCTATTAATAATGCTGTAGCAACCAAAGCTTGGAGACAAGCAGGCCATCCTCTGCTTACTGGATCAAGTAACTTAGAACAATACCCCACGGGTTTTTTGATTCCTGCCCAGTCTTGAGTAAGAACTCCGTATGCTGTCTGGCTTGATGTATTCACAAAGAGATAGAAAGGTTTTTCTAGATCTGGGAGGCTCAATACAGGTGCTTGTATTAATGCCTTTTTTACTTCCTCACATCTCTGATTGTCTTCAATAAGCCATTTAAGTTGGTTATTAGTTAATTTTTCATATAGGAATTTTACTTTTTCACTATAATTTTCAAGCCATGGTCTACAATATCCTAATAATCCCAGTATTTGCCTAATTTCCGTTTTAGCTTGTGGGGGTCTTAAGGATGGAATCCCAGATACCCTATCAGGATCTAACTTCTTCCTTCCCTTACTCAGCCAATGTCCTAAGTATTTTACTTCTTGTTCTACAAACTGCAGCTTTGATCGGGACACCTTTAATCCCTTTTCCCCTAGAAAATTTAACAATTTAATGGTGGCTTTTCGGATCCCCTCTTCAGTTTCTCCTGCTACTAATAAATCGTCCACATATTGCAATAATTTTACCTCCTTAGGTATTGTGAAATCTTGTAGAATTTTCTCTAAAGTTTGTCCAGATAGATTTGGTGACTCTGTAAACCCTTGTGGTAACACAGTCCATCTTAATGGTTGTTTTCGTCCTGTTTCGGGGTCCTCCCACTCAAAGGCAAAATAATCTCCGGATCCCTCATCCAGAGATGTGGAGTAATCGCTGAGGGGTACTTTGGAAATTTACCCTCTAAGAACAGCCTTGAAACCAGGTGGAACGTAGCACTCATGCACAACGGGTCTGTGCCATGGAGACTCCCTGAACGGCCTTGGATGTTGGCAACATCAGGGGCGCCTGGTGTGCTGACTCTGGGAGAGATTACATGGAGGCTGGAGCGGAGTGGAGACCTCGCGGCCACGCTCTGTGAACCGGGGAGTTTAGGGATGCACAGGATGTACATTGATAAGCTGCGCTTACAATGTCCTGGGCCAAAGACCTGTCAACTTTGATGAAGTGCTGTCCTTAGAGTGAACTTTGCTAATTATAATATCATTATAATACTAAAACGCACACCCCTCTCAAAAGCTACCACCCCCCCAAGGTGCGACCCCTCCTCAATGAGTGTGCGCACTGAATTTTTCCTAGTCTGTACCTTTAAACGCGAAGCGAGAGAATTCTGCACCAATCCTGATAAAGGTATGTATGACTAGAGTCACTCAAGCTCCTCCTGCAAAGTAAAACACTATAAAATAATGTTTTAAGAGCTGGATGTTAGGGAAGATACCATCGTTGTGTACCACTCTAACTTCTGGGATCAGTCGACGGGCTGAGCCTCTCTTCCCCCCCATCGGGACGCCGTTGGGCAAGATTTGAACCCTTGGTCATACCAAGTGCCTTCCCGGGAAACTTAGAAATCTCTATGTAGAGTCACTTTACATCTTTTAAGGCGTTTATAGCCAAGTAGTGTCCCTCGTAGTTTTAGCATTTGCACGTGCTTTATAGGTAGTGAATTTATGACCGGCAATCCAAAGAACCTGTATATCTGTTGCTTCAATAAATCGCACTATTGATTGACTCAGCCGTGTGTTCAATAAATCGCACTATTGATTGACTCAGCCGTGTGTGGTCCCTGAACGCGACCGTACCTCTGAGTGCGGCCGTGTTAGTTCAGGAGGTGTCCGGCTGAGCAGGTAGTGTGATGTTAGTAGTGCATCCGGACCCGTGATAGTCCAACAAAGGTGTTGGGCACGACCGGACTACTAACGCTGACTTTGGGCATCACTCAGAACCTAAGCTCAGCCGCCTCCAGTCCCTCTGATATCTGAGGATCGACTGGAAAGCAAGGGGGTTTAGTTTCTGCCAAATTGCTCTGCCTCTTAACGCAACAGGCCCGTGGGTCCTGCTGGACACCAAGCTGAGCAGCAGCCAGCACCGTGCCCTTGGCCAAAGGCGGCGGGCGGCGGTGCCCTGGGCTGCGCTGGGCAAAGCCTTGCCAGCAGCTGGAGGGAGGGGAGCCTTGCCCTCTGCTCAGCGCTGCTGAGGCCATGCCCGCAGTGCTGTGCCCAGGCCCGGGCTCCCCAGGCCGAGAGAGACAGGAGCCCCTCCCCCAGCCCCGCCCCCCAGCCCCCCCCCCGGGCTTGGAATGGCAGCTGTGATGTCGCGGCGCTGGCCCGGCAACGGCCACAGTGCCTGCAGGCACGGCTCTGCCAGCACCCGGCAGCTCCAGGGAGAGACCAGCTCTCACCCAGCGGCACTGCCCGGCACCGGGACCCCCTCGACAGCCTCGCTCCAGCCGGCTGGGAGCTCTCCGGAGCCCCAGCAGCGTGTCCGGCGCGAGGACTCCCCTGGCCCCGGCACGATGGGCCAGCTGAACTGCTGCTACGGCTCCAGGTGGGCTCCCCCCGCGGCTCGGGGACACGCCGGCGCAGCCGGGCCCCGCAGCAGCCGCCTTTCTCACGCCCTTTGCCGCCTGCTCTGCAGGGTCTACCCTGGCCCCGAGCAGCAGTGCGCGCCCGGCCCGGCATCAGCCGAGCCGCTGCTCCACCAGCGCGTGCGGGTGACGCAGGGCCGCGGGACGGGGAAGAGGCACCTCCTCCTCTTCAGCGATGCCTTGATCATCGCCAAGGCCAAGTAAGAGGCGCAGACCCCGGCTGCCTTTCCTCCTAAGGCCTGGCCCCGGCACCGGGGCAGGGACGCCCAAGGAGCAGCCCCAGGCCCCGGCACCCTGCTGCTAGCTGCACCCGTGGCCGTGCGCGGGGCAGGCGGAGGCCAGAGGGCAGCCGCCGGGCTCGGCCACCTCCAGGTCACTCCCTGCCGCTCCTCTCTGCAGACGTGGCAGCGCCCCGCGCCCGCAGCTCTGCCTGGCCCTGCGCCGGCTGTGGGTGCTGAGCGGCGGCAAGGGGGCGGCCGGGGATGCCGCCCAGGAGGAGGAAGACAAGGCCACCACGTCCCTCGTCCTCGCCTGGCCCTATGGCTTCTGCGTCGTCACCTTCTGGTGGGTCTCGGTGCCACGTCCCCCGGCAGGGCCGGGCAGCGCTTCTGTCCGGCCCCACGCCGCTTCCTCCTGCCTCTGCAGCCGTCCCCACGGGGCAGGGCTGTGCCGGCGCCCGCCTCTGCCCGCGGGCTGGGCAGCAGCGGGCGCTCAGGCTCTTTCTCCTCTCTTTCCTGCAGCTCCCGCTCGCTGAAGGAGCTCTGGCTCAGCGCGCTCCGTGGGTAAGCCCTGCCTGGCAGAGCAGCTTGGGGGGCCCGTGCTCACAGCACGGGGGGATGTTCTAGCCGTAGCCGTACGATGCGGAAACGCCGCTCCTGAGCTGGGGAGAGCTGCCCCCACGGCTGCGGGCGGCTCTGGAGCGGGCAGAGCTGGCGGAGCTGCTTCACCCAGCCCCGTCCTCCCTCCTTGCCACTGCTCTCCGCTCGACGGCCGGGCGGTGCCCGGCTGCTTCGGGGCAGCTTGGAAGGGCTCCCGGGACTGGCAGGCGAGGGAAGAGGCAGCTTGGGTCTCACACAGCTCTTTCTCTGCCCCTGCCCCGTGCACAGGCCAGCAGAAGGAGTGCAGGGAGCCCGCGTCACCCAGCTGCCCTCCATCAAGCTCCTGCTGAAGGAGCTGCGCGGCCGCAATGCCGTGAGTGTCCCTCCCGGCCCCGCTCTGCCCCAGGGGCTGCTCCAACCCCGCACCAGCCCCATCGCTTCTCACCTGCTGCTCTTCTCCCCTTGCCCAGGCCAAAACACTCAACGCCAGCAGCCTGGAGAGGCTGGTCGAGGGCCTGGCAGAGGTGAGGAGCCCCCGGGCCGCCATCTCGGCCGTCCCCACATCTCACTCATGGCCCGCGGCCGATGCAGCTCGCCAGGGGCCCTTCGTGCTGCGGGGCTGCTCGCTGAGCGCAGCGCATTTCTTGCAGGCTGGTGCCCAGCAGAAGCCACCTCCCGTCCCCTCCGGCAGCCAAGGTGGACATGGCCACTCGGACGGTGAGTTTGGAGGAGACGGGGGCAGGACGGCCCCTCTCTCCTGCGCTGGCAGGCGGCACCTGCGCTGCTCAGGGGCTGCTGCTGCCCTTCCCGCAGGGCACGGCCGCAGAGAGCTGAGCCCCCGGGGCGCCTCGTTCCCCAGCCACGCCTCTCCCTCGCTGTTGGCGGGGGCACAGCGCACGGAGGCTCGGGCAGCATTCACCTGGCGCTTGCCCTCCATGGCTCTCTGCTCTGTTTTCCCTGGCGGCAGGCGGGACCCGCAGCAGGACGAGGGGGCTGCCCTGGCCCTTTGCGCGGCGAGGGACCTTGGCCGCTGCGGAGGCGCCCGGGCAGTCGGGCTGTGCCGGCAGGGCGGGTCTCTTCGACCGGCCCCTGGCAGATCTCTGCAGCCAGGAGGGCACGCTGCCCCAGCCCCTCCAGGTAAGCCAGCCTGGCCGGGGGGTGCCCGTGGCGCTGGCTCCTGCGCAGAGGCGCTGTCCCCAGCAGAGGGACCCCGGCTGGGGCTCGGGGACCAAGCCGGCTCCGCCCCACCTCCCCCACCTCCAGCCACCCCTGCGTCCTGCCCTAGTGAAAGCAGAGCCGCCCACGCTCGCTCCTGGCCCGGAGGAAGGCTCACCGGCCCCGGGGCCTGTCCCCAGCCAAGCAACTGTCCTCCTCTGTCCCCCGCAGCTCTTTGAGGAGGAGGAGGATGTGGCTGGGCTTGCCGGCACGTCGGCCAAGGAGTTGCCAGCACCAGAGGCGGAAGCAGAAGCAGCAGCGGTATGTCAGGGCCACAAAGAGGGTGACAGCACTGTCAGAAGTTGAGAGTGCTGCCGCAGGGACAAGCAAGGTCACCCACTAGCCGGCAGCTCTGCAAAGGTGCAGAGGAAGGGTGGTGCAGGATGGCCATGGCGGTTTGTGCGGTGATGCCACCAGAACTGGCTCAGCTGGGCTGAGCAAACCCATCCAAGGGCTGTGCCTTTCCGAGCTAAGGTAGCAATTGGGCAGGAAGGTCCTTGCCACCCGTTAACTTGCACATTTCCATTGCAGGTGCCTCCAGTCCCTCCAGAAAGTGAACACCTGGAGAGCTCCTCTGGGGAGACAAGGTAAAATGAGCTAGGTGTGGTTAAGAGCAGAATTGGTTCACGTTTATCATGGCTTGACCTGTCTAACAATACATTGAATGGAAAGTTTGCCAGGCTCGAGAAGAGCAACCTGTGAAGAGGGGAGCAACGGGCTACTGGACAGCGAGAGGAGCAAGTTGGGAGCAGAGCTCTGCGGGATGGGCAACTGAGGACATCCAGGCAGGCAAGAAGAACGAGGAGCCCAGGTGTGTAGCAGGCTCTGCTGCCCATCTTTCAAAGCTCCGAACACTGCTCCGACTATGGGCAATATTTCTGAGGTGCGCAGAGATGGCACCGGGCAGGAAGCCCGCAGCTGCCCGTGGGAGAGCGTGTCTGTCAGGAGGAACATATCACTCCAGCGTTGGCAGCTCTCCTTCGGCACTTGTGGCAGCTCTGTTTGTGCAAGGCTGAGCAACACCCCAGCAGAGTCACAAGGCTCATAGCAATTTTTTGAGCTCTTTGACCCGCTGCCTACAGAAAGAGGCAAAGTCTCCCTTTTCTGTTCATGTCAGCTGGCAAGCCCAGCACTGGCTGCTGGTGTCTGAATCCCAAAGACGCAGCAAGGAGCTGTGTCACGTAGCTGTAGACCCTGAGGTACTGGCACTTCGTAAAAAGCTCACGTTGCACCTGAGACAATTGAGGGAAGAAGAAAACAACCAAACAATACCAAAGCAGCGTGTTTTGCCTTCAAGCCTGGCTTTCTAGCAAGGGACAGTGAGGCGTGCTGCTGCTCGGCTTTTGGAAAGGACCACAGCACAGCTGCCCTGCCCAGCCCTGCTGCCTAGCAAAGCAGTGCTGCACATCTCTGTCAACTTGCAGAGCTCTGAGGGTGTCACACGTGTGGAGAAGGGGACAAAGCCGTGCCGTAGCCACTGCCAGGGACGGTTCCCTCTCGTGTGCCAGGAGCTGCCCCTTGGACAGCACACTGCCCAAAGGACAGGGCACAAAGTCGTGCCTCTTCCTGCCTTCATGGTTTCATCAGCACTTTGGACTCTCTTCTTGCAGGTGCCGATTTTTTTCTGCTGCCTGGATTGCCCGCATGAGCTCTGCTGCCTGGGCTTTGAGGGGCGCGATGCAGCCCCAGCACCACCTCGGCGGAGGCGAGGAGGGAGGCACCGCGCCCTTCTGCTCCGGCCGGCACATTTCACTCGGGCACCGCGACGCCGGAGCGGCCCCGCACCGCCCTCAGACCCAGCCCAGCCCTGGCGGGAGGCCTTGCTGGCTCACTCCTCGGCTCCGTCAGCAAAAGCCCACCAGCCGGCACAGCTGCCCCCGTGGGGAGCTGGCATGTCACCTGCAGATTCCATGGGGCGTGCTGGGCGTGGAGGTGTATATCATCTGAGAGGGACACGAGGGACACGCTGGACAGCATGTTCCAGACTATAAAACCCTCCAGGTTTTCTTTGCCGCTACTCATTCTTGGCAGAGAGACGCTGCACCACCTTGCTGCATACAAGAAGGGAGCACCCATTGCTGCCCTTTGGTCGGTGCAAGTCCTTGTATGCAGCACACAGCACAATACCCTTTCTTAGTATTCTTGATCAAACATGACTGGCTTGCAGTTTCCATTAGCTGAGTTAACTCCAGGTTAGCTACAGCAAAAACTCCGCTCTTACTTCTCCGACCCATCAGCGCTCTCTGGACCGACGCAAACACCCCCCTTTCTGTCAATCAGAACTGGAGTGGTGATGCTTTGCTTTCAGCCACAACACGTGCCTGTGCCTAGGGACTGATGGGAAGGAGGAGTTAAAAAAGCCAGCTTACATGGTGCCCCAAATCCCAGCCACCCTCCAGGACCGGAAAAAAACTGGACACACCCCCATATTTATTCTAGCCATTCTGTAGCCAGCACAGTCATTTCAGTGTCGATTCTGGTTGATTCTGCAGCTTTATAACAGTTGAAACACCCAGCTCATCAAGGCGGCTGATCTAGAAGGCAGGGGATCTGAACTGGCCCCAACTACCTATGATGTGACAGTGTCCATAACTCGGGTTAATCACAGGTTGTCCTGTGACATAAGGATGTAGCGCTCTCCCACCTTTCTCCTTTGAAGCTTTGGGGTTTGTGCAGGGGAGCCTTATGTACCTTTCTTTTCAGAGTTGCTCATCGTTTCAGCATTGTTTCTGATGAGGAAAACATCCTTTCTGTGTAGATGTTAATTTATGTACATTTAATAAACAGCATGGTATCCTATACTACCAATGATCTTTTTTTCAGACTAATGAAAAGTTCAAGACAAAAGCATGCTTTGTGTCTGCAAAGAAAAGTGTAAACCTCTGTAACTGTATTAAAAAGCTGCGGTTGTTTCACTCGTGGATGTTTGTAGCTATAGCAGAAACAGAGCTGCTGGCTGCCTTACTGCGAGGTCCAGAGGACACCAGTCTTTTCCTGAAGGCTTTCTACCAGCGTAATACTGTTTGAGTTGCCACTCCATTAAAACAGGACTTGTTCACTAATTGGTTCCTACATGAAAACCCGAGGACAGAAACTTGATCCTGGTTGGCAATGTCAAAAGCAGCATGAGGCGAGGCTGCCCAAAGCCTGGCTGCTGCGCTTGGAGGAAATGTGCCTTGAGTCCCGATGGGCAGACAGGGCACGCCTCTGCAAGTCTGCTTCGCAACACAGCACGACGCAACAGACCTGTGTACAAAGAGCATTAACATCATCACAGGTACAGCCAGTCACAAGGTGGGCAATGCCCGAGTGAAGGCTGCCAGCTGTCCTGCTGGCCGGCTCTGTCCTTCACGGCTGCAGACTCCCTTTCCCAGGCACTCACTGAGCCAGGGGCTGGCTTCGCACTCGGAAAGCACGTAGCCCATGCAGCAGCTCACTCCACTGCTCACCGTGGTTCCCCATGGCTGCTTATCTACCCAACAGATCTCTTAGTCCCTCCTGTTTGTGTATGGAGAAGGACTCGTAGGAGATGGGATAACAGTGATCACCAAACAGGGGAGTTTAAACTTTTGAGTGTAATGAGATACAGCTCAGAGGAGTTGCTACCTTGCTTTTCAGGAGAGCAAACTTGAAGCTACTCAGAGAGCTAGTCTGCAGTGTCCCCTACGAAGCTGCTTTGGAGGGCTCAGGGCTCAGAGAGCAGCTTAGTTTTTCAGAACCACCTTCTGCAAGCACGGGAGCAGGCAATCTCGTGGAGTCTGAAGTCAAACAAGAGGGGCAGAAGACCAGCTTGGCTGAACAGGGACCTCCTTTTTCAACTCAGGTGGAAAAAGGAATGTTATGATCCCTGGGACCAAGGTCCGGCTTGGCAGGAAGATCACAGAGCTGTAGTTCATACGTGTAAGGAGAGAACAGAAAAGGGCAAAGCTCAGCTAGAGTTGAAATTGGCCAGTGTTGTGTCGGGCTATAAAAAGGGCTTTTTACAGTACGTTCATAGCAATCGCTCATTGAGCACGGCCAGGGACTCTCTGAGGAGGAGGAGGATGCGGGTGGGCTTGCTGGTGCATCGGCCACAGAGCCACCAGCACCAGGGGCAGAAGCAGAAAGCGCAGAGGTCTGTGAGGTGCACAGAGAGCGGGGGCTGCGCAAACCCCTCCGAGCGTATGGCGGGATACGTTGTATCGCGGGATACGTTGTATGACGTTGGCGGTTTTGGGGGGTAACTATGTACGTACTGTAGGGACACATGCTTTCTTACGGGATGAAAAGATGTAATGTTGTCGTGGTTTAGCCCCAGCCGGCAACTAAGCACCACGCAGCCGCTCGCTCACTCCCCCTCCCACAGTAGGGTGGGGGAGAGAATTAGGAAAAAAACCTCGTGGGTTGAGATAAACACGGTTTAATAGGACAGAAAGAAAGAAGGAAACAACAATGATAATACCAACACAGGAATGTACAAGAACAAGTGATGCCCAATACAGCAATCGCTCACCACCCGGCGATCGACAGCCCGTCCCCGAGCAGCGATTTCCGCCCCCCGGCCAACTCCAGTTTATGTACTGGGCATCACGTCGGATGGTAGGGAATATCTCTTTGGCCAGTCTGGGTCAGCTGTCCCGGCTGTGTCCCCTCCCAGCTCCCCGTGCACCCCCAACCTCCTTGCTAGCAGGCCAGCACGAGAAGCTGGACTGTCCTTGACTGCTCAGCAACAACCCAAAACATCAGCACATTATCAACAGTTTCTCATCCCAAATCCAAAACACAGTGTCACACTGACTTCTGTGAAGAAAACCAGCTCTATCCTGGCTGAAACCAGGACACAGGGGATAAGGGAAGAGGTTCCCCGAGGGCAAAACATTACTAAAGCATTTAATGAACAACAAGGGAAAGACGAATCTCCAACAGAATGGTTGGAGAGGTTGAGGAAAAACCTACAAATGTACTCTGGAATTGATCCGAATACAGTGGCTGGGACCGCACTCCTTAGAACACAATTTGTAGCTAAATCCTGGGGGCATATAAGAAGGAAATTAGAAAAATTGGAAGATTGGCAAGAAAGAAGATTAGAGGAGTTACTTAGAGAAGCCCAGAAAGTCTATGTTAGGAGGGACGAAGAAAAACAAAAAGCAAAAGCAAAAATTTTTGTACGTGTCAGTAGTAGGAGCAAAAGGAGAGCCTTTTAAAGTAAATATATTGAAAGATGTAGAAGTAGAAACAGAAAAGAAAATTTGTCTTAATGATTTACTTTTGCTCCCTGAAGCGGAATACAATTTATTAGGAAGGGATTTGATTTTGAAGTTAAACTTGAGCATTCAGAGTCAAGGGGACAAATTGCAGATTAAATTATACACTTTAACACAAGAGGATGAAGAAGCTATTAACCCCTCAGTGTGGTATAAGGAAGGGGAAACTGGAAAGATAAAAATGGACCCCATAAGCGTTCAAATAACAGCTCCGCACCGCCCAATTAGAATCAAGCAATACCCTATACCTATGGAGGGTCAAAAAGGATTAAAAGGATATTTACCCTGAAGCTAAATAAATGGAGACATAGAAAGTTATTAATGTGACTGGGTGCGGGACAGAGGAGGAGATAAAAAACAGGGGCAAGGAATCGGGTAGAGGGACGGAAGGACGTTTTAAGAAGCGGCAGGCTACGAGAAAAGCAGGAAAGAATTAAAAAATAGGAACAGGAATGAGGATAGAAGGAAATACTGAAACAAAATTTAAAAAGGGACAGAGTATACGGAAAAAAGGGAGGAGTTAAAAGTACGGGAAAGGGAAGCTGGATAAAGGGAATCGTTGAAGGAGAAATTAGGTAGCGGTGGGGTGCAAGAAATACAAGGGGAGGGGCGGGGAACCAAAAAAAAAAACCCCAAACAAAAAAACGGAGAAAGGGAGCCGGGTAGAGGGAGACGTAGAAGAACTTTTAAAAAGCAACCGGGTACGAGAGACACGGACAGGAATTAAAACGCAGGGACGGGGAGACGGACAGAGGACAAGGCAGAAAGGAAAAAGAAGTGGCGGTCAGGTACGAGAAACACGGGAATATTAAACAAACAGGGAGATGGCTAGAAGGAACCGCAATGAGAAAATGTTAAAAGTAACAGGGTACAAGAACCACAGGAAATAATGAAAAAATAGGGACGGGGAGATGCACAGAAGGAAACATAGGATGAAAGTTTTTTCAGCGCCGGGGTGCAGGACAGAGGGAGGAAATAAAGCACAGAGACAGGGTGCCAGAGGGAGGGAACTGTAGCGCGAGAAATTAAAATGCAGCAGGGTACAAGAAACACAAGTAAGCATTAAAAAACGGGGAGAGGGAGCCGCAGAGAGGGAAACGTGGGAAAAAATTAATAGGTGAAATGGTACAGGGCAGAGTCGGCAGATGAGCAGTAAGTTTCGGGGAGCCAACAAACAAGGGATTCTAAAGCAGTTCCAAGAGCTAAGCCCAGGAAACCCAGGATTAAAGTTCTCAGTTTCATATTTCACGTCCAAAATATGTAGAACTTTGACAGAGATGACATCGTGTTTTCCTTAAACCAGCTGATTGCAAACTGCTGCGCTGGGCGAGAACACCATAAACAGTTTAAGACGAACGGCCACGCTCCTAAGTAAAACAATAAACCCAGCGCACGGGAGCCGCGCAGCCTCTGCTTTGGCCTTCGCCTCTCGCCATCCGCCGCCAAAGCTGCTGCCGCATCCTGCGCGCCACGCGTAGCAGGTTTCCAGCCACGGCCTGAAAGGCGGTAAGGGTAAAATGCGAGAAAATGTGCCATTACGCTCTGCAGTTACGGTTAATTCAGGTCCTGTTTCACAGTCCGGTTACGGAACGTGAGGTCGCTCGCAGGAAGCGTCGTGGCGGAAATCAGAGGGGTGCCGAGGCGGCCGGAGAGACGGCAGAAGGCTGGAGGGCACAGAGGTACTCGGGAGGGGATCTGAACGGAGCACAGGCATCGTCGGGGAGACGCTGGCCGACGGGAGGCGAGCAAGATGGAGGAGAGGACAGAAAGACCGCTCTGAGGAAAAGGGATGGCCCGAGGAGATGTTCTGACAAACCGAGAGGGGTACAAATCACGCTCCAGAGATAACAGCGCGCCAAGGAGACCCCGTAAAACCCCGGGATGGGGGGGGGGGGGAGGAGGGGGTAAGGGAGACGCGCCAGGGAAATCTAAAAAGCGACGGGGTGTGTGACAAACAGAAAGAATTGGAAAAGAATAGACATCTTGATAAAAGCAAATATAGAAAGAGAATTTAAAAAGAAAAAAAGGGTATGAGGCAGGGGAGGAAAAAACTAACAAATAGGGAGAGAAGACCAGATAAAAGTAGACAAAAAATTATCAAAAGCGAAGGTGTTAAAGAAGGAGAAACTTGGCAATGGGGCAGCAGAAGAAATCAACAAAGGCAGAAAGCAAATTTAAATAGTGACAGGGTATAGCAGAGGCGGGAATGAAATAAAGACAGTGAACTGGATGAAAACAGATAGGGAAAAAAAATTCAGAAGTGATTTCACACAGGATAGCCAGGAAGTAATAAAAACGTAGGGTTAGCCGTCTCCATAAAAGCAGACACAGAAAATTTAAAAAACGATGAGGTAGAGGACAGACAGGAAAAGAGTAAATAATCGGGACAGAAAACCAGGTTAAAGTAAGCATAAAAACATAAGTTCCTCACCGTTCCTGGAGGTATTTAAAAGGCGCGTGGATGTGGCACTTAAGGCCACGGTTTAGTGGTGGACTTGGCCGTGTTAGGTTTACGGCTGGGCCCGATGATCTTAAGTGTCTTTTCCATCCTAAATGATTCTGTTATTCGAAAATGAAGACGTTAAGACGGGGAAAAAAAGTTAAAATAGGGAAAAAACCTGAATAGGCAAAGACATAGCAAGAAAATTTCACAAGCAACAAGGTATGGGACACACTAGAATGAGCTAAAAAAATGAAGCTGCTGAAGTGGATAAAAACAGACAAGGAAAGAAAATCTAAACGTGAGGGGGTACAGGAGAGACAGGAACCAACTGAAAAAAAGGGAGCTACAAAAGTAGATTTAGAACGAACATGTTAGAAGCAGCAAGTTACAGGAAACGGGAAAAAAAAATGTAGGGATAGAAAATGAGATAAAAGTACACCGAGAAACAAAATTTCAAACCAAAAAGAACGATGACTAAAAAAATTGAAAAATGGGGACAGCGAACCACATAAAAGTAGACGCAGAAAGGAAATACAAAAAGCGGTGCCCTTAGGAAAAAATAAGAGAAAATAACTAATAAGTAACGACAGCGGACGAGATAAAAGTAGAAAATTTGAAAAGCAATGGGGATCAAGGACTTTAATTAAAGACAGCGATGGTGAACTAAAATGGAGATGTAGAAGGGAAACTGAAGAAGGGGTGGCACTAAGGAAAGACAAGAAATAACTGAAGATACAGACATGGAAGGGCACAGAAAGTACATGTTAGAAGTGATAGGCATTAGGGAAATAAAGGAAAAAACAGAAATAGGGACAGTGGAGTAAAACAGCTATAGAGAGACAATTTTAAATGCGATGACAATAAAGAAAAACCAGAAGAGAGAGACAGAAGATGGGATAAAAGTAGAAAATGTTAAAAGCAACAGGGATTAAAGAAATAAGGAAAAAATTGTGAAATAGGGACAGTAAACAGAGATGTAGAAAAAAAGTTTTAATAGTGAGGGCGCTAAGGAAAGACAAGAGCTAATTAAAAATACAGACAAAGGGAACAAAAGTAAGCCTGGCAAGAACATTTAAAAAGCAATAGGCGTTAGGGAAAGAAGGGAATAAAACATGAAAGAAACGGCAAACTTTTAAAAGAGTTGGAGAAAGAAAAATGAAAAAGCCAGGTGATGCAGAGAAGTGAAAGAAATTTAAACTCAGTAACATCACAGTGTCATTAAGCAGACATCTTCTGTTTCACTTCCCCCCTTTTCTATTACCCTTGCGAATTCTTTCGCAGTCCCTTATAACGTACCACTCTCCTTCGTCCGTCGATTAAAATACCTCCCTGTTGCGACTTCAGGTTTGACCTTACTCTTTTTCCAGGTAACACAGTCATCCCCATTCTTCTGACAACGCCATAGCGAACCTCGAATTATACAACACGTACATAAAACAAATAAGCTATCAACTAATACGAGTACAAGCAGCTCTTTGATCCATTTAAAATTTGGTAACCGAGAGGCTAATTTGCTCCGAACTTCTTCACAACCCCAAGAGGTGATGTAAATCTAAAGCTGTTCTTATCATGACCTACTCCATAGCAGGGGTTATTAAATAGAGAGGTGTTAACCGGAACCGGAACTCCTGTTAGAGAGAACGTCTGGCTAGACTCTCTAGGCACTTGCAATCGCTCTCGTTTAGAATTTCCTAATATTATTATGTATTTCTATAGATTATTTTCGCCTAACTGGGTGAGATCTTCCCCTCGGTATTGGGATCGGTTACGGCCGCCCCAACAAAATTCCAAACGGACTTAAATTCTCTTTAGTTCCCGGTTTTACCCTGATTCGTAGTAGGGCTACAGTGGGAGCGCTTGGTACCAATGTAGATTTGCTTCTTGACTAAGTTTAGCTAGCTGTTGTTTAATTAAGTGATTCATTTGCTCCACTGGCCCACTTGCCTGAGGTCGGTTGCCAGTTTGTTCCTAAAATTTTACTAACTCGTTGCACTATTTGCGCACAAAAATGAGCACCCCTATCAGAAGATATTACTGCTGGTACTCCAAATCTGGGAATAATTTTCGTTTAAGAGTACTCCTGTCACTTCCCTAGCCTTATTAGCCCTACAAGGGAAAGCTGCTGGCCAGCCCGAAAAGGTATCTGTTAATACGAACAAATCCCGAACCCTCCCCTTTCCGTGGGAGTTCGGAAGAGTCTGTTTGTCAATTTTGACCTGGAATTTTCCCTTTACCGAGACTTCCAAATTTTACATGATTTCCCACCTTTGCATACTTCACAGTTATTAACCATGGCTTTTACAGTTTGAAACAAATTCCTGGCTACTCTTTGCTTCATAAGGGAATCATACGAGGCTTCAGTTGCCCAATGAGTCTGGTCGTGTTCTGCTTTTACCGGTTTCCGTACTATTCTAAAGGGAACTATTACTCTGTTACCTTTTAATTTTGCCCAACCTGATGATTCAACTTCTGCTTCCAAATCTTTAATTAATCTAAGATCCTTCTCATCACAGTCGACCGAGTCCGGTAGCGGCAAAGCTTTTTCAGGAATCAAACTTAACACCTCACCTTGTTCCGCAGCTCTTTTTGCCTCATAATCTGCCGATTTATTCCCCACTTCTGAGCAGCGTCACCCTCTTGGTGCCCCTTGCGGTGCATAAGCGCAACCGCCGAAGGCGACTGTACCGCATCCAAAAGTCTTAGGATCACGTCAGCAAGCTTAATGTTTTCCCTGGGCAGTCAGAAGTCCCCGTTCCTTCCGGATAGCCCCACGGGCATGAACTACACCCAAGGCGTATTTTGAATTTGTCCGGGTGTTCGCTCGCAGTCCTTCAACAAGCTCTCACTAAAGCAATTCATTCGGCTCGTTGTGCGGATGTACCCTCAGGGAGTGACTTTGCTTCCAGCACTCGCTCTGCGGTGGTCACGGCATACCCCGCCATTCGAGCTCCATCCTTGGCTGACAGTAGGCACACTGATCTTTCGGGAGGGGTTGACTTCCCCGAGACGGGGCACTTGGGCTACTTCTCATGGCTCCTCGCCTCCCATTAGTGGTGTTTCCCGGTGGGTTCCCAGAGGTTACCTGGCCCCTGCGGTGCGCAGAGCAGCCGCTGTAGCGCTGGCAATTGTTTTCCCCATTCCCCCCCCTGCCTGTCCCTATTCCGACACACTTGCCAAGCAGTCTCCAGCAATTTCTCTAAATCTCTCACATCTGTTCCTTGCACTTGCTGGTAACTTTTTCTTGACATCATCCGTCAGCTGTCCCAGAACCAGGAATAACAACTGACCCTTTCCCTCCTGAGAGGTACAGTTTAAAGTAGTGTATTTCTGCATCCCTTCTTTTAATCGGTTCAAAAAAATCAGTAGGGGATTCTTTTCTATCCATCTAGTTTAATTTCATACAATTTAGACCAATTTACTGATTTTGGGACAGCACTTCTTATTCAGCACTTGGCCATTGTTGCCAAACAATGCCATTGTTGCCAAACAATGTCACCGTTGCCATTGTTGGCACAGAGTGCCATTCTTGCCAAACAATGCCACCGTTGCCATTGTTACCAAACAATGCTATTGTTGCAACACAATGCGACTGTTTCCATTGTTACCACACAATGCCATTGTTGCCAAACAATAGCACTCTTTCCATCGGTGCAAACAATCCAACCGTTGCAATTGTTGCCACACAATGCCACTGTTGCCACACAATGCCACATTTACCAAACAATGGCACTGTTTCCATTATTGCCAAACAATGCCACCGTTGCCAAACAATTCCACCGTTGCCATTGTTGTCACACAATGCCACTGTTGCCACACAATGCCACTGTTTCCATTGTTGTCACACAATGCCATTATTGCCAAACAATGCCACTGTTGCCATTGTTGCGTAACAGTGCCACTGTTGCCATTGTTGCCGCACAATGCCACTGTTGCCACACAATGCCACTGTTTCAATTGTTGCCGCACAATGCCATTGTTGCCACACAATGCCACCGTTTCCATTGTTGCCGCACAATGCCATTGTTGCCACACAATGCCACCGTTTCCATTGTTGCCGCAGAATGCCATTGTTGCCACACAATGCCACCGTTTCCATTGTTGCCGCACAATGCCATTGTTGCCACACAATGCCACTGTTTCCATTGTTACCGCACAATGCCATTGTTGCCAAACAATAGCACTGTTTCCATCGGTGCAAACAATCCAACCGTTGCAATTGTTGCCACACAATGCCACTGTTGCCACACAATGCCACATTTACCAAACAATGGCACTGTTTCCATTATTGCCAAACAATGCCACCGTTACCAAACAATTCCACCGTTGCCATTATTGTCAAACAATGCCACTGTTGTCAAACAATGCCACTGTTGCCAAACAATGCCACTGTTGCCATTGTTGCGTAACAGTGCCACTGTTGCCATTGTTGCCGCACAATGCCACTGTTGCCACACAATGCCACTGTTGCCACTGTTGCCGCACAATGCCACTGTTGCCGCACAATGCCACTGTTGCCACTGTTGCCGCACAATGCCACTGTTGCCGCACAATGCCACTGTTGCCACTGTTGCCGCACAATGCCACTGTTGCCGCACAATGCCACTGTTGCCACTGTTGCCGCACAATGCCACTGTTGCCGCACAATGCCACTGTTGCCACTGTTGCCGCACAATGCCACTGTTGCCGCACAATGCCACTGTTGCCACTGTTGCCGCACAATGCCACTGTTGCCGCACAATGCCACTGTTTCCATTGTTGCCGCACAATGCCACTGTTGCCGCACAATGCCACTGTTTCCATTGTTGCCGCACAATGCCACTGTTGCCGCACAATGCCACTGTTTCCATTGTTGCCGCACAATGCCACTGTTGCCGCACAATGCCACTGTTTCCATTGTTGCCGCACAATGCCACTGTTGCCGCACAATGCCACTGTTTCCATTGTTGCCGCACAATGCCACTGTTGCCGCACAATGCCACTGTTTCCATTGTTGCCGCACAATGCCACTGTTGCCGCACAATGCCACTGTTTCCATTGTTGCCGCACAATGCCACTGTTGCCGCACAATGCCACTGTTTCCATTGTTGCCGCACAATGCCACTGTTGCCGCACAATGCCACTGTTTCCATTGTTGCCGCACAATGCCACTGTTGCCGCACAATGCCACTGTTTCCATTGTTGCCGCACAATGCCACTGTTGCCGCACAATGCCACTGTTTCCATTGTTGCCGCACAATGCCACTGTTGCCGCACAATGCCACTGTTTCCATTGTTGCCGCACAATGCCACTGTTGCCGCACAATGCCACTGTTTCCATTGTTGCCGCACAATGCCACTGTTGCCGCACAATGCCACTGTTTCCATTGTTGCCGCACAATGCCACTGTTGCCGCACAATGCCACTGTTTCCATTGTTGCCGCACAATGCCACTGTTGCCGCACAATGCCACTGTTTCCATTGTTGCCGCACAATGCCACTGTTGCCGCACAATGCCACTGTTTCCATTGTTGCCGCACAATGCCACTGTTGCCGCACAATGCCACTGTTTCCATTGTTGCCGCACAATGCCACTGTTGCCGCACAATGCCACTGTTTCCATTGTTGCCGCACAATGCCACTGTTGCCGCACAATGCCACTGTTGCCGCACAATGCCACTGTTCCATTGTTGCCGCACAATGCCACTGTTGCCGCACAATGCCACTGTTTCCATTGTTGCCGCACAATGCCACTGTTGCCGCACAATGCCACTGTTTCCATTGTTGCCGCACAATGCCACTGTTGCCGCACAATGCCACTGTTTCCATTGTTGCCGCACAATGCCACTGTTGCCGCACAATGCCACTGTTTCCATTGTTGCCGCACAATGCCACTGTTGCCGCACAATGCCACTGTTTCCATTGTTGCCGCACAATGCCACTGTTGCCGCACAATGCCACTGTTTCCATTGTTGCCGCACAATGCCACTGTTGCCGCACAATGCCACTGTTTCCATTGTTGCCGCACAATGCCACTGTTGCCGCACAATGCCACTGTTTCCATTGTTGCCGCACAATGCCACTGTTGCCGCACAATGCCACTGTTTCCATTGTTGCCGCACAATGCCATTGTTGCCGCACAATGCCACTGTTTCCATTGTTGCCGCACAATGCCATTGTTGCCGCACAATGCCACTGTTTCCATTGTTGCCGCACAATGGCATTGTTGCCACTGTTTCCATTGTTGCCGCACAATGCCACTGTTGCCGCACAATGCCACTGTTTCCATTGTTGCCGCACAATGGCATTGTTGCCACTGTTTCCATTGTTGCCGCACAATGCCATTGTTGCCGCACAATGCCACTGTTTCCATTGTTGCCGCACAATGCCATTGTTGCCACACAATGCCACCGTTGCCACCGTTGCCAAACAATGCCATTGTTGCCAAACAATGCCACAGCTGCCAAACAATGCCACCGTTGCCAAACAATGCCACAGTTGCCAAACAATGCCACAGTTGCCAAACAATGTCACCGTTGCCATTGTTGGCACAGAGTGCCATTGTTGCCAAACAATGCCACTCTTTCCATTGTTGCCAAATAATGCCATTGTTGCAACACAATGCCACCGTTGCCATTGTTACCAAACAATGCCATTGTTGCAACACAATGCCACTGTTTCCATTGTTACCACACAATGCCATTGTTGCCAAACAATAGCACTGTTTCCATCGGTGCAAACAATCCAACCGTTGCAATTGTTGCCACACAATGCCACTGTTGCCACACAATGCCACATTTACCAAACAATGGCACTGTTTCCATTATTGCCAAACAATGCCACCGTTGCCAAACAATTCCACCGTTGCCATTGTTGCCAAACAATGCCACTGTTGCCACACAATGCCACTGTTTCCATTGTTGTCACACAATGCCATTATTGCCAAACAATGCCACTGTTTCCATTGTTGCGTAACAGTGCCACTGTTGCCATTGTTGCCGCACAATGCCACTGTTGCCACACAATGCCACTGTTTCCATTGTTGCCGCACAATGCCATTGTTGCCGCACAATGCCACTGTTTCCATTGTTGCCAGACAATGCCATTGTTGCCGCACAATGCCATTGTTGCCAAACAATGCCACAGTTGCCAAACAATGCCATTGTTGCCAAACAATGTCACCGTTGCCATTGTTGGCACAGAGTGCCATTGTTGCCAAACAATGCCACTCTTTCCATTGTTGCCAAACAATGCCATTGTTGCAACACAATGCCACCGTTGCCATTGTTACCAAACAATGCCATTGTTGCAACACAATGCGACTGTTTCCATTGTTACCACACAATGCCATTGTTGCCAAACAATAGCACTGTTTCCATCGGTGCAAACAATCCAACCGTTGCAATTGTTGCCACACAATGCCACTGTTGCCACACAATGCCACATTTACCAAACAATGGCACTGTTTCCATTATTGCCAAACAATGCCACCGTTGCCAAACAATTCCACCGTTGCCATTGTTGCCAAACAATGCCACTGTTGCCACACAATGCCACTGTTTCCATTGTTGTCACACAATGCCATTATTGCCAAACAATGCCACTGTTGCCATTGTTGCCGCACAATGCCACTGTTGCCACACAATGCCACTGTTTCCATTGTTGCCGCACAATGCCACTGTTGCCACACAATGCCATTGTTGCCGCACAATGCCATTGTTGCCGCACAATGCCATTGTTGCCACACAATTCCACTGTTTCCATTGTTGCCGCACAATGCCATTGTTGCCACACAATGCCACTGTTTCCATTTTTGCCGCACAATGCCATTGTTGCCACACAGTGCCACTGTTTCCATTGTTGCCGCACAATGCCATTGTTGCCACACAATGCCACTGTTTCCATTGTTGCCGCACAATGCCATTGTTGCCACACAATGCCACTGTTTCCATTGTTGCCGCACAATGCCATTGTTGCCACACAATGCCACTGTGTCCATTGTTGCCGCACAATGCCATTGTTGCCACACAATGCCACTGTTTCCATTGTTGCCGCACAATGCCACTGTTGCCACACAATGCCACTGTTTCCATTGTTGCCGCACAATGCCACTGTTGCCACACAATGCCACTGTTTCCATTGTTGCCAGACAATGCCATTGTTGCCACACAATGCCACTGTTTCCATTGTTGCCAGACAATGCCACTGTTGCCATTGTTGCCACACAATGCCATTGTTGCCAAACAATGCCACTGTTTCCATTCTTGCCACACAATGCCACCGTTGCCATTGTTGGCAGAGAATGCCATTGTTGCCAAACAATGCCACCGTTGCCATTGTTGCCAAACAATGCCATTGTTACCAAACAATGCCACCGTTGCAATTCTTACCAAACAATGCCATTGTTGCCACACAATGCCATTGTTGCCACACAATGCCACTGTTTCCTTTGTTGCCACACAATGCCATTGTTGCCAAATAATGGCACTATTTCCATTGTTGCCAAAACATGCCACCTTTGCCATTGTTGCCATACAATGGCATTGTTGCCACACAATGCATTGTTGCCAAACAATGGCACTGTTTCCACTGTTGCCAAACAATGCCACCGTTGCCATTGTTGGCACAGAATGCCACCGTTGCCATTGTTGCCAAACAATGCCACTGTTTCCATTTTTGCCAAACAATGCCACCATTGCCATTGTTGCCACACAATGCCATTGTTACCAAACAATGCCACCGTTGCCATTGTTGCCAAACAATGTATTGTTGCCACACAATGCCCCTCTTTCCATTCTTGCCACACAATGCCATTCTTGCTAAAAAATGGCACCGTTTCCATTGTTGCCAACCAATGCCATTGTTGCCGCACAATGGCACCGTTGCCATTGTTGCCGCACAATGCCATTGTTGCCACACAATGCCATTGTTGCCACACAATGCCATTGTTGCCACACAATGCCACCGTTGCCATTGTTGCCACACAATGCCATTGTTGCCACACAATGCCACCGTTGCCATTGTTGCCACACAATGCCATTGTTGCCACACAATGCCACCGTTGCCATTGTTGCCACACAATGCCATTGTTGCCACACAATGCCATTGTTGCCACACAATGCCACCGTTGCCATTGTTGCCACACAATACCACCGTTGCCATTGTTGCCACACAATGCCATTGTTGCCACACAATGCCACCGTTGGCATTGTTGCCACACAATGCCACCGTTGCCATTGTTGCCACACAATGCCATTGTTGCCAAACAATTCCACTATTTCCATTTTTGCCATTGTTGCCAAAGAATGGCATTGTTGCGAAACAGTGGCACTATTGCCATTGTTGCGAAACAATGCCACTATTGCCATCTTTGCCAAACACTGCCATTCTGGCCATTGTTGCCAGACAATGCCATTCTTGCGTAACAATGCCACTGTTGTAATTGTTGCCACACAATGCCATTGTTGCCACAGAATGCCATTGTTTCCAAAGAATACTCTTGTTTCCATTGTTGCCAAACAATGCCGCTGTTGCCATTATTGCGTAACAATGCCACTGTTCCCATTGTTGCCAGAAAATGCCATTGATGCCAAACACCACCATTGTTGCCATTGTTGCCAAACAATGAGGTTGTTGCCAAACAAAGCCACTGTTTGCATTACTGCCAAACAATGCCACTGGTGCCATTGTTGCGTAACAAAGCTACTTTTGCCATTGTTGCGTAAACAATGCCAGTGTTCCCATTTTTGCCAGACAATGGCATTGATGCCAAACACCACCACTGTTCCCATTGTTTCCAAACAATGACGTTGTTGCCAAACAACGCCACTGTTTCCATTGTTACCAAACAACGCCACTGTTTGCATTGTTGCCAAACAATGCCACCGTTGCCATTGTTACCATACAATGCTATTGTTGCCACACAACGCCACAGTTGCCATTGTTACCAAACAATGCCACTGTTGCCATTGTTGCGTTACAATGCCATTGTTGCCACACAATGCCACTGTTTCCTATTTTGCCACACAATGCCATTGTTGCCAAACAATGGCACTGTTTCCATTGTTGCCAAACAATGCCAACTTTGCTATTGTTGCCATACAATGGCATTGTTGCCACACAATGCCACTGTTTCCTTTTTTGCCACACAATGCCATTGTTGTCAAACAATGGCACTGTTTCCATTGTTGCCACACAATGCCATTGTTTCCATTGTTGCCAAACAATGGCACCGTTTCCATTGTTGCCACACAATGCCATTGTTGCCAAACAACGTCACCGTTGCCATTGTTGCCAAACAATGCCATTATTGCCAAACAATGGCACCGTTGCCATTGTTGCCAAACAATGCCACCATTGCCATTGTTGCCACACAATTCCATTGTTACCAAACAATGCCACCGTTGCCATTGTTGGCACACAATGGCACTGTTGCCATTGTTGCCACACAATGCCATGGTTGCCAAACAATGCCACCATTGCCATCTTTGTCAAACAATGCCACCGTTTCCATTGTTGCCAAACAATGCCACCGGTGCCATTGTTGCCACACAATGCCATTGTTGCCAAACAATGGCACCGTTTCCATTGTTGCCACACAATGCCATTGTTTCCATTGTTGCCAAACAATGGCACCGTTTCCATTGTTGCCACACAATGCCATTGTTTCCATTGTTGCCAAACAATGGCACCGTTTCCATTGTTGCCACACAATGCCATTGTTGCCAAACAATGGCACCGTTTCCATTGTTGCCACACAATGCCAAACATACGTATCTGCATAAAGCACTTCATCCCATTTTCCTTCTCCCTGAAGGAAGAGCATTAAATTGTACTATTACACTAAATGTATAATACCTATTATAACGTGTGTAGTATTATATTACAATTATATGTACCTTAATGTAATAATGTATTCTATTTTAATGTCCTGTTAAAGGGCCATTTTTCTCCACCGTCTGGCTTCTAGAGAGGCCACCACTGATTACAATGCTTAATTAAAGTTTTCCTATCGACACTGCCTCCCGGCACTCCCCCCGGATCTCTCCAGTGCTGCAAAACACATCCCAGTGGGCTTTTCTTTAGAATTCCGCCACTCTGTGACTCTCCCATATCTGATGCAAATTTTACCGTTAATAACCAAAATCCAATAAATGACAAACCAATAACCAATACCCGAAATGCATTAGCCAAAAGTCAGGTAACAGTTAACCGGACCTCCAAATGGGGACGCAGCCCCTCCAAACGGGGAAGTTAATCCCCTACCATATGGGACACAAGTCCCCAAAGGTACACCCGTAGGGTGCTAGCGAGCCGGTATACGCCGACCCGTGTGCACGTCTGCACGTCTTAAAGACGGTCCCAAATTGATCGATCGTTACCAATTCAGGATTTAAGGATGTCTTCTTGCCAGAGGGTCTTTGTCTGTGCCCGCGGTGATCCGACTGAGAACGGGGGTCTCTCCGGAAAAGATCTCCGGGGGCAAACCCAAGAGAGTCCCAGACTCATCGGGTCCCGCAGCTGAACAGAGGATGTCCCTCCCACCTGGGTCACCAAATGATTCACAAAAGTTACAGAAATTTAAACTCAGTAACACCAAAGTGTCATTAAGCAGACGCCTTTATTGCCACGCCGGACGCCTGGGGGATATCTCCTCCCAACACGCGCGTGCTGAAGCAAAACTTCATCCTTTATATACCTGAAAGACGTGAATATTCACACGTGTCCTGAGAAATCTCCGCCTCCTCGCTTATCTGCCACGTCTACGTAACGCTGGCGTTGCAAAACTACACTACGCGTGCGCGGGGGTCTCGGGCGGTCGTCGGTGGTCGTTTGGGGAGTTAGCCCCCTCCTTCTTTTTCCCTTTTATGGTCACAGGTCTCCTGAGGATAGTTCCTTCTCCTTGGATGTTTTCCCCTTCTGTTCTTCAGCCAAGCGGTTCCTTCTTATCATCCGTGTTTGAGCACTCCTGCTAGGACGTTTCTGTGCTCCAGGTGAAGGTATCTCCTCTGCACTCATCAATTTCTCAGTCCTTGCTCTTAACTCTTCTCCTCTTGGTTCTCTCCACCTGTCTTCTCCGTTTCTACTTGTGTTTTAATTTTCATCAGGGCTGCTTTCCTCCTGATGAACTGTTTACATATAGGTACAGTGTTGGCACTGAGGCAAATACAGCCTAAGGACTATGAGAACAGGCCGTTAAACATAATGCCACGGTTGCTAGGCTAAAGAAGTCTATACTAAAGTTAAACTAATCACGAAATCGATAACCTTCCAGAAAGTACACCTCTTCAGAAATTTGTAAAACTGACAGTTGATTAGTTACACATGCTAAAACCTTCTAATTGCTTTAGATCCTTGTTTCAGAGGGCACTAAGGGAAGGGAAGAAGTCAGTTAAAAAATAAGGGTAGGCAAATAAGGACCGCGAATGAGAGAAAAGGCGGCAGAAAATTTTAAAAGCAATGGTGATTACGGCAAAAGGAAAAATATTAAAAGGCAGGGATGGCGAACTAAAATGGAGACGTAGATAGAAAATCTAACAAGTGAAGCCACTAAGGGAATACCAGAAACAATCAAATACAAAGGGATACTGAAAAGTCGGCCAGAAAACCCTCTAACACTTAGTTTGAAGCTTTAGAAGGCGGGCATTCCTTACGGCAGCCCTGGGCAGTGCTGGGGATCGCTCCACCACGAGTGCTCCGACGGGTTAGTAAAGCACATCAGTTCATATGCAGAAAAGTCATACGTGTCATCAGATCCCCCAAGAAGGGCAGTCTTATGGTGAGGAGTTCCCGGAATTCGTTGACATAGTCCAAGCATGCGCAGTAAAATTAGGGTTAGGGTCTTTTCACCCTCAGGTGGTCGTCCACAGTCTTCCTCACGCAGTCTGCCAGTTGAACCTGGGGCTTCCTTTATCCATATCTAGTCATCGAATTAGCTCCTCGGTCTTTCGGCCTCAGGATGGCACAAGGAGGTCAATTTAACCTGGTAGCAGTGATTTCCACGGGAAGCCTAAGGAGCTTGCTTTGTGTTATCCGTGAATTTACACGGGAAGCCTAACAAGCTTGCTCACGGTCTGTTTGATCTTGTCGGGCAAGAAGTGACATGTTTAAGGTCTCAGCCAGTGATTTTACTTAAAAGAGTAAGTAAAGACGGAGAGGGGGAGACGGACAGGGAGACAGGGAGAAAGAGTAAAACAGCGATGGGCTTCAAGAGGGAGAGAGAGAAGAATTAAAAGATCCTGGCAGGGAGCCGGACAGGGCAAGACGGCAAAAGAAATGAAACTGCAGCGTGGCTCAGGGCTGACAAGGACAAAATTGCAAAACAGGGACAGTGAGCAGGATAGCGGGAGACAGAGGAAGAAAGAGACTTGTGCTGTGCTACAGGGCCGAGAAGGAAGACCTTGAACATCAGCAGATGTTCAGCCAGGCAGAGAGAGCCAGAGACTAGAGAACAGAGTGGAAGGAAGGCAAAAACGGTGGCTGGGAGCCGGACAGAGAGAGACTGCGAAAGAAAAGAGTAGCAACACGCTACATTGCAGAGGGAGGAATGGAAAAGCAGGCACAGGGAGCCAGACTGAGAGAGGCAGAGGAAGGAAAAATAGCCACAAGCTACAGAGCAGGGAGAGAGAGGACCTAAAAGATGAGGACGGGGAGCTGGTCAGAGTGAGATGGAGAAAGGAGGTATGGGCGGGGGGTGGTGGGGGGGAACCACATCAGCGTGGGAAAGAGGGGGGGGCCAGGGGAGAGGCAGTGAGGGCCCGGGATGCAGAACAGGGGCAACAGGGCCCCGAGGGCCTGGGACTCACCACAGCTTTCACTCCCTGCACTGCTGGGAGAGTTCGCCAGTTCAGACGCTTCTTCCTCCTCCTCCTCCTCTCCTCCCTTCGCCTTCTGTAACTCCTGTCGCTTGGCTGTCCTCCACCTAAGAGAATACCGGGGTGTCTTACAGCTCGTACAAGACGGGGCTCCCTACACACGTAGCCTCGCTCGTGCGCTACGCGGCCACCTTTGGTGACGCGTACAGACCCTGCATGTCGATGGTGTGGCCTGCTGTGGACTACAAAGAGGGATCCTACCTCACCTGGAGGGGCTGGCTCGCTCTTCCCTGCAGCAGGAGGCAGCTGCCGGCCGGCCGGCCTTCGGTTTCTTCTTCCTCTTTACCGTTCTCTGGCCTCTCCAGCTCTGGCCGTGGCAGCTCCCGCCCAGGGCCGGCAAGCGCTCCGCCTGTCCCTTTCTGCAGCCGTGCCACGAGGAGAGCGAGGCCGGGCAGAGACAACCCACGCGAGCCCGAGGTGGGTGCGGTCAGCGGCATCCCCCCCCAGCGCGGCCCCTGGCAGAGGGAAAGAAGCAGCAGCGACCCTTATTACCGTAGTTCCCCCCTGGCCGAAGCCTCTCCTTCCGCGGGGGCCGCCGGAGACGCCGCTCTGCCCCTGCACCGCTGCCAACGGCGTCCGCTTTCACGGAGAACCCAGTGCACGCGAGGCCCGGCTTGCCGCCTCTGCGACAGGGCCGGGGCCGGCCCGGGGCTACGGGACGGGCTTCAGGGGAGGGGCTGGAGCTGGGGGCAGCTGCGCGGGGCCAGGAGAAGCGAGCGGGGGGGGCTCTGACGAGTTGGGAGGCGCCCAGCGTCCGTGCCTGGGGGGTGTCCGCCTCCCTCCCTCCTCCCAGAGCCCCGGTAACTCCCCGGGGCTGCCCCGACCCGACTCGCCTCCAGCGGGCCGGCAGCCGGTCGCAGCGGGCGGCTCGAAGTTCCTCGCCCCGCCACCCACGGGCGGCCGGTGCGCAGGAGACGCCCCGCACCCGCCCCAGGGGCTCGCTCGCCTCACCGGTGGTTCCGGCCCTTCACGCCCGCCGGGAACTGGGCACCGCTGCGCCGCCATGCTGCTCCCGCGCGCCGCGCATGCGCCGGACGCCGGCGGCGCGCCGCAGGGGCGAGGGGCGGTGCGCGAACGCCGGGCTGCAGTAGCAGCGAGCACCCGGCGGCCGTGCCTCATTTTGCAGGGCGAGCACCCGCCCACGTTGCGCACATGGGGTGGCAACTGCGCGACCTTACCGGGAAGTAGCAAGGAGCGCGCAGGGACCGCAGAACGGCATCGCGGTTACCGGCGGCCGGCAGCGTGGGTCACTGAGGCGCCGCCGCGCATGCGCGGCTTCCGAGCTGCGGCGAGGTTCCCCACCGCGCATGCGTGCCTCCCGAGATGCGGCAGTGCGCCCATCGCGCATGCGCAGCTTCTGAGCGACGAGGTGCTGTACCGCGCATGCGCGGCTGCCGAGCTGCAGTACCTAATTTTGGTCACAGGGCGGCAGCACTGAGACCGGCGAGGAGGCACGCCACCACGCATGCCCGGGAACCCGCGTCGCAAAAACTACATCTCCCGGCATGCACTAGCAAACACAACGTGACCGCCCGGAAGACCACGCTTCCCGGCATGGCGGGGAACGAACATGGCCGAGAGCAAACCCCGTGCCTCAGGACTACGGCTCCCGCCATGCCGCGAGACGCAGCCTGTCCTGCTGGCTCACCCTGCGCGGACACCGTCTTCCACCCCCCCATCCCCGCCGAGACGCGAGCGCTCACCCGCCCTCTGCAGCGTAGTTCCGGGTGGACCCCTCCGCCGGCTCGCACACCCCTCTGCTCCGTGCCTCCGACGCGGACCCCGCCGCCCTGCCTCAGGTCGATCGGGCGGCCCCGCTCACCTTCTTTCTTGCTGCAGCCGCAGCCCGGTCAGGCCGGGCGACCGCTCCACCCTTGGCTCCCCCCGGCCCCTCCACGGCCACCGGGAGTAGGGCAGCAGCAGCACCAGCCCCTCCCCCGGCAGCCACCCCTGTGCAGGGAGCGTCCGTCCCCACCGGCCTCACCGCCCGCAGCTGGGGCTCCTCCAGCCCCGGCCCACAGCTGGAGCCCAGCTGGAACAGGGGGCCAGCGCCCGACCCCCACCCCAGGGCATCCCCTCCTGCCCCGAGCTCCGGCACAGCCCCTCACCCGGGGCAAAGCGAGGGCGAACGCAGCCGCGAGGGCAAAGGAGGCGGCGCATGACAAGGCCCGGGAGCGGGGCTGCCCCGGGGCTCGGGGCCTGCCCCGGGGACACCCCGCCAGTCCTTCCCGGAGCCGCGCTCCTCGGTGCGGCAGGGAACAGGCGGGCGGGCGGGCGGCTCCCGGAGCCATGGGCTGCTGGGCAGGGGGAGGCCGCCGAAAACGAGGTGTGAGGCACGGGACGCTACAAGAGAGGAGACCGGGGGCAGGGAGTCAGACCAGGAGAGAGGGAGAGACAAAAAAGTGGCAACCGAGCCGAAAGGAGGAATGAAACAATGGGGAGCCAGGACAGTGAAACACGGAGGTAAGGGGCGGGGAACACTGCCAAAACAACCCCCATATCTGCACCGTACAGGGAGCTGGGGAAAAAAGAGAGCTGGAGAGCAACAAGAAGAGCAATGAGCATGGAAAGAAGGGGGTGCATGGGTGGTGGGAGTCCAAAATAGGGTCATCAGGGAGCCAGAGACGGTGAGATGGAGAACGGACAAAAGCGACAGGCGCTGCAGGGGGGAGAGGGAGGAATGAATGAGCAGGGACAGCCAGCCAGCCAGCGACGGAGAAAGGCAAGAGACCGCACGGGCGACAGCGCGGAGAGGGAGGAATTAAAAGCGAGGGACAGATTGCTGGGAAAGCAGAGGCAGAGAATGGAACAGAATCAGAGCGTGCTACAGGGCCAACAAGGAAGAAACAGGGACAGGGAGCCAGGGAAAGAAAAAGTACTGAGGAGCTACAAGACAGACAGGGAGAAATGAAAAAACAGGGTTCCGGAGCCCGGCAGAGAGAGAGCTGGTGAAAGAAAACGATAGCAGTAGGCTACAGGGAGGAGAGGAAGGAATGAAAAGATAGGGACGGGAAGCCAGGCGCAGAGAGAACCATGCCTCTGTGCTCTGAATGAGAGGCCTGTCTGGAAATAGAAAGTGCAGATACTAAATTTAATAAAGTAACAGCGAATACGATAGAGATGAGACTTGACCAAGTGTAGCACAAAATGTAAGATACACTACCCTGCTCCGTCAACGACTGTGGCCTAGCATCTAATGGCAGGCTTAGTTTCTGTTTCCCAAGGAGAGTAGCACAAAAACATAATTTTCCTATTATACAAATATTTTACCAGACTATGCAAAGAAAGTAACAACAATTGCCTTACAGATCTACATGAATACATAACAGTAGCAGGAAATTGCTAGAGTACAAAACACTCAGCCTTCAAAGTCCACAGAAAGACATTAGGTCTTGTAAATCATCGGTTCTAAGGACCCTGCTGCTACCACATCACCGCAACATGTGACTCACAGCGTATTTCTTTCTTTCTAGGTTTAAGGAATTCCTTCATTTTGGGGATTTATTTGTTGGGGGGTTGTGAAGAAGGAAGCTCCTTAGCCGTGTTTTTCTTAAATCTGGCATATTAACTATTATGGCATGCTGTAATGATCACAGATTTGATATGTTTTCCTGGAAACCAAGTTGAATGCAGAAACAAACTCAAAGACCCAAGCACAGAAAGTGAGCTAGGATCCTGGCGTACAAGCTGGTGTAGACAAAAATCTTACAGAAGATTAACTGAAAAGTCCTCATTCTGCAAATGCTTATACACTTATCAATCCATTACTTGAGTCCACTAGCTTCGTATACAGTAAAGCCTGTGAGAGTAAACATTGTGGTCTGCTTGGTAGATTCATCTGTGACTCCACTCATTGCATACTTAATATTTTCCCCTTCTGTCAGAAGGAGTCGTTTTACCAAATGAAGTTAACGTTGTTCATGATCGCTTTTATGGGAAACTGGCAAAAAAAGAGTTTTCCTTAGGGTGAAAGAGCGAAAATGTTGTGTTGCCAAAAGAACAAATTCAGGATTCAAATGCAAGTCCGCTCGCCCTAAGAAGTTAACACTTCTTCTCCTATAACAATTCCCCACACAGAGCTCTAGCGAATGAGGACCTTATTTTGCTAGTTCTTGGATTTTGCCCACAGTCTGGACCAAACAAAATCTCTCCTCAAGGTTAACTCACTGAGCGACGTCATTCCACAGCTGACAAGACACTAGGTGTTTGAGGAGGTCGGGGGTGATTAGGAGTTTGGTTTTGGTTTGAAATTTTTTTACTCCCCAATTGCAGTTACAAATTCAGAAAAAAAAAAGAAATATAGGAACACACTCACATAAAACTTTCCTCGCGTTTGGTTCCTTCCACAGTATTCGTCATGCATTCAAAATCAAGGTGCATTGCTGTACAAAGCAATGTATCACTTCTCTACGTTATTCACAGGCAACACAGAAGTTAAAATTCAACGCAAGAGTTCTGCAAGGACACAAAAGGGAAAAAACACGTGCCATCTAGTTTCCTGCCCACTGAGAAATTGGAAAGCAGCTTAAAAAAGGCAAGACGTACAAAAAAAGATCCCCGGCATTAAGGACTCTATTGTCTTGGTTAATATTGGTAACTATTGCTTGGATTTCTTTGTAAAAAGAAACACAAAGGGATTAGACTATAATCAATGAGAATTAAGCCAGCACCGCAAAAACCCAAACAAACCCAACACATAAACAACATTAACTCCTCAAAAATACCTTCCAAACATTTCTTTAGAATAAAAACAGGGAACATGCAGTTACTGGAGACTTCAATATTTATGTCTTTCTGTGACTCTCCACACCTACATTTGGGGAGAAGACTATAAAACAAGTTCACAGTGCATGAGGTCTTTTAAACTAAAAAAGGGATTAAACTTATGAGAAGTATTTTACTTCTAGAGCTTCACTTGTTCTCTTTGCATTATCATGGGACCCACAGAAGCAAGCCTAGAAAACTTGTGGAAAATTAGTTACATGAATTATGAAGAGGGCCAAGAATCTCTCAATTTTAAACCTACCTCGGGCAAACGATTCTGCCAGCAACTTTTCCAGACTCTGGGATTTTCCTGCTTTCCGTATTTCTGAAAAGATGGTGGGGGAAGCTACCATGCTTGTATAACCTTTGAAGCTGTTAGCATTTCTGCAAAACATGAAACGTTCTTACAGACTGAGCATGCAACAGGGAAAGTTTTACAGACATCCCTTTGTTCTACGCACAACGCCATACTTGTCTCAAAACTGGTAGCCAAGGAGGGAAGGTTTTGAACTCTTTTACATTTACCTGAATTGTACTGCATAAATATGATGTCTTTTTTTAAGTGCTGCAAATTCCTCTTCATTTTCTGGGACTGCTTCATATGAATATAGACCATGTTTTAATCAGGCATTGCTACCTAACAATTCCAGACACTTGCTAGCTCATTGCTTGACAAATGCACGTACTCTGAATACTGCAGATGTCAAGTGTGGCGTGAAGTTTGGTGTCCATCATGACAGGCCACAATTTAATCATAATAGAAGGCAACCAAATCTGTGCAGAACGTACTACAGGTTTTCACTTTGCAAATCATAATAGTTTTGGTATTTCCTTGAATGCTCAGCTCTTTATGACAAATGACTATGGATGGACAAAAAAAACCAAACCAAAAAACCCAATCACAAAAATTTTCTCCCAAGCTTCTTGATTCTAAAACAAATCTAAAAATTACAATGTGCCCTAAACCAAACCCTGAACTCACAAAGAAAGCAAAGAACAAATATGAGCTGCATTATAAAAATCTCAATTTTTATGCCAGTCTCATGATTACAGTAGGCACTGTATGGACGGTCCCATATCTTCCCGCACAAGGAAGAAAACTGCCTCTAGGACTGTCCCTACAGCTTTACAAGCCCCACTCCGAGAGGCAGTGGGACCTGATGGAGGAACAATGATGATTAAGGTGCCCTTTTCCACCACTGATCTAGGAGAATGGAGAAAAGTTGCAAGAGACTAGAGAAGCGACCCAGTGAGTGTTACTAAGCATTTTCAGTTCATGGTAAAACAACATAATGCAGACTGGAAAGGTATACAGTTGCTCTTAGA
Organism: Phaethon aethereus; assembly: GCF_964289735.1. NCBI lineage: Eukaryota > Metazoa > Chordata > Aves > Phaethontiformes > Phaethontidae > Phaethon > Phaethon aethereus. Next base: position 243,668 of record NC_138605.1, read on the forward strand.
GTATATGACAGAAACAGAAAAGCAATTAATTTTGAAAACAGCAGAGAATTTAGCTGAAGACCATTACAAGATCACGGGGGGGGATGTCAAAGAATATTTCCCCTCCGAGACCCAAAATGGGACGCTAATAAATCTGCCCATATGGAGAGGCTACAGGAATATCAAGAATGGATTTTGAAGGGAATGGAAAGGGCTATTCCCAAAACCACAAACTGGTCAGCTCTATATGCAGTTAAACAAGGTCCTTCTGAGTCCCCATCCGAGTTCCTGGATCGATTGAGGGATGTAATGCGCCGTAGCACACCGCTGGATCCTGGGTCAGAGGTAGGAATACAACAAATAGTCTCCCTGTTCTTGGGTCAGTCTATGGGGGACATTAGGCACAAACTCCAGAAGCTGCGCCCTACAGAAGGTAGAAATCTGGAAGTGTTGCTGGGTGAAGCGTGGAGAGTATTTAGTAATAGAGAGGAAGAATATAGACAAGGGCAAAAAGGAAGGATAGCAGTTGTCAGGGAAGAGGAGGAAGGGAGGCCTAGACGAGAACCATCTTGATTAGGTAAGGATCAATGTGCGTTGTGTAAGAAATTTGGTCATTGGAAAGGAGGGTGTCCAAGAAACAAGGCAAAGAGGCGAAGCCACCAGACAGGAAGAATAGTAGCCCATGTGAAAAAGGATTGACAGGGACCTGGGGAATCTACCCTAGCAGATCCACTGGTTATAATGAGGCTGGGGAAGGAAGAACAAGAAGTAGAATTTTTGGTTGACACAGGGGCAACATACTCGGTTTTAAATCAAGCCTTGATGCCCCTGGGAAACGACTATATCATGGTAAAAGGAGCGACTGGCCAAAGTGAAAAGGCATATTTTTGTAAACCTTTGAAGTATAAATTGGGAAAACAATGGGGTATCCACAAATTCCTACATAGGCCCAACTCCCCAAAGCCACTTTTGGGAAGAGATTTGTTAGAACAATTGGGTGCAAAAATTACATGTGAAAAAGGAGAAATTACTCTGGAAGTAAAAGATCAGCAATATATCCAGATACTGAGTCTATTCTTAACCAGTCTGCCCGCAGAAGGGAAGGTAAGGAAGGAATTCGGCCAGTGATTGGAAGATTTTTATAAATAGGATTACTGAAAAACTGTGAGTCTGATTTCAACACCCCTGTATTACCTGTTCGTAAACCTGACGGGTTGTATAGTGTGGTCCAGGATCTACGGGCCGTAAATAAAATAACTGAGGACCTTTACCCCGTAGTAGCAAATCCATATACCCTGTTGACCGTATTAACAGCTGAACTAACTTGGTTTACTGTTTTAGATCTGAAGGATGCCTTCTTTTGCCTCCCTCCCCATGAAGCCAGCCAAAAATGATTTGCATTTGAATGGGAATACCCCAAAAGTGGTCGCAAGACTCAGCTCACTTGGACGGTGTTGCCACAAGGATTTACGAACAGTCTACCATCTTTGGCAATGAGCTCGCAAAAGACTTGGAATCTTGGGAAATACCGTCTGGAGAAAGGAAACTGTTACGATACGATTGTATGATCTGGACGGGCAAAGAGAGCACACGAGCCTTTGAGCTACTAAAGAAAGCTTTGGTGTCGGCTCCGGCCTTAGAGCTCCCCGATGTGAGTAAACCGTTTTTTTCTCTTTTCCCACGAGAAACAGGGAATTGCTCTGGGAATATTAGCACAAGATCTGGGCCCCTATCGACGAGCAGTTACCTACTTTTCCAAACAGACGCAACTGCGAAGGGTTGGCCTGGATGCTTGAGAGCAATTACAGCTGTAATATTGAATGTACAAGAAGCCCGAAAATTTACTCTGGGCCAGAAGATGACTGTTTTAGTGTCTCACACAGTGTCCGCAGTGCTGGACGCAAAGGGTGGGCACTGGCTTTCTCCACAAAGATCCCTGAGATATCAGGCTATACTGATAGAACAGGATGATGTGGAGGTCGTAGTTACTAACATTGTCAACCCAGCTTCTTTCCTTAGTGGAAACACGGGAGAACCAGCGCATCATGACTCTTTGGAGACTATTGAAACAACGTACGCAAACCGACCAGATCTAAAAGACAACCCTATGGAAAGCGGAGAAAACTGGTTCACAGGTGGAAGCAGCTATGTCCTGAGTGGTAAAAGACACATGGGATATGCCATTACCACTAGTCAAGAAATAATAGACCTTTGCCCATAAATACCTCTGCACAGAGCGCAGAAATAATTGCTCTGACCCGAGCCTTGGAAGTGGCTCAAGGCAAAGTTGTGAATATTTATACAGACTCAAGATATGCCTTCGGAGTTGTGCACGTGCATGGAACAATCTAGGAGGAAAGAGGGTTACTGAGCTCTCAAGGGAAAACTATTAAGCATGCAAAAGAGATTTTGAGACTCTTGAAAGCAGTCCAACTTGCTGAGAAGGTGGCGATTATGCATATTAAGGCTCACCGGAAAGTGAGCTCGGAATTGGAGAGAGGAAGTGAGCTGGTGGACAGAGAGGCAAAACAGGTAGCTAAAACAGAGATAAAAACAGAAGGAGCTTTAGTCCCTGACGGCGAATCTCCCTAGAAGGTAAGCCAAAATATACCGAGGAAGATCAAAACCTTATCACAGATCTGGAAGGGTCATATAACAAAGAAGGGTGGGCTTATACCCCACAAGGAAAAGTGGTTATTCCCTCCTGCCTAATATGGCATTTGGTAAGGGAAGAACATAGGAAAAGGCATTGGGAGATGGAGACTCTATATAAACATTTAATTAGAGAAAGTGTGGCCAGAAATTTGTATACTATGGTGAGACAGGTAACTCAACAACGTGATCTTTGCCTCCAAACTAATCCCAAGAATACCGCCAAGCCAGAAATGGGCCAGATTGGGAAAGACAATGGGCCTGGGCAATAATGACAGATTGATTTTATAGAACTTCCAAGAAAAGGGGGGTATCGATATTTATTGGTATTAACTGATACCTTTTCAGGTTGGCCAGAGGCATTCCCAACCAGAACAGCTAAAGCTCGGGAGACAGCTAAAGCATTGATACAAGAGATAATACCACATTTTGGAGTTCCAGCAACTATATCCTCTGACAGAGGACCACATTTTGTCTCTATTGATCCAGCATTTCAGTTACTTAATTATATTGGCCTCCCGGTTCTGCTAGGGACAGGGTGGTACTGGTTGTGTGGTACAGCAGCTCGGAAAACTTTACCTCTGAGGTGGTGGGGAGCATGTACTTTGGACACCCTGGTTCCCAACATCACTATTATTGATAAAACAACACAGAATCCCGTGAGAAGAAACTGAAGGGTGAGTAAGCCCTTAATAGAAAAGCTGACACGCTATCATAGCTTTGTGCGGTGGCTAATCCCATTTCTGGGGGTTAGCGAGTTAGAAAAAGCTATAATAAACATCTCGGCTGTAATAGAGATAATTGAGAATAAAACTATAGATGCCATCAGGAAACTCCAAGAAGAAACTACTAGTTTATCGAAAATAGTATCACAAAATCGTATGGCTCTAGATTTAATATTAGCCTCACAGGCAGGGGTGTGCACAGTAATCAATGTCAGCTGTTGCATGTATGTAGACCAAAGTGGGTGAATATCTGCTGACTTACGGGAGATCAGAGAACAAGCAAAAATCCTACGTGAAGTAACTCAAGATGACACCTTTTGGGGGTTTTCTGAGCTGTGGGAAAGTTAACCTCTTGGTTTACCAAACCTATCATGGTTAAAACGATTATTTGTTACTTGAATAATTATTGTGGTTCTATCCATAGCGCTTTGTGTTATAGTTCGATGTGCCCTGTGGTGTTTCCGGAACACAGGGGACTCCTACAGCGGATGGAAGAGGAACCAGTTACGACGCAGGCTTGAGTCTTACCAGTATTTTGAAAAGATGCTGGATAAGGATGTGATAAATGATTTAGTCCCAAACAGGATTCCAATTCAAATTTACAATTTATTAAGCGAATAGAGGCAAGCAAACAGCGCTGGGTGCTCCGGGAGTCTCCGCTCCACCAAGATGCACGCGGTACAGTTACTGTTCTTGGTTTATATCCTGTCTGCTAATACGTATTCATGAATAGGCGTGTCTTCTTCGGCGCATGCCCTCTTCTCATTCTAGAGTCTTGTCAAATCTTCCTCGGTGTGCCCCCAGGATGACCCCAAACTTTATGCATGCACTTTACAAGTTTCTCTTTACACAATACTATGCGGTCAGTGGTCAAACTGGTTTGAGCTGATATACCAGCAAAGTAGTTTAACTTTCTTCTGTAAAATACCCCTTTTTATGGTGCAGGAGAAATCCATAAAAGTACAGAAGATTACACTTCATCACACGAATCAGATGAACATATTTCACAATCCCCCATCTTCTTCTTTGCAGTATTGATTCGTGTTTTCATTTCCAATTGAGTACTGCAGATATCTGCATTCCTTGTATAACCGAGTAGATTAATCTAGTAACAATCCCCCACATATCCCCAGTACAACTATCCCGATTTTAGTAAGCCAATCACCACCCATAAAATCTCCCCCAAATCCTCCTAGATTGACTCCTTTCCAAGTTTGTCTCTCAGGAGGCCATTCGTTATACACCTGGCTCTCCCTGATTTATGGGTAACAGGAAAAAAACCTAGGTTTTATTGTTCCAATTCCTTGGCAAATATGATTACAGGTACAGGCTGTACAATTAGAAAAGGTCCTCACTTTTTCCATTTTTCTGGGGTAAACCCCAGCTGGACTTGTTCCAATATTGACTACAGTTATTTGCCGTAGTCAGAGTCAAGGAACTCACCCCAAGTAGAACTAGAAGAGGTCCGGTCAGGGCCATAGTGGTCGGCGGTCACAGCCCGAAGGGGTTGCAGCCCTTGGCAGGCCCTTTTTAAGCCGCAATACCAGTTCCCCTCCGGTCTTGCCCTCTCCTTTCCTTTAAGGGGGTGCTTTCTTAGTACCCAAATTAATTGAGCACTGCTTGTGAAGGCCAGAGCTTTGCTAGATCAGTGGTTTGTCCAGACCTGAGCACTTGCCCGAGCCTGGCGATCCTCTTTATTTGCAAGGCTTTATGGCTACAGAAAACTGCCAGTTAGCCTGCAACACTAATCTTACAAATACACACCACCTTCTACACAAAGGACAAATTCTAGTTCCAGCTCCTTTTTCCTGTTCTTCTTTTGCCAACAACTCCTTCCGATTATACTCGTTTGGAGTACCCATTGTTGTTTCCTATTACCCTTTCCCATTGTTTTCCAAACTTGGGGATTACTTATATTGCTCTCCATAGCTTCCCATGGCCATCGTTCACCTTGATTTGTTCCACCACAAACGTAACAATTAGCTATATTCAATGTTTTCAGCAATGTTTTCAGCAAGATTTACAAATAGATTTTTAGCAACTGTGGGAATTTCATGTTTCACTCCTGTTTCTATTACAGGAGTAGCCGCAATAAAATTCCCACAGCAATTGAGTCAGATGTGACTTTCCACTCCTTCACTGGACCTTTCACTCGTGACACATGTGTCCATCCTTTTTCAGCAGTTCTCACAGCTGTTTCTGTAGTTAATAAAACAAGGAAAGGTCCTTCCCAGAGGGGAGATAGGTTTCCTTCTTTCCATGTTTTGGTCAGAATTTTATCTCCTGGTTCTAACTGATGAATTGCAAATCCTAAAGGTGGTGTTTGGGCCACCATCCCAATCTCTCTTAATTCTTTTAATCTTTTTCCAAGGGTAATTATATATTGTTGGATACTATGATGCTCAATTACATTGTTCCCCAGAGGCATTCCTTGAAAATAAGGCACGCCATATAACATTTCATATGGCGATAATCCAGTCTCACTGTATGGTTTAGTTCTTACGTTTAGAAGTGCCAGTGGTAAACATTTCGTCCAGGGCATTTGCGTCTCAATCATTAATTTAGCCAATTGTTGTTTTATTGTTTGATTCATTCTTTCTACCTTCCCCGAGCTTTGTGGGTGCCACGGAGTGTGGTATTCCCACTGAATACCTAATGATTGACATAATAGTTTTATTATTTTAGAAGTAAAATGTGTGCCCTGGTCAGAATCAATGTACTGGATTATCCCATATCTAGGTATCAGATGTTCCAATAAAATTTTTACCACCATCTGTGCCGTAGCTCGTGCTACAGGGTACGCTTCTACCCACTGTGTTAAATGATCTACTATTACCAATAAATATTTTATCCTCCCTACCTTAGGCAGTGCAGTGAAATCGACTTTCTCAAAAGGTCTGTAAGCTGTTTTTCTCCCTCCCGTGGCTGCTTGTCCAAACACTGTCTTATTTACCTTTTGACAGGTTAAGCAACCTTGTGTAATTTGCTTTGCTATTTCAAAAATTCCAATACCACCAAATTGTTTAAGAAAATGATCACTTAACGCTTTTGTACCCCAATGTGTTTGCACACGCAAACGTTCTAATATTCGCCTGGTGTAGGCTTTTGGCAACATTTCTCGCCCATCGGGCAGTGTCCATTTTCCTTGTTCTAATTTAGCTCCTATTTTCTCCAATTTTGTTTGTTCTTGTGGGGCAAACTTCTTCTCTCTTTCCTCTCGTCCTTCTTTGCTGGTGTCCTCCTTTGTTTGTATGACATTAATTTTGGCAACTTTAGTCCTCAAGGCTGCTTCCTGGGCCTCTTTATCTGCTAAGTTATTTCCTCTCGTTCGGTAATCTAATCCCTTTTGGTGTCCCCTCACATGTACCACTGCTATCTCCTTTGGTTCTCTTAAAGCCTTTAAAATTTTTACTATTAATTCTTGATGTATTAAATTCCTCCCTTGAGTATTAATCAAACCTCTTTCTTCCCAAATTTTTCCAAAAGAGTGGACCACCTCATATGCGTATTTAGAATCTGTAAATATAGCCCCACTTCTTCCTTTTAATAATCCCAGGGCCCTACATAGGGCATACAGCTCACAAGCCTGAGCTGACCATGATGGACTCAGAGGTCCTGATTCCACAAGTTCTAAGTCCTTATTAATTATTGCATATCCCGATTTTCTCTTCCCTTCTACCACTCAGGAGGAGCCATCTCTGAACAGCGCTTCTCCATTTTCCAACTCAGCATCTCTTAAATCTGGTCTCACCTTAGTCTGGGTCTCAATTACCTCTAAACAGTTATGTTGTAATTCCTCTGATGGTTCTCCAAACAAAAATTGTGCTGGACTCTGAGCAGAAGTCACGCTTAGTTCTAAGTCGGGGGAGTCTATTAGTATTGCTTCGTACTTTAGAATCCGGCTGTCCATTAACCATTTTTCCGCTTTTTGTTGTGAAACATTTCTGACATTGTGTGGGGTATACACTTTTAAAGGAGCACTGAAGGTAATCTTCCTAACTTCTTCTATTAATAATGCTGTAGCAACCAAAGCTTGGAGACAAGCAGGCCATCCTCTGCTTACTGGATCAAGTAACTTAGAACAATACCCCACGGGTTTTTTGATTCCTGCCCAGTCTTGAGTAAGAACTCCGTATGCTGTCTGGCTTGATGTATTCACAAAGAGAGAGAAAGGTTTTTCTAGATCTGGGAGGCTCAATACAGGTGCTTGTATTAATGCCTTTTTTACTTCCTCACATCTCTGATTGTCTTCAATAAGCCATTTAAGTTGGTTATTAGTTAATTTTTCATATAGGAATTTTACTTTTTCACTATAATTTTCAAGCCATGGTCTACAATATCCTAATAATCCCAGTATTTGCCTAATTTCCGTTTTAGCTTGTGGGGGTCTTAAGGATGGAATCCCAGATACCCTATCAGGATCTAACTTCTTCCTTCCCTTACTCAGCCAATGTCCTAAGTATTTTACTTCTTGTTCTACAAACTGCAGCTTTGATCGGGACACCTTTAATCCCTTTTCCCCTAGAAAATTTAACAATTTAATGGTGGCTTTTCGGATCCCCTCTTCAGTTTCTCCTGCTACTAATAAATCGTCCACATATTGCAATAATTTTACCTCCTTAGGTATTGTGAAATCTTGTAGAATTTTCTCTAAAGTTTGTCCAGATAGATTTGGTGACTCTGTAAACCCTTGTGGTAACACAGTCCATCTTAATGGTTGTTTTCGTCCTGTTTCGGGGTCCTCCCACTCAAAGGCAAAATAATCTCCGGATCCCTCATCCAGAGATGTGGAGTAATCGCTGAGGGGTACTTTGGAAATTTACCCTCTAAGAACAGCCTTGAAACCAGGTGGAACGTAGCACTCATGTACAACGGGTCTGTGCCATGGAGACTCCCTGAACGGCCTTGGATGTTGGCAACATCAGGGGCGCCTGGTGTGCTGACTCTGGGAGAGATTACATGGAGGCTGGAGCGGAGTGGAGACCTCGCGGCCACGCTCTGTGAACCGGGGAGTTTAGGGATGCACAGGATGTACATTGATAAGCTGCGCTTACAATGTCCTGGGCCAAAGACCTGTCAACTTTGATGAAGTGCTGTCCTTAGAGTGAACTTTGCTAATTATAATATCATTATAATACTAAAACGCACACCCCTCCCAAAAGCTACCACCCCCCCAAGGTGCGACCCCTCCTCAACGAGTGTGCGCACTGAATTTTTCCTAGTCTGTACCTTTAAACGCGAAGCGAGAGAATTCTGCACCAATCCTGATAAAGGTATGTATGACTAGAGTCACTCAAGCTCCACCTGCAAAGTAAAACACTATAAAATAATGTTTTAAGAGCTGGATGTTAGGGAAGATACCATCGTTGTGTACCACTCTAACTTCTGGGATCAGTCGACGGGCTGAGCCTCTCTTCCCCCCCATCGGGACGCCGTTGGGCAAGATTTGAACCCTTGGTCATACCAAGTGCCTTCCCGGGAAACTTAGAAATCTCTATATAGAGTCACTTTACATCTTTTAAGGCGTTTATAGCCAAGTAGTGTCCCTCGTAGTTTTAGCATTTGCACGTGCTTTATAGGTAGTGAATTTATCACCGGCAATCCAAAGAACCTGTATATCTGTTGCTTCAATAAATCGCACTATTGATTGACTCAGCCGTGTGTTCAATAAATCGCACTATTGATTGACTCAGCCGTGTGTGGTCCCTGAACGCGACCGTACCTCTGAGTGCGGCCGTGTTCGTTCAGGAGGTGTCCGGCTGAGCAGGTAGTGTGATGTTAGTAGTGCATCCGGACCCGTGATAGTCCAACAAAGGTGTTGGGCGCGACCGGACTACTAACGCTGACTTTGGGCATCACTCAGAACCTAAGCTCAGCCGCCCCCAGTCCCTCTGATATCTGAGGATTGACTGGAAAGCAAGGGGGTTTAGTTTCTGCCAAATTGCTCTGCCTCTTAACGCAACAGAAAAAATTGGCGTCACGGACAGGATTGCCATGGATAAATTGCTGCAAAACCACAAATGTGCCCCTTCCCAGGCTGGGAAGGAGTGGGCTCAAAAGTTTTGGAAAGATGAAAAGAAAGTGGTAGAACGTATTGAGCAGTGTCAGGCCGCGCAAAACACTGGAAAAAAAAAGGGTAAAGATGTAATTTGTGCGGTGTTGGGAGCCTGTTTGTCTTGTGCTCAGCAAGAAGCTAAAGAAACTCCTGCTCCCAAACTAGTTTCCGATGCAGAATATACTGCCTTAAAATCGGAAAATGAGGTGTTAAAGTCATCATTAGCCTTTGAGAGGGAGACAGGAAAAAAACTGGGAATCAGAGTTGATAAACTTGTAAGCGAGAACGATCATCTAAAACAAATGCTAGAAATTAAAGAACAATTGCTGGAAAGGGTTAATCGTCTGTTAGATAAAATGCAACCTTCTGCTCCAGTTAGGCAGGTTCGTAGATTAATGTGTAGTACAAACCCTGAAAACTGGGATGGCGATATTAGGTTTGATAGTGATGATGACGAGGAGGAAGAGACCTCCGATTCTGAATCTCAATTGATTTCTTTGAGACCTTTGGTTAAAACTGAGGCTGTTGTTGATGACAATGACGAAGTCCGCACTACTGTGCGAACGATCCCGTGGTCACCAGCAGAGCTGATAAAAATACAAGAGAAATTCTCGAGGCGGTCAGGAGAATCAGAAGTCGAGTATGTGTGGCGAGTTTCTCTTGAAGGAGGAGACCGAATTATGTTAAGTGAGGAAGAAGCAGGAGGCTTTTGGGGACCAGGAGTATTTTTAACTGTTAGGCCAGGAGACCATAGTTACTCCTGAACTGCACGAGCTGCATACTGGGCAGGTGGCATAGGTCCCCAGGAGAGAGGAGAACCACTGGAAATTAAAACCACCAGCTATTGCGATCTGGCCACAGCAGTACAGAAAGCAGCCTGCATTCAGGCAATATATGAGAGAGATGAATTAAGGAAATCCCCGATGCTAGCCCCTATTGATCCAGCCCGATTAACCTCTCTTATTCGTGGCCTCCCTGATGGTCTCAAGATGTTTGTAGCAAATACCCAGGATCGCATACAAGCTGCTAGTATAAAGGCTAATCGCGGTCGTGGACGAAATGGGCACACCCCCATACCCACCTGGAGTGAATTTGTACAAGACATAGACAGGTACGGACGCCGAATGGGCTGGGTCGGTTCGTCCAGTACAAAGTCCTCAGATCATGCCTGGCGAGTTCGCCAAGTCCACGTTCAAAACCCCAAATACCCTAAATTCAATGAGAGATTTAAATCTAGTAAAGAATGGGGTGAATTGTGGCGTAAAGCCATAGATTTGGGTGTACCCCGACAAATCTTGCGGGGCGCCTCTATAGAGGATCTCCGTACACTAGTCCAATCCCTGGGTAAGAGGAATAACCCAACAGGGGAGAAATGCCTCGCTGGGAAACCCCCAAACCATAAAGAGAGTGTACCTTCTGCACCAGTATGTAATCCAACTGACAGGGCAGAAGTGCAGCAAAAAAACTTCTATCCCCGGGGAGGGCAGTGAGCCACCCTGCTCGGCGGGTCTTAGCAATTCAACGGCTCTCTAATGAACACTCTGACCCTATAATTGCCATTCCCGTTGGACCCCGGAAAATATTGGTAAACTTTCTCATCGACACCGGGGCCCAAATGGCAGTAATCACCCATGAAACAGCACAAACCCTGGGCATAAAAGCTGGACGACGCAGGGTTCAATTCACCGGAATCGATGGTGTGGAAAAGGAGGGCCCCACTGCGAGAATTTCACTCTGGCTGCCAGAGGAACGTAAATTAACTCGGGCAGAAGTACTAGCTGGTGCTGCATACACTAATATTTTAGGATTTGACATATTGCGTGGGCGGATGTGGAAACTCCCAGATGGGACTGTGTGGAGTTTTGCAAGAAATAAAAAGGAATCAGGCACTGTGAAACTGAGCCTGTTACAAACATCTATACCCTTACCCCCCTCTAAAATCACTAATGTTCGGCAATATCCTTTGCCAGCAGCAGCACTTATGGGAATTGACAGGGTGGTGACAGAATTAGAAGAAAGAGGCATTATTAAACAAACTCATTCGCCATACAATTCACCGGTGTGGCCAGTAAAGAAACCGACCGGGCAGTGGCGTTTTATGGTAGATTACCGCCAGTTAAATGCTAATACGGCACCTTTGACTGCTGCAGTTCCAAACATGGCAGAAATAGTGACATTGATACAAGGCGCTGCCCATCCTTGGATGGCTGCCTTGGATGTCAAAGATATGTTTTTCATGATCCCTCTCCTTGAACAGGACAAAGCACAGTTTGCTTTCACATGGAAAGGGATCCAATACACTTTTAACAGGCTTCCACAAGGATATAAACATTCCCCCACAATTGCCCACAATGCTTTGGCTAAAATCTTAGCAGAAATTCCTGTTTCATCTGATAGCACAGTATATCAGTACATCGATGACATTCTGATAGGGGGAAAAAGCCAAGAGAGTGTAAGAGACACCATGGAAATCATTCGGAAAACACTGCTCGATTTAGGATTAGAAATTCCAGGCGCAAAGTGTCAGGGACCAGCACAGGAAGTTAAATTCCTGGGAGTCTGGTGGGTTAATGGAGCTGCTTCTATTCCTCAGGATACCCTGGGAAAAATAGAGTCTGGACAAAGGCCATCTAGTGTAAAGGAATTACAACAAGTTTTGGGAACCCTAAGTTATTGGCGCAAACACATTCTAATTAAGGAGCTGAGGTTATTCCAACAACTTGGTCCCACACATCCAACTGACCCTATTTATGTGGAATGGGGGTTCAGTGAACATGGCTCTCATTGTAACCTATGGCAAAAGGGGCCAGAAGGACCGGAAAGGCCACTAGAATTTACATCTCACTCTTTCAGCGATACTGAAAGGAGATATTCAGATCTTGAGAAGGGTTTACTGTCGCTAGTGCGAGCAGTGAAACAAACAGAACAAATAAGGAGAGAACAAAGCGTGATTATTCGAGGACCCTTCCGCCTCCTGGACATAGTACGTAAAGGGACAATACCACCTGCTGGTATGGCTCAGAAACCCACAGTTTGTAAATGGTATGCATACCTAGAGGGCATTAATGAAATTATGCCAATTACTGAAGGTAATATTAAAATATCTAAACTACAAAAAGACATAGGTAGTACCCTGTTGTTCCAGGCTCCGCCAAACAAACCATCCCCAATTCAGGAAGCACCTCCTCTAAAGGAAGACAGTGATCTAACAGGACTATGGTTTACTGATGCATCATCCCATAGGGAGAACAACAAGTGGAAGTACACGGCTGTAGCACTGGAAGTGGTAACAGGAGAAAAATTGATTGAAACCGGTGAAGGCAGTGCACAAGTAGGGGAACTTAGAGCAGTTCTATTAGCTGCGCAACACGGTGCTAGCCATATCTACACTGATTCATATGCTGTTTTTAAAGGAGCCACTGAATGGATTGGCCACTGGGCGGTCAATGATTGGCAAGTGAACAGGGTTCCAGTCTGGCAAACGGATAGTTGGAAACAACTGTTAGAAACAGGAAAACAGCGGACACTATGTGTGGGCTGGGTAAAAGGACATGATCAATCAAACTCTATTACTGCTCAATTCAACCAACGGGTAGACAGCCTTACGCGGTTGCAACAAATTGATGTTGCAGATAATAACCAAGAGTGGGAACGTTTACTTGAATGGTTGCATGTTAAGCGTGGCCACACCGGATGAGCTGATTTATACCGGGAAGGTATAGCCCGAGGATGGCCCATATCAGTTAAACTATGTGAACAAGTAGTGACGGCCTGTTCACAATGTCGTTTACGGCTTAATAAAGACCATCCGAGTAAGGCGCCCCCCCTACACATTCGTGACAGGAAGACATTATGGCTCTCCTGGCAGATTGATTACATCGGCCCATAGCGACCGTCATGTGGGAAAAAATACGTTCTGGTGGGAGTAGAGGTTATATCTGGTCTCACCATGGCTGCTGACTTCACGTCAGCCACCGGAGAAAACACGGTGAAGGGCCTTAAGGGATGGTTCAGGCCACTTCCCCTGCCAGAAGAAATTCGAAGTGATAACGGCTCACACTTTACAGCTGCCGTGGTACAAAGTTGGGCCAAAGAGGAAGGGATTCGGTGGGTATTCCACACTCCCTACTATCCTCAGGCTAATGGCACTGTCGAGCGCACCAATGCATTGGTCAAGCGTTTCGCAAAAACTCGTGAATCTGGATGGCATTTACGATTGTATGATGCCATCTACCAACTGAATAATCGATGGAGCGGAGATGGCTGCCCCAAAATGAAAGCCTTCTGTGTATCTGCCGATACAATCACCCCAAAGGTTCATACTAAACCAGGAGACTATCCCACAGGATTTTACACCGGACAACCTGTGCTAGTGAAAATGCCCCAGATTGGAACAGTAGCCATGGTACTGACTACCCCCAAAAATCCCTACGCATGGGAAGCCAAAGATTGCTCAGGAAAAGTACACCGGATTAGTACCCGGTGGATCTCACCCTCTTTCTAACCTTGCCGGTTGAATACAACCGAGCACGTTTATTTCTTCTTGTGTTCACAGGAATCCAGGAAAAGAAGGCTCTGAATTGAGGCAGATGTCTGTGGTTGCAAAGTGAACCACTTTGGTGAAAAATGTGGTGCTTAGTTCTGACTTTAATACAACTCCCTTTGATGTATAGCTGGAAAGATCCAGGTTGGCCATGGTCCCAAGCCGATATCGGACACACTGGAGTCATAGGAACACGTGCCGTCAAAGAAAAATTAAACTTAGCTACTGTGGTTATGCATGGGGCCGAGGTGTTTTCAAGACATGAGTGGAGCTGGGATAACGGATGGCTTCCAATCCTGAAGGGAAAAGCAGGAGAAGGAATCCAGATAGGGTGTAGGACGATTAACGGATCAACCCATGAGAAAGCCACATTAATGGCAATATACGGAAACCCAGTAGCCTCAAAGTGTTGTGTCGCTGACAAATGGGATTGTTGGTATAACTTTACCCTGGTGGAACCCACTATTGTGACTTGTAAGTGGCAACAACACTGTACGGGTTTAGGGCCATCACAACCACATTGTACACGGTTGTTGTTTCGGTTCAAAATAGACATAATTGAACCTAACCCAGATACACCACCAGGCCTAACTCCATACATCCTATTTGACACCCTGAAATACGGAGCTAGGAACATACCCATTGTCACTATGACATCTCGTAATGACCCTTGGGACCATGCATTGTCACGATATAGTGGAAGTGTTGGAACACTACAAAACAAAAGGAACTTAAATCTCTCTACTCTAGTTATACATGGAGATGAAGTGTTTTCGAAGGATGAATGGAGTTGGAATGACTCTCTTCAGATGGCTGAACTTCAAGCCATTTCAGGACAGGCAATACAAATGAGCTGCCGAGTAACTAACGGACCTAATTACCATAGGCCAACCGAAATCAAAGCATATCATACCGACTCTACCAGACCAAAGAACTACAACGCTGAGTGTTACAAAATAACCGAACCAAATTTGGATTGTTGGTACAATTTTACTCTGACCAAACCCATAATTGTATACTGCCTTTGGGGTTCCGAAGGCACGGAATTAATATTTGAATTTATGATTGATACAGCAACATCAAAGGATAAGAAACCTTTACCCCCGCAAACATCTAAAAATGTACCAACTCGGCCTCCCATTGGTCTAACTCCCTTCATCTTCAACACAGGCCCTTACATAATCACATATACAGGTCAGCAACAAGTGCTGTTTAATCCGTCATACTCCCTCAAACAGGTGGAGATGTTGATGCAAATTAACATTTCTACAATTAAACCAACCTGTTCACCATTCCTAAATATATCCCATGCAGGATGGTTAGCCTGGTTACATGGGCGAACCCTCGTCTCTTCAAGACGGACAAGGAGAGACGCAACCGGTATTATAGGGACAGGATTGGGAGTCTTAAACAGTATAGATGCTGAAGTACTCATAAACAAACTGAGCACGACAACAAGTGATTTAAGCAAATTAGGACACCCATTGCGGTCTTCTCTAGTAGCACTGGGAACTAACCAATGGCTTGTGTCAGATTTGTTACCTCAGTGGGGAGAAACAAACGAAAAGGATCACCAATTGATTGTGGATGCACTTGGTGCAGCCCAAAATAATATTTCTCTAGCTCTCAGTTGCATCCAAGCTCAACTATGGATGCAATCTGTGGTGGCAGCAATTATAAGAGAAGGTGAAGAGGGCATCTTACCCTCTGAAATTCGAAAGGTAGTTTGGGATAATGCAACTACCTTTGAGAGAAAATTCCAATCATGGTGGTATTTGGTCAATTTTACCTGCAACCCTACTGATGGCAAAGCCACTGCTTTTGTCTTAACAATATGCAATGCTTCGGTATATACCATATACCCAATCATTGCATTAGGATTAAATCACAACGGAACTGTACTCTATCCTATAGAGCATAGAGTATGGGCCCAACGAAATGAAAACAGATGGCAAACTATTGACGTTGCTGCATGTGTGGTACGGGAACAGCAGGGATTCATTTGTGAAAGTGACATCATCAAAGGCCAAGACATTTGTCTTCACACTGAACGAAACATTTGTCATTTTGAAATACATCCCAATGAAACCCTTGAAACTGTGCTTGTATATATTGGAAAAGAGTGTGCTTGTATGAGAACCCCTTGTGATTTTGTGTTTGTAGATAATGTTACTGTGAATACTAACAATCGCTCAAATATTTGTGTTTGTAACTTTACTAAAATTGTAGGATGTGACTTTATCTATACAGCTCCTGTTACATCTTACCAACTAGTACAATCAAATTATATTCTATTTCGAGATCTGCTACCTGTCCCTGTAGGAATGAATCTTACCCTGGTGAGAAAACTATTACAACATGAAGACCTGAAGCGGTTGTTGAGACAAGTTTGGGAAAATGGACAAAAGACTCTGAATACTGTCCATCATGATGTAGAGAGAATACATCAAGTGGTGGAAAGAGTAAGAAGGGATGGAGGACACCACTGGTGGGACACTTTGTTTGGATGGTCACCTACCACAACAGGAATCTTCAACGAGATGCTTCACTGTTGTTGTCTTATTAATGCTCACCGCATCATGTTTTATTTTAACAATTGCTTTCCATTTTAGACTTTGGATTCTGTTGAAACGTTTGTCCATATGCCCAGAAAATATCTGTGCACTCGATGATCCTCATAGCAAGAGTGTATGTGACACTTCCCATGTATTCTAAAAGAAAAGAATCATGAAGCTTGAGTGACTATAGTCACGGGGTGGATAATGTGGAGTAATCGCTGAGGGGTACTTTGGAAATTTACCCTCTAAGAACAGCCTTGAAACCAGGTGGAACGTAGCACTCATGTACAACGGGTCTGTGACATGGAGACTCCCTGAACGGCCTTGGATGTTGGCAACATCAGGGGCGCCTGGTGTGCTGACTCTGGGAGAGATTACATGGAGGGTGGAGCGGAGTGGAGACCTCGCGGCCACGCTCTGTGAACCGGGGAGTTTAGGGATGCACAGGATGTACATTGATAAGCTGCGCTTACAATGTCCTGGGCCAAAGACCTGTCAACTTTGATGAAGTGCTGTCCTTAGAGTGAACTTTGCTAATTATAATATCATTATAATACTAAAACGCACACCCCTCTCAAAAGCTACCACCCCCCCAAGGTGCGACCCCTCCTCAATGAGTGTGCGCACTGAATTTTTCCTAGTCTGTACCTTTAAACGTGAAGCGAGAGAATTCTGCACCAATCCTGATAAAGGTATGTATGACTAGAGTCACTCAAGCTCCACCTGCAAAGTAAAACACTATAAAATAATGTTTTAAGAGCTGGATGTTAGGGAAGATACCATCGTTGTGTACCACTCTAACTTCTGGGATCAGTCGACGGGCTGAGCCTCTCTTCCCCCCCATCGGGACGCCGTTGGGTAAGATTCGAACCCTTGGTCATACCAAGTGCCTCCCCGGGAAACTTAGAAATCTCTATATAGAGTCACTTTACATCTTTTAAGGCGTTTATAGCCAAGTAGTGTCCCTCGTAGTTTTAGCATTTGCACGTGCTTTATAGGTAGTGAATTTATCACCGGCAATCCAAAGAACCTGTATATCTGTTGCTTCAATAAATCGCACTATTGATTGACTCAGCCGTGTGTTCAATAAATCGCACTATTGATTGACTCAGCCGTCTGTAGTCCCTGAACGCGACCGTACCTCTGAGTGCGGCCGTGTTCGTTCAGGAGGTGTCCGGCTGAGCAGGTAGTGTGATGTTAGTAGTGCATCCGGACCCGTGATAGTCCAACAAAGGTGTTGGGCGCGACCGGACTACTAACGCTGACTTTGGGCATCACTCAGAACCTAAGCTCAGCCGCCCCCAGTCCCTCTGATATCTGAGGATCGACTGGAAGGCAAGGGGGTTTAGTTTCTGCCAAATTGCTCTGCCTCTTAACGCAACAGGCCCGTGGGTCCTGCTGGACACCAAGCTGAGCAGCAGCCAGCACCGTGCCCTTGGCCAAAGGCGGCGGGCGGCGGTGCCCTGGGCTGCGCTGGGCAAAGCCTTGCCAGCAGCTGGAGGGAGGGGAGCCTTGCCCTCTGCTCAGCGCTGCTGAGGCCATGCCCGCAGTGCTGTGCCCAGGCCCGGGCTCCCCAGGCCGAGAGAGACAGGAGCCCCTCCCCCAGCCCCGCCCCCCAGCCCCCCCCCCGGGCTTGGAATGGCAGCTGTGATGTCGCGGCGCTGGCCCGGCAACGGCCACAGTGCCTGCAGGCACGGCTCTGCCAGCACCCGGCAGCTCCAGGGAGAGACCAGCTCTCACCCAGCGGCACTGCCCGGCACCGCGACCCCCTTGACAGCCTCGCTCCAGCCGGCTGGGAGCTCTCCGGAGCCCCAGCAGCGTGTCCGGCGCGAGGACTCCCCTGGCCCCGGCACGATGGGCCAGCTGAACTGCTGCTACGGCTCCAGGTGGGCTCCCCCCGCGGCTCGGGGACACGCCGGCGCAGCCGGGCCCCGCAGCAGCCGCCTTTCTCACGCCCTTTGCCGCCTGCTCTGCAGGGTCTACCCTGGCCCCGAGCAGCAGTGCGCGCCCGGCCCGGCATCAGCCGAGCCGCTGCTCCACCAGCGCGTGCGGGTGACGCAGGGCCGCGGGACGGGGAAGAGGCACCTCCTCCTCTTCAGCGATGCCTTGATCATCGCCAAGGCCAAGTAAGAGGCGCAGACCCCGGCTGCCTTTCCTCCTAAGGCCTGGCCCCGGCACCGGGGCAGGGACGCCCAAGGAGCAGCCCCAGGCCCCGGCACCCTGCTGCTGGCTGCACCCGTGGCCGTGCGCAGGGCAGGCGGAGGCCAGAGGGCAGCCGCCGGGCTCGGCCACCTCCAGGTCACTCCCTGCCGCTCCTCTCTGCAGACGTGGCAGCGCCCCGCGCCCGCAGCTCTGCCTGGCCCTGCGCCGGCTGTGGGTGCTGAGCGGCGGCAAGGGGGCGGCCGGGGATGCCGCCCAGGAGGAGGAAGACAAGGCCACCACGTCCCTCGTCCTCGCCTGGCCCTACGGCTTCTGCGTCGTCACCTTCTGGTGGGTCTCGGTGCCACGTCCCCCAGCAGGGCCGGGCAGCGCTTCTGTCCGGCCCCACGCCACTTCCTCCTGCCTCTGCAGCCGTCCCCACGGGGCAGGGCTGTGCCGGTGCCCGCCTCTGCCCGCGGGCTGGGCAGCAGCGGGCGCTCAGGCTCTTTCTCCTCTCTTTCCTGCAGCTCCCGCTCGCTGAAGGAGCTCTGGCTCAGCGCGCTCCGTGGGTAAGCCCTGCCTGGCAGAGCAGCTTGGGGGGCCCATACTCACAGCACGGGGGGATGCTCTAGCCGTAGCCGTACGATGCGGAAACGCCGCTCCTGAGCTGGGGAGAGCTACCCCCACGGCTGCGGGCGGCTCTGGAGCGGGCAGAGCTGGCGGAGCTGCTTCACCCAGCCCCGTCCTCCCCCCTTGCCGCTGCTCTCCGCTCGACGGCCGGGCGGTGCCCGGCTGCTTCGGGGCAGCTTGGAAGGGCTCCCGGGACTGGCAGGCGAGGGAAGAGGCAGCTTGGGTCTCACACAGCTCTTTCTCTGCCCCTGCCCCGTGCACAGGCCAGCAGAAGGAGTGCAAGGAGCCCGCGTCACCCAGCTGCCCTCCATCAAGCTCCTGCTGAAGGAGCTGCGCGGCCGCAATGCCGTGAGTGTCCCTCCCGGCCCCGCTCTGCCCCAGGGGCTGCTCCAACCCCGCACCAGCCCCATGGCTTCTCACCTGCTGCTCTTCTCCCCTTGCCCAGGCCAAAACACTCAACGCCAGCAGCCTGGAGAGGCTGGTCGAGGGCCTGGCAGAGGTGAGGAGCCCCCGGGCCGCCATCTCGGCCGTCCCCACATCTCACTCATGGCCCGCGGCCGATGCAGCTGGCCAGGGGCCCTTCGTGCTGCGGGGCTGCTCGCTGAGCGCAGCGCATTTCTTGCAGGCTGGTGCCCAGCAGCGGCCACCTCCCGTCCCCTCCGGCAGCCAAGGTGGACGTGGCCACTCGGACGGTGAGTTTGGAGGAGACGGGGGCAGGACGGCCCCTCTCTCCTGCGCTGGCAGGCGGCAGCCGCGCTGCTCAGGGGCTGCTGCTGCCCTTCCCGCAGGGCACGGCCGCAGAGAGCTGAGCCCCCGGGGCGCCTCGTTCCCCAGCCACGCCTCTCCCTCGCTGTTGGCGGGGACGCCCAGCACGCAGAGGCTCGGGCAGCATTCACCTGGCGCTTGCCCTCCATGGCTCTCTGCTCTGTTTTCCCTGGCGGCAGGCGGGACCCGCAGCAGGACGAGGGGGCTGCCCTGGCCCTTTGCGCGGCGAGGGACCTTGGCCGCTGCGGAGGCGCCCGGGCAGTCGGGCTGTGCCGGCACGGCGGGTCTCTTCGGCCGGCCCCTGGCAGCTCTCTGCAGCCAGGACGGCACGCTGCCCCAGCCCCTCCAGGTAAGCCAGCAGAGGGACCCCGGCTGGGGCTCGGGGACCAAGCCGGCTCCGCCCCACCTCCCCCACCTCCAGCCACCCCTGCGTCCTGCCCTAGTGAAAGCAGAGCCGCCCACGCTCGCTCCTGGCCCGGAGGAAGGCTCACCGGCCCCGGGGCCTGTCCCCAGCCAAGCAACTGTCCTCCTCTGTCCCCCGCAGCTCTTTGAGGAGGAGGACGATGTGGCTGGGCTTGCCGGCACGTCGGCCAAGGAGTTGCCAGCACCAGAGGTGGAAGCAGAAGCAGCAGCGGTATGTCAGGGCCACAAAGAGGGTGACAGCACTGTCAGAAGTTGAGAGTGCTGCCGCAGGGACAAGCAAGGTCACCCACTAGCTGGCAGCTCTGCAAAGGTGCAGAGGAAGGGTGGTGCAGGATGGCCATGGCGGTTTGTGCGGTGATGCCACCAGAACTGGCTCAGCTGGGCTGAGCAAACCCATCCAAGGGCTGTGCCTTTCCGAGCTAAGGTAGCAATTGGGCAGGAAGGTCCTTGCCACCCGTTAACTTGCACATTTCCATTGCAGGTGCCTCCAGTCCCTCCAGAAAGTGAACACCTGGAGAGCTCCTCTGGGGAGACAAGGTAAAATGAGCTAGGTGTGGTTAAGAGCAGAATTGGTTCACGTTTATCATGGCTTGACCTGTCTAACAATACATTGAATGGAAAGTTTGCCAGGCTCGAGAAGAGCAACCTGTGAAGAGGGGAGCAACGGGCTAGTGGACAGCGAGAGGAGCAAGTTGGGAGCAGAGCTCTGCGGGATGGGCAACTGAGGACATCCAGGCAGGCAAGAAGAACGAGGAGCCCAGGTGTGTAGCAGGCTCTGCTGCCCATCTTTCAAAGCTCCGAACACTGCTCCGACTATGGGCAATATTTCTGAGGTGCGCAGAGATGGCACCGGGCAGGAAGCCCGCAGCTGCCCGTGGGAGAGCGTGTCTGTCAGGAGGAACATATCACTCCAGCGTTGGCAGCTCTCCTTCGGCACTTGTGGCAGCTCTGTTTGTGCAAGGCTGAGCAACACCCCAGCAGAGTCACAAGGCTCATAGCAATTTTTGGAGCTCTTTGACCCGCTGCCTACAGAAAGAGGCAAAGTCTCCCTTTGCTGTTCATGTCAGCTGGCAAGCCCAGCACTGGCTGCTGGTGTCTGAATCCCAAAGACGCAGCAAGGAGCTGTGTCACGTAGCTGTAGACCCTGAGGTACTGGCACTTCGTAAAAAGCTCACGTTGCACCTGAGACAATCGAGGGAAGAAGAAAACAACCAAACAATACCAAAGCAGCGTGTTTTGCCTTCAAGCCTGGCTTTCTAGCAAGGGACAGTGAGGCGTGCTGCTGCTCGGCTTTTGGAAAGGACCACAGCACAGCTGCCCTGCCCAGCCCTGCTGCCTAGCAAAGCAGTGCTGCACATCTCTGTCAACTTGCAGAGCTCTGAGGGTGTCACACGTGTGGAGAAGGGGACAAAGCCGTGCCGTAGCCACTGCCAGGGACGGTTCCCTCTCGTGTGCCAGGAACTGCCCCTTGGACAGCACACTGCCCAAAGAACGGGGCACAAAGTCGTGCCTCTTCCTGCCTTCATGGTTTCATCAGCACTTTGGACTCTCTTCTTGCAGGTGCCGATTTTTTTCTGCTGCCTGGATTGCCCGCATGAGCTCTGCTGCCTGGGCTTTGAGGGGCGCGATGCAGCCCCAGCACCACCTCGGCGGAGGCGAGGAGGGAGGCACCGCGCCCTTCTGCTCCGGCCGGCACATTTCACTCGGGCACCGCGACGCCGGAGCGGCCCCGCACCGCCCTCAGACCCAGCCCAGCCCTGGCGGGAGGCCTTGCTGGCTCACTCCTCGGCTCCGTCAGCAAAAGCCCACCAGCCGGCACAGCTGCCCCCGTGGGGAGCTGGCATGTCACCTGCAGATTCCATGGGGCGTGCTGGGCGTGGAGGTGTATGTCATCTGAGAGGGACACGAGGGACACGCTGGACAGCACGTTCCAGACTATAAAACCCTCCAGGTTTTCTTTGCCGCTACTCATTCTTGGCAGAGAGACGCTGCACCACCTTGCTGCATACAAGAAGGGAGCACCCATTGCTGCCCTTTGGTCGGTGCAAGTCCTTGTATGCAGCACACAGCACAATACCCTTTCTTAGTATTCTTGATCAAACATGACTGGCTTGCAGTTTCCATTAGCTGAGTTAACTCCAGGTTAGCTACAGCAAAAACTCCGCTCTTACTTCTCCGACCCATCAGCGCTCTCTGGACCGACGCAAACACCCCCCTTTCTGTCAATCAGAACTGGAGTGGTGATGCTTTGCTTTCAGCCACAACACGTGCCTGTGCCTAGGGACTGATGGGAAGGAGGAGTTAAAAAAGCCAGCTTACATGGTGCCCCAAATCCCAGCCACCCTCCAGGACCGGAAAAAAACTGGACACACCCCCATATTTATTCTAGCCATTCTGTAGCCAGCACAGTCATTTCAGTGTCGATTCTGGTTGATTCTGCAGCTTTATAACAGTTGAAACACCCAGCTCATCAAGGCGGCTGATCTAGAAGGCAGGGGATCTGAACTGGCCCCAACTACCTATGATGTGACAGTGTCCATAACTCGGGTTAATCACAGGTTGTCCTGTGACATAAGGATGTAGCGCTCTTTCACCTTTCTCCTTTGAAGCTTTGGGGTTTGTGCACGGGAGCCTTATGTACCTTTCTTTTCAGAGTTGCTCATCGTTTCAGCATTGTTTCTGATGAGGAAAACATCCTTTCTGTGTAGATGTTAATTTATGTACATTTAATAAACAGCATGGTATCCTATACTACCAATGATCTTTTTTTCAGACTAATGAAAAGTTCAAGACAAAAGCATGCTTTGTGTCTGCAAAGAAAAGTATCTGTAACTGTATTAAAAAGCTGCGGTTGTTTCACTCGTGGATGCTTGTAGCTATAGCAGAAACAGAGCTGCTGGCTGCCTTACTGCGAGATCCACAGGACACCAGTCTTCTCCTGAAGGCTTTCTACCAGCGTAATACTGTTTGAGTTGCCACTCCATTAAAACAGGACTTGTTCACTAATTGGTTCCTACATGAAAACCCGAGGATAGAAACTTGATCCTGGTTGGCAATGTCAAAAGCAGCATGAGGCGAGGCTGCCCAAAGCCTGGCTGCTGCGCTTGGAGGAAATGTGCCTTGAGTCCCGATGGGCAGACAGGGCACGCCTCTGCAAGTCTGCTTCGCAACACAGCACGACGCAACAGACCTGTGTACAAAGAGCATTAACATCATCACAGGTACAGCCAGTCACAAGGTGGGCAATGCCCGAGTGAAGGCTGCCAGCTGTCCTGCTGGCCGGCTCTGTCCTTCACGGCTGCAGACTCCCTTTCCCAGGCACTCACTGAGCCAGGGGCTGGCTTCGCACTCGCAAAGCACGTAGCCCATGCAGCAGCTCACTCCACTGCTCACCGTGGTTCCCCATGGCTGCTTATCTACCCAACAGATCTCTTAGTCCCTCCTGTTTGTGTATGGAGAAGGACTCGCAGGAGATGGGATAACAGTGATCACCAAACAGGGGAGTTGAAACTTTTGAGTGTAATGAGATACAGCTCAGAGGAGTTGCTACCTTGCTTTTCAGGAGAGCAAACTTGAAGCTACTCAGAGAGCTAGTCTGCAGTGTCCCCTACGAAGCTGCTTTGGAGGCCTTAGGGCTCAGAGAGCAGCTTAGTTTTTCAGCACCACCTTCTGCAAGCACGGGAGCAGGCAATCTGGTGGAGTCTGAAGTCAAACAAGAGGGGCAGAAGACCAGCTTGGCTGAACAGGGACCTCCTTTTTCAACTCAGGTGGAAAAAGGAATGTTATGATCCCTGGGACCAAGGTCCGGCTTGGCAGGAAGATCACAGAGCTGTAGTTCATACGTGTAAGGAGAGAACAGAAAAGGGCAAAGCTCAGCTAGAGTTGAAATTGGCCAGTGTTGTGTCGGGCTATAAAAAGGGCTTTTTACAGTACGTTCATAGCAATCGCTCATTGAGCACGGCCAGGGACTCTCTGAGGAGGAGGAGGATGCGGCTGGGCTTGCCGGTGCATCGGCCACAGAGCCGCCAGCACCAGGGGCAGAAGCAGAAAGCGCAGAGGTCTGTGAGGTGCACAGAGAGCGGGGGCTGCGCAAACCCCTCCGAGCGTATGGCGGGATACGTTGTATCGCGGGATACGTTGTATGACGTTGGCGGTTTTGGGGGGTAACTATGTACGTACTGTAGGGACACATGCTTTCTTACGGGATGAAAAGATGTAATGTTGTCGTGGTTTAGCCCCAGCCGGCAACTAAGCACCGCGCAGCCGCTCGCTCACTCCCCCTCCCACAGTAGGGTGGGGGAGAGAATTAGGAAAAAAACCTCGTGGGTTGAGATAAACACGGTTTAATAGGACAGAAAGAAAGAAGGAAACAACAATGATAATACCAACACAGGAATGTACAAGAACAAGTGATGCCCAATACAGCAATCGCTCACCACCCGGCGATCGACAGCCCGTCCCCGAGCAGCGATTTCCGCCCCCTGGCCAACTCCAGTTTATGTACTGGGCATGACGTCGGATGGTAGGGAATATCTCTTTGGCCAGTCTGGGTCAGCTGTCCCGGCTGTGTCCCCTCCCAGCTCCCCGTGCACCCCCAACCTCCTTGCTAGCAGGCCAGCACGAGAAGCTGGACTGTCCTTGACTGCTCAGCAACAACCCAAAACATCAGCACATTATCAACAGTTTCTCATCCCAAATCCAAAACACAGTGTCACACTGACTTCTGTGAAGAAAACCAGCTCTATCCTGGCTGAAACCAGGACACAGGGAATAAGGGAAGAGGTTCCCCGAGGGCAAAACATTACTAAAGCATTTAATGAACAACAAGGGAAAGACGAATCTCCAACAGAATGGTTGGAGAGGTTGAGGAAAAACCTACAAATGTACTCTGGAATTGATCCGAATACAGTGGCTGGGACCGCACTCCTTAGAACACAATTTGTAGCTAAATCCTGGGGGCATATAAGAAGGAAATTAGAAAAATTGGAAGATTGGCAAGAAAGAAGATTAGAGGAGTTACTTAGAGAAGCCCAGAAAGTCTATGTTAGGAGGGACGAAGAAAAACAAAAAGCAAAAGCAAAAATTTTTGTACGTGTCAGTAGTAGGAGCAAAAGGAGAGCCTTTTAAAGTAAATATATTGAAAGATGTAGAAGTAGAAACAGAAAAGAAAATTTGTCTTAATGATTTACTTTTGCTCCCTGAAGCGGAATACAATTTATTAGGAAGGGATTTGATTTTGAAGTTAAACTTGAGCATTCAGAGTCACGGGGACAAATTGCAGATTAAATTATACACTTTAACACAAGAGGATGAAGAAGCTATTAACCCCTCAGTGTGGTATAAGGAAGGGGAAACTGGAAAGATAAAAATGGACCCCATAAGCGTTCAAATAACAGATCCGCACCGCCCAATTAGAATCAAGCAATACCCTATACCTATGGAGGGTCGAAAAGGATTAAAAGGATATTTACCCTGAAGCTAAATAAATGGAGACATAGAAAGTTATTAATGTGACTGGGTGCGGGACAGAGGAGGAGATAAAAAACAGGGGCAAGGAATCGGGTAGAGGGACGGAAGGACGTTTTAAGAAGCGGCAGGCTACGAGAAAAGCAGGAAAGAATTAAAAAATAGGAACAGGAATGAGGATAGAAGGAAATACTGAAACAAAATTTAAAAAGGGACAGGGTATACGGAAAAAAGGGAGGAGTTAAAAGTACGGGAAAGGGAAGGTGGATAAAGGGAATCGTTGAAGGAGAAATTAGGTAGCGGTGGGGTGCAAGAAATACAAGGGGAGGGGCGGGGAACCAAAAAAAAAAAACCCAAACAAAAAAACGGAGAAAGGGAGCCAGGTAGAGGGAGACGTAGAAGAACTTTTAAAAAGCAACCGGGTACGAGAGACACGGACAGGAATTAAAACGCAGGGACGGGGAGACGGACAGAGGACAAGGCAGAAAGGAAAAAGAAGTGGCGGTCAGGTACGAGAAACACGGGAATATTAAACAAACAGGGAGATGGCTAGAAGGAACCGCAATGAGAAAATGTTAAAAGTAACAGGGTACAAGAACCACAGGAAATAATGAAAAAATAGGGACGGGGAGATGCACAGAAGGAAACATAGGACGAAAGTTTTTTCAGCGACGGGGTGCAGGACAGAGGGAGGAAATAAAGCACAGAGACAGGGTGCCGGAGGGAGGGAACTGTAGCGCGAGAAATTAAAATGCAGCAGGGTACAAGAAACACAAGTAAGCATTAAAAAACGGGGAGAGGGAGCCGCAGAGAGGGAAACGTGGGAAAAAATTAATAGGTGAAATGGTACAGGGCAGAGTCGGCAGATGAGCAGTAAGTTTCGGGGAGCCAACAAACAAGGGATTCTAAAGCAGTTCCAAGAGCTAAGCCCAGGAAACCCAGGATTAAAGTTCTCAGTTTCATATTTCACGTCCAAAATATGTAGAACTTTGACAGAGATGACATCGTGTTTTCCTTAAACCAGCTGATTGCAAACTGCTGCACTGGGCGAGAACACCATAAACAGTTTAAGACGAACGGCCACGCTCCTAAGTAAAACAATAAACCCAGCGCACGGGATCCGCGCAGCCTCTGCTTTGGCCTTCGCCTCTCGCCATCCGCCGCCAAAGCTGCTGCCGCATCCGGCGCGCCACGCGTAGCAGGTTTCCAGCCACGGCCTGAAAGGCGGTAAGGGTAAAATACGAGAAAATGTGCCATTACGCTCTGCAGTTACGGTTAATTCAGGTCCTGTTTCACAGTCCGGTTACGGAACGCGGGGTCGCTCGCAGGAAGCGTCGTGGCGGAAATCAGAGGGGTGCCGAGGCGGCCGGAGAGACGGCAGAAGGCTGGAGGGCACAGAGGTACTCGGGAGGGGATCTGAACGGAGCACAGGCGGCGTCGGGGAGACGCTGGCCGACGGGAGGTGAGCAAGATGGAGGAGAGGACAGAAAGACCGCTCTGAGGAAGAGGGATGGCCCGAGGAGATGTTCTGACAAACCGAGAGGGGTACAAATCACGCTCCAGAGATAACAGCGCGCCAAGGAGACCCCGTAAAACCCCGGAATGGGGGAGGGGGGGGGGAGGGGGGGGTAAGGGAGACGTGCCAGGGAAATCTAAAAAGCGACAGGGTGTGTGACAAACAGAAAGAATTGGAAAAGAATAGACATCTGGATAAAAGCAAATATAGAAAGAGAATTTAAAAAGAAAAAAAGGGTATGAGGCAGGGGAGGAAAAAACTAACAAATAGGGAGAGAAGACCAGATAAAAGTAGACAAAAAATTATCAAAAGCGAAGGTGTTAAAGAAGGAGAAACTTGGCAATGGGGCAGCAGAAGAAATCAACAAAGGCAGAAAGCAAATTTAAATAGTGACAGGGTATAGCAGAGGCGGGAATGAAATAAAGACAGTGAACTGGATGAAAACAGATAGGGAAAAAAAAATCAGAAGTGATTTCACACAGGATAGCCAGGAAGTAATAAAAACGTAGGGTTAGCCGTCTCCATAAAAGCAGACACAGAAAATTTAAAAAACGATGAGGTAGAGGACAGACAGGAAAAGAGTAAATAATCGGGACAGAAAACCAGGTTAAAGTAAGCATAAAAACATAAGTTCCTCACCGTTCCTGGAGGTATTTAAAAGGCGCGTGGATGTGGCACTTAAGGCCACGGTTTAGTGGTGGACTTGGCCGTGTTAGGTTTACGGCTGGGCCCGATGATCTTAAGTGTCTTTTCCATCCTAAATTATTCTGTTATTCGAAAATGAAGACGTTAAGACGGGGAAAAAAAGTTAAAATAGGGAAAAAACCTGAATAGGCAAAGACATAGCAAGAAAATTTCACAAGCAACAAGGTATGGGACACACTAGAATGAGCTAAAAAAATGAAGCTGCTGAAGTGGATAAAAACAGACGAGGAAAGAAAATCTAAACGTGAGGGGGTACAGGAGAGACAGGAACCAACTGAAAAAAAGGGAGCTACATCCTAATAAAAGTAGATTTAGAACGAACATGTTAGAAGCGGCAAGTTACAGGAAACGGGAAAAAAAAATGTAGGGATAGAAAATGAGATAAAAGTACACCGAGAAACAAAATTTCAAACCAAAAAGAACGATGACTAAAAAAACTGAAAAATGGGGACAGCGAACCACATAAAAGTAGACGCAGAAAGGAAATACAAAAAGCGGTGCCCTTAGGAAAAAATAAGAGAAAATAACTAATAAGTAACGACAGCGGACGAGATAAAAGTAGAAAATTTGAAAAGCAATGGGGATCAAGGACTTTAATTAAAGACAGCGATGGTGAACTAAAATGGAGATGTAGAAGGGAAACTGAAGAAGGGGTGGCACTAAGGAAAGACAAGAAATAACTGAAGATACAGACATGGAAGGGCACAGAAAGTACATGTTAGAAGTGATAGGCATTAGGGAAATAAAGGAAAAAACAGAAATAGGGACAGTGGAGTAAAACAGCTATAGAGAGACAATTTTAAATGCGATGACAATAAAGAAAAACCAGAAGAGAGAGACAGAAGATGGGATAAAAGTAGAAAATGTTAAAAGCAACAGGGATTAAAGAAATAAGGAAAAAATTGTGAAATAGGGACAGTAAACAGAGATGTAGAAAAAAAGTTTTAATAGTGAGGGCGCTAAGGAAAGACAAGAGCTAATTAAAAATACAGACAAAGGGAACAAAAGTAAGCCTGGCAAGAACATTTAAAAAGCAATAGGCGTTAGGGAAAGAAGGGAATAAAACATGAAAGAAACGGCAAACTTTTAAAAGAGTTGGAGAAAGAAAAATGAAAAAGCAAGGTGATGCAGAGAAGTGAAAGAAATTTAAACTCAGTAACATCACAGTGTCATTAAGCAGACATCTTCTGTTTCACTTCCCCCCTTTTCTATTACCCTTGCGAATTCTTTCACAGTCCCTTATAACGCACCATTCTCCTTTGTCCGTCGATTAAAATACCTCCCTGTTGCGACTTCAGGTTTGACCTTACTCTTTTTCCAGGTAACACAGTCATCCCCATTCTTCTGACAACGCCATAGCGAACCTCGAATTATACAACACGTACATAAAACAAATAAGCTATCAACTAATACGAGTACAAGCAGCTCTTTGATCCATTTAAAATTTGGTAACCGAGAGGCTAATTTGCTCCGAACTTCTTCACAACCCCAAGAGGTGATGTAAATCTAAAGCTGTTCTTATCATGACCTACTCCATAGCAGGGGTTATTAAATAGAGAGGTGTTAACCGGAACCGGAACTCCTGTTAGAGAGAACGTCTGGCTAGACTCTCTAGGCACTTGCAATCGCTCTCGTTTAGAATTTCCTAATATTATTATGTATTTCTATAGATTATTTTCGCCTAACTGGGTGAGATCTTCCCCTCGGTATTGGGATCGGTTACGGCCGCCCCAACAAAATTCCAAATGGACTTAAATTCTCTTTAGTTCCCGGTTTTACCCTGATTCGTAGCAGGGCTACAGTGGGAGCGCTTGGTACCAATGTAGATTTGCTTCTTGACTAAGTTTAGCTAGCTGTTGTTTAATTAAGTGATTCATTTTCTCCACTGGCCCACTTGCCTGAGGTCGGTTGCCGGTTGGTTCCTAAAATTTTACTAACTCGTTGCACTATTTGCGTACAAAAATGAGCACCCCTATCAGAAGATATTACTGCTGGTACTCCAAATCTGGGAATAATTTTCGTTTAAGAGTACTCCTGTCACTTCCCTAGCCTTATTAGCCCTACAAGGGAAAGCTGCTGGCCAGCCCGAAAAGGTATCTGTTAATACGAACAAATCCCAAACCCTCCCCTTTCCGTGGGAGTTCGGAAAAGTCTGTTTGTCAATTTTGACCTGGAACTTTCCCTTTACCGAGACTTCCAAATTTTACACGATTTCCCACCTTTGCATACTTCACAGTTATTAACCATGGCTTTTACAGTTTGAAACAAATTCCTGGCTACTCTTTGCTTCATAAGGGAATCATACGAGGCTTCAGTTGCCCAATGAGTCTGGTCGTGTTCTGCTTTTACCGGTTTCCGTACTATTCTAAAGGGAACTATTACTCTGCTACCTTTTAATTTTGCCCAACCTGATGATTCAACTTCTGCTTCCAAATCTTTAATTAATCTAAGATCCTTCTCATCACAGTCGACCGAGTCCGGTAGCGGCAAAGCTTTTTCAGGAATCAAACTTAACACCTCACCTTGTTCCGCAGCTCTTTTTGCCTCATAATCTGCCGATTTACTCCCCACTTCCTGAGCAGCGTCACCCTCTTGGTGCCCCTTGCGGTGCATAAGCGCAACCGCCGAAGGCGACTGTACCGCATCCAAAAGTCTTAGGATCACGTCAGCAAGCTTAATGTTTTCCTTGGGCGGTCAGAAGTCCCCGTTCCTTCCGGATAGCCCCACGGGCATGAACTACACCCAAGGCGTATTTTGAATTTGTCCGGGTGTTCGCTCGCAGTCCTTCAACAAGCTCTCACTAAAGCAATTCATTCGGCTCGTTGTGCGGATGTACCCTCAGGGAGTGACTTTGCTTCCAGCACTCGCTCTGCGGTGGTCACGCCATACCCCGCCATACCCCGCCATTCGAGCTCCATCCTTGGCTGACAGTAGGCACACTGATCTTTCGGGAGGGGTTGACTTCCCCGAGACGGGGCACTTGGGCTACTTCTCATGGCTCCTCGCCTCCCATTAGTGGTGCTTCCCGGTGGGTTCCCAGAGGTTACCTGGCCCCTGCGGTGCGCAAAGCAGCCGCTGTAGCGCTGGCAATTGTTTTGCCCATTCCCCCCCCCCGCCTGTCCCTATTCCGACACACTTGCCAAGCAGTCTCCAGCAATTTCTCTAAATCTCTCACATCTGTTCCTTGCACTTGCTGTAACTTTTTCTTGACATCATCCGTCAGCTGTCCCAGAACCAGGAATAACAACTGACCCTTTCCCTCCCGAGAGGTACGGTTTAAAGGAGTATATTTCTGCATCCCTTCTTTTAATCGGTTCAAAAAATCAGTAGGGGATTCTTTTCTATCTATCTAGTTTAATTTCATACAATTTAGACCAATTTACTGATTTTGGGACAGCACTTCTTATTCCAGAAGCCATTCGTTCCCTGTACCGCGGTACTAAGTCCCGGGCTCCTGGCTGGTTAGGGCCCCGACCGGGACTGGTAATGGGAACATGGTTATCCACTGTTCCCGGCAGAGTTCCAGCCAAAACCAGAGCCTGGACTTGAGGGTCTGGCCACCCTCACAACACTCTGCTTTTCTGCCTCGCTGAACACCGCATCCGACATTGCACGCACATCCTCGCAATCGGGGTCAAACAATCCTTTAATCTCCCATTCTGTCAACCTTTAAACATCTTTGTCCAATGCCACAAGGCGAGCAACATCTTTTTTGCTTCCTATTTTGCTTATTGTTTGTCTTTTTCTATCGCCAGGACCATAGGGTCCTGGGGTGCTGAATTGATTCCACGTTCTTTCTGCCATTCAGGGTGGTTTCGTAGAGTGAAAAACATACGTATCTGCATAAAGCACTTCATCCCATTTTCCTTCTCCCTGAAGGAAGAGCATTAAATTGTATTACTACACT
Source organism: Phaethon aethereus (assembly GCF_964289735.1). NCBI lineage: Eukaryota > Metazoa > Chordata > Aves > Phaethontiformes > Phaethontidae > Phaethon > Phaethon aethereus. Next base: position 275,731 of record NC_138605.1, read on the forward strand.
AAATGTATAATACCTATTATAACGTGTGTAGTATTATATTACAATTATATGTACCTTAATGTAATAATGTATTCTATTTTAATGTCCTGTTAAAGGGCCATTTTTCTCCACCGTCTAACTTCTAGAGAGGCCACCACTGATTACAATGCTTAATTAAAGTTTTCCTATCGACACTGCCTCCCGGCACTCCCCCCGGATCTCTCCAGTGCTGCAAAACACATCCCAGTGGGCTTTTCTTTAGAATTCCCCCACTCTGTGACTCTCCCATATCTGATGCAAATTTTACCGTTAATAACCAAAATCCAATAAATGACAAACCAATAACCAATACCCGAAATGCATTAGCCAAAAGTCAGGTAACAGTTAACCGGACCTCCAAATGGGGACGCAGCCCCTCCAAACGGGGAAGTTAATCCCCTACCATATGGGACACAAGTCCCCCAGAGGTACACCCGTAAGGTGCTAGCGAGCCGGTATACGCCGACCCGTGTGCACGTCTGCACGTCTTAAAGACGGTCCCAAATTGATCGATCGTTACCAATTCAGGATTTAAGGATGTCTTCTTGCCAGAGGGTCTTTGTCTGTCCCCGCGGTGATCCGACTGAGAACGGGGGTCTCTCCGGAAAAGATCTCCGGGGGCAAACCCAAGAGAGTCCCAGACTCATCGGGTCCCGCAGCCGAACAGAGGATGTCCCTCCCACCTGGGTCACCAAATGATTCACAAAAGTTACAGAAATTTAAACTCAGTAACACCAAAGTGTCATTAAGCAGACGCCTTTATTGCCACGCCGGACGCCTGGGGGATATCTCCTCCCAACGCGCGCACGCGGAAGCAAAACTTCATCCTTTATATACCTGAAAGACGTGAATATTTGCACGTGTCCTGAGAAATCTCCGCCTCCTCGCTTATCTGCCACGTTTACATAACGCTGGTGTTGCAAAACTACCCTACGCGTGCGCGGGCGTCTCGGGCGGTCGTCGGTGGTCGTTTGGGGAGTTAGCCCCCTCCTTCTTTTTCCCTTTTATGGTCACAGGTCTCCTGAGGATAGTTCCTTCTCCTTGGATGTTTTCCCCTTCTGTTCTTCAGCCAAGCGGTTCCGTCTTACCATCCGTGTTTGAGCACTCCTGCTAGGACGTTTCTGTGCTCAAGGTGAAGGTATCTCCTCTGCACTCATCAATTTCTCAGTCCTTGCTCTTAACTCTTCTCCTCTTGGTTCTCTCCACCTGTCTTCTCCGTTTCTACTTGTGTTTTAATTTTCATCAGGGCTGCTTTCCTCCTGATGAACTGTTTACATATAGGTACAGTGTTGGCACTGAGGCAAATACAGCCTAAGGACTATGAGAATAGGCCGTTAAACATAATGCCACGGTTGCTAGGCTAAAGAACTCTATACTAAAGTTAAACTAATCACGAAATCAATAACCTTCCAGAAAGTACATCTCTTCAGAAATTTGTAAAACTGACAGTTGATTAGTTACACATGCTACAACCTTCTAATTGTTTTAGATCCTTGTTTCAGAGGGCACTAAGGGAAGGGAAGAAGTCAGTTAAAAAATAAGGGTAGGCAAATAAGGACCGCGAATGAGAGAAAAGGCGGCAGAAAATTTTAAAAGCAATGGTGATTACGGCAAAAGGAAAAATATTAAGAGGCAGGGATGGCGAACTAAAACGGAGACGTAGGTAGAAAATCTAACAAGTGAAGCCACTAAGGGAATACCAGAAACAATCAAATACAAAGGGATACTGAAAAGTCGGCCAGAAAACCCTCTAACACTTAGTTTGAAGCTTTAGAAGGCGGGCATTCCTTACGGCAGCGCTGGGGATCGCTCCACCACGAGTGCTCCGACGGGTTAGTAAAGCACATCAGTTCATATGCAGAAAAGTCATACGTGTCATCAGATCCCCCAAGAAGGGCAGTCATATGGTGAGGAGTCCCCGGAATTCGTTGACATAGTCCAAGCATGCGCAGTAAAATTAGGGTTAGGGTCTTTTCACCCTCAGGTGGTCGTCCACAGTCTTCCTCACGCAGTCTGCCAGTTGAACCTGGGGCTTCCTTTGTCCATATCTAGTCATCGAATTAGCTCCTCGGTCTTTCGGCCTCAGGACGGCACAAGGAGGTCAATTTAACCTGGTAGCAGTGATTTCCACGGGAAGCCTAAGGAGCTTGCTTTGTGTTATCCGTGAGTTTACAGGGGAAGCCTAACAAGCTTGCTCACGGTCTGTTTGATCTTGTCGGGCAAGAAGTGACATGTTTAAGGTCTCAGCCAGTGATTTTACTTAAAAGAGTAAGTAAAGACGGAGAGGGGGAGACGGACAGGGAGACAGGGAGAAAGAGTAAAACAGCGATGGGCTTCAAGAGGGAGAGAGAGAAGAATTAAAAGATCCTGGCAGGGAGCCGGACAGGGCAAGACGGCAAAAGAAATGAAACTGCAGCGTGGCTCAGGGCTGACAAGGACAAAATTGCAAAACAGGGACAGGGAGCAGGATAGCGGGAGACAGAGGAAGAAAGAGACTTGTGCTGTGCTACAGGGCCGAGAAGGAAGACCTTGAACATCAGCCAGAGACTAGAGAACAGAGTGGAAGGAAGGCAAAAACGGTGGCTGGGAGCCGGACAGAGAGAGACTGTGAAAGAAAAGAGTAGCAACACGCTACATTGCAGAGGGAGGAATGGAAAAGCAGGGACAGGGAGCCAGACTGAGAGAGGCAGAGGAAGGAAAAATAGCCACAAGCTACAGAGCAGGGAGAGAGAGGACCTAAAAGATGAGGACGGGGAGCTGGTCAGAGTGAGATGGAGAAAGGAGGTATGGGCGGGGGGTGGAGGGGGGGAACCACATCAGCATGGGAAAGAGGAGGGGGCCAGGGGAGAGGCAGTGAGGGCCCGGGATGCAGAATAGGGGCAACAGGGCCCCGAGGGCCTGGGACTCACCACAGCTTTCACTCCCTGCACTGCTGGGAGAGTTTGCCAGTTCAGACGCTTCTTCCTCCTCCTCCTCCTCCTCTCCTCCCTTCGCCTTCTGTAACTCCTGTCGCTTGGCTGTCCTCCACCTAAGAGAATACCGGGGTGTCTTACAGCTCGTACAAGACGGGGCTCCCTACACACGTAGCCTCGCTCGTGCGCTACGCGGCCGCCTTTGGTGACGCGTACAGACCCTGCATGTCGATGGTGTGGCCTGCTGCTGACTACGAAGAGGGATCCTACCTCACCTGGAGGGGCTGGCTCGCTCTTCCCTGCAGCAGGAGGCAGCTGCCGGCTGGCCGGCCTTCGGTTTCTTCTTCCTCTTTACCGTTCTCTGGCCTCTCCAGCTCTGGCCGTGGCAGCTCCCGCCCAGGGCCGGCAAGCGCTCCGCCTGTCCCTTTCTGCAGCCGTGCCACGAGGAGAGCGAGGCTGGGCAGAGACAACCCACGCGAGCCCGAGGCGGGTGCGGTCAGCGGCATCCCCCCCCAGCGCGGCCCCTGGCAGAGGGAAAGAAGCAGCAGCGACCCTTATTACCGTAGTTCCCCCCTGGCCGAAGCCTCTCCTTCCGCGGGGGCCGCCGGAGATGCCGCTCTGCCCCTGCACCGCTGCCAACGGCGTCCGCTTTCACGGAGAACCCAGCGCACGCGAGGCCCGGCTTGCCGCCTCCGCGACAGGGCCCGGGGCCGGCCCGGGGCTACGGGACGGGCTTCAGGGGAGGGGCTGGAGCTGGGGGCAGCTGCGCGGGGCCAGGAGAAGCGAGCGGGGGGGCTCTGACGAGTTGGGAGGCGCCCGGCGTCCGCGCCTGGGGGGTGTCCGCCTCCCTCCCTCCTCCCAGAGCCCCGGTAACTCCCCGGGGCTGCCCCGACCCGACTCGCCTCCAGCGGGCCGGCAGCCGGTCGCAGTGGGCGGCTCGAAGTTCCTCGCCCCGCCACCCGCGGGCGGCCGGTGCGCAGGAGACGCCCCGCACCCGCCCCAGGGGCTCGCTCGCCTCACCGGTGGTCCCGGCCCTTCACGCCCCGCCGGGAACGGGACCCCGCTGCGCCGCCATGCTGCTCCCGCGCACCGCGCATGCGCCGGACGCCGGTTGCGCGCCGCAGGGGCGAGGGGCGGTGCGCGAACGCCGGGCTGCAGTAGCAGCGAGCACCCGGCGGCCGTGCCTCATTTTGCAGGGCGAGCACCCGCTCACGTTGCGCCCATGGGGCGGCAACGACGCGACCTTACCGGGAAGTAGCAAGGAGCGCGCAGGGACCGCAGAACGGCATCGCGGTTACCGGCGGCCGGCAGCGTGGGTCACTTAGGCGCCGCCGCGCATGCGCGGCTTCCCAGCTGCGGCGAGGTTCCCCACCGCGCATGCGTGCCTCCCGAGATGCGGCAATGCGCCCATCGCGCATGCGCAGCTTCTGAGCGACGAGGTGCTGTACCGCGCATGCGCGGCTGCCGAGCTGCAGTACCTAATTTTGGTCACAGGGCGGCAGCACTGAGAGCGGCGAGGAGGTACGCCACCACGCATGCCCGGGAACGCGCGTCGCAAAAACTACATCTCCCGGCATGCACTAGCAAGCACAACGTGACCGCCCGGAAGACCACGCTTCCCGGCATGGCGGGGAACGAACATGGCCGAGAGCAAACCCCGTGCCTCAGGACTACGGCTCTCGCCATGCCGCGAGACGCAGCCTGTCCTGCTGGCTCACCCTGCGAGGACACCGTCTTCCACCCCCCCCATCCCCCATCCCCGCCGAGACGCGAGCGCTCACCCGCCCTCTGCAGCGTAGTTCCGGGTGGACCCCTCCGCCGGCTCGCACACGCCTCTGCTCCGTGCCTCCGACGCGGACCCCGCCGCCCTGCCTCCGGTCGATCGGGCGGCCCCGCTCACCTTCTTTCTCGCTGCAGCCGCAGCCCGGTCAGGCCGGGCGACCGCTCCACCCTTGGCTCCCCCCGGCCCGTCCACGGCCACCGGGAGTAGGGCAGCAGCAGCACCAGCCCCTCCGCCGGCAGCCACCCCTGTGCAGGGAGCGTCCGTCCCCACCGGCCTCACCGCCCGCACCTGGGGCTCCTCCAGCCCCGGCCCACAGCTGGAGCCCAGCTGGAACAGGGGGCCAGCGCCCGACCCCCACCCCAGGGCATCCCCTCCTGCCCCGAGCTCCGGCACAGCCCCTCACCCGGGGCAAAGCGAGGGCGAACGCAGCCGCGAGGGCAAAGGAGGCGGCGCATGACAAGGCCCGGGAGCGGGGCTGCCCCGGGGCTCGGGGCCTGCCCTGGGGACACCCCGGCAGTCCTTCCCGGAGCCGCGCTCCTCGGTGCGGCAGGGAACAGGCGGGCGGGCGGCTCCCGGAGCCATGGGCTGCTGGGCAGGGGGAGGCCGCCGAAAACGAGGTGTGAGGCACGGGACGCTACAAGAGAGGAGACCGGGGGCAGGGAGTCAGACCAGGAGAGAGGGAGAGACAAAAATGGCAACCGAGCCGAAAGGAGGAATGAAACAATGGGGAGCCAGGACAGTGAAACACGGAGGTAAGGGGCGGGGAACACCACCAAAACAACCCCCATATCTGCACCGTACAGGGAGCTGGGGAAAAAAGAGAGCTGGAGAGCAACAAGAAGAGCAATGAGCATGGAAAGAAGGGGGTGCATGGGTGGTGGGAGTCCAAAATAGGGTCATCAGGGAGCCAGAGACAGCGAGAGGGAGAACGGACAAAAGCGACAGGCGCTGCAGGGGGGAGAGGGAGGAATGAATGAGCAGGGACAGCCAGCCAGCCAGCGACGGAGAAAGGCAAGAGACCGCACGGGCGACAGCGCGGAGGGGGAGGAATTAAAAGCGAGGGACAGATTGCTGGGAAAGCAGAGGCAGAGAATGGAACAGAATCAGAGCGTGCTACAGGGCCAAGAAGGAAGAAACAGGGACAGGGAGCCAGGGAAAGAAAAAGTACTGAGGAGCTACAAGACAGACAGGGAGAAATGAAAAAACAGGGTTCCGGAGCCCGGCAGAGAGAGAGCTGGTGAAAGAAAACGATAGCAGTAGGCTACAGGGAGGAGAGGAAGGAATGAAAAGATAGGGATGGGAAGCCAGGCGCAGAGAGAACCATGCCTCTGTGCTCTGAATGAGAGGCCTGTCTGGAAATAGAAAGTGCAGATACTAAATTCAATAAAGTAACAGCGAATACGATAGAGATGAGACTTGACCAAGTGTAGCACAAAATGTAAGATACACTACCCTGCTCCGTCAACGACTGTGGCCTAGCATCTAATGGCAGGCTTAGTTTCTGTTTCCCAAGGAGAGTAGCACAAAAACATAATTTTCCTATTATACAAATATTTTACCAGACTATGCAAAGAAAGTAACAACAATTGCCTTACAGATCTACATGAATACATAACAGTAGCAGGAAATTTCTAGAGTACAAAACACTCAGCCTTCAAAGTCCACAGAAAGACATTAGGTCTTGTAAATCATCGGTTCTAAGGACCCTGCTGCTACCACATCACCGCAACATGTGACTCACAGCGTATTTCTTTCTTTCTAGGTTTAAGGAATTCCTTCATTTTGGGGGTTTATATGTTGGGGGGTTGTGAAGAAGGAAGCTCCTTAGCTGTGTTTTTCTTAAATCTGGCATATTAACTATTATGGCATGCTGTAATGATCACAGATTTGATATGTTTTCCTGGAAACAAAGTTGAATGCAGAAACAAACTCAAAGACCCAAGCACAGAAAGTGAGCTAGGATCCTGGCGTACAAGCTGGTGTAGACAAAAATCTTACAGAAGATTAACTGAAAGTCCTCATTCTGCAAATGCTTATACACTTATCAATCCATTACTTGAGTCCACTAGCTTCGTATACAGTAAAGCCTGTGAGAGTAAACATTGTGGTCTGCTTGGTAGATTCATCTGTGACTCCACTCATTGCATACTTAATATTTTCCCCTTCTGTCAGAAGGAGTCGTTTTACCAAATGAAGTTAACGTTGTTCATGATCGCTTTTATGGGAAACTGGCAAAAAAAGAGTTTTCCTTAGGGTGAAAGAGCGAAAATGTTGTGTTGCCAAAAGAACAAATTCAGGATTCAAATGCAAGTCCGCTCGCCCTAAGAAGTTAACACTTCTTCTCCTATAACAATTCCCCACACAGAGCTCTAGCGAATGAGGACCTTATTTTGCTAGTTCTTGGATTTTGTCCACAGTCTGGACCAAACAAAATCTCTCCTCAAGGTTAACTCACTGAGCGATGTCATTCCACAGCTGACAAGACACTATGTGTTTGAGGAGGTCGGGGGTGATTAGGAGTTTGGTTTTGGTTTGAAATTTTTTTACTCCCCAATTGCAGTTACAAATTCAGAAAAAAAAAAAGAAATATAGGAACACACTCACATAAAACTTTCCTCGCGTTTGGTTCCTTCCACGGTATTCATCATGCATTCAAAATCAAGGTGCATTGCTGTACAAAGCAATGTATCACTTCTCTACGTTATTCACAGGCAACACAGAAGTTAAAATTCAACGCAAGAGTTCTGCAAGGACACAAAAGGGAAAAAACACGTGCCATCTAGTTTCCTGCCCACTGAGAAATTGGAAAGCAGCTTAAAAAAGGCAAGACATACAAAAAAAGATCCCCGGCATTAAGGACTCTATTGTCTTGGTTAATATTGGTAACTATTGCTTGGATTTCTTTGTAAAAAGAAACACAAAGGGATTAGACTATAATCAATGAGAATTAAGCCAGCACAGCAAAAACCCAAACAAACCCAACACATAAACAACATTAACTCCTCAAAAATACCTTCCAAACATTTCTTTAGAATAAAAACAGGGAACATGCAGCTACTGGAGACTTCAATATTTATGTCTTTCTGTGACTCTCCACACCTACATTTGGGGAGAAGACTATAAAACAAGTTCACAGTGCATGAGGTCTTTTAAACTAAAAAAGGGATTAAACTTATGAGAAGTATTTTACTTCTAGAGCTTCACTTGTTCTCTTTGCATTATCATAGGACCCACAGAAGCAAGCCTAGAAAACTTGTGGAAAATTAGTTACATGAATTATGAAGAGGGCCAAGAATCTCTCAATTTTAAACCTACCTCGGGCAAACGATTCTGCCAGCAACTTTTCCAGACTCTGGGATTTTCCTGCTTTCCGTATTTCTGAAAAGATGGTGGGGGAAGCTACCATGCTTGTATAACCTTGGAAGCTGTTAGCATTTCTGCAAAACATGAAACGTTCTTACAGACTGAGCATGCAACAGGGAAAGTTTTACAGACATCCCTTTGTTCTACGCACAACGCCATACTTCTCTCAAAACTGGTAGCCAAGGAGGGAAGGTTTTGAACTCTTTTACGTTTACCTGAATTGTACTGCATAAATATGATGTCTTTTTTTAAGTGCTGCAAATTCCTCTTCATTTTCTGGGATTGCTTCCTATGAATATAGACCATGTTTTAATCAGGCGTTGCTACCTAACAATTCCAGACACTTGCTAGCTCATTGCTTGACAAATGCATGTACTCTGAATACTGCAGATGTCAAGTTTGGCCTGAAGTTTGGTGTCCATCATGACAGGCCACAATTTAAGCATAATAGAAGGCAACCAAATCTGTGCAGAACATACTACAGGTTTTCACTTTGCAAATCATAATAGTTTTGGTATTTCCTTGAATGCTCAGCTCTTTATGACAAATGACTATGGATGGACAAAAAAAACCAAACCAAAAAACCCAATCACAAAAATTTTCTCCCAAGCTTCTCGATTCTAAAACAAATCTAAAAATTACAATGTGCCCTAAAACAAACCCTGAACTCACAAAGAAAGTAAAGAACAAATATGAGCTGCATTATAAAAATCTCAAATTTTATGCCAGTCTCATGATTACAGTAGGCACTGTATGGACGGTCCCATATCTTCCCGCACAAGGAAGAAAACTGCCTCTAGGACTGTCCCTACAGCTTTACAAGCCCCACTCCGAGAGGCAGTGGGACCTGATGGAGGAACAATGATGATTAAGGTGCCCTTTTCCACCACTGATCTAGGAGAATGGAGAAAAGTTGCAAGAGACTATAGAAGCGACCCGGTGAGTGTTAGTGTACAGCAAAGACGAGAGCATGATGCAAATCAAACTGATATTGTGACCTGCAACCGTTATTATCTCAAGCCTCGAGCCCCACGTTGGGCGCCAAAAAGGACTGTCGTGGTTTAGCCCCAGCCGGCAACTAAGCACCACGCAGCCGCTCGCTCACTCTCCCTCCCACAGCGGGACGGGGGAGAGAATTAGGAAAAACCTCGTGGGTTGAGATAAACACGGTTTAATAGGACAGAAAGAAAGAAGGGAACAATAATGATAATACCAACAAAGGAATGTATAAGAACAAGTGATGCCCAATACACAAATTGCTCACCACCCCGTGATCGACAGCCCGTCCCCGAGCAGCGATTTCCGCCCCCCCGGCCAACTCCAGTTTATGTACTGGGCATGACGTCGGATGGTAGGGAATATCTCTTTGGCCAGTCTGGGTCAGCTGTCCCGGCTGTGTCCCCTCCCAGCTCCCCGTGCACCCCCAGCCTGCTCGCTGGCAGGCCAGCACGAGAAGCTGGACTGTCCTCGACGGCTCAGCAACAACCCAAAACATCAGCACATTATCAACAGTTCCTCATCCCAAATCCAAAACACAGTCTCACACTAGCTTCTGTGAGGAAAACCAGCTCTATCCTGGCTGAAACCAGGACAGTTAGTAAGCATTTTCAGTTCATCGTAAAACAACATAATCCAGACTGGAAAGGTATACAGTTGCTCTTAGAGTATATGGCAGAAACAGAAAAGCAATTAATTTTGAAAACAGCAGAGAATTTAGCTGAAGACCATTACAAGATCACGGGGGGGATGTCAAAGAATATTTCCCCTCCGAGACCCAAAATGGGATGCTAATAAATCTGCCCATATGGAGAGGCTACAGGAATATCAAGACTGGATTTTGAAGGGAATGGAAAGGGCTATTCCCAAAACCACAAACTGGTCAGCTCTATATGCAGTTAAACAAGGTCCTTCTGAGTCCCCATCCGAGTTCCTGGATCGATTGAGGGATGTAATGCGCCGTAGCACACCGCTGGATCCTGGGTCAGAGGTAGGAATACAACAAATAGTCTCCCTGTTCTTGGGTCAGTCTACGGGGGACATTAGGCACAAACTCCAGAAGCTGCGCCCTACAGAAGGTAGAAATCTGGAAGTGTTGCTGGGTGAAGCGTGGAGAGTATTTAGTAATAGAGAGGAAGGATAGCAGTTGTCAGGGAAGAGGAGGAAGGGAGGCCTAGACGAGAACCATCTTGATTAGGTAAGGATCAATGTGCGTTGTGTAAGAAATTTGGTCATTGGAAAGGAGGGTGTCCAAGAAACAAGGCAAAGAGGCGAAGCCACCAGACAGGAAGAATAGTAGCCCATGTGAAAAAGGATTGACAGGGACCTGGGGAATGTACCCTAGCAGATCCACTGGTTATAATGAGGCTGGGGAAGGAAGAACAAGAAGTAGAATTTTTGGTTGACACAGGGGCAACATACTTGGTTTTAAATCAAGCCTTGATGCCCCTGGGAAACGACTATATCATGGTAAAAGGAGCGACTGGCCAAAGTGAAAAGGCATATTTTTGTAAACCTTTGAAGTATAAATTGGGAAAACAATGGGGTATCCACAAATTCCTACATAGGCCCAACTCCCCAAAGCCACTTTTGGGAAGAGATTTGTTAGAACAATTGGGTGCAAAAATTACATTTGAAAAAGGAGAAATTACTCTGGAAGTAAAAGATCAGCAATATATCCAGATACTGAGTCTATTCTTAACCAGTCTGCCCGCAGAAGGGAAGGTAAGGAAGGAATTCGGCCAGTGATTGGAAGATTTTTATAAATAGGATTACTGAAAAACTGTGAGTCTGATTTCAACACCCCTGTATTACCTGTTCGTAAACCTGACGGGTTGTATAGTGTGGTCCAGGATCTACGGGCCGTAAATAAAATAACTGAGGACCTTTACCCCGTAGTAGCAAATCCATATACCCTGTTGACCGTATTAACAGCTGAACTAACTTGGTTTACTGTTTTAGATCTGAAGGATGCCTTCTTTTGCCTCCCTCCCCATGAAGCCAGCCAAAAATTATTTGCATTTGAATGGGAATACCCCAAAAGTGGTCGCAAGACTCAGCTCACTTGGACGGTGTTGCCACAAGGATTTACGAACAGTCTACCATCTTTGGCAATGAGCTCGCAAAAGACTTGGAATCTTGGGAAATACCGTCTGGAGAAAGGAAACTGTTACGATACGATTGTATGATCTGGACGGGCAAAGAGAGCACACGAGCCTTTGAGCTACTAAAGAAAGCTTTGGTGTCGGCTCCGGCCTTAGAGCTCCCCGATGTGAGTAAACCGTTTTTTTCTCTTTTCCCACGAGAAACAGGGAATTGCTCTGGGAATATTAGCACAAGATCTGGGCCCCTATCGACGAGCAGTTACCTACTTTTCCAAACAGTTAGACGCAACTGCGAAGGGTTGGCCTGGATGCTTGAGAGCAATTACAGCTGTAATATTGAATGTACAAGAAGCCCGAAAATTTACTCTGGGCCAGAAGATGACTGTTTTAGTGTCTCACACAGTGTCCGCAGTGCTGGACGCAAAGGGTGGGCACTGGCTTTCTCCACAAAGATCCCTGAGATATCAGGCTATACTGATAGAACAGGATGATGTGGAGGTCGTAGTTACTAACATTGTCAACCCAGCTTCTTTCCTTAGTGGAAACACGGGAGAACCAGCGCATCATGACTGTTTGGAGACTATTGAAACAACGTACGCAAACCGACCAGATCTAAAAGACAACCCTATGGAAAGCGGAGAAAACTGGTTCACAGGTGGAAGCAGCTATGTCCTGAGTGGTAAAAGACACATGGGATATGCCATTACCACTAGTCAAGAAATAATAGACCTTTGCCCATAAATACCTCTGCAGAGAGCGCAGAAATAATTGCTCTGACCCGAGCCTTGGAAGTGGCTCAAGGCAAAGTTGTGAATATTTATACAGACTCCAGATATGCCTTCGGAGTTGTGCACGTGCATGGAACAATCTAGGAGGAAAGAGGGTTACTGAGCTCTCAAGGGAAAACTATTAAGCATGCAAAAGAGATTTTGAGACTGTTGAAAGCAGTCCAACTTGCTGAGAAGGTGGCGATTATGCATATTAAGGCTCACCGGAAAGTGAGCTCGGAATTGGAGAGAGGAAATGAGCTGGTGGACAGAGAGGCAAAACAGGTAGCTAAAACAGAGATAAAAACAGAAGGAGCTTTAGTCCCTGACGGCGAATCTCCCTAGAAGGTAAGCCAAAATATACCGAGGAAGATCAAAACCTTATCACAGATCTGGAAGGGTCATATAACAAAGAAGGGTGGGCTTATACCCCACAAGGAAACGTGGTTATTCCCTCCTGCCTAATATGGCATTTGGTAAGGGAAGAACATAGGAAAAGGCATTGGGAGATGGAGACTCTATATAAACATTTAATTAGAGAAAGTGTGGCCAGAAATTTGTATACTATGGTGAGACAGGTAACTCAACAACGTGATCTTTGCCTCCAAACTAATCCCAAGAATACCGCCAAGCCAGAAATGGGCCAGATTGGGAAAGACAATGGGCCTGGGCAATAATGACAGATTGATTTTATAGAACTTCCAAGAAAAGGGGGGTATCGATATTTATTGGTATTAACTGATACCTTTTCAGGTTGGCCAGAGGCATTCCCAACCAGAACAGCTAAAGCTCGGGAGACAGCTAAAGCATTGATACAAGAGATAATACCACGTTTTGGAGTTCCAGCAACTATATCCTCTGACAGAGGACCACATTTTGTCTCTATTGATCCAGCATTTCAGTTACTTAATTATATTGGCCTCCCGGTTCTGCTAGGGACAGGGTGGTACTGGTTGTGTGGTACAGCAGCTCGGAAAACTTTACCTCTGAGGTGGTGGGGAGCATGTACTTTGGACACCCTGGTTCCCAACATCACTATTATTGATAAAACAACACAGAATCCCGTGAGAAGAAACTGAAGGGTGAGTAAGCCCTTAATAGAAAAGCTGACACGCTATCATAGCTTTGTGCGGTGGCTAATCCCATTTCTGGGGGTTAGCGAGTTAGAAAAAGCTATAATAAACATCTCGGCTGTAATAGAGATAATTGAGAATAAAACTATAGATGCCATCAGGAAACTCCAAGAAGAAACTACTAGTTTATCGAAAATAGTATCACAAAATCGTATGGCTCTAGATTTAATATTAGCCTCACAGGCAGGGGTGTGCACAGTAATCAATGTCAGCTGTTGCAGGTATGTAGACCAAAGTGGGTGAATATCTGCTGACTTACGGGAGATCAGAGAACAAGCAAAAATCCTACGTGAAGTAACTCAAGATGACACCTTTTGGGGGTTTTCTGAGCTGTGGGAAAGTTAACCTCTTGGTTTACCAAACCTATCATGGTTAAAACGATTATTTGTTACTTGAATAATTATTGTGGTTCTATCCATAGTGCTTTGTGTTATAGTTCGATGTGCCCTGTGGTGTTTCCGGAACACAGGGGACTCCTACAGCGGATGGAAGAGGAACCAGTTACGACGCAGGCTTGAGTCTTACCAGTATTTTGAAAAGATGCTGGATAAGGATGTGATAAATGATTTAGTCCCAAACAGGATTCCAATTCAAATTTACCATTTATTAAGCGAATAGAGGCAAGCCAACAGCGCTGGGTGCTCCGGGAGTCTCCGCTCCACCAAGATGCACGCGGTACAGTTACTGTTCTTGGTTTATATCCTGTCTGCTAATACGTATTCATGAATAGGCGTGTCTTCTTCGGCGCATGCCCTCTTCTCATTCTAGAGTCTTGTCAAATCTTCCTCGGTGTGCCCCCAGGATGACCCCAAACTTTATGCATGCACTTTACAAGTTTCTCTTTACACAATACTATGCGGTCAGTGGTCAAACTGGTTTGAGCTGATATACCAGCAAAGTAGTTTAACTTTCTTCTGTAAAATACCCCTTTTTATGGTGCAGGAGAAATCCATAAAAGTACAGAAGATTACACTTCATCACACGAATCAGGTGAACATATTTCACAATCCCCCATCTTCTTCTTTGCAGTATTGATTCGTGTTTTCATTTCCAATTGAGTACTGCAGATATCTGCATTCCTTGTATAACCGAGTAGATTAATCTAGTAACAATCCCCCACATATCCCCAGTACAACTATCCCGATTTTAGTAAGCCAATCACCACCCATAAAATCTCCCCCAAATCCTCCTAGATTGACTCCTTTCCAAGTTTGTCTCTCAGGAGGCCATTCGTTATACACCTGGCTCTCCCTGATTTATGGGTAACAGGAAAAAAACCTAGGTTTTATTGTTCCAATTCCTTGGCAAATATGATTACAGGTACAGGCTGTACAATTAGAAAAGGTCCTCACTTTTTCCATTTTTCTGGGGTAAACTCCAGCTGGACTTGTTCCAATATTGACTACAGTTATTTGCCGTAGTCAGAGTCAAGGAACTCACCCCAAGTAGAACTAGAAGAGGTCCGGTCAGGGCCATAGTGGTCGGCGGTCACAGCCCGAAGGGGTTGCAGCCCTTGGCAGACCCTTTTTAAGCCGCAATACCAGTTCCCCTCCGGTCTTGCCCTCTCCTTTCCTTTAAGGGGGTGCTTTCTTAGTACCCAAATTAATTGAGCACTGCTTGTGAAGGCCAGAGCTTTGATAGATCAGTGGTTTGTCCAGACCTGAGCACTTGCCCGAGCCTGACGATCCTCTTTATTTGCAAGGCTTTATGGCTACAGAAAACTGCCAGTTAGCCTGCAACACTAATCTTACAAATACACACCACCTTCTACACAAAGGACAAATTCTAGTTCCAGCTCCTTTTTCCTGTTCTTCTTTTGCCAACAACTCCTTCCGATTATACTCGTTTGGAGTACCCATTGTTGTTTCCTATTACCCTTTCCCATTGTTTTCCAAACTTGGGGATTACTTATATTGCTCTCCATAGCTTCCCATGGCCATCATTCACCTTGATTTGTTCCACCACAAACGTAACAATTAGCTATATTCAATGACTTAGCAATGTTTTCAGCAAGATTTACAAATAGATTTTTAGCAACTGTGGGAATTTCATGTTTCACTCCTGTTTCTATTACAGGAGTAGCTGCAATAAAATTCCCACAGCAATTGAGTCAGATGTGACTTTCCACTCCTTCACTGGACCTTTCACTCGTGACACATGTGTCCATCCTTTTTCAGCAGTTCTCACAGCTGTTTCTGTAGTTAATAAAACAAGGAAAGGTCCTTCCCAGAGGGGAGATAGGTTTCCTTCTTTCCATGTTTTTGTCAGAATTTTATCTCCTGGTTCTAACTGATGAATTGCAAATCCTAAAGGTGGTGTTTGGGCCACCATCCCAATCTCTCTTAATTCTTTTAATCTTTTTCCAAGGGTAATTATATATTGTTGGATACTATGATGCTCAATTACATTGTTCCCCAGAGGCATTCCTTGAAAATAAGGCACGCCATATAACATTTCATATGGCGATAATCCAGTCTCACTGTATGGTTTAGTTCTTACGTTTAGAAGTGCCAGTGGTAAACATTTCGTCCAGGGCATTTGCGTCTCAATCATTAATTTAGCCAATTGTTGTTTTATTGTTTGATTCATTCTTTCTACCTTCCCCGAGCTTTGTGGGTGCCACGGAGTGTGGTATTCCCACTGAATACCTAATGATTGACATAATAGTTTTATTATTTTAGAAGTAAAATGTGTGCCCTGGTCAGAATCAATGTACTGGATTATCCCATATCTAGGTATCAAATGTTCCAATAAAATTTTTACCACCATCTGTGCCGTAGCTCGTGCTACAGGGTACGCTTCTACCCACTGTGTTAAATGATCTACTATTACCAATAAATATTTTATCCTCCCTACCTTAGGCAATGCAGTGAAATCGACTTTCTCAAAAGGTCTGTAAGCTGTTTTTCTCCCTCCCGTGGCTGCTTGTCCAAACACTGTCTTATTTACCTTTTGACAGGTTAAGCAACCTTGTGTAATTTGCTTTGCTATTTCAAAAATTCCAATACCACCAAATTGTTTAAGAAAATGATCACTTAACGCTTTTGTACCCCAATGTGTTTGCACACGCAAACGTTCTAATATTCGCCTGGTGTAGGCTTTTGGCAACATTTCTCGCCCATCGGGCAGTGTCCATTTTCCTTGTTCTAATTTAGCTCCTATTTTCTCCAATTTTGTTTGTTCTTGTGGGGCAAACTTCTTCTCTCTTTCCTCTCGTTCTTCTTTGCTGGTGTCCTCCTTTGTTTGTATGACATTAATTTTGGCAACTTTAGTCCTCAAGGCTGCTTCCTGGGCCTCTTTATCTGCTAAGTTATTTCCTCTCGTTCGGTAATCTAATCCCTTTTGGTGTCCCCTCACATGTACCACTGCTATCTCCTTTGGTTCTCTTAAAGCCTTTAAAATTTTTACTATTAATTCTTGATGTATTAAAATCCTCCCTTGAGTATTAATCAAACCTCTTTCTTCCCAAATTTTTCCAAAAGAGTGGACCACCTCATATGCGTATTTAGAATCTGTAAATATAGCCCCACTTCTTCCTTTTAATAATCCCAGGGCCCTACATAGGGCATACAGCTCACAAGCCTGAGCTGACCATGATGGACTCAGAGGTCCTGATTCCACAAGTTCTAAGTCCTTATTAATTATTGCATATCCCGATTTTCTCTTCCCTTCTACCACTCAGGAGGAGCCATCTCTGAACAGCACTTCTCCATTTTCCAACTCAGCATCTCTTAAATCTGGTCTCACCTTAGTCTGGGTCTCAATTACCTCTAAACAGTTATGTTGTAATTCCTCTGATGGTTCTCCAAACAAAAATTGTGCTGGACTCTGAGCAGAAGTCACGCTTAGTCAGGGGAGTCTATTAGTATTGCTTCGTACTTTAGAATCCGGCTGTCCATTAACCATTTTTCCGCTTTTTGTTGTGAAACATTTCTGACATTGTGTGGGGTATACACTTTTAAAGGAGCACTGAAGGTAATCTTCCTAACTTCTTCTATTAATAATGCTGTAGCAACCAAAGCTTGGAGACAAGCAGGCCATCCTCTGCTTACTGGATCAAGTAACTTAGAACAATACCCCACGGGTTTTTTGATTCCTGCCCAGTCTTGAGTAAGAACTCCGTATGCTGTCTGGCTTGATGTATTCACGAAGAGATAGAAAGGTTTTTCTAGATCTGGGAGGCTCAATACAGGTGCTTGTATTAATGCCTTTTTTACTTCCTCAAATCTCTGATCGTCTTCAATAAGCCATTTAAGTTGGTTATTAGTTAATTTTTCATATAGGAATTTTACTTTTTCACTATAATTTTCAAGCCATGGTCTACAATATCCTAATAATCCCAGTATTTGCCTAATTTCCGTTTTAGCTTGTGGGGGTCTTAAGGATGGAATCCCAGATACCCTATCAGGATCTAACTTCTTCCTTCCCTTACTCAGCCAATGTCCTAAGTATTTTACTTCTTGTTCTACAAACTGCAGCTTTGATCGGGACACCTTTAATCCCTTTTCCCCTAGAAAATTTAACAATTTAATGGTGGCTTTTCGGATCCCCTCTTCAGTTTCTCCTGCTACTAATAAATCGTCCACATATTGCAATAATTTTACCTCCTTAGGTATTGTGAAATCTTGTAGAATTTTCTCTAAAGTTTGTCCAGATAGATTTGGTGACTCTGTAAACCCTTGTGGTAACACAGTCCATCTTAATGGTTGTTTTCGTCCTGTTTTGGGGTCCTCCCACTCAAAGGCAAAATAATCTCCGGATCCCTCATCCAGAGATGTGGAGTAATCGCTGAGGGGTACTTTGGAAATTTACCCTCTAAGAACAGCCTTGAAACCAGGTGAAACGTAGCACTCATGCACAACGGGTCTGTGCCATGGAGACTCCCTGAACAGCCTTGGATGTTGGCAACATCAGGGGCGCCTGGTGTGCTGACTCTGGGAGAGATTACATGGAGGCTGGAGCGGAGTGGAGACCTCGCGGCCACGCTCTGTGAACCGGGGAGTTTAGGGATGCACAGGATGTACATTGATAAGCTGCGCTTACAATGTCCTGGGCCAAAGACCTGTCAACTTTGATGAAGTGCTGTCCTTAGAGTGAACTTTGCTAATTATAATATCATTATAATACTAAAACGCACACCCCTGTCAAAAGCTACCACACCCCCCCAAGGTGCGACCCCTCCTCAATGAGTGTGCGCACTGAATTTTTCCTAGTCTGTACCTTTAAACGCAAAGCGAGAGAATTCTGCACCAATCCTGATAAAGGTGTGTATGACTAGAGTCACTCAAGCTCCACCTGCGAAGTATAACACTATAAAATAATGGTTTAAGAGCTGGATGTTAGGGAAGATACCATCGTTGTGTACCACTCTAACTTCTGGGATCAGTCGACGGGCTGAGCCTCTCTTCCCCCCCATCGGGACGCCGTTGGGTAAGATTCGAACCCTTGGTCATACCAAGTGCCTCCCCGGGAAACTTAGAAATCTCTATATAGAGTCACTTTACATCTTTTAAGGCGTTTATAGCCAAGTAGTGTCCCTCGTAGTTTTAGCATTTGCACGTGCTTTATAGGTAGTGAATTTATCACCGGCAATCCAAAGAACCTGTATATCTGTTGCTTCAATAAATCGCACTATTGATTGACTCAGCCGTGTGTTCAATAAATCGCACTATTGATTGACTCAGCCGTCTGTGGTCCCTGAACGCGACCGTACCTCTGAGTGCGGCCGTGTTCGTTCAGGAGGTGTCCGGCTGAGCAGGTAGTGTGATGTTAGTAGTGCATCCGGACCCGTGATAGTCCAACAAAGGTGTTGGGCGCGACCGGACTACTAACGCTGACTTTGGGCATCACTCAGAACCTAAGCTCAGCCGCCCCCAGTCCCTCTGATATCTGAGGATCGACTGGAAAGCAAGGGGGTTTAGTTTCTGCCAAATTGCTCTGCCTCTTAACGCAACAGAAAAAATTGGCGTCACGGACAGGATTGCCATGGATAAATTGCTGCAAAACCACAAATGTGCCCCTTCCCAGGCTGGGAAGGAGTGGGCTCAAAAGTTTTGGAAAGATGAAAAGAAAGTGGTAGAACGTATTGAGCAGTGTCAGGCCGCGCAAAAGACTGGGGAAAAAAAGGGTAAAGATGTAATTTGTGCGGTGTTGGGAGCCTGTTTGTCTTGTGCTCAGCAAGAAGCTAAAGAAACTCCTGCTCCCAAACTAGTTTCCGATGCAGAATATACTGCCTTAAAATCGGAAAATGAGGTGTTAAAGTCATCATTAGCCTTTGAGAGGGAGACAGGAAAAAAAGTGGGAATCAGAGTTGATAAACTTGTAAGCGAGAACAATCATCTAAAACAAATGCTAGAAATTAAAGAACAATTGCTGGAAAGGGTTAATCGTCTGTTAGATAAAATGCAACCTTCTGCTCCAGTTAGGCAGGTTCGTAGATTAATGTGTAGTACAAACCCTGAAAATTGGGATGGCGATATTAGGTTTGATAGTGATGATGACGAGGAGGAAGAGACCTCCGATTCTGAATCTCAATTGATTTCTTTGAGACCTTTGGTTAAAACTGAGGCTGTTGTTGATGACAATGACGAAGTCCGCACTACTGTGCGAACGATCCCGTGGTCACCAGCAGAGCTGATAAAAATACAAGAGAAATTCTCGAGGCGGTCAGGAGAATCAGAAGTCGAGTATGTGTGGCGAGTTTCTCTTGAAGGAGGAGACCGAATTATGTTAAGTGAGGAAGAAGCAGGAGGCTTTTGGGGACCAGGAGTATTTTTAACTGTTAGGCCAGGAGACCATAGTTACTCCTGAACTGCACGAGCTGCATACTGGGCAGGTGGCATAGATCCCCAGGAGAGAGGAGAACGACTGGAAATTAAAACCACCAGCTATTGCGATCTGGCCACAGCAGTACAGAAAGCAGCCTGCATTCAGGCAATGTATGAGAGAGATGAATTAAGGAAATCCCCGATGCTAGCCCCTATTGATCCAGCCCGATTAACCTCTCTTATTCGTGGCCTCCCTGATTGTCTCAAGATGTTTGTAGCAAATACCCAGGATCGCATACAAGCTGCTAGTATAAAGGCTAATCGCGGTCGTGGACGAAATGGGCACACCCCCATACCCACCTGGAGTGAATTTGTACAAGACATAGACAGGTACGGACGCCGAATGGGCTGGGTCGGTTCGTCCAGTACAAAGTCCTCAGATCATGCCCGGCGAGTTCGCCAAGTCCACGTTCAAAACCCCAAATACCCTAAATTCAATGAGAGATTTAAATCTAGTAAAGAATGGGGTGAATTGTGGCGTAAAGCCATAGATTTGGGTGTACCCCGACAAATCTTGCGGGGCGCCTCTATAGAGGATCTCCGTACACTAGTCCAATCCCTGGGTAAGAGGAATAACCCAACAGGGGAGAAATGCCTCGCTGGGAAACCCCCAAACCATAAAGAGAGTGTACCTTCTGCACCAGTATGTAATCCAACTGACAGGGCAGAAGTGCAGCAAAAAAACTTCTATCCCCGGGGAGGGCAGTGAGCCACCCTGCTCGGCGGGTCTTAGCAATTCAACGGCTCTCTAATGAACACTCTGACCCTATAATTGCCATTCCCGTTGGACCCCGGAAAATATTGGTAAACTTTCTCATCGACACCGGGGCCCAAATGGCAGTAATCACCCATGAAACAGCACAAACCCTGGGCATAAAAGCTGGACGACGCAGGGTTCAATTCACCGGAATCGATGGTGTGGAAAAGGAGGGCCCCACTGCGAGAATTTCACTCTGGCTGCCAGAGGAACGTAAATTAACTCGGGCAGAAGTACTAGCTGGTGCTGCATACACTAATATTTTAGGATTTGACATATTGCGTGGGCGGATGTGGAAACTCCCAGATGGGACTGTGTGGAGTTTTGCAAGAAATAAAAAGGAATCAGGCACTGTGAAACTGAGCCTGTTACAAACATCTATACCCTTACCCCCCTCTAAAATCACTAATGTTCGGCAATATCCTTTGCCAGCAGCAGCACTTATGGGAATTGACAGGGTGGTGACAGAATTAGAAGAAAGAGGCATTATTAAACAAACTCATTCGCCATACAATTCACCGGTGTGGCCAGTAAAGAAACCGACCGGGCAGTGGCGTTTTACGGTAGATTACCGCCAGTTAAATGCTAATACGGCACCTTTGACTGCTGCAGTTCCAAACATGGCAGAAATAGTGACATTGATACAAGGCGCTGCCCATCCTTGGATGGCTGCCTTGGATGTCAAAGATATGTTTTTCATGATCCCTCTCCTTGAACAGGACAAAGCACAGTTTGCTTTCACATGGAAAGGGATCCAATACACTTTTAACAGGCTTCCACAAGGATATAAACATTCCCCCACAATTGCCCACAATGCTTTGGCTAAAATCTTAGCAGAAATTCCTGTTTCATCTGATAGCACAGTATATCAGTACATCGATGACATTCTGATAGGGGGAAAAAGCCAAGAGAGTGTAAGAGACACCATGGAAATCATTCGGAAAACACTGCTCGATTTAGGATTAGAAATTCCAGGCGCAAAGTGTCAGGGACCAGCACAGGAAGTTAAATTCCTGGGAGTCTGGTGGGTTAATGGAGCTGCTTCTATTCCTCAGGATACCCTGGGAAAAATAGAGTCTGGACAAAGGCCATCTAGTGTAAAGGAATTACAACAAGTTTTGGGAACCCTAAGTTATTGGCGCAAACACATTCTAATTAAGGAGCTGAGGTTATTCCAACAACTTGGTCCCACACATCCAACTGACCCTATTTATGTGGAATGGGGGTTCAGTGAACATGGCTCTCATTGTAACCTATGGCAAAAGGGGCCAGAAGGACCGGAAAGGCCACTAGAATTTACATCTCACTCTTTCAGCGATACTGAAAGGAGATATTCAGATCTTGAGAAGGGTTTACTGTCGCTAGTGCGAGCAGTGAAACAAACAGAACAAATAAGGAGAGAACAAAGCGTGATTATTCGAGGACCCTTCCGCCTCCTGGACATAGTACGTAAAGGGACAATACCACCTGCTGGTATGGCTCAGAAACCCACAGTTTGTAAATGGTATGCATACCTAGAGGGCATTAATGAAATTATGCCAATTACTGAAGGTAATATTAAAATATCTAAACTACAAAAAGACATAGGTAGTACCCTGTTGTTCCAGGCTCCGCCAAACAAACCATCCCCAATTCAGGAAGCACCTCCTCTAAAGGAAGACAGTGATCTAACAGGACTATGGTTTACTGATGCATCATCCCATAGGGAGAACAACAAGTGGAAGTACACGGCTGTAGCACTGGAAGTGGTAACAGGAGAAAAATTGATTGAAACCGGTGAAGGCAGTGCACAAGTAGGGGAACTTAGAGCAGTTCTATTAGCTGCGCAACACGGTGCTAGCCATATCTACACTGATTCATATGCTGTTTTTAAAGGAGCCACTGAATGGATTGGCCACTGGGCGGTCAATGATTGGCAAGTGAACAGGGTTCCAGTCTGGCAAACGGATAGTTGGAAACAACTGTTAGAAACAGGAAAACAGCGGACACTATGTGTGGGCTGGGTAAAAGGACATGATCAATCAAACTCTATTACTGCTCAATTCAACCAACGGGTAGACAGCCTTACGCGGTTGCAACAAATTGATGTTGCAGATAATAACCAAGAGTGGGAACGTTTACTTGAATGGTTGCATGTTAAGCGTGGCCACACCGGATGAGCTGATTTATACCGGGAAGGTATAGCCCGAGGATGGCCCATATCAGTTAAACTATGTGAACAAGTAGTGACGGCCTGTTCACAATGTCGTTTACGGCTTAATAAAGACCATCCGAGTAAGGCGCCCCCCCTACACATTCGTGACAGGAAGACATTATGGCTCTCCTGGCAGATTGATTACATCGGCCCATAGCGACCGTCATGTGGGAAAAAATACGTTCTGGTGGGAGTAGAGGTTATATCTGGTCTCACCATGGCTGCTGACTTCACGTCAGCCACCGGAGAAAACACGGTGAAGGGCCTTAAGGGATGGTTCAGGCCACTTCCCCTGCCAGAAGAAATTCGAAGTGATAACGGCTCACACTTTACAGCTGCCGTGGTACAAAGTTGGGCCAAAGAGGAAGGGATTCGGTGGGTATTCCACACTCCCTACTATCCTCAGGCTAATGGCACTGTCGAGCGCACCAATGCATTGGTCAAGCGTTTCGCAAAAACTCGTGAATCTGGATGGCATTTACGATTGTATGATGCCATCTACCAACTGAATAATCGATGGAGCGGAGATGGCTGCCCCAAAATGAAAGCCTTCTGTGTATCTGCCGATACAATCACCCCAAAGGTTCATACTAAACCAGGAGACTATCCCACAGGATTTTACACCGGACAACCTGTGCTAGTGAAAATGCCCCAGATTGGAACAGTAGCCATGGTACTGACTACCCCCAAAAATCCCTACGCATGGGAAGCCAAAGATTGCTCAGGAAAAGTACACCGGATTAGTACCCGGTGGATCTCACCCTCTTTCTAACCTTGCCGGTTGAATACAACCGAGCACGTTTATTTCTTCTTGTGTTCACAGGAATCCAGGAAAAGAAGGCTCTGAATTGAGGCAGATGTCTGTGGTTGCAAAGTGAACCACTTTGGTGAAAAATGTGGTGCTTAGTTCTGACTTTAATACAACTCCCTTTGATGTATAGCTGGAAAGATCCAGGTTGGCCATGGTCCCAAGCCGATATCGGACACACTGGAGTCATAGGAACACGTGCCGTCAAAGAAAAATTAAACTTAGCTACTGTGGTTATGCATGGGGCCGAGGTGTTTTCAAGACATGAGTGGAGCTGGGATAACGGATGGCTTCCAATCCTGAAGGGAAAAGCAGGAGAAGGAATCCAGATAGGGTGTAGGACGATTAACGGATCAACCCATGAGAAAGCCACATTAATGGCAATATACGGAAACCCAGTAGCCTCAAAGTGTTGTGTCGCTGACAAATGGGATTGTTGGTATAACTTTACCCTGGTGGAACCCACTATTGTGACTTGTAAGTGGCAACAACACTGTACGGGTTTAGGGCCATCACAACCACATTGTACACGGTTGTTGTTTCGGTTCAAAATAGACATAATTGAACCTAACCCAGATACACCACCAGGCCTAACTCCATACATCCTATTTGACACCCTGAAATACGGAGCTAGGAACATACCCATTGTCACTATGACATCTCGTAATGACCCTTGGGACCATGCATTGTCACGATATAGTGGAAGTGTTGGAACACTACAAAACAAAAGGAACTTAAATCTCTCTACTCTAGTTATACATGGAGATGAAGTGTTTTCGAAGGATGAATGGAGTTGGAATGACTCTCTTCAGATGGCTGAACTTCAAGCCATTTCAGGACAGGCAATACAAATGAGCTGCCGAGTAACTAACGGACCTAATTACCATAGGCCAACCGAAATCAAAGCATATCATACCGACTCTACCAGACCAAAGAACTACAACGCTGAGTGTTACAAAATAACCGAACCAAATTTGGATTGTTGGTACAATTTTACTCTGACCAAACCCATAATTGTATACTGCCTTTGGGGTTCCGAAGGCACGGAATTAATATTTGAATTTATGATTGATACAGCAACATCAAAGGATAAGAAACCTTTACCCCCGCAAACATCTAAAAATGTACCAACTCGGCCTCCCATTGGTCTAACTCCCTTCATCTTCAACACAGGCCCTTACATAATCACATATACAGGTCAGCAACAAGTGCTGTTTAATCCGTCATACTCCCTCAAACAGGTGGAGATGTTGATGCAAATTAACATTTCTACAATTAAACCAACCTGTTCACCATTCCTAAATATATCCCATGCAGGATGGTTAGCCTGGTTACATGGGCGAACCCTCGTCTCTTCAAGACGGACAAGGAGAGACGCAACCGGTATTATAGGGACAGGATTGGGAGTCTTAAACAGTATAGATGCTGAAGTACTCATAAACAAACTGAGCACGACAACAAGTGATTTAAGCAAATTAGGACACCCATTGCGGTCTTCTCTAGTAGCACTGGGAACTAACCAATGGCTTGTGTCAGATTTGTTACCTCAGTGGGGAGAAACAAACGAAAAGGATCACCAATTGATTGTGGATGCACTTGGTGCAGCCCAAAATAATATTTCTCTAGCTCTCAGTTGCATCCAAGCTCAACTATGGATGCAATCTGTGGTGGCAGCAATTATAAGAGAAGGTGAAGAGGGCATCTTACCCTCTGAAATTCGAAAGGTAGTTTGGGATAATGCAACTACCTTTGAGAGAAAATTCCAATCATGGTGGTATTTGGTCAATTTTACCTGCAACCCTACTGATGGCAAAGCCACTGCTTTTGTCTTAACAATATGCAATGCTTCGGTATATACCATATACCCAATCATTGCATTAGGATTAAATCACAACGGAACTGTACTCTATCCTATAGAGCATAGAGTATGGGCCCAACGAAATGAAAACAGATGGCAAACTATTGACGTTGCTGCATGTGTGGTACGGGAACAGCAGGGATTCATTTGTGAAAGTGACATCATCAAAGGCCAAGACATTTGTCTTCACACTGAACGAAACATTTGTCATTTTGAAATACATCCCAATGAAACCCTTGAAACTGTGCTTGTATATATTGGAAAAGAGTGTGCTTGTATGAGAACCCCTTGTGATTTTGTGTTTGTAGATAATGTTACTGTGAATACTAACAATCGCTCAAATATTTGTGTTTGTAACTTTACTAAAATTGTAGGATGTGACTTTATCTATACAGCTCCTGTTACATCTTACCAACTAGTACAATCAAATTATATTCTATTTCGAGATCTGCTACCTGTCCCTGTAGGAATGAATCTTACCCTGGTGAGAAAACTATTACAACATGAAGACCTGAAGCGGTTGTTGAGACAAGTTTGGGAAAATGGACAAAAGACTCTGAATACTGTCCATCATGATGTAGAGAGAATACATCAAGTGGTGGAAAGAGTAAGAAGGGATGGAGGACACCACTGGTGGGACACTTTGTTTGGATGGTCACCTACCACAACAGGAATCTTCAACGAGATGCTTCACTGTTGTTGTCTTATTAATGCTCACCGCATTATGTTTTATTTTAACAATTGCTTTCCATTTTAGACTTTGGATTCTGTTGAAACGTTTGTCCATATGCCCAGAAAATATCTGTGCACTCGATGATCCTCATAGCAAGAGTGTATGTGACACTTCCCATGTATTCTAAAAGAAAAGAATCATGAAGCTTGAGTGACTATAGTCACGGGGTGGATAATGTGGAGTAATCGCTGAGGGGTACTTTGGAAATTTACCCTCTAAGAACAGCCTTGAAACCAGGTGGAACGTAGCACTCATGTACAACGGGTCTGTGACATGGAGACTCCCTGAACGGCCTTGGATGTTGGCAACATCAGGGGCGCCTGGTGTGCTGACTCTGGGAGAGATTACATGGAGGGTGGAGCGGAGTGGAGACCTCGCGGCCACGCTCTGTGAACCGGGGAGTTTAGGGATGCACAGGATGTACATTGATAAGCTGCGCTTACAATGTCCTGGGCCAAAGACCTGTCAACTTTGATGAAGTGCTGTCCTTAGAGTGAACTTTGCTAATTATAATATCATTATAATACTAAAACGCACACCCCTCTCAAAAGCTACCACCCCCCCAAGGTGCGACCCCTCCTCAATGAGTGTGCGCACTGAATTTTTCCTAGTCTGTACCTTTAAACGTGAAGCGAGAGAATTCTGCACCAATCCTGATAAAGGTATGTATGACTAGAGTCACTCAAGCTCCACCTGCAAAGTAAAACACTATAAAATAATGTTTTAAGAGCTGGATGTTAGGGAAGATACCATCGTTGTGTACCACTCTAACTTCTGGGATCAGTCGACGGGCTGAGCCTCTCTTCCCCCCCATCGGGACGCCGTTGGGTAAGATTCGAACCCTTGGTCATACCAAGTGCCTCCCCGGGAAACTTAGAAATCTCTATATAGAGTCACTTTACATCTTTTAAGGCGTTTATAGCCAAGTAGTGTCCCTCGTAGTTTTAGCATTTGCACGTGCTTTATAGGTAGTGAATTTATCACCGGCAATCCAAAGAACCTGTATATCTGTTGCTTCAATAAATCGCACTATTGATTGACTCAGCCGTGTGTTCAATAAATCGCACTATTGATTGACTCAGCCGTCTGTAGTCCCTGAACGCGACCGTACCTCTGAGTGCGGCCGTGTTCGTTCAGGAGGTGTCCGGCTGAGCAGGTAGTGTGATGTTAGTAGTGCATCCGGACCCGTGATAGTCCAACAAAGGTGTTGGGCGCGACCGGACTACTAACGCTGACTTTGGGCATCACTCAGAACCTAAGCTCAGCCGCCCCCAGTCCCTCTGATATCTGAGGATCGACTGGAAGGCAAGGGGGTTTAGTTTCTGCCAAATTGCTCTGCCTCTTAACGCAACAGGCCCGTGGGTCCTGCTGGACACCAAGCTGAGCAGCAGCCAGCACCGTGCCCTTGGCCAAAGGCGGCGGGCGGCGGTGCCCTGGGCTGCGCTGGGCAAAGCCTTGCCAGCAGCTGGAGGGAGGGGAGCCTTGCCCTCTGCTCAGCGCTGCTGAGGCCATGCCCGCAGTGCTGTGCCCAGGCCCGGGCTCCCCAGGCCGAGAGAGACAGGAGCCCCTCCCCCAGCCCCGCCCCCCAGCCCCCCCCCCGGGCTTGGAATGGCAGCTGTGATGTCGCGGCGCTGGCCCGGCAACGGCCACAGTGCCTGCAGGCACGGCTCTGCCAGCACCCGGCAGCTCCAGGGAGAGACCAGCTCTCACCCAGCGGCACTGCCCGGCACCGCGACCCCCTCGACAGCCTCGCTCCAGCCGGCTGGGAGCTCTCCGGAGCCCCAGCAGCGTGTCCGGCGCGAGGACTCCCCTGGCCCCGGCACGATGGGCCAGCTGAACTGCTGCTACGGCGCCAGGTGGGCTCCCCCCGCGGCTCGGGGACACGCCGGCGCAGCCGGGCCCCGCAGCAGCCGCCTTTCTCACGCCCTTTGCCGCCTGCTCTGCAGGGTCTACCCTGGCCCCGAGCAGCAGTGCGCGCCCGGCCCGGCATCAGCCGAGCCGCTGCTCCACCAGCGCGTGCGGGTGACGCAGGGCCGCGGGACGGGGAAGAGGCACCTCCTCCTCTTCAGCGATGCCTTGATCATCGCCAAGGCCAAGTAAGAGGCGCAGACCCCGGCTGCCTTTCCTCCTAAGGCCTGGCCCCGGCACCGGGGCAGGGACGCCCAAGGAGCAGCCCCAGGCCCCGGCACCCTGCTGCTGGCTGCACCCGTGGCCGTGCGCGGGGCAGGCGGAGGCCAGAGGGCAGCCGCCGGGCTCGGCCACCTCCAGGTCACTCCCTGCCGCTCCTCTCTGCAGACGTGGCAGCGCCCCGCGCCCGCAGCTCTGCCTGGCCCTGCGCCGGCTGTGGGTGCTGAGCGGCGGCAAGGGGGCGGCCGGGGATGCCGCCCAGGAGGAGGAAGACAAGGCCACCACGTCCCTCGTCCTCGCCTGGCCCTACGGCTTCTGCGTCGTCACCTTCTGGTGGGTCTCGGTGCCACGTCCCCCAGCAGGGCCGGGCAGCGCTTCTGTCCGGCCCCACGCCACTTCCTCCTGCCTCTGCAGCCGTCCCCACGGGGCAGGGCTGTGCCGGTGCCCGCCTCTGCCCGCGGGCTGGGCAGCAGCGGGCGCTCAGGCTCTTTCTCCTCTCTTTCCTGCAGCTCCCGCTCGCTGAAGGAGCTCTGGCTCAGCGCGCTCCGTGGGTAAGCCCTGCCTGGCAGAGCAGCTTGGGGGGCCCATACTCACAGCACGGGGGGATGCTCTAGCCGTAGCCGTACGATGCGGAAACGCCGCTCCTGAGCTGGGGAGAGCTACCCCCACGGCTGCGGGCGGCTCTGGAGCGGGCAGAGCTGGCGGAGCTGCTTCACCCAGCCCCGTCCTCCCCCCTTGCCGCTGCTCTCCGCTCGACGGCCGGGCGGTGCCCGGCTGCTTCGGGGCAGCTTGGAAGGGCTCCCGGGACTGGCAGGCGAGGGAAGAGGCAGCTTGGGTCTCACACAGCTCTTTCTCTGCCCCTGCCCCGTGCACAGGCCAGCAGAAGGAGTGCAAGGAGCCCGCGTCACCCAGCTGCCCTCCATCAAGCTCCTGCTGAAGGAGCTGCGCGGCCGCAATGCCGTGAGTGTCCCTCCCGGCCCCGCTCTGCCCCAGGGGCTGCTCCAACCCCGCACCAGCCCCATGGCTTCTCACCTGCTGCTCTTCTCCCCTTGCCCAGGCCAAAACACTCAACGCCAGCAGCCTGGAGAGGCTGGTCGAGGGCCTGGCAGAGGTGAGGAGCCCCCGGGCCGCCATCTCGGCCGTCCCCACATCTCACTCATGGCCCGCGGCCGATGCAGCTCGCCCGGGGCCCTTCGTGCTGCGGGGCTGCTCGCTGAGCGCAGCGCATTTCTTGCAGGCTGGTGCCCAGCAGCAGCCACCTCCCGTCCCCTCCGGCAGCCAAGGTGGACGTGGCCACTCGGACGGTGAGTTTGGAGGAGACGGGGGCAGGACGGCCCCTCTCTCCTGCGCTGGCAGGCGGCAGCCGCGCTGCTCGGGGGCTGCTGCTGCCCTTCCCGCAGGGCACGGCCGCAGAGAGCTGAGCCCCCGGGGCGCCTCGTTCCCCAGCCACGCCTCTCCCTCGCTGTTGGCGGGGACGCCCAGCACGCAGAGGCTCGGGCAGCATTCACCTGGCGCTTGCCCTCCATGGCTCTCTGCTCTGTTTTCCCTGGCGGCAGGCGGGACCCGCAGCAGGACGAGGGGGCTGCCCTGGCCCTTTGCGCGGCGAGGGACCTTGGCCGCTGCGGAGGCGCCCGGGCAGTCGGGCTGTGCCGGCAGGGCGGGTCTCTTCGGCCGGCCCCTGGCAGCTCTCTGCAGCCAGGACGGCACGCTGCCCCAGCCCCTCCAGGTAAGCCAGCAGAGGGACCCCGGCTGGGGCTCGGGGACCAAGCCGGCTCCGCCCCACCTCCCCCACCTCCAGCCACCCCTGCGTCCTGCCCTAGTGAAAGCAGAGCCGCCCACGCTCGCTCCTGGCCCGGAGGAAGGCTCACCGGCCCCGGGGCCTGTCCCCAGCCAAGCAACTGTCCTCCTCTGTCCCCCGCAGCTCTTTGAGGAGGAGGACGATGACGATGTGGCTGGCCTTGCCGGCACATCGGCCAAGGAGTTGCCAGCACCAGAGGTGGAAGCAGAAGCAGCAGCGGTATGTCAGGGCCACAAAGAGGGTGACAGCACTGTCAGAAGTTGAGAGTGCTGCCGCAGGGACAAGCAAGGTCACCCACTAGCCGGCAGCTCTGCAAAGGTGCAGAGGAAGGGTGGTGCAGGATGGCCATGGCGGTTTGTGCGGTGATGCCACCAGAACTGGCTCAGCTGGGCTGAGCAAACCCATCCAAGGGCTGTGCCTTTCCGAGCTAAGGTAGCAATTGGGCAGGAAGGTCCTTGCCACCCGTTAACTTGCACATTTCCATTGCAGGTGCCTCCAGTCCCTCCAGAAAGTGAACACCTGGAGAGCTCCTCTGGGGAGACAAGGTAAAATGAGCTAGGTGTGGTTAAGAGCAGAATTGGTTCACGTTTATCATGGCTTGACCTGTCTAACAATACATTGAATGGAAAGTTTGCCAGGCTCGAGAAGAGCAACCTGTGAAGAGGGGAGCAACGGGCTAGTGGACAGCGAGAGGAGCAAGTTGGGAGCAGAGCTCTGCGGGATGGGCAACTGAGGACATCCAGGCAGGCAAGAAGAACGAGGAGCCCAGGTGTGTAGCAGGCTCTGCTGCCCATCTTTCAAAGCTCCGAACACTGCTCCGACTATGGGCAATATTTCTGAGGTGCGCAGAGATGGCACCGGGCAGGAAGCCCGCAGCTGCCCGTGGGAGAGCGTGTCTGTCAGGAGGAACATATCACTCCAGCGTTGGCAGCTCTCCTTCGGCACTTGTGGCAGCTCTGTTTGTGCAAGGCTGAGCAACACCCCAGCAGAGTCACAAGGCTCATAGCAATTTTTGGAGCTCTTTGACCCGCTGCCTACAGAAAGAGGCAAAGTCTCCCTTTGCTGTTCATGTCAGCTGGCAAGCCCAGCACTGGCTGCTGGTGTCTGAATCCCAAAGACGCAGCAAGGAGCTGTGTCACGTAGCTGTAGACCCTGAGGTACTGGCACTTCGTAAAAAGCTCACGTTGCACCTGAGACAATTGAGGGAAGAAGAAAACAACCAAACACTACCAAAGCAGCGTGTTTTGCCTTCAAGCCTGGCTTTCTAGCAAGGGACAGTGAGGCGTGCTGCTGCTCGGCTTTTGGAAAGGACCACAGCACAGCTGCCCTGCCCAGCCCTGCTGCCTAGCAAAGCAGTGCTGCACATCTCTGTCAACTTGCAGAGCTCTGAGGGTGTCACACGTGTGGAGAAGGGGACAAAGCCGTGCCGTAGCCACTGCCAGGGACGGTTCCCTCTCGTGTGCCAGGAACTGCCCCTTGGACAGCACACTGCCCAAAGAACGGGGCACAAAGTCGTGCCTCTTCCTGCCTTCATGGTTTCATCAGCACTTTGGACTCTCTTCTTGCAGGTGCCGATTTTTTTCTGCTGCCTGGATTGCCCGCATGAGCTCTGCTGCCTGGGCTTTGAGGGGCGCGATGCAGCCCCAGCACCACCTCGGCGGAGGCGAGGAGGGAGGCACCGCGCCCTTCTGCTCCGGCCGGCACATTTCACTCGGGCACCGCGACGCCGGAGCGGCCCCGCACCGCCCTCAGACCCAGCCCAGCCCTGGCGGGAGGCCTTGCTGGCTCACTCCTCGGCTCCGTCAGCAAAAGCCCACCAGCCGGCACAGCTGCCCCCGTGGGGAGCTGGCATGTCACCTGCAGATTCCATGGGGCGTGCTGGGCGTGGAGGTGTATATCATCTGAGAGGGACACGAGGGACACGCTGGACAGCATGTTCCAGACTATAAAACCCTCCAGGTTTTCTTTGCCGCTACTCATTCTTGGCAGAGAGACGCTGCACCACCTTGCTGCATACAAGAAGGGAGCACCCATTGCTGCCCTTTGGTCGGTGCAAGTCCTTGTATGCAGCACACAGCACAATACCCTTTCTTAGTATTCTTGATCAAACATGACTGGCTTGCAGTTTCCATTAGCTGAGTTAACTCCAGGTTAGCTACAGCAAAAACTCCGCTCTTACTTCTCCGACCCATCAGCGCTCTCTGGACCGACGCAAACACCCCCCTTTCTGTCAATCAGAACTGGAGTGGTGATGCTTTGCTTTCAGCCACAACACGTGCCTGTGCCTAGGGACTGATGGGAAGGAGGAGTTAAAAAAGCCAGCTTACATGGTGCCCCAAATCCCAGCCACCCTCCAGGACCGGAAAAAAACTGGACACACCCCCATATTTATTCTAGCCATTCTGTAGCCAGCACAGTCATTTCAGTGTCGATTCTGGTTGATTCTGCAGCTTTATAACAGTTGAAACACCCAGCTCATCAAGGCGGCTGATCTAGAAGGCAGGGGATCTGAACTGGCCCCAACTACCTATGATGTGACAGTGTCCATAACTCGGGTTAATCACAGGTTGTCCTGTGACATAAGGATGTAGCGCTCTTTCACCTTTCTCCTTTGAAGCTTTGGGGTTTGTGCACGGGAGCCTTATGTACCTTTCTTTTCAGAGTTGCTCATCGTTTCAGCATTGTTTCTGATGAGGAAAACATCCTTTCTGTGTAGATGTTGATTTATGTACATTTAATAAACAGCATGGTATCCTATACTACCAATGATCTTTTTTTCAGACTAATGAAAAGTTCAAGACAAAAGCATGCTTTGTGTCTGCAAAGAAAAGTATCTGTAACTGTATTAAAAAGCTGCGGTTGTTTCACTCGTGGATGTTTGTAGCTATAGCAGAAACAGAGCTGCTGGCTGCCTTACTGCGAGATCCACAGGACACCAGTCTTCTCCTGAAGGCTTTCTACCAGCGTAATACTGTTTGAGTTGCCACTCCATTAAAACAGGACTTGTTCACTAATTGGTTCCTACATGAAAACCCGAGGATAGAAACTTGATCCTGGTTGGCAATGTCAAAAGCAGCATGAGGCGAGGCTGCCCAAAGCCTGGCTGCTGCGCTTGGAGGAAATGTGCCTTGAGTCCCGATGGGCAGACAGGGCACGCCTCTGCAAGTCTGCTTCGCAACACAGCACGACGCAACAGACCTGTGTACAAAGAGCATTAACATCATCACAGGTACAGCCAGTCACAAGGTGGGCAATGCCCGAGTGAAGGCTGCCAGCTGTCCTGCTGGCCGGCTCTGTCCTTCACGGCTGCAGACTCCCTTTCCCAGGCACTCACTGAGCCAGGGGCTGGCTTCGCACTCGCAAAGCACGTAGCCCATGCAGCAGCTCACTCCACTGCTCACCGTGGTTCCCCATGGCTGCTTATCTACCCAACAGATCTCTTAGTCCCTCCTGTTTGTGTATGGAGGAGGACTCGTAGGAGATGGGATAACAGTGATCACCAAACAGGGGAGTTGAAACTTTTGAGTGTAATGAGATACAGCTCAGAGGAGTTGCTACCTTGCTTTTCAGGAGAGCAAACTTGAAGCTACTCAGAGAGCTAGTCTGCAGTGTCCCCTACGAAGCTGCTTTGGAGGCCTTAGGGCTCAGAGAGCAGCTTAGTTTTTCAGCACCACCTTCTGCAAGCACGGGAGCAGGCAATCTGGTGGAGTCTGAAGTCAAACAAGAGGGGCAGAAGACCAGCTTGGCTGAACAGGGACCTCCTTTTTCAACTCAGGTGGAAAAAGGAATGTTATGATCCCTGGGACCAAGGTCCGGCTTGGCAGGAAGATCACAGAGCTGTAGTTCATACGTGTAAGGAGAGAACAGAAAAGGGCAAAGCTCAGCTAGAGTTGAAATTGGCCAGTGTTGTGTCGGGCTATAAAAAGGGCTTTTTACAGTACGTTCATAGCAATCGCTCATTGAGCACGGCCAGGGACTCTCTGAGGAGGAGCAGGATGCGGCTGGGCTTGCCGGTGCATCGGCCACAGAGCCGCCAGCACCAGGGGCAGAAGCAGAAAGCGCAGAGGTCTGTGAGGTGCACAGAGAGCGGGGGCTGCGCAAACCCCTCCGAGCGTATGGCGGGATACGTTGTATCGCGGGATACGTTGTATGACGTTGGCGGTTTTGGGGGGTAACTATGTACGTACTGTAGGGACACATGCTTTCTTACGGGATGAAAAGATGTAATGTTGTCGTGGTTTAGCCCCAGCCGGCAACTAAGCACCGCGCAGCCGCTCGCTCACTCCCCCTCCCACAGTAGGGTGGGGGAGAGAATTAGGAAAAAAACCTCGTGGGTTGAGATAAACACGGTTTAATAGGACAGAAAGAAAGAAGGAAACAACAATGATAATACCAACACAGGAATGTACAAGAACAAGTGATGCCCAATACAGCAATCGCTCACCACCCGGCGATCGACAGCCCGTCCCCGAGCAGCGATTTCCGCCCCCCGGCCAACTCCAGTTTATGTACTGGGCATGACGTCGGATGGCAGGGAATATCTCTTTGGCCAGTCTGGGTCAGCTGTCCCGGCTGTGTCCCCTCCCAGCTCCCCGTGCACCCCCAACCTCCTTGCTAGCAGGCCAGCACGAGAAGCTGGACTGTCCTTGACTGCTCAGCAACAACCCAAAACATCAGCACATTATCAACAGTTTCTCATCCCAAATCCAAAACACAGTGTCACACTGACTTCTGTGAAGAAAACCAGCTCTATCCTGGCTGAAACCAGGACACAGGGAATAAGGGAAGAGGTT
Organism: Phaethon aethereus; assembly: GCF_964289735.1. Taxonomy (NCBI): domain Eukaryota; kingdom Metazoa; phylum Chordata; class Aves; order Phaethontiformes; family Phaethontidae; genus Phaethon; species Phaethon aethereus. The sequence continues at coordinate 310,703 of NC_138605.1, forward strand.
CCCCGAGGGCAAAACATTACTAAAGCATTTAATGAACAACAAGGGAAAGACGAATCTCCAACAGAATGGTTGGAGAGGTTGAGGAAAAACCTACAAATGTACTCTGGAATTGATCCGAATACAGTGGCTGGGACCGCACTCCTTAGAACACAATTTGTAGCTAAATCCTGGGGGCATATAAGAAGGAAATTAGAAAAATTGGAAGATTGGCAAGAAAGAAGATTAGAGGAGTTACTTAGAGAAGCCCAGAAAGTCTATGTTAGGAGGGACGAAGAAAAACAAAAAGCAAAAGCAAAAATTTTTGTACGTGTCAGTAGTAGGAGCAAAAGGAGAGCCTTTTAAAGTAAATATATTGAAAGATGTAGAAGTAGAAACAGAAAAGAAAATTTGTCTTAATGATTTACTTTTGCTCCCTGAAGCGGAATACAATTTATTAGGAAGGGATTTGATTTTGAAGTTAAACTTGAGCATTCAGAGTCAAGGGGACAAATTGCAGATTAAATTATACACTTTAACACAAGAGGATGAAGAAGCTATTAACCCCTCAGTGTGGTATAAGGAAGGGGAAACTGGAAAGATAAAAATGGACCCCATAAGCGTTCAAATAACAGATCCGCACCGCCCAATTAGAATCAAGCAATACCCTATACCTATGGAGGGTCGAAAAGGATTAAAAGGATATTTACCCTGAAGCTAAATAAATGGAGACATAGAAAGTTATTAATGTGACTGGGTGCGGGACAGAGGAGGAGATAAAAAACAGGGGCAAGGAATCGGGTAGAGGGACGGAAGGACGTTTTAAGAAGCGGCAGGCTACGAGAAAAGCAGGAAAGAATTAAAAAATAGGAACAGGAATGAGGATAGAAGGAAATACTGAAACAAAATTTAAAAAGGGACAGGGTATACGGAAAAAAGGGAGGAGTTAAAAGTACGGGAAAGGGAAGGTGGATAAAGGGAATCGTTGAAGGAGAAATTAGGTAGCGGTGGGGTGCAAGAAATACAAGGGGAGGGGCGGGGAACCAAAAAAAAAAACCCCAAACAAAAAAACGGAGAAAGGGAGCCAGGTAGAGGGAGACGTAGAAGAACTTTTAAAAAGCAACCGGGTACGAGAGACACGGACAGGAATTAAAACGCAGGGACGGGGAGACGGACAGAGGACAAGGCAGAAAGGAAAAAGAAGTGGCGGTCAGGTACGAGAAACACGGGAATATTAAACAAACAGGGAGATGGCTAGAAGGAACCGCAATGAGAAAATGTTAAAAGGGTGTTAAAGGGTACAAGAACCACAGGAAATAATGAAAAAATAGGGACGGGGAGATGCACAGAAGGAAACATAGGACGAAAGTTTTTTCAGCGACGGGGTGCAGGACAGAGGGAGGAAATAAAGCACAGAGACAGGGTGCCGGAGGGAGGGAACTGTAGCGCGAGAAATTAAAATGCAGCAGGGTACAAGAAACACAAGTAAGCATTAAAAAACGGGGAGAGGGAGCCGCAGAGAGGGAAACGTGGGAAAAAATTAATAGGTGAAATGGTACAGGGCAGAGTCGGCAGATGAGCAGTAAGTTTCGGGGAGCCAACAAACAAGAGATTCTAAAGCAGTTCCAAGAGCTAAGCCCAGGAAACCCAGGATTAAAGTTCTCAGTTTCATATTTCACGTCCAAAATATGTAGAACTTTGACAGAGATGACATCGTGTTTTCCTTAAACCAGCTGATTGCAAACTGCTGCACTGGGCGAGAACACCATAAACAGTTTAAGACGAACGGCCACGCTCCTAAGTAAAACAATAAACCCAGCGCACGGGAGCCGCGCAGCCTCTGCTTCGGCCTTCGCCTCTCGCCATCCGCCGCCAAAGCTGCTGCCGCATCCGGCACGCCACGCGTAGCAGGTTTCCAGCCACGGCCTGAAAGGCGGTAAGGGTAAAATACGAGAAAATGTGCCATTACGCTCTGCAGTTACGGTTAATTCAGGTCCTGTTTCACAGTCCGGTTACGGAACGCGGGGTCGCTCGCAGGAAGCGTCGTGGCGGAAATCAGAGGGGTGCCGAGGCGGCCGGAGAGACGGCAGAAGGCTGGAGGGCACAGAGGTACTCGGGAGGGGATCTGAACGGAGCACAGGCGGCGTCGGGGAGACGCTGGCCGACGGGAGGTGAGCAAGATGGAGGAGAGGACAGAAAGACCGCTCTGAGGAAGAGGGATGGCCCGAGGAGATGTTCTGACAAACCGAGAGGGGTACAAATCACGCTCCAGAGATAACAGCGCGCCAAGGAGACCCCGTAAAACCCCGGAATGGGGGAGGGGGGGGGGAGGGGGGGGTAAGGGAGACGTGCCAGGGAAATCTAAAAAGCGACAGGGTGTGTGACAAACAGAAAGAATTGGAAAAGAATAGACATCTGGATAAAAGCAAATATAGAAAGAGAATTTAAAAAGAAAAAAAGGGTATGAGGCAGGGGAGGAAAAAACTAACAAATAGGGAGAGAAGACCAGATAAAAGTAGACAAAAAATTATCAAAAGCGAAGGTGTTAAAGAAGGAGAAACTTGGCAATGGGGCAGCAGAAGAAATCAACAAAGGCAGAAAGCAAATTTAAATAGTGACAGGGTATAGCAGAGGCGGGAATGAAATAAAGACAGTGAACTGGATGAAAACAGATAGGGAAAAAAAAATCAGAAGTGATTTCACACAGGATAGCCAGGAAGTAATAAAAACGTAGGGTTAGCCGTCTCCATAAAAGCAGACACAGAAAATTTAAAAAACGATGAGGTAGAGGACAGACAGGAAAAGAGTAAATAATCGGGACAGAAAACCAGGTTAAAGTAAGCATAAAAACATAAGTTCCTCACCGTTCCTGGAGGTATTTAAAAGGCGCGTGGATGTGGCACTTAAGGCCACGGTTTAGTGGTGGACTTGGCCGTGTTAGGTTTACGGCTGGGCCCGATGATCTTAAGTGTCTTTTCCATCCTAAATGATTCTGTTATTCGAAAATGAAGACGTTAAGACGGGGAAAAAAAGTTAAAATAGGGAAAAAACCTGAATAGGCAAAGACATAGCAAGAAAATTTCACAAGCAACAAGGTATGGGACACACTAGAATGAGCTAAAAAAATGAAGCTGCTGAAGTGGATAAAAACAGACGAGGAAAGAAAATCTAAACGTGAGGGGGTACAGGAGAGACAGGAACCAACTGAAAAAAAGGGAGCTACATCCTAATAAAAGTAGATTTAGAACGAACATGTTAGAAGCGGCAAGTTACAGGAAACGGGAAAAAAAAATGTAGGGATAGAAAATGAGATAAAAGTACACCGAGAAACAAAATTTCAAACCAAAAAGAACGATGACTAAAAAACCTGAAAAATGGGGACAGCGAACCACATAAAAGTAGACGCAGAAAGGAAATACAAAAAGCGGTGCCCTTAGGAAAAAATAAGAGAAAATAACTAATAAGTAACGACAGCGGACGAGATAAAAGTAGAAAATTTGAAAAGCAATGGGGATCAAGGACTTTAATTAAAGACAGCGATGGTGAACTAAAATGGAGATGTAGAAGGGAAACTGAAGAAGGGGTGGCACTAAGGAAAGACAAGAAATAACTGAAGATACAGACATGGAAGGGCACAGAAAGTACATGTTAGAAGTGATAGGCATTAGGGAAATAAAGGAAAAAACAGAAATAGGGACAGTGGAGTAAAACAGCTATAGAGAGACAATTTTAAATGCGATGACAATAAAGAAAAACCAGAAGAGAGAGACAGAAGATGGGATAAAAGTAGAAAATGTTAAAAGCAACAGGGATTAAAGAAATAAGGAAAAAATTGTGAAATAGGGACAGTAAACAGAGATGTAGAAAAAAAGTTTTAATAGTGAGGGCGCTAAGGAAAGACAAGAGCTAATTAAAAATACAGACAAAGGGAACAAAAGTAAGCCTGGCAAGAACATTTAAAAAGCGATAGGCGTTAGGGAAAGAAGGGAATAAAACATGAAAGAAACGGCAAACTTTTAAAAGAGTTGGAGAAAGAAAAATGAAAAAGCAAGGTGATGCAGAGAAGTGAAAGAAATTTAAACTCAGTAACATCACAGTGTCATTAAGCAGACATCTTCTGTTTCACTTCCCCCCTTTTCTATTACCCTTGCGAATTCTTTCACAGTCCCTTATAACGCACCATTCTCCTTCGTCCGTCGATTAAAATACCTCCCTGTTGCGACTTCAGGTTTGACCTTACTCTTTTTCCAGGTAACACAGTCATCCCCATTCTTCTGACAACGCCATAGCGAACCTCGAATTATACAACACGTACATAAAACAAATAAGCTATCAACTAATACGAGTACAAGCAGCTCTTTGATCCATTTAAAATTTGGTAACCGAGAGGCTAATTTGCTCCGAACTTCTTCACAACCCCAAGAGGTGATGTAAATCTAAAGCTGTTCTTATCATGACCTACTCCATAGCAGGGGTTATTAAATAGAGAGGTGTTAACCGGAACCGGAACTCCTGTTAGAGAGAACGTCTGGCTAGACTCTCTAGGCACTTGCAATCGCTCTCGTTTAGAATTTCCTAATATTATTATGTATTTCTATAGATTATTTTTGCCTAACTGGGTGAGATCTTCCCCTCGGTATTGGGATCGGTTACGGCCGCCCCAACAAAATTCCAAATGGACTTAAATTCTCTTTAGTTCCCGGTTTTACCCTGATTCGTAGTAGGGCTACAGTGGGAGCGCTTGGTACCAATGTAGACTTGCTTCTTGACTAAGTTTAGCTAGCTGTTGTTTAATTAAGTGATTCATTTGCTCCACTGGCCCACTTGCCTGAGGTCGGAAAGGTATCTGTTAATACGAACAAATCCCAAACCCTCCCCTTTCCGTGGGAGTTCGGAAAAGTCTGTTTGTCAATTTTGACCTGGAACTTTCCCTTTACCGAGACTTCCAAATTTTACACGATTTCCCACCTTTGCATACTTCACAGTTATTAACCATGGCTTTTACAGTTTGAAACAAATTCCTGGCTACTCTTTGCTTCATAAGGGAATCATACGAGGCTTCAGTTGCCCAATGAGTCTGGTCGTGTTCTGCTTTTACCGGTTTCCGTACTATTCTAAAGGGAACTATTACTCTGTTACCTTTTAATTTTGCCCAACCTGATGATTCAACTTCTGCTTCCAAATCTTTAATTAATCTAAGATCCTTCTCATCACAGTCGACCGAGTCCGGTAGCGGCAAAGCTTTTTCAGGAATCAAACTTAACACCTCACCTTGTTCCGCAGCTCTTTTTGCCTCATAATCTGCCGATTTATTCCCCACTTCCTGAGCAGCGTCACCCTCTTGGTGCCCCTTGCGGTGCATAAGCGCAACCGCCGAAGGCGACTGTACCGCATCCAAAAGTCTTAGGATCACGTCAGCAAGCTTAATGTTTTCCTTGGGCGGTCAGAAGTCCCCGTTCCTTCCGGATAGCCCCACGGGCATGAACTACACCCAAGGCGTATTTTGAATTTGTCCGGGTGTTCGCTCGCAGTCCTTCAACAAGCTCTCACTAAAGCAATTCATTCGGCTCGTTGTGCGGATGTACCCTCAGGGAGTGACTTTGCTTCCAGCACTCGCTCTGCGGTGGTCACGGCATACCCCGCCATACCCCGCCATTCGAGCTCCATCCTTGGCTGACAGTAGGCACACTGATCTTTCGGGAGGGGTTGACTTCCCCGAGACGGGGCACTTGGGCTACTTCTCATGGCTCCTCGCCTCCCATTAGTGGTGCTTCCCGGTGGGTTCCCAGAGGTTACCTGGCCCCTGCGGTGCGCAAAGCAGCCGCTGTAGCGCTGGCAATTGTTTTGCCCATTCCCCCCCCCCGCCTGTCCCTATTCCGACACACTTGCCAAGCAGTCTCCAGCAATTTCTCTAAATCTCTCACATCTGTTCCTTGCACTTGCTGTAACTTTTTCTTGACATCATCCGTCAGCTGTCCCAGAACCAGGAATAACAACTGACCCTTTCCCTCCCGAGAGGTACGGTTTAAAGGAGTATATTTCTGCATCCCTTCTTTTAATCGGTTCAAAAAATCAGTAGGGGATTCTTTTCTATCTATCTAGTTTAATTTCATACAATTTAGACCAATTTACTGATTTTGGGACAGCACTTCTTATTCCAGAAGCCATTCGTTCCCTGTACCGCGGTACTAAGTCCCGGGCTCCTGGCTGGTTAGGGCCCCGACCGGGACTGGTAATGGGAACATGGTTATCCACTGTTCCCGGCAGAGTTCCAGCCAAAACCAGAGCCTGGACTTGAGGGTCTGGCCACCCTCACAACACTCTGCTTTTCTGCCTCGCTGAACACCGCATCCGACATTGCACGCACATCCTCGCAATCGGGGTCAAACAATCCTTTAATCTCCCATTCTGTCAACCTTTAAACATCTTTGTCCAATGCCACAAGGCAAGCAACATCTTTTTTGCTTCCTATTTTGCTTATTGTTTGTCTTTTTCTATCGCCAGGACCATAGGGTCCTGGGGTGCTGAATTGATTCCACGTTCTTTCTGCCATTCAGGGTGGTTTCGTAGAGTGAAAAACATACGTATCTGCATAAAGCACTTCATCCCATTTTCCTTCTCCCTGAAGGAAGAGCATTAAATTGTATTACTACACTAAATGTATAATACCTATTATAACGTGTGTAGTATTATATTACAATTATATGTACCTTAATGTAATAATGTATTCTATTTTAATGTCCTGTTAAAGGGCCGTTTTTCTCCACCGTCTGGCTTCTAGAGAGGCCACCACTGATTACAATGCTTAATTAAAGTTTTCCTATCGACACTGCCTCCCGGCACTCCCCCCGGATCTCTCCAGTGCTGCAAAACACATCCCAGTGGGCTTTTCTTTAGAATTCCGCCACTCTGTGACTCTCCCATATCTGATGCAAATTTTACCGTTAATAACCAAAATCCAATAAATGACAAACCAATAACCAATACCCGAAATGCATTAGCCAAAAGCCAGGTAACAGTTAACCGGACCTCCAAATGGGGACGCAGCCCCTCCAAACGGGGAAGTTAATCCCCTACCATATGGGACACAAGTCCCCCAGAGGTACACCCGTAAGGTGCTAGCGAGCCGGTATACGCCGACCCGTGTGCACGTCTGCACGTCTTAAAGACGGTCCCAAATTGATCGATCGTTACCAATTCAGGATTTAAGGATGTCTTCTTGCCAGAGGGTCTTTGTCTGTCCCCGCGGTGATCCGACTGAGAACGGGGGTCTCTCCGGAAAAGATCTCCGGGGGCAAACCCAAGAGAGTCCCAGACTCATCGGGTCCCGCAGCCGAACAGAGGATGTCCCTCCCACCTGGGTCACCAAATGATTCACAAAAGTTACAGAAATTTAAACTCAGTAACACCAAAGTGTCATTAAGCAGACGCCTTTATTGCCACGCCGGACGCCTGGGGGATATCTCCTCCCAACGCGCGCACGCGGAAGCAAAACTTCATCCTTTATATACCTGAAAGACGTGAATATTTGCACGTGTCCTGAGAAATCGCCGCCTCCTCGCTTATCTGCCACGTTTACATAACGCTGGTGTTGCAAAACTACCCTACGCGTGCGCGGGCGTCTCGGGCGGTCGTCGGTGGTCGTTTGGGGAGTTAGCCCCCTCCTTCTTTTTCCCTTTTATGGTCACAGGTCTCCTGAGGATAGTTCCTTCTCCTTGGATGTTTTCCCCTTCTGTTCTTCAGCCAAGCGGTTCCGTCTTACCATCCGTGTTTGAGCACTCCTGCTAGGACGTTTCTGTGCTCAAGGTGAAGGTATCTCCTCTGCACTCATCAATTTCTCAGTCCTTGCTCTTAACTCTTCTCCTCTTGGTTCTCTCCACCTGTCTTCTCCGTTTCTACTTGTGTTTTAATTTTCATCAGGGCTGCTTTCCTCCTGATGAACTGTTTACATATAGGTACAGTGTTGGCACTGAGGCAAATACAGCCTAAGGACTATGAGAATAGGCCGTTAAACATAATGCCACGGTTGCTAGGCTAAAGAAGTCTATACTAAAGTTAAACTAATCACGAAATCAATAACCTTCCAGAAAGTACATCTCTTCAGAAATTTGTAAAACTGACAGTTGATTAGTTACACATGCTACAACCTTCTAATTGTTTTAGATCCTTGTTTCAGAGGGCACTAAGGGAAGGGAAGAAGTCAGTTAAAAAATAAGGGTAGGCAAATAAGGACCGCGAATGAGAGAAAAGGCGGCAGAAAATTTTAAAAGCAATGGTGATTACGGCAAAAGGAAAAATATTAAGAGGCAGGGATGGCGAACTAAAACGGAGACGTAGATAGAAAATCTAACAAGTGAAGCCACTAAGGGAATACCAGAAACAATCAAATACAAAGGGATACTGAAAAGTCGGCCAGAAAACCCTCTAACACTTAGTTTGAAGCTTTAGAAGGCGGGCATTCCTTACGGCAGCGCTGGGGATCGCTCCACCACGAGTGCTCCGACGGGTTAGTAAAGCACATCAGTTCATATGCAGAAAAGTCATACGTGTCATCAGATCCCCCAAGAAGGGCAGTCATATGGTGAGGAGTCCCCGGAATTCGTTGACATAGTCCAAGCATGCGCAGTAAAATTAGGGTTAGGGTCTTTTCACCCTCAGGTGGTCGTCCACAGTCTTCCTCACGCAGTCTGCCAGTTGAACCTGGGGCTTCCTTTGTCCATATCTAGTCATCGAATTAGCTCCTCGGTCTTTCGGCCTCAGGACGGCACAAGGAGGTCAATTTAACCTGGTAGCAGTGATTTCCACGGGAAGCCTAAGGAGCTTGCTTTGTGTTATCCGTGAGTTTACAGGGGAAGCCTAACAAGCTTGCTCACGGTCTGTTTGATCTTGTCGGGCAAGAAGTGACATGTTTAAGGTCTCAGCCAGTGATTTTACTTAAAAGAGTAAGTAAAGACGGAGAGGGGGAGACGGACAGGGAGACAGGGAGAAAGAGTAAAACAGCGATGGGCTTCAAGAGGGAGAGAGAGAAGAATTAAAAGATCCTGGCAGGGAGCCGGACAGGGCAAGACGGCAAAAGAAATGAAACTGCAGCGTGGCTCAGGGCTGACAAGGACAAAATTGCAAAACAGGGACAGGGAGCAGGATAGCGGGAGACAGAGGAAGAAAGAGACTTGTGCTGTGCTACAGGGCCGAGAAGGAAGACCTTGAACATCAGCCAGAGACTAGAGAACAGAGTGGAAGGAAGGCAAAAACGGTGGCTGGGAGCCGGACAGAGAGAGACTGTGAAAGAAAAGAGTAGCAACACGCTACATTGCAGAGGGAGGAATGGAAAAGCAGGGACAGGGAGCCAGACTGAGAGAGGCAGAGGAAGGAAAAATAGCCACAAGCTACAGAGCAGGGAGAGAGAGGACCTAAAAGATGAGGACGGGGAGCTGGTCAGAGTGAGATGGAGAAAGGAGGTATGGGCGGGGGGTGGAGGGGGGGAACCACATCAGCATGGGAAAGAGGAGGGGGCCAGGGGAGAGGCAGTGAGGGCCCGGGATGCAGAATAGGGGCAACAGGGCCCCGAGGGCCTGGGACTCACCACAGCTTTCACTCCCTGCACTGCTGGGAGAGTTTGCCAGTTCAGACGCTTCTTCCTCCTCCTCCTCCTCCTCTCCTCCCTTCGCCTTCTGTAACTCCTGTCGCTTGGCTGTCCTCCACCTAAGAGAATACCGGGGTGTCTTACAGCTCGTACAAGACGGGGCTCCCTACACACGTAGCCTCGCTCGTGCGCTACGCGGCCGCCTTTGGTGACGCGTACAGACCCTGCATGTCGATGGTGTGGCCTGCTGCTGACTACGAAGAGGGATCCTACCTCACCTGGAGGGGCTGGCTCGCTCTTCCCTGCAGCAGGAGGCAGCTGCCGGCTGGCCGGCCTTCGGTTTCTTCTTCCTCTTTACCGTTCTCTGGCCTCTCCAGCTCTGGCCGTGGCAGCTCCCGCCCAGGGCCGGCAAGCGCTCCGCCTGTCCCTTTCTGCAGCCGTGCCACGAGGAGAGCGAGGCTGGGCAGAGACAACCCACGCGAGCCCGAGGCGGGTGCGGTCAGCGGCATCCCCCCCCAGCGCGGCCCCTGGCAGAGGGAAAGAAGCAGCAGCGACCCTTATTACCGTAGTTCCCCCCTGGCCGAAGCCTCTCCTTCCGCAGGGGCCGCCGGAGATGCCGCTCTGCCCCTGCACCGCTGCCAACGGCGTCCGCTTTCACGGAGAACCCAGTGCACGCGAGGCCCGGCTTGCCGCCTCCGCGACAGGGCCCGGGGCCGGCCCGGGGCTACGGGACGGGCTTCAGGGGAGGGGCTGGAGCTGGGGGCAGCTGCGCGGGGCCAGGAGAAGCGAGCGGGGGGGCTCTGACGAGTTGGGAGGCGCCCGGCGTCCGCGCCTGGGGGGTGTCCGCCTCCCTCCCTCCTCCCAGAGCCCCGGTAACTCCCCGGGGCTGCCCCGACCCGACTCGCCTCCAGCGGGCCGGCAGCCGGTCGCAGTGGGCGGCTCGAAGTTCCTCGCCCTGCCACCCGCGGGCGGCCGGTGCGCAGGAGACGCCCCGCACCCGCCCCAGGGGCTCGCTCGCCTCACCGGTGGTCCCGGCCCTTCACGCCCCGCCGGGAACGGGACCCCGCTGCGCCGCCATGCTGCTCCTGCGCACCGCGCATGCGCCGGACGCCGGTTGCGCGCCGCAGGGGCGAGGGGCGGTGCGCGAACGCCGGGCTGCAGTAGCAGCGAGCACCCGGCGGCCGTGCCTCATTTTGCAGGGCGAGCACCCGCTCACGTTGCGCCCATGGGGCGGCAACGACGCGACCTTACCGGGAAGTAGCAAGGAGCGCGCAGGGACCGCAGAACGGCATCGCGGTTACCGGCGGCCGGCAGCGTGGGTCACTTAGGCGCCGCCGCGCATGCGCGGCTTCCCAGCTGCGGCGAGGTTCCCCACCGCGCATGCGTGCCTCCCGAGATGCGGCAATGCGCCCATCGCGCATGCGCAGCTTCTGAGCGACGAGGTGCTGTACCGCGCATGCGCGGCTGCCGAGCTGCAGTACCTAATTTTGGTCACAGGGCGGCAGCACTGAGAGCGGCGAGGAGGTACGCCACCACGCATGCCCGGGAACGCGCGTCGCAAAAACTACATCTCCCGGCATGCACTAGCAAGCACAACGTGACCGCCCGGAAGACCACGCTTCCCGGCATGGCGGGGAACGAACATGGCCGAGAGCAAACCCCGTGCCTCAGGACTACGGCTCTCGCCATGCCGCGAGACGCAGCCTGTCCTGCTGGCTCACCCTGCGAGGACACCGTCTTCCACCCCCCCCATCCCCCATCCCCGCCGAGACGCGAGCGCTCACCCGCCCTCTGCAGCGTAGTTCCGGGTGGACCCCTCCGCCGGCTCGCACACCCCTCTGCTCCGTGCCTCCGACGCGGACCCCGCCGCCCTGCCTCCGGTCGATCGGGCGGCCCCACTCACCTTCTTTCTCGCTGCAGCCGCAGCCCGGTCAGGCCGGGCGACCGCTCCACCCTTGGCTCCCCCCGGCCCGTCCACGGCCACCGGGAGTAGGGCAGCAGCAGCACCAGCCCCTCCGCCGGCAGCCACCCCTGTGCAGGGAGCGTCCGTCCCCACCGGCCTCACCGCCCGCACCTGGGGCTCCTCCAGCCCCGGCCCACAGCTGGAGCCCAGCTGGAACAGGGGGCCAGCGCCCGACCCCCACCCCAGGGCATCCCCTCCTGCCCCGAGCTCCGGCACAGCCCCTCACCCGGGGCAAAGCGAGGGCGAACGCAGCCGCGAGGGCAAAGGAGGCGGCGCATGACAAGGCCCGGGAGCGGGGCTGCCCCGGGGCTCGGGGCCTGCCCTGGGGACACCCCGGCAGTCCTTCCCGGAGCCGCGCTCCTCGGTGCGGCAGGGAACAGGCGGGCGGGCGGCTCCCGGAGCCATGGGCTGCTGGGCAGGGGGAGGCCGCCGAAAACGAGGTGTGAGGCACGGGACGCTACAAGAGAGGAGACCGGGGGCAGGGAGTCAGACCAGGAGAGAGGGAGAGACAAAAATGGCAACCGAGCCGAAAGGAGGAATGAAACAATGGGGAGCCAGGACAGTGAAACACGGAGGTAAGGGGCGGGGAACACCACCAAAACAACCCCCATATCTGCACCGTACAGGGAGCTGGGGAAAAAAGAGAGCTGGAGAGCAACAAGAAGAGCAATGAGCATGGAAAGAAGGGGGTGCATGGGTGGTGGGAGTCCAAAATAGGGTCATCAGGGAGCCAGAGACAGCGAGAGGGAGAACGGACAAAAGCGACAGGCGCTGCAGGGGGGAGAGGGAGGAATGAATGAGCAGGGACAGCCAGCCAGCCAGCGACGGAGAAAGGCAAGAGACCGCACGGGCGACAGCGCGGAGAGGGAGGAATTAAAAGCGAGGGACAGATTGCTGGGAAAGCAGAGGCAGAGAATGGAACAGAATCAGAGCGTGCTACAGGGCCAACAAGGAAGAAACAGGGACAGGGAGCCAGGGAAAGAAAAAGTACTGAGGAGCTACAAGACAGACAGGGAGAAATGAAAAAACAGGGTTCCGGAGCCCGGCAGAGAGAGAGCTGGTGAAAGAAAACGATAGCAGTAGGCTACAGGGAGGAGAGGAAGGAATGAAAAGATAGGGACGGGAAGCCAGGCGCAGAGAGAACCATGCCTCTGTGCTCTGAATGAGAGGCCTGTCTGGAAATAGAAAGTGCAGATACTAAATTCAATAAAGTAACAGCGAATACGATAGAGATGAGACTTGACCAAGTGTAGCACAAAATGTAAGATACACTACCCTGCTCCATCAACGACTGTGGCCTAGCATCTAATGGCAGGCTTAGTTTCTGTTTCCCAAGGAGAGTAGCACAAAAACATAATTTTCCTATTATACAAATATTTTACCAGACTATGCAAAGAAAGTAACAACAATTGCCTTACAGATCTACATGAATACATAACAGTAGCAGGAAATTGCTAGAGTACAAAACACTCAGCCTTCAAAGTCCACAGAAAGACATTAGGTCTTGTAAATCATCGGTTCTAAGGACCCTGCTGCTACCACATCACCGCAACATGTGACTCACAGCGTATTTCTTTCTTTCTAGGTTTAAGGAATTCCTTCATTTTGGGGGTTTATATGTTGGGGGGTTGTGAAGAAGGAAGCTCCTTAGCTGTGTTTTTCTTAAATCTGGCATATTAACTATTATGGCATGCTGTAATGATCACAGATTTGATATGTTTTCCTGGAAACAAAGTTGAATGCAGAAACAAACTCAAAGACCCAAGCACAGAAAGTGAGCTAGGATCCTGGCGTACAAGCTGGTGTAGACAAAAATCTTACAGAAGATTAACTGAAAGTCCTCATTCTGCAAATGCTTATACACTTATCAATCCATTACTTGAGTCCACTAGCTTCGTATACAGTAAAGCCTGTGAGAGTAAACATTGTGGTCTGCTTGGTAGATTCATCTGTGACTCCACTCATTGCATACTTAATATTTTCCCCTTCTGTCAGAAGGAGTCGTTTTACCAAATGAAGTTAACGTTGTTCATGATCGCTTTTATGGGAAACTGGCAAAAAAAGAGTTTTCCTTAGGGTGAAAGAGCGAAAATGTTGTGTTGCCAAAAGAACAAATTCAGGATTCAAATGCAAGTCCGCTCGCCCTAAGAAGTTAACACTTCTTCTCCTATAACAATTCCCCACACAGAGCTCTAGCGAATGAGGACCTTATTTTGCTAGTTCTTGGATTTTGTCCACAGTCTGGACCAAACAAAATCTCTCCTCAAGGTTAACTCACTGAGCGATGTCATTCCACAGCTGACAAGACACTATGTGTTTGAGGAGGTCGGGGGTGATTAGGAGTTTGGTTTTGGTTTGAAATTTTTTTACTCCCCAATTGCAGTTACAAATTCAGAAAAAAAAAAAGAAATATAGGAACACACTCACATAAAACTTTCCTCGCGTTTGGTTCCTTCCACGGTATTCATCATGCATTCAAAATCAAGGTGCATTGCTGTACAAAGCAATGTATCACTTCTCTACGTTATTCACAGGCAACACAGAAGTTAAAATTCAACGCAAGAGTTCTGCAAGGACACAAAAGGGAAAAAACACGTGCCATCTAGTTTCCTGCCCACTGAGAAATTGGAAAGCAGCTTAAAAAAGGCAAGACGTACAAAAAAAGATCCCCGGCATTAAGGACTCTATTGTCTTGGTTAATATTGGTAACTATTGCTTGGATTTCTTTGTAAAAAGAAACACAAAGGGATTAGACTATAATCAATGAGAATTAAGCCAGCACAGCAAAAACCCAAACAAACCCAACACATAAACAACATTAACTCCTCAAAAATACCTTCCAAACATTTCTTTAGAATAAAAACAGGGAACATGCAGCTACTGGAGACTTCAATATTTATGTCTTTCTGTGACTCTCCACACCTACATTTGGGGAGAAGACTATAAAACAAGTTCACAGTGCATGAGGTCTTTTAAACTAAAAAAGGGATTAAACTTATGAGAAGTATTTTACTTCTAGAGCTTCACTTGTTCTCTTTGCATTATCATAGGACCCACAGAAGCAAGCCTAGAAAACTTGTGGAAAATTAGTTACATGAATTATGAAGAGGGCCAAGAATCTCTCAATTTTAAACCTACCTCGGGCAAACGATTCTGCCAGCAACTTTTCCAGACTCTGGGATTTTCCTGCTTTCCGTATTTCTGAAAAGATGGTGGGGGAAGCTACCATGCTTGTATAACCTTGGAAGCTGTTAGCATTTCTGCAAAACATGAAACGTTCTTACAGACTGAGCATGCAACAGGGAAAGTTTTACAGACATCCCTTTGTTCTACGCACAACGCCATACTTCTCTCAAAACTGGTAGCCAAGGAGGGAAGGTTTTGAACTCTTTTACGTTTACCTGAATTGTACTGCATAAATATGATGTCTTTTTTTAAGTGCTGCAAATTCCTCTTCATTTTCTGGGATTGCTTCCTATGAATATAGACCATGTTTTAATCAGGCGTTGCTACCTAACAATTCCAGACACTTGCTAGCTCATTGCTTGACAAATGCATGTACTCTGAATACTGCAGATGTCAAGTTTGGCCTGAAGTTTGGTGTCCATCATGACAGGCCACAATTTAAGCATAATAGAAGGCAACCAAATCTGTGCAGAACATACTACAGGTTTTCACTTTGCAAATCATAATAGTTTTGGTATTTCCTTGAATGCTCAGCTCTTTATGACAAATGACTATGGATGGACAAAAAAAACCAAACCAAAAAACCCAATCACAAAAATTTTCTCCCAAGCTTCTCGATTCTAAAACAAATCTAAAAATTACAATGTGCCCTAAAACAAACCCTGAACTCACAAAGAAAGTAAAGAACAAATATGAGCTGCATTATAAAAATCTCAAATTTTATGCCAGTCTCATGATTACAGTAGGCACTGTATGGACGGTCCCATATCTTCCCGCACAAGGAAGAAAACTGCCTCTAGGACTGTCCCTACAGCTTTACAAGCCCCACTCCGAGAGGCAGTGGGACCTGATGGAGGAACAATGATGATTAAGGTGCCCTTTTCCACCACTGATCTAGGAGAATGGAGAAAAGTTGCAAGAGACTATAGAAGCGACCCGGTGAGTGTTAGTGTACAGCAAAGACGAGAGCATGATGCAAATCAAACTGATATTGTGACCTGCAACCGTTATTATCTCAAGCCTCGAGCCCCACGTTGGGCGCCAAAAAGGACTGTCGTGGTTTAGCCCCAGCCGGCAACTAAGCACCACGCAGCCGCTCGCTCACTCTCCCTCCCACAGCGGGACGGGGGAGAGAATTAGGAAAAACCTCGTGGGTTGAGATAAACACGGTTTAATAGGACAGAAAGAAAGAAGGGAACAATAATGATAATACCAACAAAGGAATGTATAAGAACAAGTGATGCCCAATACACAAATTGCTCACCACCCCGTGATCGACAGCCCGTCCCCGAGCAGCGATTTCCGCCCCCCCGGCCAACTCCAGTTTATGTACTGGGCATGACGTCGGATGGTAGGGAATATCTCTTTGGCCAGTCTGGGTCAGCTGTCCCGGCTGTGTCCCCTCCCAGCTCCCCGTGCACCCCCAGCCTGCTCGCTGGCAGGCCAGCACGAGAAGCTGGACTGTCCTCGACGGCTCAGCAACAACCCAAAACATCAGCACATTATCAACAGTTCCTCATCCCAAATCCAAAACACAGTCTCACACTAGCTTCTGTGAGGAAAACCAGCTCTATCCTGGCTGAAACCAGGACAGTTAGTAAGCATTTTCAGTTCATCGTAAAACAACATAATCCAGACTGGAAAGGTATACAGTTGCTCTTAGAGTATATGGCAGAAACAGAAAAGCAATTAATTTTGAAAACAGCAGAGAATTTAGCTGAAGACCATTACAAGATCACGGGGGGGATGTCAAAGAATATTTCCCCTCCGAGACCCAAAATGGGATGCTAATAAATCTGCCCATATGGAGAGGCTACAGGAATATCAAGACTGGATTTTGAAGGGAATGGAAAGGGCTATTCCCAAAACCACAAACTGGTCAGCTCTATATGCAGTTAAACAAGGTCCTTCTGAGTCCCCATCCGAGTTCCTGGATCGATTGAGGGATGTAATGCGCCGTAGCACACCGCTGGATCCTGGGTCAGAGGTAGGAATACAACAAATAGTCTCCCTGTTCTTGGGTCAGTCTACGGGGGACATTAGGCACAAACTCCAGAAGCTGCGCCCTACAGAAGGTAGAAATCTGGAAGTGTTGCTGGGTGAAGCGTGGAGAGTATTTAGTAATAGAGAGGAAGGATAGCAGTTGTCAGGGAAGAGGAGGAAGGGAGGCCTAGACGAGAACCATCTTGATTAGGTAAGGATCAATGTGCGTTGTGTAAGAAATTTGGTCATTGGAAAGGAGGGTGTCCAAGAAACAAGGCAAAGAGGCGAAGCCACCAGACAGGAAGAATAGTAGCCCATGTGAAAAAGGATTGACAGGGACCTGGGGAATGTACCCTAGCAGATCCACTGGTTATAATGAGGCTGGGGAAGGAAGAACAAGAAGTAGAATTTTTGGTTGACACAGGGGCAACATACTTGGTTTTAAATCAAGCCTTGATGCCCCTGGGAAACGACTATATCATGGTAAAAGGAGCGACTGGCCAAAGTGAAAAGGCATATTTTTGTAAACCTTTGAAGTATAAATTGGGAAAACAATGGGGTATCCACAAATTCCTACATAGGCCCAACTCCCCAAAGCCACTTTTGGGAAGAGATTTGTTAGAACAATTGGGTGCAAAAATTACATTTGAAAAAGGAGAAATTACTCTGGAAGTAAAAGATCAGCAATATATCCAGATACTGAGTCTATTCTTAACCAGTCTGCCCGCAGAAGGGAAGGTAAGGAAGGAATTCGGCCAGTGATTGGAAGATTTTTATAAATAGGATTACTGAAAAACTGTGAGTCTGATTTCAACACCCCTGTATTACCTGTTCGTAAACCTGACGGGTTGTATAGTGTGGTCCAGGATCTACGGGCCGTAAATAAAATAACTGAGGACCTTTACCCCGTAGTAGCAAATCCATATACCCTGTTGACCGTATTAACAGCTGAACTAACTTGGTTTACTGTTTTAGATCTGAAGGATGCCTTCTTTTGCCTCCCTCCCCATGAAGCCAGCCAAAAATTATTTGCATTTGAATGGGAATACCCCAAAAGTGGTCGCAAGACTCAGCTCACTTGGACGGTGTTGCCACAAGGATTTACGAACAGTCTACCATCTTTGGCAATGAGCTCGCAAAAGACTTGGAATCTTGGGAAATACCGTCTGGAGAAAGGAAACTGTTACGATACGATTGTATGATCTGGACGGGCAAAGAGAGCACACGAGCCTTTGAGCTACTAAAGAAAGCTTTGGTGTCGGCTCCGGCCTTAGAGCTCCCCGATGTGAGTAAACCGTTTTTTTCTCTTTTCCCACGAGAAACAGGGAATTGCTCTGGGAATATTAGCACAAGATCTGGGCCCCTATCGACGAGCAGTTACCTACTTTTCCAAACAGTTAGACACAACTGCGAAGGGTTGGCCTGGATGCTTGAGAGCAATTACAGCTGTAATATTGAATGTACAAGAAGCCCGAAAATTTACTCTGGGCCAGAAGATGACTGTTTTAGTGTCTCACACAGTGTCCGCAGTGCTGGACGCAAAGGGTGGGCACTGGCTTTCTCCACAAAGATCCCTGAGATATCAGGCTATACTGATAGAACAGGATGATGTGGAGGTCGTAGTTACTAACATTGTCAACCCAGCTTCTTTCCTTAGTGGAAACACGGGAGAACCAGCGCATCATGACTGTTTGGAGACTATTGAAACAACGTACGCAAACCGACCAGATCTAAAAGACAACCCTATGGAAAGCGGAGAAAACTGGTTCACAGGTGGAAGCAGCTATGTCCTGAGTGGTAAAAGACACATGGGATATGCCATTACCACTAGTCAAGAAATAATAGACCTTTGCCCATAAATACCTCTGCAGAGAGCGCAGAAATAATTGCTCTGACCCGAGCCTTGGAAGTGGCTCAAGGCAAAGTTGTGAATATTTATACAGACTCCAGATATGCCTTCGGAGTTGTGCACGTGCATGGAACAATCTAGGAGGAAAGAGGGTTACTGAGCTCTCAAGGGAAAACTATTAAGCATGCAAAAGAGATTTTGAGACTGTTGAAAGCAGTCCAACTTGCTGAGAAGGTGGCGATTATGCATATTAAGGCTCACCGGAAAGTGAGCTCGGAATTGGAGAGAGGAAATGAGCTGGTGGACAGAGAGGCAAAACAGGTAGCTAAAACAGAGATAAAAACAGAAGGAGCTTTAGTCCCTGACGGCGAATCTCCCTAGAAGGTAAGCCAAAATATACCGAGGAAGATCAAAACCTTATCACAGATCTGGAAGGGTCATATAACAAAGAAGGGTGGGCTTATACCCCACAAGGAAACGTGGTTATTCCCTCCTGCCTAATATGGCATTTGGTAAGGGAAGAACATAGGAAAAGGCATTGGGAGATGGAGACTCTATATAAACATTTAATTAGAGAAAGTGTGGCCAGAAATTTGTATACTATGGTGAGACAGGTAACTCAACAACGTGATCTTTGCCTCCAAACTAATCCCAAGAATACCGCCAAGCCAGAAATGGGCCAGATTGGGAAAGACAGTGGGCCTGGGCAACAATGACAGATTGATTTTATAGAACTTCCAAGAAAAGGGGGGTATCGATATTTATTGGTATTAACTGATACCTTTTCAGGTTGGCCAGAGGCATTCCCAACCAGAACAGCTAAAGCTCGGGAGACAGCTAAAGCATTGATACAAGAGATAATACCACGTTTTGGAGTTCCAGCAACTATATCCTCTGACAGAGGACCACATTTTGTCTCTATTGATCCAGCATTTCAGTTACTTAATTATACTGGCCTCCCGGTTGCGCTAGGGACAGGGTGGTACTGGTTGTGTGGTACAGCAGCTCGGAAAACTTTACCTCTGGGGTGGTGGGGAGCATGTACTTTGGACACCCTGGTTCCCAACATCACTATTATTGATAAAACAACACAGAATCCCGTGAGAAGAAACTGAAGGGTGAGTAAGCCCTTAATAGAAAAGCTGACACGCTATCATAGCTTTGTGCGGTGGCTAATCCCATTTCTGGGGGTTAGCGAGTTAGAAAAAGCTATAATAAACATCTCAGCTGTAATAGAGATAATCGAGAATAAAACTATAGGTGCCATCAGGAAACTCCAAGAAGAAACTACTAGTTTATCGAAAATAGTATCACAAAATCGTATGGCTCTAGATTGAATATTAGCCTCACAGGCAGGGGTGTGCACAGTAATCAATGTCAGCTGTTGCATGTATGTAGACCAAAGTGGGTGAATATCTGCTGACTTACGGGAGATCAGAGAACAAGCAAAAATCCTACGTGAAGTAACTCAAGATGACACCTTTTGTGGGTTTTCTGAGCTGTGGGAAAGTTAACCTCTTGGTTTACCAAACCTATCATGGTTAAAACGATTATTTGTTACTTGAATAATTATTGTGGTTCTATCCATAGCGCTTTGTGTTATAGTTCGATGTGCCCTGTGGTGTTTCCGGAACACAGGGGACTCCTACAGCGGATGGAAGAGGAACCAGTTACGACGCAGGCTTGAGTCTTACCAGTATTTTGAAAAGATGCTGGATAAGGATGTGATAAATGATTTAGTCCCAAACAGGATTCCAATTCAAATTTACCATTTATTAAGCGAATAGAGGCAAGCCAACAGCGCTGGGTGCTCCGGGAGTCTCCGCTCCACCAAGATGCACGCGGTACAGTTACTGTTCTTGGTTTATATCCTGTCTGCTAATACGTATTCATGAATAGGCGTGTCTTCTTCGGCGCATGCCCTCTTCTCCTTCTAGAGTCTTGTCAAATCTTCCTCGGCGTGCCCCCAGGATGACCCCAAACTTTATGCATGCACTTTACAAGTTTCTCTTTACACAATACTATGCGGTCAGTGGTCAAACTGGTTTGAGCTGATATACCAGCAAAGTAGTTTAACTTTCTTCTGTAAAATACCCCTTTTTATGGTGCAGGAGAAATCCATAAAAGTACAGAAGATTACACTTCATCACACGAATCAGATGAACATATTTCACAATCCCCCATCTTCTTCTTTGCAGTATTGATTCGTGTTTTCATTTCCAATTGAGTACTGCAGATATCTGCATTCCTTGTATAACCGAGTAGATTAATCTAGTAACAATCCCCCACATATCCCCAGTACAACTATCCCGATTTTAGTAAGCCAATCACCACCCATAAAATCTCCCCCAAATCCTCCTAGATTGACTCCTTTCCAAGTTTGTCTCTCAGGAGGCCATTCGTTATACACCTGGCTCTCTCTGATTTATGGGTAACAGGAAAAAAACCTAGGTTTTATTGTTCCAATTCCTTGGCAAATACGATTACAGGTACAGGCTGTACAATTAGAAAAGGTCCTCAGTTTTTCCATTTTTCTGGGGTAAACCCCAGCTGGACTTGTTCCAATATTGACTACAGTTATTTGCCGTAGTCAGAGTCAAGGAACTCACCCCAAGTAGAACTAGAAGAGGTCCGGTCAGGGCCATAGTGGTCGGCGGTCACAGCCCGAAGGGGTTGCAGCCCTTGGCAGACCCTTTTTAAGCCGCAATACCAGTTCCCCTCCGGTCTTGCCCTCTCCTTTCCTTTAAGGGGGTGCTTTCTTAGTACCCAAATTAATTGAGCACTGCTTGTGAAGGCCAGAGCTTTGCTAGATCAGTGGTTTGGCCAGACCTGAGCACTTGCCCGAGCCTGGCGATCCTCTTTATTTGCAAGGCTTTATGGCTACAGAAAACTGCCAGTTAGCCTGCAACACTAATCTTACAAATACACACCACCTTCTACACAAAGGACAAATTCTAGTTCCAGCTCCTTTTTCCTGTTCTTCTTTTGCCAACAACTCCTTCCGATTATACTCGTTTGGAGTCCCCATTGTTGTTTCCTATTACCCTTTCCCATTGTTTTCCAAACTTGGGGATTACTTATATTGCTCTCCATAGCTTCCCATGGCCATCGTTCACCTTGATTTGTTCCACCGCAAACGTAACAATTAGCTATATTCAATGACTTAGCAATGTTTTCAGCAAGATTTACAAATAGATTTTTAGCAACTGTGGGAATTTCATGTTTCACTCCTGTTTCTATTACAGGAGTAGCCGCAATAAAATTCCCACAGCAATTTAGTCAGATGTGACTTTCCACTCCTTCACTGGACCTTTCACTCGCGACACATGTGTCCATCCTTTTTCAGCAGTTCTCACAGCTGTTTCTGTAGTTAATAAAACAAGGAAAGGTCCTTCCCAGAGGGGAGATAGGTTTCCTTCTTTCCATGTTTTTGTCAGAATTTTATCTCCTGGTTCTAACTGATGAATTGCAAATCCTAAAGGTGGTGTTTGGGCCACCATCCCAATCTCTCTTCATTGTTTTAATCTTTTTCCAAGGGTAATTATATACTGTTGGATACTATGATGCTCAATTACATTGTTCCCCAGAGGCATTCCTTGAAAATAAGGCACGCCATATAACATTTCATATGGCGATAATCCAGTCTCACTGTATGGTTTAGTTCTTACGTTTAGAAGTGCCAGTGATAAACATTTCGTCCAGGGCATTTGCGTCTCAATCATTAATTTAGCCAATTGTTGTTTTATTGTTTGATTCATTCTTTCTACCTTCCCCGAGCTTTGTGGGTGCCACGGAGTGTGGTATTCCCACTGAATACCTAATGATTGACATAATAGTTTTATTATTTTAGAAGTAAAATGTGTGCCCTGGTCAGAATCAATGTACTGGATTATCCCATATCTAGGTATCAAATGTTCCAATAAAATTTTTACCACCATCTGTGCCGTAGCTCGTGCTACAGGGTACGCTTCTACCCACTGTGTTAAATGATCTACTATTACCAATAAATATTTTATCCTCCCTACCTTAGGCAATGCAGTGAAATCGACTTTCTCAAAAGGTCTGTAAGCTGTTTTTCTCCCTCCCGTGGCTGCTTGTCCAAACACTGTCTTATTTACCTTTTGACAGGTTAAGCAACCTTGTGTAATTTGCTTTGCTATTTCAAAAATTCCAATACCACCAAATTGTTTAAGAAAATGATCACTTAACGCTTTTGTACCCCAATGTGTTTGCACACGCAAACGTTCTAATATTCGCCTGGTGTAGGCTTTTGGCAACATTTCTCGCCCATCAGGCAGTGTCCATTTTCCTTGTTCTAATTTAGCTCCTATTTTCTCCAATTTTGTTTTCTTGTGGGGCAAACTTCTTCTCTCTTTCCTCTCGTTCTTCTTTGCTGGTGTCCTCCTTTGTTTGTATGGCATTAATTTTGGCAACTTTAGTCCTCAAGGCTGCTTCCTGGGCCTCTTTATCTGCTAAGTTATTTCCTCTCGTTCGGTAATCTAATCCCTTTTGGTGTCCCCTCACATGTACCACTGCTATCTCCTTTGGTTCTCTTAAAGCCTTTAAAATTTTTACTATTAATTCTTGATGTATTAAATTCCTCCCTTGAGTATTAATCAAACCTCTTTCTTCTCAAATTTTTCCAAAAGAGTGGACCACCCCATATGCGTATTTAGAATCTGTAAATATAGTCCCGCTTCTTCCTTTTAGTAATTCCAGGGCCCTACATAGGGCATACAGCTCACAAGCCTGAGCTGACCATGATGGACTCAGAGGTCCTGATTCCACAAGTTCTAAGTCCTTATTAATTATTGCATAACCCGATTTTCTCTTCCCTTCTACCACTCAGGAGGAGCCATCTCTGAACAGCACTTCTCCATTTTCCAACTCAGCATCTCTTAAATCTGGTCTCACCTTAGTCTGGGTCTCAATTACCTCTAAACAGTTATGTTGTAATTCCTCTGATGGTTCTCCAAACAAAAATTGTGCTGGACTCTGAGCAGAAGTCACGCTTAGTTCTAAGTCGGGGGAGTCTATTAGTATTGCTTCATACTTTAGAATCCGGCTGTCCATTAACCATTTTTCCGCTTTTTGTTGTGAAACATTTCTGACATTGTGTGGGGTATACACTTTTAAAGGAGCACTGAAGGTAATCTTCCTAACTTCTTCTATTAATAATGCTGTAGCAACCAAAGCTTGGAGACAAGCAGGCCATCCTCTGCTTACTGGATCAAGTAACTTAGAACAATACCCCACGGGTTTTTTGATTCCTGCCCAGTCTTGAGTAAGAACTCCGTATGCTGTCTGGCTTGATGTATTCACAAAGAGAGAGAAAGGTTTTTCTAGATCTGGGAGGCTCAATACAGGTGCTTGTATTAATGCCTTTTTTACTTCCTCAAATCTCTGATCGTCTTCAATAAGCCATTTAAGTTGGTTATTAGTTAATTTTTCATATAGGAATTTTACTTTTTCACTATAATTTTCAAGCCATGGTCTACAATATCCTAATAATCCCAGTATTTGCCTAATTTCCGTTTTAGCTTGTGGGGGTCTTAAGGATGGAATCCCAGATACCCTATCAGGATCTAACTTCTTCCTTCCCTTACTCAGCCAATGTCCTAAGTATTTTACTTCTTGTTCTACAAACGGTAGCTTTGATCAGGACACCTTTAATCCCTTTTCCCCTAGAAAATTTAACAATTTAATGGTGGCTTTTCGGATCCCCTCTTCAGTTTCTCCTGCTACTAATAAATCGTCCACATATTGCAATAATTTTACCTCCTTAGGTATTGTGAAATCTTGTAGAATTTTCTCTAAAGTTTGTCCAAATAGATTTGGTGACTCTGTAAACCCTTGTGGTAACACAGTCCATCTTAATGGTTGTTTTCGTCCTGTTTCGGGGTCCTCCCACTCAAAGGCAAAATAATCTCCGGATCCCTCATCCAGAGATGTGGAGTAATCGCTGAGGGGTACTTTGGAAATTTACCCTCTAAGAACAGCCTTGAAACCAGGTGGAACATAGCACTCATGCACAACGGGTCTGTGCCATGGAGAATCCCTGAACGGCCTTGGATGTTGGCAACATCAGGGGCGCCTGGTGTGCTGACTCTGGGAGAGATTACATGGAGGCTGGAGCGGAGTGGAGACCTCGCGGCCACGCTCTGTGAACCGGGGAGTTTAGGGATGCACAGGATGTACATTGATAAGCTGCACTTACAATGTCCTGGGCCAAAGACCTGTCAACTTTGATGAAGTGCTGTCCTTAGAGTGAACTTTGCTAATTATAATATCATTATAATACTAAAACGCACACCCCTCTCAAAAGCTACCACCCCCCCAAGGTGCGACCCCTCCTCAATGAGTGTGCGCACTGAATTTTTCCTAGTCTGTACCTTTAAACGCAAAGCGAGAGAATTCTGCACCAATCCTGGTAAAGGTATGTATGACTAGAGTCACTCAAGCTCCACCTGCGAAGTATAACACTATAAAATAATGGTTTAAGAGCTGGATGTTAGGGAAGATACCATCGTTGTGTACCACTCTAACTTCTGGGATCAGTCAACGGGCTGAGCCTCTCTTCCCCCCCATCGGGACGCCGTTGGGTAAGATTCGAACCCTTGGTCATACCAAGTGCCTCCCCGGGAAACTTAGAAATCTCTATATAGAGTCACTTTACATCTTTTAAGGCGTTTATAGCCAAGTAGTGTCCCTCGTAGTTTTAGCATTTGCACGTGCTTTATAGGTAGTGAATTTATCACCGGCAATCCAAAGAACCTGTATATCTGTTGCTTCAATAAATCGCACTATTGATTGACTCAGCCGTCTGTGGTCCCTGAACGCGACCGTACCTCTGAGTGTGGCCGTGTTCGTTCAGGAGGTGTCCGGCTGAGCAGGTAGTGTGATGTTAGTAGTGCATTCGGACCCGTGATAGTCCAACAAAGGTGTTGGGCGCGACCGGACTACTAACGCTGACTTTGGGCATCACTCAGAACCTAAGCTCAGCCGCCCCCAGTCCCTCTGATATCTGAGGATCGACTGGAAAGCAAGGGGGTTTAGTTTCTGCCAAATTGCTCTGCCTCTTAACGCAACAGGCCCGTGGGTCCTGCTGGACACCAAGCTGAGCAGCAGCCAGCACCGTGCCCTTGGCCAAAGGCGGCGGGCGGCGGTGCCCTGGGCTGCGCTGGGCAAAGCCTTGCCAGCAGCTGGAGGGAGGGGAGCCTTGCCCTCTGCTCAGCGCTGCTGAGGCCATGCCCGCAGTGCTGTGCCCAGGCCCGGGCTCCCCAGGCCGAGAGAGACAGGAGCCCCTCCCCCAGCCCCGCCCCCCAGCCCCCCCCCCGGGCTTGGAATGGCAGCTGTGATGTCGCGGCGCTGGCCCGGCAACGGCCACAGTGCCTGCAGGCACGGCTCTGCCAGCACCCGGCAGCTCCAGGGAGAGACCAGCTCTCACCCAGCGGCACTGCCCGGCACCGCGACCCCCTCGACAGCCTCGCTCCAGCCGGCTGGGAGCTCTCCGGAGCCCCAGCAGCGTGTCCGGCGCGAGGACTCCCCTGGCCCCGGCACGATGGGCCAGCTGAACTGCTGCTACGGCTCCAGGTGGGCTCCCCCCGCGGCTCGGGGACACGCCGGCGCAGCCGGGCCCCGCAGCAGCCGCCTTTCTCACGCCCTTTGCCGCCTGCTCTGCAGGGTCTACCCTGGCCCCGAGCAGCAGTGCGCGCCCGGCCCGGCATCAGCCGAGCCGCTGCTCCACCAGCGCGTGCGGGTGACGCAGGGCCGCGGGACGGGGAAGAGGCACCTCCTCCTCTTCAGCGATGCCTTGATCATCGCCAAGGCCAAGTAAGAGGCGCAGACCCCGGCTGCCTTTCCTCCTAAGGCCTGGCCCCGGCACCGGGGCAGGGACGCCCAAGGAGCAGCCCCAGGCCCCGGCACCCTG
This sequence comes from Phaethon aethereus, assembly GCF_964289735.1. Classification (NCBI taxonomy): domain Eukaryota; kingdom Metazoa; phylum Chordata; class Aves; order Phaethontiformes; family Phaethontidae; genus Phaethon; species Phaethon aethereus. The sequence continues at coordinate 337,173 of NC_138605.1, forward strand.
CTGCTGGCTGCACCCGTGGCCGTGCGCGGGGCAGGCGGAGGCCAGAGGGCAGCCGCCGGGCTCGGCCACCTCCAGGTCACTCCCTGCCGCTCCTCTCTGCAGACGTGGCAGCGCCCCGCGCCCGCAGCTCTGCCTGGCCCTGCGCCGGCTGTGGGTGCTGAGCGGCGGCAAGGGGGCGGCCGGGGATGCCGCCCAGGAGGAGGAAGACAAGGCCACCACGTCCCTCGTCCTCGCCTGGCCCTACGGCTTCTGCGTCGTCACCTTCTGGTGGGTCTCGGTGCCACGTCCCCCGGCAGGGCCGGGCAGCGCTTCTGTCCGGCCCCACGCCGCTTCCTCCTGCCTCTGCGGCCATCCCCACGGGGCAGGGCTGTGCCGGCGCCCGCCTCTGCCCGCGGGCTGGGCAGCAGCGGGCGCTCAGGCTCTTTCTCCTCTCTTTCCTGCAGCTCCCGCTCGCTGAAGGAGCTCTGGCTCAGCGCGCTCCGTGGGTAAGCCCTGCCTGGCAGAGCAGCTTGGGGGGCCCGTGCTCACAGCACGGGGGGATGCTCTAGCCGTAGCCGTACGATGCGGAAACGCCGCTCCTGAGCTGGGGAGAGCTGCCCCCACGGCTGCGGGCGGCTCTGGAGCGGGCAGAGCTGGCGGAGCTGCTTCACCCAGCCCCGTCCTCCCGCCTTGCCACTGCTCTCCGCTCGACGGCCGGGCGGTGCCCGGCTGCTTCGGGGCAGCTTGGAAGGGCTCCCCGGGCTGGCAGGCGAGGGAAGAGGCAGCTTGGGTCTCACACAGCTCTTTCTCTGCCCCTGCCCCGTGCACAGGCCAGCAGAAGGAGTGGAGGGAGCCCGCGTCACCCAGCTGCCCTCCATCAAGCTCCTGCTGAAGGAGCTGCGCGGCCGCAATGCCGTGAGTGTCCCTCCCGGCCCCGCTCTGCCCCAGGGGCTGCTCCAACCCCGCACCAGCCCCATGGCTTCTCACCTGCTGCTCTTCTCCCCTTGCCCAGGCCAAAACACTCAACGCCAGCAGCCTGGAGAGGCTGGTCGAGGGCCTGGCAGAGGTGAGGAGCCCCCGGGCCGCCATCTCAGCCGTCCCCACATCTCACTCATGGCCCGCGGCCGATGCAGCTCGCCAGGGGCCCTTCGTGCTGCGGGGCTGCTCGCTGAGCGCAGCGCATTTCTTGCAGGCTGGTGCCCAGCAGCGGCCACCTCCCGTCCCCTCCGGCAGCCAAGGTGGACGTGGCCACTCGGACGGTGAGTTTGGAGGAGACGGGGGCAGGACGGCCCCTCTCTCCTGCGCTGGCAGGCGGCAGCCGCGCTGCTCAGGGGCTGCTGCTGCCCTTCCCGCAGGGCACGGCCGCAGAGAGCTGAGCCCCCGGGGCGCCTCGTTCCCCAGCCACGCCTCTCCCTCGCTGTTGGCGGGGGCACAGCGCACGGAGGCTCGGGCAGCATTCACCTGGCGCTTGCCCTCCATGGCTCTCTGCTCTGTTTTCCCTGGCGGCAGGCGGGACCCGCAGCAGGACGAGGGGGCTGCCCTGGCCCTTTGCGCAGCGAGGGACCTTGGCCGCTGCGGCGGCGCCCGGGCAGTCGGGCTGTGCCGGCAGGGCGGGTCTCTTCGACCGGCCCCTGGCAGCTCTCTGCAGCCAGGACGGCACGCTGCCCCAGCCCCTCCAGGTAAGCCAGCAGAGGGACCCCGGCTGGGGCTCAGGGACCAAGCCGGCTCCGCCCCACCTCCCCCACCTCCAGCCACCCCTGCGTCCTGCCCTAGTGAAAGCAGAGCCGCCCACGCTCGCTCCTGGCCCGGAGGAAGGCTCACCGGCCCCGGGGCCTGTCCCCAGCCAAGCAACTGTCCTCCTCTGTCCCCCGCAGCTCTTTGAGGAGGAGGAGGATGTGGCTGGGCTTGCCGGCACGTCGGCCAAGGAGTTGCCAGCACCAGAGGTGGAAGCAGAAGCAGCAGCGGTATGTCAGGGCCACAAAGAGGGTGACAGCACTGTCAGAAGTTGAGAGTGCTGCCGCAGGGACAAGCAAGGTCACCCACTAGCCGGCAGCTCTGCAAAGGTGCAGAGGAAGGGTGGTGCAGGATGGCCATGGCGGTTTGTGCGGTGATGCCACCAGAACTGGCTCAGCTGGGCTGAGCAAACCCATCCAAGGGCTGTGCCTTTCCGAGCTAAGGTAGCAATTGGGCAGGAAGGTCCTTGCCACCCGTTAACTTGCACATTTCCATTGCAGGTGCCTCCAGTCCCTCCAGAAAGTGAACACCTGGAGAGCTCCTCTGGGGAGACAAGGTAAAATGAGCTAGGTGTGGTTAAGAGCAGAATTGGTTCACGTTTATCATGGCTTGACCTGTCTAACAATACATTGAATGGAAAGTTTGCCAGGCTCGAGAAGAGCAACCTGTGAAGAGGGGAGCAACTAGGAGGGCTACTGGACAGCGAGAGGAGCAAGTTGGGAGCAGAGCTCTGCGGGATGGGCAACTGAGGACATCCAGGCAGGCAAGAAGAACGAGGAGCCCAGGTGTGTAGCAGGCTCTGCTGCCCATCTTTCAAAGCTCCGAACACTGCTCCGACTATGGGCAATATTTCTGAGGTGCGCAGAGATGGCACCGGGCAGGAAGCCCGCAGCTGCCCGTGGGAGAGCGTGTCTGTCAGGAGGAACATCTCACTCCAGCGTTGGCAGCTCTCCTTCGGCACTTGTGGCAGCTCTGTTTGTGCAAGGCTGAGCAACACCCCAGCAGAGTCACAAGGCTCATAGCAATTTTTGGAGCTCTTTGACCCGCTGCCTACAGAAAGAGGCAAAGTCTCCCTTTGCTGTTCATGTCAGCTGGCAAGCCCAGCACTGGCTGCTGGTGTCTGAATCCCAAAGACGCAGCAAGGAGCTGTGTCACGTAGCTGTAGACCCTGAGGTACTGGCACTTCGTAAAAAGCTCACGTTGCACCTGAGACAATTGAGGGAAGAAGAAAACAACCAAACAATACCAAAGCAGCGTGTTTTGCCTTCAAGCCTGGCTTTCTAGCAAGGGACAGTGAGGCGTGCTGCTGCTCGGCTTTTGGAAAGGACCACAGCACAGCTGCCCTGCCCAGCCCTGCTGCCTAGCAAAGCAGTGCTGCACATCTCTCTCAACTTGCAGAGCTCTGAGGGTGTCACACGTGTGGAGAAGGGGACAAAGCCGTGCCGTAGCCACTGCCAGGGACGGTTCCCTCTCGTGTGCCAGGAACTGCCCCTTGGACAGCACACTGCCCAAAGAACGGGGCACAAAGTCGTGCCTCTTCCTGCCTTCATGGTTTCATCAGCACTTTGGACTCTCTTCTTGCAGGTGCCGATTTTTTTCTGCTGCCTGGATTGCCCGCATGAGCTCTGCTGCCTGGGCTTTGAGGGGCGCGATGCAGCCCCAGCACCACCTCGGCGGAGGCGAGGAGGGAGGCACCGCGCCCTTCTGCTCCGGCCGGCACATTTCACTCGGGCACCGCGACGCCGGAGCGGCCCCGCACCGCCCTCAGACCCAGCCCAGCCCTGGCGGGAGGCCTTGCTGGCTCACTCCTCGGCTCCGTCAGCAAAACCCCACCAGCCGGCACAGCTGCCCCCGTGGGGAGCTGGCATGTCACCTGCAGATTCCATGGGGCGTGCTGGGCGTGGAGGTGTATATCATCTGAGAGGGACACGAGGGACACGCTGGACAGCATGTTCCAGACTATAAAACCCTCCAGGTTTTCTTTGCCGCTACTCATTCTTGGCAGAGAGACGCTGCACCACCTTGCTGCATACAAGAAGGGAGCACCCATTGCTGCCCTTTGGTCGGTGCAAGTCCTTGTATGCAGCACACAGCACAATACCCTTTCTTAGTATTCTTGATCAAACATGACTGGCTTGCAGTTTCCATTAGCTGAGTTAACTCCAGGTTAGCTACAGCAAAAACTCCGCTCTTACTTCTCCGACCCATCAGCGCTCTCTGGACCGACGCAAACACCCCCCTTTCTGTCAATCAGAACTGGAGTGGTGATGCTTTGCTTTCAGCCACAACACGTGCCTGTGCCTAGGGACTGATGGGAAGGAGGAGTTAAAAATCCAACTTACATGGTGCCCTGAATCCCACCGACCCTCCAGGACCGGAGAAAAACAGGACACACCCCCATATTTATTCTAGCCATTCTGTAGCCAGCACAGTCATTTCAGTGTCGATTCTGGTTGATTCTGCAGCTTTATAACAGTTGAAACACCCAGCTCATCAAGGCGGCCGATCTAGAAGGCAGGGGATCTGAACTGGCCCCAACTACCTATGATGTGACAGTGTCCATAACTCGGGTTAATCACAGGTTGTCCTGTGACATAAGGATGTAGCGCTCTTTCACCTTTCTCCTTTGAAGCTTTGGGGTTTGTGCACGGGAGCCTTATGTACCTTTCTTTTCAGAGTTGCTCATCGTTTCAGCATTGTTTCTGATGAGGAAAACATCCTTTCTGTGTAGATGTTAATTTATGTACATTTAATAAACAGCATGGTATCCTATACTACCAATGATCTTTTTTTCAGACTAATGAAAAGTTCAAGACAAAAGCATGCTTTGTGTCTGCAAAGAAAAGTGTAAACCTCTGTAACTGTATTAAAAAGCTGCGGTTGTTTCACTCGTGGATGTTTGTAGCTATAGCAGAAACAGAGCTGCTGGCTGCCTTACTGCGAGATCCACAGGACACCAGTCTTCTCCTGAAGGCTTTCTACCAGCGTAATACTGTTTGAGTTGCCACTCCATTAAAACAGGACTTGTTCACTAATTGGTTCCTACATGAAAACCCGAGGATAGAAACTCGATCCTGGTTGGCAATGTCAAAAGCAGCATGAGGCGAGGCTGCCCAAAGCCTGGCTGCTGCGCTTGGAGGAAATGTGCCTTGAGTCCCGATGGGCAGACAGGGCACGCCTCTGCAAGTCTGCTTCGCAACACAGCACGACGCAACAGACCTGTGTACAAAGAGCATTAACATCATCACAGGTACAGCCAGTCACAAGGTAGGCAATGCCCGAGTGAAGGCTGCCAGCTGTCCTGCTGGCCGGCTCTGTCCTTCACGGCTGCAGACTCCCTTTCCCAGGCACTCACTGAGCCAGGGGCTGGCTTCGCACTCGCAAAGCACGTAGCCCATGCAGCAGCTCACTCCACTGCTCACCGTGGTTCCCCATGGCTGCTTATCTACCCAACAGATCTCTTAGTCCCTCCTGTTTGTGTATGGAGAAGGACTCGTAGGAGATGGGATCACAGTGATCACAAAACAGGGGTTCTTTTGGCAACACAACATTTTCGCTCTTTCACCCTAAGGAAAACTCTTTTTTTGCCAGTTTCCCATAAAAGCGATCATGAACAACGTTAACTTCATTTGGTAAAATGACTCCTTTTGACAGAAGGGGAAAATATTAACTATGCAATGAGTGGAGTCACAGATGAATCTACCAAGCAGACCACAATGTTTACTCTCACAGGCTTTACTGTATACGAAGCTAGTGGACTCAAGTAATGGATTGATAAGTGTATAAGCATTTGCAGAATGAGGACTTTTCAGTTAATCTTCTGTAAGATTTTTGCCTACACCAGCTTGTACGCCAGGATCCTAGCTCACTTTCTGTGCTTGGGTCTTTGAGTTTGTTTCTGCATTCAACTTTGTTTCCAGGAAAACATATCAAATCTGTGATCATTACAGCATGCCATAATAGTTAATATGCCAGATTTAAGAAAAACACAGCTAAGGAGCTTCCTTCTTCACAACCCCCCAACATATAAACCCCCAAAATGAAGGAATTCCTTAAACCTAGAAAGAAATACGCTGTGAGTCACATGTTGCGGTGATGTGGTAGCAGCAGGGTCCTTAGAACCGATGATTTACAAGACCTAATGTCTTTCTGTGGACTTTGAAGGCTGAGTGTTTTGTACTCTAGCAATTTTCTGCTACTGTTATGTATTCACGTAGATCTGTAAGGCAATTGTTGTTACTTTCTTTGCATAGTCTGGTAAAATATTTGTATAATCGGAAAATTATGTTTTTGTGCTACTCTCCTTGGGAAACAGAAACTAAGCCTGCCATTAGATGCTAGGCCACAGTCGTTGACGGAGCAGGGTAGTGTATCTTACATTTTGTGCTACACTTGGTCAAGTCTCATCTCTATCGTATTCGCTGTTACTTTATTAAATTTAGTATCTGCACTTTCTATTTCCAGACAGGCCTCTCATTCAGAGCACAGAGGCATGGTTCTCTCTGCGTCTGGCTTCCCGTCCCTATCTTTTCATTCCTTCCTCTCCTCCCTGTAGCCTACTGCTATCGTTTTCTTTCACCAGCTCTCTCTCTGCCGGGCTCCGGAACCCTGTTTTTTCATTTCTCCCTGTCTGTCTTGTAGCTCCTCAGTACTTTTTCTTTCCCTGGCTCCCTGTCCCTGTTTCTTCCTTCTTGGCCCTGTAGCACGCTCTGATTCTGTTCCATTCTCTGCCTCTGCTTTCCCAGCAATCTGTCCCTCGCTTTTAATTCCTCCCTCTCCGCACTGTCGCCCGTGCGGTCTCTTGCCTTTCTCCGTCGCTGGCTGGCTGGCTGTCCCTGCTCATTCATTCCTCCCTCTCCCCCCTGCAGCGCCTGTCGCTTTTGTCCGTTCTCCCTCTCGCTGTCTCTGGCTCCCTGATGACCCTATTTTGGACTCCCACCACCCATGCACCCCCTTCTTTCCATGCTCATTGCTCTTCTTGTTGCTCTCCAGCTCTCTTTTTTCCCCAGCTCCCTGTACGGTGCAGATATGGGGGTTGTTTTGGCCGTGTTCCCCGCCCCTTACCTCCGTGTTTCACTGTCCTGGCTCCCCATTGTTTCATTCCTCCTTTCGGCTCGGTTGCCACTTTTTTGTCTCTCCCTCTCTCCTGGTCTGACTCCCTGCCCCCGGTCTCCTCTCTTGTAGCGTCCCGTGCCTCACACCTCGTTTTCGGCGGCCTCCCCCTGCCCAGCAGCCCATGGCTCCGGGAGCCGCCCGCCCGCCTGTTCCCTGCCGCACCGAGGAGCGCGGCTCCGGGAAGGACTGCCGGGGTGTCCCCGGGGCAGGCCCCGAGCCCCGGGGCAGCCCCGCTCCCGGGCCTTGTCATGCGCCGCCTCCTTTGCCCTCGCGGCTGCGTTCGCCCTCGCTTTGCCCCGGGTGAGGGGCTGTGCCGGAGCTCGGGGCAGGAGGGGATGCCCTGGGGTGGGGGTCGGGCGCTGGCCCCCTGTTCCAGCTGGGCTCCAGCTGTGGGCCGGGGCTGGAGGAGCCCCAGGTGCGGGCGGTGAGGCCGGTGGGGACGGACGCTCCCTGCACAGGGGTGGCTGCCGGGGGAGGGGCTGGTGCTGCTGCTGCCCTACTCCCGGTGGCCGTGGACGGGCCGGGGGGAGCCAGGGGTGGAGCGGTCGCCCGGCCTGACCGGGCTGCGGCTGCAGCGAGAAAGAAGGTGAGCGGGGCCGCCCGATCGACCGGAGGCAGGGCGGCGGGGTCCGCGTCGGAGGTACGGAGCAGAGGGGTGTGCGAGCCGGCGGAGGGGTCCACCCGGAACTACGCTGCAGAGGGCGGGTGAGCGCTCGCGTCTCGACGGGGCTGGGGGGGTGGAAGACGGTGTCCTCGCAGGGTGAGCCAGCAGGACAGGCTGCGTCTCGCGGCATGGCGGGAGCCGTAGTCCTGAGGCACGGGGTTTGCTCTCGGCCATGTTCGTTCCCCGCCATGCCGGGAAGCGTGGTCTTCCGGGCGGTCACGTTGTGCTTGCTAGTGCATGCCGGGAGATGTAGTTTTTGCGACGCGCGTTCCCGGGCATGCGTGGTGGCGTGCCTCCTCGCCGCTCTCAGTGCTGCCGCCCTGTGACCAAAATTAGGTACTGCAGCTCGGCAGCCGCGCATGCGCGGTACATCACCTCGTCGCTCAGAAGCTGCGCATGCGCGATGGGCGCATTGCCGCATCTCGGGAGGCACGCATGCGCGGTGGGGAACCTCGCCGCAGCTGGGAAGCCGCGCATGCGCGGCGGCGCCTAAGTGACCCACGCTGCCGGCCGCCGGTAACCGCGATGCCGTTCTGCGGTCCCTGCGCGCTCCTTGCTACTTCCCGGTAAGGTCGCGCCGTTGCCGCCCCATGGGCGCAACGTGAGCGGGTGCTCGCCCTGCAAAATGAGGCACGGCCGCCGGGTGCTCGCTGCTACTGCAGCCCGGCGTTCGCGCACCGCCCCTCGCCCCTGCGGCGCGCCGCCGGCGTCCGGCGCATGGGCGGCGCGCGGGAGCAGCATGGCGGCGCAGCGGGGTCCCGTTCCCGGCGGGGCGTGAAGGGCCGGGACCACCGGTGAGGCGAGCGAGCCCCTGGGGCGGGTGCGGGGCGTCTCCTGCGCACTGGCCGCCCGCGGGTGGCGGGGCGAGGAACTTCGAGCCGCCCGCTGCGACCGGCTGCTGGCCCGCTGGAGGCGAGTCGGGTCGGGGCAGCCCTGGGGAGTTACCGGGGCTCTGGGAGGAGGGAGGGAGGCGGACACCCCCCAGGCGCGGACGCCGGGCGCCTCCCAACTCGTCAGAGCCCCCCCGCTCGCTTCTCCTGGCCCCGCGCAGCTGCCCCCAGCTCCAGCCCCTCCCCTGAAGCCCGTCCCGTAGCCCCGGGCCGGCCCCGGGCCCTGTCGCGGAGGCGGCAAGCCGGGCCTCGCGTGCGCTGGGTTCTCCGTGAAAGCGGACGCCGTTGGCAGCGGTGCAGGGGCAGAGCGGCGTCTCCGGCGGCCCCCGCGGAAGGAGAGGCTTCGGCCAGGGGGGAACTACGGTAATAAGGGTCGCTGCTGCTTCTTTCCCTCTGCCAGGGGCCGCGCTGGGGGGGGATGCCGCTGACCGCACCCGCCTCGGGCTCGCGTGGGTTGTCTCTGCCCAGCCTCGCTCTCCTCGTGGCACGGCTGCAGAAAGGGACAGGCGGAGCGCTTGCCGGCCCTGGGCGGGAGCTGCCACGGCCAGAGCTGGAGAGGCCAGAGAACGGTAAAGAGGAAGAAGAAACCGAAGGCCGGCCGGCCGGCAGCTGCCTCCTGCTGCAGGGAAGAGCGAGCCAGCCCCTCCAGGTGAGGTAGGATCCCTCTTCGTAGTCCGCAGCAGCCCACACCATCGACATGCAGGGTCTGTACGCGTCACCAAAGGCGGCCGCGTAGCGCACGAGCGAGGCTACGTGTGTAGGGAGCCCCGTCTTGTACGAGCTGTAAGACACCCCGGTATTCTCTTAGGTGGAGGACAGCCAAGCGACAGGAGTTACAGAAGGCGAAGGGAGGAGAGGAGGAGGAGGAGGAAGAAGCGTCTGAACTGGCGAACTCTCCCAGCAGTGCAGGAAGTGAAAGCTGTGGTGAGTCCCAGGCCCTCGGGGCCCTGTTGCCTCTATTCTGCATCCCGGGCCCTCACTGCCTCTCCCCTGGCCCCCTCCTCTTTCCCACGCTGATGTGGTTCCCCCCCTCCACCCCCCGCCCATACCTCCTTTCTCCATCTCACTCTGACCAGCTCCCCGTCCTCATCTTTTAGGTCCTCTCTCTCCCTGCTCTGTAGCTTGTGGCTATTTTTCCTTCCTCTGCCTCTCTCAGTCTGGCTCCCTGTCCCTGCTTTTCCATTCCTCCCTCTGCAATGTAGCGTGTTGCTACTCTTTTCTTTCACAGTCTCTCTCTGTCCGGCTCCCAGCCACCGTTTTTGCCTTCCTTCCACTCTGTTCTCTAGTCTCTGGCTGATGTTCAAGGTCTTCCTTCTCGGCCCTGTAGCACAGCACAAGTCTCTTTCTTCCTCTGTCTCCCGCTATCCTGCTCCCTGTCCCTGTTTTGCAATTTTGTCCTTGTCAGCCCTGAGCCACGCTGCAGTTTCATTTCTTTTGCCGTCTTGCCCTGTCCGGCTCCCTGCCAGGATCTTTTAATTCTTCTCTCTCTCCCTCTTGAAGCCCATCGCTGTTTTACTCTTTCTCCCTGTCTCCCTGTCCGTCTCCCCCTCTCCGTCTTTACTTACTCTTTTAAGTAAAATCACTGGCTGAGACCTTAAACATGTCACTTCTTGCCCGACAAGATCAAACAGACCGTGAGCAAGCTTGTTAGGCTTCCCCTGTAAACTCACGGATAACACAAAGCAAGCTCCTTAGGCTTCCCGTGGAAATCACTGCTACCAGGTTAAATTGACCTCCTTGTGCCGTCCTGAGGCCGAAAGACCGAGGAGCTAATTCGATGACTAGATATGGACAAAGGAAGCCCCAGGTTCAACTGGCAGACTGCGTGAGGAAGACTGTGGACGACCACCTGAGGGTGAAAAGACCCTAACCCTAATTTTACTGCGCATGCTTGGACTATGTCAACGAATTCCGGGGACTCCTCACCATATGACTGCCCTTCTTGGGGGATCTGATGACACGTATGACTTTTCTGCATATGAACTGATGTGCTTTACTAACCCGTCGGAGCACTCGTGGTGGAGCGATCCCCAGCGCTGCCGTAAGGAATGCCCGCCTTCTAAAGCTTCAAACTAAGTGTTAGAGGGTTTTCTGGCCGACTTTTCAGTATCCCTTTGTATTTGATTGTTTCTGGTATTCCCTTAGTGGCTTCACTTGTTAGATTTTCTATCTACGTCTCCGTTTTAGTTCGCCATCCCTGCCTCTTAATATTTTTCCTTTTGCCGTAATCACCATTGCTTTTAAAATTTTCTGCCGCCTTTTCTCTCATTCGCGGTCCTTATTTGCCTACCCTTATTTTTTAACTGACTTCTTCCCTTCCCTTAGTGCCCTCTGAAACAAGGATCTAAAACAATTAGAAGGTTTTAGCATGTGTAACTAATCAACTGTCAGTTTTACAAATTTCTGAAGAGATGTACTTTCTGGAAGGTTATTGATTTCGTGATTAGTTTAACTTTAGTATAGAGTTCTTTAGCCTAGCAACCGTGGCATTATGTTTAACGGCCTATTCTCATAGTCCTTAGGCTGTATTTGCCTCAGTGCCAACACCGTACCTATATGTAAACAGTTCATCAGGAGGAAAGCAGCCCTGATGAAAATTAAAACACAAGTAGAAACGGAGAAGACAGGTGGAGAGAACCAAGAGGAGAAGAGTTAAGAGCAAGGACTGAGAAATTGATGAGTGCAGAGGAGATACCTTCACCTTGAGCACAGAAACGTCCTAGCAGGAGTGCTCAAACACGGATGATAAGAAGGAACCGCTTGGCTGAAGAACAGAAGGGGAAAACATCCAAGGAGAAGGAACTATCCTCAGGAGACCTGTGACCATAAAAGGGAAAAAGAAGGAGGGGGCTAACTCCCCAAACGACCACCGACGACCGCCCGAGACCCCCGCGCACGCGTAGTGTAGTTTTGCAACACCAGCGTTATGTAAACGTGGCAGATAAGCGAGGAGGCGGCGATTTCTCAGGACACGTGCAAATATTCACATCTTTCAGGTATATAAAGGATGAAGTTTTGCTTCAGCGCGCGTGCGTTGGGAGGAGATATCCCCCAGGCGTCCGGCGTGGCAATAAAGGCATCTGCTTAATGACACTTTGGTGTTACTGAGTTTAAATTTCTGTAACTTTTGTGAATCATTTGGTGACCCAGGTGGGAGGGACATCCTCTGTTCGGCTGCGGGACCCGATGAGTCTGGGACTCTCTTGGGTTTGCCCCCGGAGATCTTTTCCGGAGAGACCCCCGTTCTCAGTCGGATCACCGCGGGGACAGACAAAGACCCTCTGGCAAGAAGACATCCTTAAATCCTGAATTGGTAACGATCGATCAATTTGGGACCGTCTTTAAGACGTGCAGACGTGCACACGGGTCGGCGTATACCGGCTCGCTAGCACCTTACGGGTGTACCTCTGGGGGACTTGTGTCCCATATGGTAGGGGATTAACTTCCCCGTTTGGAGGGGCTGCGTCCCCATTTGGAGGTCCGGTTAACTGTTACCTGACTTTTGGCTAATGCATTTCGGGTATTGGTTATTGGTTTGTCATTTATTGGATTTTGGTTATTAACGGTAAAATTTGCATCAGATATGGGAGAGTCACAGAGTGGCGGAATTCTAAAGAAAAGCCCACTGGGATGTGTTTTGCAGCACTGGAGAGATCCGGGGGGAGTGCCGGGAGGCAGTGTCGATAGGAAAACTTTAATTAAGCATTGTAATCAGTGGTGGCCTCTCTAGAAGTTAGACGGTGGAGAAAAATGGCCCTTTAACAGGACATTAAAATAGAATACATTATTACATTAAGGTACATATAATTGTAATAAATACTACACACGTTATAATAGGTATTATACATTTAGTGTAGTAATACAATTTAATGCTCTTCCTTCAGGGAGAAGGAAAATGGGATGAAGTGCTTTATGCAGATACGTATGTTTTTCACTCTACGAAACCACCCTGAATGGCAGAAAGAACGTGGAATCAATTCAGCACCCCAGGACCCTATGGTCCTGGCGATAGAAAAAGACAAACAATAAGCAAAATAGGAAGCAAAAAAGATGTTGCTCGCCTTGTGGCATTGGACAAAGATGTTTAAAGGTTGACAGAATGGGAGATTAAAGGATTGTTTGACCCCGATTGCGAGGATGTGCGTGCAATGTCGGATGCGGTGTTCAGCGAGGCAGAAAAGCAGAGTGTTGTGAGGGTGGCCAGACCCTCAAGTCCAGGCTCTGGTTTTGGCTGGAACTCTGCCGGGAACAGTGGATAACCATGTTCCCATTACCAGTCCCGGTCGGGGCCCTAACCAGCCAGGAGCCCGGGACTTAGTACCGCGGTACAGGGAACGAATGGCTTCTGGAATAAGAAGTGCTGTCCCAAAATCAGTAAATTGGTCTAAATTGTATGAAATTAAACTAGATAGATAGAAAAGAATCCCCTACTGATTTTTTGAACCGATTAAAAGAAGGGATGCAGAAATATACTCCTTTAAACTGTACCTCTCGGGAGGGAAAGGGTCAGTTGTTATTCCTGGTTCTGGGACAGCTGATGGATGATGTCAAGAAAAAGTTACAGCAAGTGCAAGGAACAGATGTGAGAGATTTAGAGAAATTGCTGGAGACTGCTTGGCAAGTGTGTCGGAATAGGGACAGGCGGGGGGGGGGGAATGGGCAAAACAATTGCCAGCGCTACAGCGGCTGCTTTGCGCACCGCAGGGGCCAGGTAACCTCTGGGAACCCACCGGGAAACACCACTAATGGGAGGCGAGGAGCCATGAGAAGTAGCCCAAGTGCCCCGTCTCGGGGAAGTCAACCCCTCCCGAAAGATCAGTGTGCCTACTGTCAGCCAAGGATGGAGCTCGAATGGCGGGGTATGGCGTGACCACCGCAGAGCGAGTGCTGGAAGCAAAGTCACTCCCTGAGGGTACATCCGCACAACGAGCCGAATGAATTGCTTTAGTGAGAGCTTGTTGAAGGACTGCGAGCGAACACCCGGACAAATTCAAAATACGCCTTGGGTGTAGTTCATGCCCGTGGGGCTATCCGGAAGGAACGGGGACTTCTGACCGCCCAAGGAAAACATTAAGCTTGCTGACGTGATCCTAAGACTTTTGGATGCGGTACAGTCGCCTTCGGCGGTTGCGCTTATGCACCGCAAGGGGCACCAAGAGGGTGACGCTGCTCAGGAAGTGGGGAATAAATCGGCAGATTATGAGGCAAAAAGAGCTGCGGAACAAGGTGAGGTGTTAAGTTTGATTCCTGAAAAAGCTTTGCCGCTACCGGACTCGGTCGACTGTGATGAGAAGGATCTTAGATTAATTAAAGATTTGGAAGCAGAAGTTGAATCATCAGGTTGGGCAAAATTAAAAGGTAGCAGAGTAATAGTTCCCTTTAGAATAGTACGGAAACCGGTAAAAGCAGAACACGACCAGACTCATTGGGCAACTGAAGCCTCGTATGATTCCCTTATGAAGCAAAGAGTAGCCAGGAATTTGTTTCAAACTGTAAAAGCCATGGTTAATAACTGTGAAGTATGCAAAGGTGGGAAATCGTGTAAAATTTGGAAGTCTCGGTAAAGGGAAAGTTCCAGGTCAAAATTGACAAACAGACTTTTCCGAACTCCCACGGAAAGGGGAGGGTTCGGGATTTGTTCGTATTAACAGATACCTTTTCGGGCTGGCCAGCAGCTTTCCCTTGTAGGGCTAATAAGGCTAGGGAAGTGACAGGAGTACTCTTAAACGAAAATTATTCCCAGATTTGGAGTACCAGCAGTAATATCTTCTGATAGGGGTGCTCATTTTTGTGCGCAAATAGTGCAACGAGTTAGTAAAATTTTAGGAACAAACTGGCAACCGACCTCAGGCAAGTGGGCCAGTGGAGCAAATGAATCACTTAATTAAACAACAGCTAGCTAAACTTAGTCAAGAAGCAAATCTACATTGGTACCAAGCGCTCCCACTGTAGCCCTACTACGAATCAGGGTAAAACCGGGAACTAAAGAGAATTTAAGTCCATTTGGAATTTTGTTGGGGCGGCCGTAACCGATCCCAATACCGAGGGGAAGATCTCACCCAGTTAGGCGAAAATAATCTATAGAAATACATAATAATATTAGGAAATTCTAAACGAGAGCGATTGCAAGTGCCTAGAGAGTCTAGCCAGACGTTCTCTCTAACAGGAGTTCCGGTTCCGGTTAACCCCTCTCTATTTAATAACCCCTGCTATGGAGTAGGTCATGATAAGAACAGCTTTAGATTTACATCACCTCTTGGGGTTGTGAAGAAGTTCGGAGCAAATTAGCCTCTCGGTTACCAAATTTTAAATGGATCAAAGAGCTGCTTGTACTCGTATTAGTTGATAGCTTACTTGTTTTATGTACGTGTTGTATAATTCGAGGTTCGCTATGGCGTTGTCAGAAGAATGGGGATGACTGTGTTACCTGGAAAAAGAGTAAGGTCAAACCTGAAGTCGCAACAGGGAGGTATTTTAATCGACGGACGAAGGAGAGTGGTACGTTATAAGGGACTGCGAAAGAATTCGCAAGGGTAATAGAAAAGGGGGGAAGTGAAACAGAAGATGTCTGCTTAATGACACTGTGATGTTACTGAGTTTACATTTCTTTCACTTCTCTGCATCACCTTGCTTTTTCATTTTTCTTTCTCCAACTCTTTTAAAAGTTTGCCGTTTCTTTTATGTTTTATTCCCTTCTTTCCCTAACGCCTATCGCTTTTTAAATGTTCTTGCCAGGCTTACTTTTGTTCCCTTTGTCTGTATTTTTAATTAGCTCTTGTCTTTCCTTAGCGCCCTCACTATTAAAACTTTTTTTCTACATCTCTGTTTACTGTCCCTATTTCACAATTTTTTCCTTATTTCTTTAATCCCTGTTGCTTTTAACATTTTCTACTTTTATCCCATCTTCTGTCTCTCTCTTCTGGTTTTTCTTTATTGTCATCGCATTTAAAATTGTCTCTCTATAGCTGTTTTACTCCACTGTCCCTATTTCTGTTTTTTCCTTTATTTCCCTAATGCCTATCACTTCTAACATGTACTTTCTGTGCCCTTCCATGTCTGTATCTTCAGTTATTTCTTGTCTTTCCTTAGTGCCACCCCTTCTTCAGTTTCCCTTCTACATCTCCATTTTAGTTCACCATCGCTGTCTTTAATTAAAGTCCTTGATCCCCATTGCTTTTCAAATTTTCTACTTTTATCTCGTCCGCTGTCGTTACTTATTAGTTATTTTCTCTTATTTTTTCCTAAGGGCACCGCTTTTTGTATTTCCTTTCTGCGTCTACTTTTATGTGGTTCGCTGTCCCCATTTTTCAGTTTTTTTAGTCATCGTTCTTTTTGGTTTGAAATTTTGTTTCTCGGTGTACTTTTATCTCATTTTCTATCCCTACATTTTTTTTTCCCGTTTCCTGTAACTTGCCGCTTCTAACATGTTCGTTCTAAATCTACTTTTATTAGGATGTAGCTCCCTTTTTTTCAGTTGGTTCCTGTCTCTCCTGTACCCCCTCACGTTTAGATTTTCTTTCCTCGTCTGTTTTTATCCACTTCAGCAGCTTCATTTTTTTAGCTCATTCTAGTGTGTCCCATACCTTGTTGCTTGTGAAATTTTCTTGCTATGTCTTTGCCTATTCAGGTTTTTTCCCTATTTTAACTTTTTTTCCCCGTCTTAACGTCTTCATTTTCGAATAACAGAATCATTTAGGATGGAAAAGACACTTAAGATCATCGGGCCCAGCCGTAAACCTAACACGGCCAAGTCCACCACTAAACCGTGGCCTTAAGTGCCACATCCACGCGCCTTTTAAATACCTCCGGGAACGGTGAGGAACTTATGTTTTTATGCTTACTTTAACCTGGTTTTCTGTCCCGATTATTTACTCTTTTCCTGTCTGTCCTCTACCTCATCGTTTTTTAAATTTTCTGTGTCTGCTTTTATGGAGACGGCTAACCCTACGTTTTTATTACTTCCTGGCTATCCTGTGTGAAATCACTTCTGATTTTTTTTTCCCCATCTGTTTTCATCCAGTTCACTGTCTTTATTTCATTCCCGCCTCTGCTATACCCTGTCACTATTTAAATTTGCTTTCTGCCTTTGTTGATTTCTTCTGCTGCCCCATTGCCAAGTTTCTCCTTCTTTAACACCTTCGCTTTTGATAATTTTTTGTCTACTTTTATCTGGTCTTCTCTCCCTATTTGTTAGTTTTTTCCTCCCCTGCCTCATACCCTTTTTTTCTTTTTAAATTCTCTTTCTATATTTGCTTTTATCCAGATGTCTATTCTTTTCCAATTCTTTCTGTTTGTCACACACCCTGTCGCTTTTTAGATTTCCCTGGCACGTCTCCCTTACCCCCTCCTCCCCCCCCCCCTCCCCCATTCCGGGGTTTTACGGGGTCTCCTTGGCGCGCTGTTATCTCTGGAGCGTGATTTGTACCCCTCTCGGTTTGTCAGAACATCTCCTCGGGCCATCCCTCTTCCTCAGAGCGGTCTTTCTGTCCTCTCCTCCATCTTGCTCGCCTCCCGTCGGCCAGCGTCTCCCCGACGCCGCCTGTGCTCCGTTCAGATCCCCTCCCGAGTACCTCTGTGCCCTCCAGCCTTCTGCCGTCTCTCCGGCCGCCTCGGCACCCCTCTGATTTCCGCCACGACGCTTCCTGCGAGCGACCCCGCGTTCCGTAACCGGACTGTGAAACAGGAACTGAATTAACCGTAACTGCAGAGCGTAATGGCACATTTTCTCGTATTTTACCCTTACCGCCTTTCAGGCCGTGGCTGGAAACCTGCTACGCGTGGCGCGCCGGATGCGGCAGCAGCTTTGGAGGCGGATGGCGAGAGGCGAAGGCCGAAGCAGAGGCTGCGCGGATCCCGTCCGCTGGGTTTATTGTTTTACTTAGGAGCGTGGCCGTTCGTCTTAAACTGTTTATGGTGTTCTCGCCCAGTGCAGCAGTTTGCAATCAGCTGGTTTAAGGAAAACACGATGTCATCTCTGTCAAAGTTCTACATATTTTGGACGTGAAATATGAAACTGAGAACTTTAATCCTGGGTTTCCTGGGCTTAGCTCTTGGAACTGCTTTAGAATCCCTTGTGTGTCGGCTCCCCGAAACTTACTGCTCATCTGCCGACTCTGCCCTGTACCATTTCACCTATTAATTTTTTCCCACGTTTCCCTCTCTGCGGCTCCCTCTCCCCGTTTTTTAATGCTTACTTGTGTTTCTTGTACCCTGCTGCATTTTAATTTCTCGCGCTACAGTTCCCTCCCTCCGGCACCCTGTCTCTGTGCTTTATTTCCTCCCTCTGTCCTGCACCCCGTCGCTGAAAAAACTTTCGTCCTATGTTTCCTTCTGTGCATCTCCCCGTCCCTATTTTTTCATTATTTCCTGTGGTTCTTGTACCCTGTTACTTTTAACATTTTCTCATTGCGGTTCCTTCTAGCCATCTCCCTGTTTGTTTAATATTCCCGTGTTTCTCGTACCTGACCGCCACTTCTTTTTCCTTTCTGCCTTGTCCTCTGTCCGTCTCCCCGTCCCTGCGTTTTAATTCCTGTCCGTGTCTCTCGTACCCGGTTGCTTTTTAAAAGTTCTTCTACGTCTCCCTCTACCCGGCTCCCTTTCTCCGTTTTTTTGTTTGGGTTTTTTTTTTTTGGTTCCCCGCCCCTCCCCTTGTATTTCTTGCACCCCACCGCTACCTAATTTCTCCTTCAACGATTCCCTTTATCCAGCTTCCCTTTCCCGTACTTTTAACTCCTCCCTTTTTTCCGTATACCCTGTCCCTTTTTAAATTTTGTTTCAGTATTTCCTTCTATCCTCATTCCTGTTCCTATTTTTTGATTCTTTCCTGCTTTTCTCGTAGCCTGCCGCTTCTTAAAACGTCCTTCCGTCCCTCTACCCGATTCCTTGCCCCTGTTTTTTATCTCCTCCTCTGTCCCGCACCCAGTCACATTAATAACTTTCTATGTCTCCATTTATTTAGCTTCAGGGTAAATATCCTTTTAATCCTTTTCGACCCTCCATAGGTATAGGGTATTGCTTGATTCTAATTGGGCGGTGCGGATCTGTTATTTGAACGCTTATGGGGTCCATTTTTATCTTTCCAGTTCCCCCTTCCTTATACCACACTGAGGGGTTAATAGCTTCTTCATCCTCTTGTGTTAAAGTGTATAATTTAATCTGCAATTTGTCCCCGTGACTCTGAATGCTCAAGTTTAACTTCAAAATCAAATCCCTTCCTAATAAATTGTATTCCGCTTCAGGGAGCAAAAGTAAATCATTAAGACAAATTTTCTTTTCTGTTTCTACTTCTACATCTTTCAATATATTTACTTTAAAAGGCTCTCCTTTTGCTCCTACTACTGACACGTACAAAAATTTTTGCTTTTGCTTTTTGTTTTTCTTCGTCCCTCCTAACATAGACTTTCTGGGCTTCTCTAAGTAACTCCTCTAATCTTCTTTCTTGCCAATCTTCCAATTTTTCTAATTTCCTTCTTATATGCCCCCAGGATTTAGCTACAGATTGTGTTCTAAGGAGTGCGGTCCCAGCCACTGTATTCGGATCAATTCCAGAGTACATTTGTAGGTTTTTCCTCAACCTCTCCAACCATTCTGTTGGAGATTCGTCTTTCCCTTGTTGTTCATTAAATGCTTTAGTAATGTTTTGCCCTCGGGGAACCTCTTCCCTTATTCCCTGTGTCCTGGTTTCAGCCAGGATAGAGCTGGTTTTCTTCACAGAAGTCAGTGTGACACTGTGTTTTGGATTTGGGATGAGAAACTGTTGATAATGTGCTGATGTTTTGGGTTGTTGCTGAGCAGTCAAGGACAGTCCAGCTTCTCGTGCTGGCCTGCTAGCAAGGAGGTTGGGGGTGCACGGGGAGCTGGGAGGGGACACAGCCGGGACAGCTGACCCAGACTGGCCAAAGAGATATTCCCTACCATCCGACGTCATGCCCAGTACATAAACTGGAGTTGGCCGGGGGGCGGAAATCGCTGCTCGGGGACGGGCTGTCGATCGCCGGGTGGTGAGCGATTGCTGTATTGGGCATCACTTGTTCTTGTACATTCCTGTGTTGGTATTATCATTGTTGTTTCCTTCTTTCTTTCTGTCCTATTAAACCGTGTTTATCTCAACCCACGAGGTTTTTTTCCTAATTCTCTCCCCCACCCTACTGTGGGAGGGGGAGTGAGCGAGCGGCTGCGTGGTGCTTAGTTGCCGGCTGGGGCTAAACCACGACAACATTACATCTTTTCATCCCGTAAGAAAGCATGTGTCCCTACAGTACGTACATAGTTACCCCCCAAAACCGCCAACGTCATACAACGTATCCCGCGATACAACGTATCCCGCCATACGCTCGGAGGGGTTTGCGCAGCCCCCGCTCTCTGTGCACCTCACAGACCTCTGCGCTTTCTGCTTCTGCCCCTGGTGCTGGCGGCTCTGTGGCCGATGCACCGGCAAGCCCAGCCGCATCCTCCTCCTCCTCCTCAGAGAGTCCCTGGCCGTGCTCAATGAGCGATTGCTATGAACGTACTGTAAAAAGCCCTTTTTATAGCCCGACACAACACTGGCCAATTTCAACTCTAGCTGAGCTTTGCCCTTTTCTGTTCTCTCCTGACACGTATGAACTACAGCTCTGTGATCTTCCTGCCAAGCCGGACCTTGGTCCCAGGGATCATAACATTCCTTTTTCCACCTGAGTTGAAAAAGGAGGTCCCTGTTCAGCCAAGCTGGTCTTCTGCCCCTCTTGTTTGACTTCAGACTCCACCAGATTGCCTGCTCCCGTGCTTGCAGAAGGTGGTTCTGAAAAACTAAGCTGCTCTCTGAGCCCTAAGCCCTCCAAAGCAGCTTCGTAGGGGACACTGCAGACTAGCTCTCTGAGTAGCTTCAAGTTTGCTCTCCTGAAAAGCAAGGTAGCAACTCCTCTGAGCTGTATCTCATTACACTCAAAAGTTTCAACTCCCCTGTTTTGTGATCACTGTGATCCCATCTCCTACGAGTCCTTCTCCATACACAAACAGGAGGGACTAAGAGATCTGTTGGGTAGATAAGCAGCCATGGGGAACCACGGTGAGCAGTGGAGTGAGCTGCTGCATGGGCTACGTGCTTTGCGAGTGCGAAGCCAGCCCCTGGCTCAGTGAGTGCCTGGGAAAGGGAGTCTGCAGCCGTGAAGGACAGAGCCGGCCAGCAGGACAGCTGGCAGCCTTCACTCGGGCATTGCCCACTTTGTGACTGGCTGTACCTGTGATGATGTTAATGCTCTTTGTACACAGGTCTGTTGCGTCGTGCTGTGTTGCGAAGCAGACTTGCAGAGGCGTGCCCTGTCTGCCCATCGGGACTCAAGGCACATTTCCTCCAAGCGCAGCAGCCAGGCTTTGGGCAGCCTCGCCTCATGCTGCTTTTGACATTGCCAACCAGGATCGAGTTTCTATCCTCGGGTTTTCATGTAGGAACCAATTAGTGAACAAGTCCTGTTTTAATGGAGTGGCAACTCAAACAGTATTACGCTGGTAGAAAGCCTTCAGGAGAAGACTGGTGTCCTGTGGATCTCGCAGTAAGGCAGCCAGCAGCTCTGTTTCTGCTATAGCTACAAACATCCACGAGTGAAACAACCGCAGCTTTTTAATACAGTTACAGAGGTTTACACTTTTCTTTGCAGACACAAAGCATGCTTTTGTCTTGAACTTTTCATTAGTCTGAAAAAAAGATCATTGGTAGTATAGGATACCATGCTGTTTATTAAATGTACATAAATTAACATCTACACAGAAAGGATGTTTTCCTCATCAGAAACAATGCTGAAACGATGAGCAACTCTGAAAAGAAAGGTACATAAGGCTCCCGTGCACAAACCCCAAAGCTTCAAAGGAGAAAGGTGAAAGAGCGCTACATCCTTATGTCACAGGACAACCTGTGATTAACCCGAGTTATGGACACTGTCACATCATAGGTAGTTGGGGCCAGTTCAGATCCCCTGCCTTCTAGATCAGCCGCCTTGATGAGCTGGGTGTTTCAACTGTTATAAAGCTGCAGAATCAACCAGAATCGACACTGAAATGACTGTGCTGGCTACAGAATGGCTAGAATAAATATGGGGGTGTGTCCAGTTTTTTTCCGGTCCTGGAGGGTGGCTGGGATTTGGGGCACCATGTAAGCTGGCTTTTTTAACTCCTCCTTCCCATCAGTCCCTAGGCACAGGCACGTATTGTGGCTGAAAGCAAAGCATCACCACTCCAGTTCTGATTGACAGAAAGGGGGGTGTTTGCGTCGGTCCAGAGAGCGCTGATGGGTTGGAGAAGTAAGAACGGAGTTTTTGCTGTAGCTAACCTGGAGTTAACTCAGCTAATGGAAACTGCAAGCCAGTCATGTTTGATCAAGAATACTAAGAAAGGGTATTGTGCTGTGTGCTGCATACAAGGACTTGCACCGACCAAAGGGCAGCAATGGGTGCTCCCTTCTTGTATGCAGCAAGGTGGTGCAGCGTCTCTCTGCCAAGAATGAGTAGCGGCAAAGAAAACCTGGAGGGTTTTATAGTCTGGAACATGCTTTCCAGCGTGTCCCTCGTGTCCCTCTCAGATGATATACACCTCCACGCCCAGCACGCCCCATGGAATCTGCAGGTGACATGCCAGCTCCCCACGGGGGCAGCTGTGCCGGCTGGTGGGCTTTTGCTGACGGAGCCGAGGAGTGAGCCAGCAAGGCCTCCCGCCAGGGCTGGGCTGGGTCTGAGGGCGGTGCGGGGCCGCTCCGGCGTCGCGGTGCCCGAGTGAAATGTGCCGGCCGGAGCAGAAGGGCGCGGTGCCTCCCTCCTCGCCTCCGCCGAGGTGGTGCTGAGGCTGCATCGCGCCCCTCAAAGCCCAGGCAGCAGAGCTCATGCGGGCAATCCAGGCAGCAGAAAAAAATCGGCACCTGCAAGAAGAGAGTCCAAAGTGCTGATGAAACCATGAAGGCAGGAAGAGGCACGACTTTGTGCCCCGTTCTTTGGGCAGTGTGCTGTCCAAGGGGCAGTTCCTGGCACATGAGAGGGAACCCTCCCTGGCAGTGGCTACGGCACGGCTTTGTCCCCTTCTCCACACGTGTGACACCCTCAGAGCTCTGCAAGTTGACAGAGATGTGCAGCACTGCTTTGCTAGGCAGCAGGGCTGGGCAGGGCAGCTGTGCTGTGGTCCTTTCCAAAAGCCGAGCAGCAGCACGCCTCACTGTCCCTTGCTAGAAAGCCAGGCTTGAAGGCAAAACACGCTGCTTTGGTATTGTTTGGTTGCTTTTTTCTTCCCTCAATTGTCTCAGGTGCAACGTGAGCTTTTTACGAAGTGCCAGTACCTCAGGGTCTACAGCTACGTGACACAGCTCCTTGCTGCGTCTTTGGGATTCAGACACCAGCAGCCAGTGCTGGGCTTGCCAGCTGACATGAACAGCAAAGGGAGACTTTGCCTCTTTCTGTAGGCAGCGGGTCAAAGAGCTCCAAAAATTGCTATGAGCCTTGTGACTCTGCTGGGGTGTTGCTCAGCCTTGCACAAACAGAGCTGCCACAAGTGCCGAAGGAGAGCTGCCAACGCTGGAGTGAGATGTTCCTCCTGACAGACACGCTCTCCCACGGGCAGCTGCGGGCTTCCTGCCCGGTGCCATCTCTGCGCACCTCAGAAATATTGCCCATAGTCGGAGCAGTGTTCGGAGCTTTGAAAGATGGGCAGCAGAGCCTGCTACACACCTGGGCTCCTCGTTCTTCTTGCCTGCCTGGATGTCCTCAGTTGCCCATCCCGCAGAGCTCTGCTCCCAACTTGCTCCTCTCGCTGTCCAGTAGCCCTCCTAGTTGCTCCCCTCTTCACAGGTTGCTCTTCTCGAGCCTGGCAAACTTTCCATTCAATGTATTGTTAGACAGGTCAAGCCATGATAAACGTGAACCAATTCTGCTCTTAACCACACCTAGCTCATTTTACCTTGTCTCCCCAGAGGAGCTCTCCAGGTGTTCACTTTCTGGAGGGACTGGAGGCACCTGCAATGGAAATGTGCAAGTTAACGGGTGGCAAGGACCTTCCTGCCCAATTGCTACCTTAGCTCGGAAAGGCACAGCCCTTGGATGGGTTTGCTCAGCCCAGCTGAGCCAGTTCTGGTGGCATCACCGCACAAACCGCCATGGCCATCCTGCACCACCCTTCCTCTGCACCTTTGCAGAGCTGCCGGCTAGTGGGTGACCTTGCTTGTCCCTGCGGCAGCACTCTCAACTTCTGACAGTGCTGTCACCCTCTTTGTGGCCCTGACATACCGCTGCTGCTTCTGCTTCCACCTCTGGTGCTGGCAACTCCTTGGCCGACGTGCCGGCAAGCCCAGCCACATCCTCCTCCTCCTCAAAGAGCTGCGGGGGACAGAGGAGGACAGTTGCTTGGCTGGGGACAGGCCCCGGGGCCGGTGAGCCTTCCTCCGGGCCAGGAGCGAGCGTGGGCGGCTCTGCTTTCACTAGGGCAGGACGCAGGGGTGGCTGGAGGTGGGGGAGGTGGGGCGGAGCCGGCTTGGTCCCCGAGCCCCAGCCGGGGTCCCTCTGCTGGCTTACCTGGAGGGGCTGGGGCAGCGTGCCGTCCTGGCTGCAGAGAGCTGCCAGGGGCCGGCCGAAGAGACCCGCCCTGCCGGCACAGCCCGACTGCCCGGGCGCCTCCGCAGCGGCCAAGGTCCCTCGCCGCGCAAAGGGCCAGGGCAGCCCCCTCGTCCTGCTGCGGGTCCCGCCTGCCGCCAGGGAAAACAGAGCAGAGGGCATGGAGGGCAAGCGCCAGGTGAATGCTGCCCGAGCCTCCGTGCGCTGTGCCCCCGCCAACAGCGAGGGAGAGGCGTGGCTGGGGAACGAGGCGCCCCGGGGGCTCAGCTCTCTGCGGCCGTGCCCTGCGGGAAGGGCAGCAGCAGCCCCTGAGCAGCGCGGCTGCCGCCTGCCAGCGCAGGAGAGAGGGGCCGTCCTGCCCCCGTCTCCTCCAAACTCACCAGCCGAGTGGCCACGTCCACCTTGGCTGCCGGAGGGGACGGGAGGTGGCCGCTGCTGGGCACCAGCCTGCAAGAAATGCGCTGCGCTCAGCGAGCAGCCCCGCAGCACGAAGGGCCCCTGGCGAGCTGCATCGGCCGCGGGCCATGAGTGAGATGTGGAGACGGCCGAGATGGCGGCCCGGGGGCTCCTCACCTCTGCCAGGCCCTCGACCAGCCTCTCCAGGCTGCTGGCGTTGAGTGTTTTGGCCTGGGCAAGGGGAGAAGAGCAGCAGGTGAGAAGCCATGGGGCTGGTGCGGGGTTGGAGCAGCCCCTGGGGCAGAGCGGGGCCGGGAGGGAGACTCACGGCATTGCGGCCGCGCAGCTCCTTCAGCAGGAGCTTGATGGAGGGCAGCTGAGTGACGCGGGTGACTCACTACAACGGCTGTGCGGATCCCTAGCCCGAACATAGCCACAGAAGTTAGAGCGAGCCGAATCCCACCCGAGTTCTAGTTCCCTCTTCTACCAAGGAGGTTTGGATTCTGTATCCCCATAGCTGAGAATTAGTGGGCACATTCTCCACACATTCTTTGTAGCCTGTGCAGTTAGAGAGCAAATATTGGGGCTCAAGGATGCGTTTTTTCCCCTTGTTCTAAGCATCCCCATTCGGCAAGCTCCTCCAGGCTGGCCCCAGCCTCGTGGTTGCGAGGCCTCATGCTGCAGTGGTGCAGGCTGTTGCATGTCCTTCTGTCCACCTCAGGGAGGTTTCTCCAGCTTGTGGTCACCACTCTGAAGGGTTACCCTCCTCATCATCAGTATCAGCTCCCTTCCTGCCAACTCTGAGCTGGAGTGACCCCCAGCTTGGCAGAGGGGCATGTTTTATAAGGCATGAGTCTTGTCCACAAATCTATAGCAACGTGACAGCGTTCAGGATTTAGCCCAACGCTTCTGCTCACAGTGCTCTTACTCATGACAAGGCTGCATTTGGTTGATTGTGTGATTGCCTACTCAAGGAAGGGCTGGGAAGAGAGGAGCAACATTTATCGTGATTGTAAAAGGACTTCTACTGCCACCAGCTCCAACAGGAATGTCGCCATCTTCCAATGTTACATTTCATTCATACAGAAAAAGGACGCTAGCCTAGTTTTCTTCCCAGTGACTTAAGCTCTCAGTTTTCTCAGATAAAAACAAGCTCTAAACAAAAGCAGCGGCATGCACATGATATTCCCCCAGCCATGCAGATGACATGTTGAACATGAACAATGGATGCACATATATCAACCTCCCTGGAAGTGTGGGCCGCAGGACCGTTGTAGCAGCACACGTAGAAGAAGTAGCAGCAGTTCTCCTGGGGAATGCGCAGGTGAAAAATGCTGTTCCCTGTCTTCAGCAGTTTTTAAATACAGCTCCAAAGTGCTGTTTCATACCTCAGTCCAGGAAAAACTGGATTGTCCCGCTTCTGGATTTACACTACATTCAGCAAATGAATGCTTTATTCTGACAGAAACAGTAGTAAACTCATCTTTCAGTATAACTACAATTAAACATACCGGCTTGCAGAAAATGAGCTGAGTGACCAAATAGAATATATGGATGCTTTGCTGAATCAGGTGTTGGGATTTTAGTCTTAAATGTTCTGTTAATGTTTCAGATTAAAACAATATACCCACCATCTCTTCCACTCCAGTACAGAAGACAGAAACTGGTAAAGGTATCTCAATATGCTTCCAGCATTTGACAAAATGGCTATGAACAGACATTAACACAACAGGCTAGACTGACAATTTTTTTAAAAGGAATACTTTCAGGAATCACTGACCTTCTGGAATTAACAGTCATCTTCTATATGGCTTCAATGTATTTAATGCTCATCTAAGCTTAGTTTATGATGTCCCCTTCCATGATATTCTGAAGAGCAGAGCAGCTGCCATATTTTTTATTTTTACTTTTTTCAGTGAGTTGCCTAATCTTCAGAATTGTCATTGTTTCAGTATTGTTGATTTTTCTGTCTGCTGTTTTGCGTACAATTCATCTTACTGTAGCTACATCCATGATCTATGAGGCAAATGATTTCACCTGTCAGCTTGCAGCGCCTCACAGATCCACTGAAAATGAACACATGGGAAGCTGAGCTCAAGGAGCACTCGGTGATTTGCTTGTTTCTGGGCTGGATCTAAGCTATGCACCATTTTTCTCCATTTATATTGAACACTGTTGGTTCATCATCTGGTGCAATAAAACAAAATGCCTGGATGAAGGGTTAGTTTGCTGTTGTGTGGCATGCAGTGCTGAGAAGAGAAAGAGCATGAGAAAGCAACAGAAAAAGAGATTTCTTTCCTACATATAAAGGTTTCAGGAGTGATGCTGTGCTAAACATAGCTGAAACACAGTGACAGTCTTAATATGATCACCCTATTGTTAGGGGCTACATCTGAGAGGTGTCTGTGTTTAGTTAGAGAACATATGAGCTGCTACTTCAGATGTTACCAGTGACATGACTGTGTGCTTACATATATTGAACTAGGTGAAAATGTTCCTTTCCATCCCCTAAAATATTTTCAAATTATTTCCTGGGCAAGCCTGGAAGTCTTCTCTGAGGACAGAGACTTCTCTCTCAAACTAGCTAAAAGCATGGTTTATGGGGCATTAATTTGGGATGTGAAAGATGTGTATTAAAATCTCTTCCTTGCCAATCCACCAAGCTTTTCTGTGGTCGGTAGATATTCACAGCAAAATTCCCTTAATCTTCACTCAGAGCTATTCTATTTCATAAAGCTAATTGAGTGTTCATTGAATCAAGGGTACAAACTTTGTTCTCCCAAATCCCTGCAGAGCGTCTTACATCTACCCCCAGCTTCTGGACTGCAGAGCTTCCTTGTCTCTCTTGCATGATGAATGTTTTACTCATGGAACAAAAGCCAACACAGTATTCTTTTGGGCTGCTTACTACATACCAGGCATCCTGGTTCAAGTACTTATTGTGAAAAAAACTTTTCTCACTGGCTGTCCTGACCACAAGCCACTGATTTTTTGTTTACTTTTTTTTCCCCATTCCTGTTTTGAAAAGTAAGTTTGTTGAGAAGCTAAGAAAAATGAATAGAAGTTTTTTTTACAGCAAGAGTGGTTTTTATGACCAGGTAAAGCAATAAAACTGCATTACAGAAATGTTGATTAGCCACAGTTATAATTTAAATGCATTCAGGGAAACTCGTGTGGTTCTACATAATTTAAGCAATGTATTGTGCAGTATATGTCATTCCAGTGTGGCATAGATTAGACTGAGACATTAAGCCATAATTCCGATACCATCTAGTGCCTGCTGATTAAAAAGATGACCAACCACTGATAAGAAAGTCCCCATCAGATAGCATCAACTATATAGATATGTCTGTGCTTATGGCACTTCACTGCTTTCTTCAGGGAGCCAAATCTTGTCCTCAAAATACAAAGAGATACCAATGCTTTGAGCAATACAAAAATACAAATATGTTTCCCATAACTGTACTCTGAGTGATGTTTATTACATGTGCCTACTGCCAAGCAAAATCCAGAAGTCATCATTTCTTTTTCAATATTGCTTTAGTATTTAAGTATAAATGGTATAATAATCAAGTGAAATTATTTTCTTAGTACATGATGCTGAGGTGTAATAATAGATTTAGTAATAATGAAATAAGAATATTCTTCACAAATCTTTTTTCCTCTAATTTGCCTTTTTGTGTGATTATGCTGTCTATCATTCAACCACAATAAGTTCTTACCAGTCTTAACCAACTACCAACAAAAAAAAATCTCCAAGATAAGTCTTTCCTTGTCCCCTTGTTCCACTCTCCTAAAGAGGTTATTGAAGAGAGAATCAGTTCCTTGTTCTTGGAAATAAAAATTGTGAGAACTCTGGGGTTATCCACTTTTTCTTCTAGCAGCGAGTTAGCCAGTTACCTGGGCAGATCTATAGAGGAGCGAAAATTAACATGAACCAAGGAAGCGTTCTGTCTCTTAGTAAGGATGTCACACAGTATAGTAGCGTGAATTATTGGGAGTTTAGAGGTAAGGAACCACAGATCTCTAGGACCCTAGGGTTCACTATTTTGGCTACTTATGGAACAATCACATTTGAGCAAGATGTTTTCTTGAAGCCAAAACATTTTTCAGAAACATTCCAGAGGCATTTATTTTGACAAAACTTTCCGTGTAAAGGTTTTGATCGAGAATGAACACTCATGAGAGAAAGGCTTGCATCAAAATGTTGACCTTTTCAACATGAAGCAGATATTTTGGCACACTTCCATTTTGCAGTAGTATTTAAATGGCTTTGTTTTCATGCCAAAGCAGAATAAAACAAATTTGGAACTTGAAAACTGTCAGGAAACCAAATTGTTATTCTCTAGCAAGCTCTGCTGATTGCCTTTAACTAGAATAACTTACTTAACTCAGTGCTGGCTTCACCAGGCAATAATTTACCATCATCCACAATGCATTGCCATCAATCCCGTATTATACCACCTTTTCATGACATGGTCTTAGCTTGCTGGTATGTTTTGTGTTTCTTTCCATGCAAAGATATTGTTTTGCTCTTAATTATACCAGTGAAACTGAAAGCAACATTTCCCTGGTTTTGAAATCTGCCCTTCCGAGGTCATTAACATCATGTCTTAGTTACTTTCTGAAGTTG
Source organism: Phaethon aethereus (assembly GCF_964289735.1). Taxonomy (NCBI): domain Eukaryota; kingdom Metazoa; phylum Chordata; class Aves; order Phaethontiformes; family Phaethontidae; genus Phaethon; species Phaethon aethereus. The sequence continues at coordinate 366,147 of NC_138605.1, forward strand.
CAAACAACAAACTTATGTGCCTGACTGCACATAATGACAATTACCACAATAGGAATTGCCAGAGAAATAAAAAAATTGGTCCTAGCTTGACTAAAATAATATTCAATTATATTTAAGTGTCATAACACACAATTGGAATATTAATATAAAACTTCCGTATACAATTTGTCATTTCAATATCAGGCATTGCTTAGAGTATGTCAAGTCACTGATCTATTTCACTCCATCATTAATCTTTATTTCATATTTTTAAAAAGCAACGTTTGTTGTTTAGATTGATGTAACACAGATAACATAAGCAGGCATATATTTTAGAACATTGAGTGACAACTCAAGTATGCAAGTGGACAGATACATAACCTGAATAATCGTTGTTCAAATCCAAAAATATTTGTTGGAAAAAGGTTTTTGATTATTCTTTTGTAGTTCTACAATAGTAGCTGAAATCCATTTACTGAAGTGGATAGTACTAAGCCTTTAAAAAATACATCAGGGTAGACTCAGCTGAATGTAGCACTTGATCATTGGTGATTTCTAGGCAGGGACTGTCAGAATGTATGGGAGCTCTCCACTGAAAAGCTCAGTTTGCAAATCTTACCTGGAGCATGCAGGTGCACAATTAGTGTTAATAAAATGAAAAAAAAAAACCCCAATGTTTCAAATGGTTTCCACAGGATATGTAAAAGTGCATTTGAATAAAAAGGAAATCTCATACAGTCATGTCTCCACATATGTGCTTCTCATACAGATTTTTTCCCTTCTTTTTGTCATAATTTCATATATTATATTATCAAGTTTCTACGTAGTTCACATTACAAAAAGTGTGAAACATGAACCTTGATTTGGACTTTCAATATGAGGATGCGTGGTTCAATGAAGTGAAACCTTAAATAGTGTTTTTAAAGCATTTTATTATTATCCTTAATGAATTAATTTATTGTGTTTTCATCTTGTGAGGGTATTGAGAGTCTTCAATCCCTACTGTGGACCCAGTTTCGTAGATGCTGCTGAAAAAAAGAAGAATGGCTATGAAATATGGAAGGATAGTTCTAGAAAATGAAGGCTGGAAAGCAGGCACAGGCAATGCAATAAATACTTCCTTTTGCTGATCTCTCCACATGCTTGGTATGTAATCCAACTAAAAGGAATCACTCATATAAACTTTGCATAGACTTTGGTCTACCTGAAATGCTTCCATATCTTTCTGTATATAAAATTTGGGTCACCAAACCATTGTTGTCAAGATGCATCAAAGAGATCATGGGTGCAGAGACACTTCAACAACATGTACGTGAGGAGGATATCCTCAGGTGCGAAGATCTGGGCGGTGCAAAGACCAAGAGCAGGTGCCATGAGTCTGCTAAAACCCAGCAGCAGCAGCCACCTTTGCAGGCCCTCAGCTCTGTGAGTGAAGTGCTGTAGAACCAGTACGCTTACACTGTTCCTACAGTCCGTCTGGTAAATTTGGTTCTCTCTGGTGTAATGCAGACCAGTTTAAAGCTTTTTGTTTTCATAGTTGAAGTTTTCTTTGCCTGCCTCAAGTGCCTGTTTGGAGGGAACTCTGCCATCAGGCAGGACCTGCCTAAACTTTCTTTGGCTGTATGAGTTAAATATTTCTCAGCCTTTCTCGCTTGCAAGACTTTTCCCGCTGTAAACATGCCTAGACTTTAAGGCATCCAAAGCATGTAAAAATCAGTAGTAGTCTTCTATCAGTCACTTCTAAAATAAATACTACAAGACATTGAAGCAATATTTCACACAGGAAAGAAATCGAAGACAGTCTGACACTTTTCACTTAGCACTTTTCAAAAACATACAAGAAAAGAAACTGAAAAAGGCACTAACCTTTGGAAACTAAGAATCCACCTGGAAAAATCTGGTGACCCAAACTGTTGCACTGAATGCATTTTGAAGATAAAAAGTGTTTTACATAGTAGTTGTAAAGTTGTTCCCTACTACATTGTTTCTGAGACAACAGCTGGACACGTCAGAAAACACTGAATGCTTTTTGGAATTGTGGATGTCAAGCAAAGCAATCTGAATCACAGTTTTATTGTGCTTTTTAAGTTCTGCATTAGAAACCTGCATAAGATCAGGTATTTTTAACAGCAGTTTTTACATGCTAATATGCCTGAGATTGAAGTCTCTGTGCGTCTCTGTTGCATTTTATTTATTTTTAGGCAAGCTACTTAAGGAAAAATTACAGTTGTCAGTCTTAGCCATTTAATCTGTTGCAGCACCTAGACGCTCATAAAAGGGACCATACTATGGCAAACAAGCTTTTCTGATCTTTAAAGTTTTATCATTTTAGACAGCTGGGCTAATGAATGTTTATGCTTGATGTAAAACTGAGGTCTTTAAACAATTAATAGAAAAGATTCAATATAGTATTTTTTTAATTTTTATTTTAAATAAGTAAGAAAATAGATTTTAGCAGGTTTTGCAGGTAGTTTGTTTATAACTGTGTTTTCAGAATAAAATCCTTTTCAACTGTCTATAAAGGGTTTGGCAGAAAATAGGCTGGCTAAGAAGCAAAAGCTGATACACAATTTATAATGTTTGTGGAAAAGGTTTTTACAAATTCCTGTCTTGCAATATTTTTATGTGTTTATTTTTTTAAGAGAGGCAGCAACACAAACGATACAGTTAATATTATACAGAGCCAGTGCTCTCTTTCAGATCCTAAAATTTCTATGGCATTTGAGTGAACTTTGAGCCTTCATAGTAATTTTGTAAAAGGTAAGCACCAGAATTCAATATTTAAATCAACTGACTCACGAACAGCAAATAATCAACACTGTTGTTTATTGGTAAAAAGAAGACGACAACTAATGTCTCTCCAATACATCTTTTTGAAGTGATCCTTGTTCTTGAAAGATTCAGAAAATTTAAAAATAAGTTTGATGAATAGCAAAGGGCCATGGGTATGCAGGAAGATGTGTTGCAGAATACATTCCTCCCTTTGTCTTCTGCTCACTTTCCAGTCTCTCCCAAATGCCTAAATCTACTGGAGAGGGGAATTGAAAAGGGTAGGATTAGGCTGAATGTTTGGCACGACTCTGTAAGGATAGCTGCAGTGTAGGACATCTGTTTTGTAAGAACATCTGATTAAAAGGCCAAGACAAGAAACAGGAAAAGCAAAAAACTGAAGACAGAGATACAGAAGCCCTAAGGGACCAGTGGATAATGAAGTCCATCGAAAAGACCAGACCTGCTGGATGGGCTGTTAAAGGCACCAGGCAAGTGTGACCTTGGGCAGAATCATGCCCAACTTTGTAATAGCTCAGAAGGGAAATGAGAGTATCCTGGATCTGATGTTAAAGAGCAAACTTACTATAGGATATTTAAGGGGCACCATTGCGAGTGTTTAAACTTCTTATGGGATGCTTGAGGGGATTCTGGGAATGTGCAAAACTTATTGGCTGCTTAGGAGAAGGATAAAATGTCAGAAAAGGGAGGAAAACATTGAGAAAAGGGGCAATTACAGAGGGCACTCTCATGCAAATAAGCTGCAGGTCAGTACACTTGTCTGAGTCCTGTCCATGATCATGGCACAGTCCATCCTCACTTCTTGGTAAGTTCCTGCTTCTATCCATAGAGAGAACTGCATGAGTGTTCATTTTATTTTTTGTGTGTGTAACATGCCAGCAAACTCAAGTCAGACCATCTGGCAAGTAGTCTGGCTGGCAGGTCCTGGAGCTGGATATTGGAAGGACCAAGTCTGGGTCAGCCTGGAGAAGGTCAGGACATTTGTGTCATTTATATGAGTACTGTTTGTGTGTATCATCTGGTGCATCTAAAGGCACTGATCTTCTGCTTATGTTTATGTGCTGCTGGACAATCATGTCTACTCGCACGTGTGAGTTGGGGAAATATGCTCAGCCTTATTACTGACTGAATCTTGAACAGGGAACCACAGCAGCTTCAGACCTTCTTGGGTCCTGAGGTTCACCGGGTTCAGTTTCTTTTAGCAGGCACCATTTATGTTGCCTTGGAATGGTTCAAATATTGTTTATCTTGAGTTTGTATTTTTTTTGAGAAGTATTACACCTCCATATGCTTAGACTGAGGATTATGTTTTTTCAACAGTGATGCATTTTTACAAATACTGCAGTGTTACACATCTTACGATGCAAAAGGGGTTTTTTGGCTTGTTCTTTTTCTTTCTTCTGTGCTCCTTTTTCCAGATTTGTAAATATGGTCCATGTTTCCCTTATTACAACTTGTTGTAATTTTCCTGTTATTTTGGGACTGTGGTGTTTCTTTTAAGTATAATCTAATTCTTTCCCTTTCCTATTAAATTATTACTGATCTAATAACTAAATAGAGCCTTAAGTGTAGGTGTTGGGAGAGCTGCTTTAATTTTTCTTGCATAAATGTGGTTTTGTACAAATGGAATAGCAGAATTCCTTTTCAGAACATAATGGATTGGGTATTTTTCAAAATGCATGTCATGTCAAAGATTTCATATAAGCTTATATATTTATATAGTCAATATTTTGCACATGTGAATAACACCAGAAAATTATGTTTGTGGTGACCTGTTTTCCTGTTCCCATTTTCCACAGGATGTTGGCCCCATTCTTCTCATTTTACCACTGATTATGAGAGTATAGAGGGATTATTTTCCGCTGGCAGTCACTCAGTGATGGAAAGGAAGTGATGGTGTGTGCAGTGTAGGAGATATCTGCCCAGGAGTCATCTCATCAGAAATTGTGTTTCTTATTTTTCTTTTATGTTCTGTGACTTACCTATTTTCATACTACTTAGCATTTCATAGAGACTAGTAATTTTCCCTTTAAGTCTGCCTTTTTTGGGGGGTCTTTGCAATTTGTTTTCACACTTGGACATGGATTGCTGTGCGTCTGTCAAAATTGATGATATATATGGAAATCTTGTCTCTGAAGGTTGTATTGTCGGGTGAGCTGTTCACATGGTCCCAAGTCATAAATCTGTGAGAGTTTATCTATGTATGCGAGTCTACTTGTTTCCATTTAACTCCGGCCTTGGAGAGAAAGAGACCCAAGGCGAAAAACTGTTGGAATGCAGAAATATTGAGCAGCTCAGCTAGAATATTCCTTTCTTAAAGTGTTTTTGACTGAATGTGGGTTATTTTAACCAGGAGCTAGTTTGAATTTATGGCTGGATATGCAGAAATAGAAAGCTGACAGTTCACGATGACATAGTACACTAGGATTTAGTTCCTCAGAGCCTGGTTATGTGTGTCTACAGAGATGGCTACAAATTGACCCAGCTTTCTCTACCCACATTCTGAGCTGACTAAACAGAGGCAGTTTCATGACTTCTGTGTCCATGCAAATATTCTGATGAGTGACGTATGCTGAAATACAATGCATATTGGCACGGTCATTACTCTTACCCAGCTCTGGGTAAAGGCAGATGAGTCCAGATCTAACTGCACAGGCACAGGTAGATGCCATCCTTTGGCACCCTTGACAGTAAAGCTTGTGTACATAAGTTCTGGCTTCGCAAGAGAACAGGGTCACCTGAAGCGTGATATCAAATAGGTTTTGGCATCTAAGGAAGCGACTGCTTCAGAAATTATGTTTTTCTTAAGCCTGTTGACACGTGAAAGTTGACAGCACCCCAGTTTTTGGGACTCCTCTTTCCAAGAACTTAAATTTCTCCCTGCCATAGAGCAGTAGAAGCTTGTCTTCGAGAGCTAGCCAGAGATGCTGAGACCACCCACTCAAACACGAGACACCCAGGGTGGCACTCAGCTCCTCTGACTTTAGATAGGCCTATTGCAGATGTTGCGGTTACAAAATTGCGAAGATACCATTAGAGTTAGCAGAGTAAAAAGCTATTCATGCTGTCCTAAAGTAGACGTCTTTAGTTAGGGCCCCTTTAGACTTAACTGGCTGTATTGACTAGGGCCTCAGGTCGATTTCCTACACACGGGCAACCTAATGCCATCTCAGAGGCCGTAATGAAGCGAGCTGAATCCCACCCGAGTTCTAGTTCCCTCTTCTACCAAGGAGGTTTGGATTCTGTATCCCCATAGCTGAGAATTAGTGGGCACTTTCTCCACACATTCTTTGTAGCCTGTGCAGTTAGAGAGCAAATATTGGGGCTAAAGGATGCGTTTTTTCCCCTTGTTCTAAGCATCCCCATTCGGCAAGCTTCAAGAAACGTAATGCAAAGTACTTCTGTGATGGGTTGTCTTTGGCTGGATCCCAGGTGCCCACCAAAGCTGCTCTTTCACTCCCCTCCTCGGCTGGAGAGAGGAGAGAAAGTACAACAAGAAGCTTGTGGGTCGAGACAAGGACAAGGAGCGATCATTCAGCAATTGCCGTCAGAGTCAAAAGAGACTGGACTTGGGGAAATTTGTTTCATTTATTGCCAATCGAATCAGAGTAAGGTAATGAGAACTAAACCCAAATCTTAAAACACCTTCCGCCCACCCCTCCTTTCTTCCCGGGCTTGAATTTGCTCCCCATTTTCTCTGCCTCCTCCCCCCGAGTGCCACAGGAGGTCGGGGAATGGGGGTTGCGGTCCGTTCATCACATGTTGTCTCTGCTGCTCCTTCCTCCTCAGGGGGAGGACTCCTCACACTCTTCCCCTGCTCCAGCCTGGGGTCCCTCCCACACGAGACAGTCCTCCACGGACTTCTCCAACGTGAGTCCTTCCCAGAGGCTGCAGTTCTTCACCAACTGCTCCAGCCTGGGTGCCTGCCACGGGGTGCCGTCCTTCAGGAACAGGCTGCTCCACGGTGGCTCCCCCACGCGGCCACGAGTCCTGCCAGCAAACCTGTGCCAGCGTGGGCTCCTCTCTCCACGGGGCCACAGGTCCTGCCAGGAGCCTGCTCCAGTTCTGGCTTCCAGTGGGGTCACAGCCTCCTTCGTGCAGCCCCCTGCTCCAGCGTGGGGCCCTCCCCAGCCTGCAGGTGGACATCTGCTCCCCCACGGAGCTCCATGGGCTGCAGGGGCACAGCCGGCCTCGCCATGGTCTTCAGCAGGGGCTGCAGAGGGGTCTCTGCTCCGGCCCCTGGAGCCCCTCCTGCCCCTCCTTCTGCACTGACCCAGGTGTCTGCAGAGATGTTTCTCTCATGTATTCTCGCTCCTCTCTCCCGCTGCAGTTGCTGCCTGCCAGTTCTTACCCCCCTTCTGAAATACGTTATCCCAGACGTGCTACTACTGTTGCTGACTGGCTCGGCCTTGGCCAGCGGTGGGGCTGTCTTGGAGCCGGCTGGCATCGGCTCTACTGGACATAGGGGAAGCTTCTAGCAGCTTCCCACAGAAGCCACCCCTGCAGCCCCCCTGCAATGTTTTTAATTGCTAATAAACATTTGTACCTTAAAAAAAAAAAAAAAAAAGATATTTCTAAATACCACAAGACATCTGAAGTGAAGAGGCGTTCCTAAAGTTAGTTATCCTACAGGAAATACACAGCTCCACCTGTTACTCCTGCTTTCCCTTGAATACCAGAGTGACCTCTAATCTCAGCCTTGCTTAAGGAGGGTGTTACCTCTGTTGGTAGATCAACCCTTATTTCAGAAGAGGGGGGGGGAGAGAGACAGAGAGAGAGAGAGAGAGAGAAGGAAAGACAGACAGGCAGCAAGGAAGGCTTGTTTTCCCTTGAAGGAGTCAACTCAGGCAGCACCTGGAGCATCACCGGTGTCTGAGCCTGCGCCCAGAACGTTTGTGCTGTCTGTTACAAGCTCCTGAAGGCACTTGCGACAGCAAAGCAATGCCTTGTAACCCTCTGCCGCCTTCCTGTGCATCAGAAGGCCTGCCTATATCTTCCGCAGCTTTGCCCACAGAAGCCTGAATGGCTGTGCTCCGGGGTGTTGGAAGGCACAACACAAACTTCCTCCGGTCACTCTGACACCCTGAACACAGAAACCAACACAGTTTAATAGGAAGAATCTCACTTTCTCACAGAAACCACCTTTCACATTACATCTTTTCATCCTGTAAGAAAGCATGTGTCCCTACAGTACGTACATAGTTACCCACCAAAACCGCCAACGTCATACAACGTATCCCGCGATACAACGTATCCCGCGATACAACGTATCCCGCCATACGCTCGGAGGGGTTTGCGCAGCCCCCGCTCTCTGTGCACCTCACAGACCTCTGCGCTTTCTGCTTCTGCCCCTGGTGCTGGCGGCTCTGTGGCCGATGCACCGGCAAGCCCAGCCGCATCCTCCTCCTCCTCAGAGAGTCCCTGGCCGTGCGCAATGAGCGATTGCTATGAACGTACTGTAAAAAGCCCTTTTTATAGCCCGACACAACACTGGCCAATTTCAACTCTAGCTGAGCTTTGCCCTTTTCTGTTCTCTCCTTACACGTATGAACTACAGCTCTGTGATCTTCCTGCCAAGCCGGACCTTGGTCCCAGGGATCATAACATTCCTTTTTCCACCTGAGTTGAAAAAGGAGGTCCCTGTTCAGCCAAGCTGGTCTTCTGCCCCTCTTGTTTGACTTCAGACTCCACCAGATTGCCTGCTCCCGTGCTTGCAGAAGGTGGTTCTGAAAAACTAACCTGCTCTCTGAGCCCTAAGGCCTCCAAAGCAGCTTCGTAGGGGACACTGCGGACTAGCTCTCTGAGTAGCTTCAAGTTTGCTCTCCTGAAAAGCAAGGTAGCAACTCCTCTGAGCTGTATCTCATTACACTCAAAAGTTTCAACTCCCCTGTTTTGTGATCACTGTGATCCCATCTCCTACGAGTCCTTCTCCATACACAAACAGGAGGGACTAAGAGATCTGTTGGGTAGATAAGCAGCCATGGGGAACCACGGTGAGCAGTGGAGTGAGCTGCTGCATGGGCTACGTGCTTTGCGAGTGCGAAGCCAGCCCCTGGCTCAGTGAGTGCCTGGGAAAGGGAGTCTGCAGCCGTGAAGGACAGAGCCGGCCAGCAGGACAGCTGGCAGCCTTCACTCGGGCATTGCCTACCTTGTGACTGGCTGTACCTGTGATGATGTTAATGCTCTTTGTACACAGGTCTGTTGCGTCGTGCTGTGTTGCGAAGCAGACTTGCAGAGGCGTGCCCTGTCTGCCCATCGGGACTCAAGGCACATTTCCTCCAAGCGCAGCAGCCAGGCTTTGGGCAGCCTCGCCTCATGCTGCTTTTGACATTGCCAACCAGGATCGAGTTTCTATCCTCGGGTTTTCATGTAGGAACCAATTAGTGAACAAGTCCTGTTTTAATGGAGTGGCAACTCAAACAGTATTACGCTGGTAGAAAGCCTTCAGGAGAAGACTGGTGTCCTGTGGATCTCGCAGTAAGGCAGCCAGCAGCTCTGTTTCTGCTATAGCTACAAACATCCACGAGTGAAACAACCGCAGCTTTTTAATACAGTTACAGATACTTTTCTTTGCAGACACAAAGCATGCTTTTGTCTTGAACTTTTCATTAGTCTGAAAAAAAGATCATTGGTAGTATAGGATACCATGCTGTTTATTAAATGTACATAAATTAACATCTACACAGAAAGGATGTTTTCCTCATCAGAAACAATGCTGAAAAGATGAGCAACTCTGAAAAGAAAGGTACATAAGGCTCCCGTGCACAAACCCCAAAGCTTCAAAGGAGAAAGGTGAAAGAGCGCTACATCCTTATGTCACAGGACAACCTGTGATTAACCCGAGTTATGGACACTGTCACATCATAGGTAGTTGGGGCCAGTTCAGATCCCCTGCCTTCTAGATCAGCCGCCTTGATGAGCTGGGTGTTTCAACTGTTATAAAGCTGCAGAATCAACCAGAATCGACACTGAAATGACTGTGCTGGCTACAGAATGGCTAGAATAAATATGGGGGTGTGTCCAGTTTTTTTCCGGTCCTGGAGGGTGGCTGGGATTTGGGGCACCATGTAAGCTGGCTTTTTTAACTCCTCCTTCCCATCAGTCCCTAGGCACAGGCACGTGTTGTGGCTGAAAGCAAAGCATCACCACTCCAGTTCTGATTGACAGAAAGGGGGGTGTTTGCGTCGGTCCAGAGAGCGCTGATGGGTCGGAGAAGTAAGAGCGGAGTTTTTGCTGTAGCTAACCTGGAGTTAACTCAGCTAATGGAAACTGCAAGCCAGTCATGTTTGATCAAGAATACTAAGAAAGGGTATTGTGCTGTGTGCTGCATACAAGGACTTGCACCGACCAAAGGGCAGCAATGGGTGCTCCCTTCTTGTATGCAGCAAGGTGGTGCAGCGTCTCTCTGCCAAGAATGAGTAGCGGCAAAGAAAACCTGGAGGGTTTTATAGTCTGGAACATGCTGTCCAGCGTGTCCCTCGTGTCCCTCTCAGATGACATACACCTCCACGCCCAGCACGCCCCATGGAATCTGCAGGTGACATGCCAGCTCCCCACGGGGGCAGCTGTGCCGGCTGGTGGGCTTTTGCTGACGGAGCCGAGGAGTGAGCCAGCAAGGCCTCCCGCCAGGGCTGGGCTGGGTCTGAGGGCGGTGCGGGGCCGCTCCGGCGTCGCGGTGCCCGAGTGAAATGTGCCGGCCGGAGCAGAAGGGCGCGGTGCCTCCCTCCTCGCCTCCGCCGAGGTGGTGCTGGGGCTGCATCGCGCCCCTCAAAGCCCAGGCAGCAGAGCTCATGCGGGCAATCCGGGCAGCAGAAAAAAAATCGGCACCTGCAAGAAGGGAGTCCAAAGTGCTGATGAAACCATGAAGGCAGGAAGAGGCACGACTTTGTGCCCCGTTCTTTGGGCAGTGTGCTGTCCAGGGGGCAGTTCCTGGCACAGGAGAGGGAACCGTCCCTGGCAGTGGCTACGGCACGGCTTTGTCCCCTTCTCCACACGTGTGACACCCTCAGAGCTCTGCAAGTTGAGAGAGATGTGCAGCACTGCTTTGCTAGGCAGCAGGGCTGGGCAGGGCAGCTGTGCTGTGGTCCTTTCCAAAAGCCGAGCAGCAGCACGCCTCACTGTCCCTTGCTAGAAAGCCAGGCTTGAAGGCAAAACACGCTGCTTTGGTATTGTTTGGTTGCTTTTTTCTTCCCTCAATTGTCTCAGGTGCAACGTGAGCTTTTTACGAAGTGCCAGTACCTCAGGGTCTACAGCTACGTGACACAGCTCCTTGCTGCGTCTTTGGGATTCAGACACCAGCAGCCAGTGCTGGGCTTGCCAGCTGACATGAACAGCAAAGGGAGACTTTGCCTCTTTCTGTAGGCAGCGGGTCAAAGAGCTCCAAAAATTGCTATGAGCCTTGTGACTCTGCTGGGGTGTTGCTCAGCCTTGCACAAACAGAGCTGCCACAAGTGCCGAAGGAGAGCTGCCAACGCTGGAGTGAGATGTTCCTCCTGACAGACACGCTCTCCCACAGGCAGCTGCGGGCTTCCTGCCCGGTGCCATCTCTGCGCACCTCAGAAATATTGCCCATAGTCGGAGCAGTGTTCAGAGCTTTGAAAGATGGGCAGCAGAGCCTGCTACACACCTGGGCTCCTCGTTCTTCTTGCCTGCCTGGATGTCCTCAGTTGCCCATCCCGCAGAGCTCTGCTCCCAACTTGCTCCTCTCGCTGTCCAGTAGCCCGTTGCTCCCCTCTTCACAGGTTGCTCTTCTCGAGCCTGGCAAACTTTCCATTCAATGTATTGTTAGACAGGTCAAGCCATGATAAACGTGAACCAATTCTACTCTTAACCACACCTAGCTCATTTTACCTTGTCTCCCCAGAGGAGCTCTCCAGGTGTTCACTTTCTGGAGGGACTGGAGGCACCTGCAATGGAAATGTGCAAGTTAACGGGTGGCAAGGACCTTCCTGCCCAATTGCTACCTTAGCTCGGAAAGGCACAGCCCTTGGATGGGTTTGCTCAGCCCAGCTGAGCCAGTTCTGGTGGCATCACCGCACAAACCGCCATGGCCATCCTGCACCACCCTTACTCTGCACCTTTGCAGAGCTGCCGGCTAGTGGGTGACCTTGCTTGTCCCTGCGGCAGCACTCTCAACTTCTGACAGTGCTGTCACCCTCTTTGTGGCCCTGACATACCGCTGCTGCTTCTGCTTCCGCCTCTGGTGCTGGCAACTCCTTGGCCGACGTGCCGGCAAGGCCAGCCACATCGTCATCGTCCTCCTCCTCAAAGAGCTGCGGGGGACAGAGGAGGACAGTTGCTTGGCTGGGGACAGGCCCCGGGGCCGGTGAGCCTTCCTCCGGGCCAGGAGCGAGCGTGGGCGGCTCTGCTTTCACTAGGGCAGGACGCAGGGGTGGCTGGAGGTGGGGGAGGTGGGGCGGAGCCGGCTTGGTCCCCGAGCCCCAGCCGGGGTCCCTCTGCTGGGGACAGCGCCTCTGCGCAGGAGCCAGCGCCACGGGCACCCCCCGGCCAGGCTGGCTTACCTGGAGGGGCTGGGGCAGCGTGCCGTCCTGGCTGCAGAGAGCTGCCAGGGGCCGGCCGAAGAGACCCGCCCTGCCGGCACAGCCCGACTGCCCGGGCGCCTCCGCAGCGGCCAAGGTCCCTCGCCGCGCAAAGGGCCAGGGCAGCCCCCTCGTCCTGCTGCGGGTCCCGCCTGCCGCCAGGGAAAACAGAGCAGAGAGCCATGGAGGGCAAGCGCCAGGTGAATGCTGCCCGAGCCTCTGCGTGCTGGGCGTCCCCGCCAACAGCGAGGGAGAGGCGTGGCTGGGGAACGAGGCGCCCCGGGGGCTCAGCTCTCTGCGGCCGTGCCCTGCGGGAAGGGCAGCAGCAGCCCCCGAGCAGCCCGGCTGCTGCCTGCCAGCGCAGGAGAGAGGGGCCGTCCTGCCCCCGTCTCCTCCAAACTCACCGGCCGAGTGGCCACGTCCACCTTGGCTGCCGGAGGGGACGGGAGGTGGCCGCTGCTGGGCACCAGCCTGCAAGAAATGCGCTGCGCTCAGCGAGCAGCCCCGCAGCACGAAGGGCCCCTGGCGAGCTGCATCGGCCGCGGGCCATGAGTGAGATGTGGGGACGGCCGAGATGGCGGCCCGGGGGCTCCTCACCTCTGCCAGGCCCTCGACCAGCCTCTCCAGGCTGCTGGCGTTGAGTGTTTTGGCCTGGGCAAGGGGAGAAGAGCAGCAGGTGAGAAGCGATGGGGCTGGTGCGGGGTTGGAGCAGCCCCTGGGGCAGAGCGGGGCCGGGAGGGACACTCACGGCATTGCGGCCGCGCAGCTCCTTCAGCAGGAGCTTGATGGAGGGCAGCTGGGTGACGCGGGCTCCCTCCACTCCTTCTGCTGGCCTGTGCACGGGGCAGGGGCAGAGAAAGAGCTGTGTGAGACCCAAGCTGCCTCTTCCCTCGCCTGCCAGCCCGGGGAGCCCTTCCAAGCTGCCCCGAAGCAGCTGGGCACCGCCCGGCCGTCGAGCGGAGAGCAGCGGCAAGGGGGGAGGACGGGGCTGGGTGAAGCAGCTCCGCCAGCTCTGCCCGCTCCAGAGCCGCCCGCAGCCGTGGGGGCAGCTCTCCCCAGCTCAGGAGCGGCGTTTCCGCATCGTACGGCTACGGCTAGAGCATCCCCCCGTGCTGTGAGCACGGGCCCCCCAAGCTGCTCTGCCAGGCAGGGCTTACCCACGGAGCGCGCTGAGCCAGAGCTCCTTCAGCGAGCGGGAGCTGCAGGAAAGAGAGGAGAAAGAGCCTGAGCGCCCGCTGCTGCCCAGCCCGCGGGCAGAGGCAGGCGCCGGCACAGCCCTGCCCCGTGGGGATGGCTGCAGAGGCAGGAGGAAGCGGCGTGGGGCCGGACAGAAGCGCTGCCCGGCCCTGCCGGGGGACGTGGCACCGAGACCCACCAGAAGGTGACGACGCAGAAGCCATAGGGCCAGGCGAGGACGAGGGACGTGGTGGCCCTGTCTTCCTCCTCCTGGGCGGCATCCCCGGCTGCCTCCTTGCCGCCGCTCAGCACCCACAGCCGGCGCAGGGCCAGGCAGAGCTGCGGGCGCGGGGCGCTGCCACGTCTGCAGAAAGGAGCGGCAGGGAGTGACCTGGAGGTGGCCGAGCCCGGCGGCTGCCCTCTGGCCTCCGCCTGCCCCGCGCACGGCCACGGGTGCAGCCAGCAGCAGGGTGCCGGGGCCTGGGGCTGCTCCTTGGGCGTCCCTGCCCCGGTGCCGGGGCCAGGCCTTAGGAGGAAAGGCAGCCGTGGTCTGCGCCTCTTACTTGGCCTTGGCGATGATCAAGGCATCGCTGAAGAGGAGGAGGTGCCTCTTCCCCGTCCCGCGGCCCTGCGTCACCCGCACGCGCTGGTGGAGCAGCGGCTCGGCTGATGCCGGGCCGGGCGCGCACTGCTGCTCGGGGCCAGGGTAGACCCTGCAGAGCAGGCAGCAAAGGGCGTGAGAAAGGCGGCTGCTGCGGGGCCCGGCTGCGCCGGCGTGTCCCCGAGCCGCGGGGGGAGCCCACCTGGAGCCGTAGCAGCAGTTCAGCTGGCCCATCGTGCCGGGGCCAGGGGAGTCCTCGCGCCGGACACGCTGCTGGGGCTCCGGAGAGCTCCCAGCCGGCTGGAGCGAGGCTGTCGAGGGGGTCCCGGTGCCGGGCAGTGCCGCTGGGTGAGAGCTGGTCTCTCCCTGGAGCTGCCGGGTGCTGGCAGAGCCGTGCCTGCAGGCACTGTGGCCGTTGCCGGGCCAGCGCCGCGACATCACAGCTGCCATTCCAAGCCCGGGGGGGGGCTGGGGGGCGGGGCTGGGGGAGGGGCTCCTGTCTCTCTCGGCCTGGGGAGCCCGGGCCTGGGCACAGCACTGCGGGCATGGCCTCAGCAGCGCTGAGCAGAGGGCAAGGCTCCCCTCCCTCCAGCTGCTGGCAAGGCTTTGCCCAGCGCAGCCCAGGGCACCGCCGCCCGCCGCCTTTGGCCAAGGGCACGGTGCTGGCTGCTGCTCAGCTTGGTGTCCAGCAGGACCCACGGGCCTTTTCTGCCACGCCGCTTTCCAGCAGCTTTGCTGAGCTGCTCTTGCTCACGACTACGTGCGCATGTGTGCCGGGATGCTTCGTGCGCGTACCGGTGCCGCCCGCAGTCCGTCTCACCCTCTTCCCGCAGGTCCCCCCGTGCCACTGTCGTGCGCTTGAGACGGGCACGTTGCCTCCAGCCAAAGCAGCGGTCCCAGCGAAAGGCGCTCTCTTGTGCTGGGACTGGGAGGAAGAGGATGCACCTGGCCACGGAGCCCAGGGGCAGAGCTTCCTTAACTCCAACTTGTTAAAGGCAACCTTCTTCTTCTTCTTCTTCTTCTTTACAGCATGTCCCGCTGGAAGGTGGCCTTGGCACTCTCCCGGAACACTGGAGAGGAGTTTGGCTTTGCCAAGTGCAATGGAAGCAGCAGCTGCCTAGCTGCCTTCTCGAGTGAGCGGCTGTCTGCAGAAGCCCAGCCTCTCCCGGGCGGCGAGGGGGGAAGTGGCATGAAGCAGAGCAGAGCAGCCTGGTGCAGCCCAGGGGCTTGCAGGCACGCCCTGCCCACTTCCCGCCCTTCCTGCCATGCCTTGGACGGTTGGCAGAGAGAAGAAAGCCATCCTTGCACCTGCTGGAGCCAGGCCTGTTGTCTCTTTGGCTCCAATTCTATACAGCAGAGCAAGGAGAAGCTAAGAACCAAAACCTAAGCTCTTGTTTGACATTTGGCAGAAGGGAAGGAAGGGAGGGGCAGAAGGATGGAAGGAAGGAAGGGAGGGGCAGAAGGAAGGAAGGGAGGAAGGAAGGGAGGAAGGAAGGGAGGAAGGAAGGGAGGAAGGAAGGAAGGAAGGAAGGAAGGAAGGAAGGAAGGAAGGAAGGAAGGAAGGAAGGAAGGAAGGAAGGAAGGAAGGAAGGAAGGAAGGAAGGAAGGAAGGAAGGAAGGAAGGAAGGAAGGAAGGAAGGAAGGAAGGAAGGAAGGAAGGAAGGAAGGAAGGAAGGAAGGAAGGAAGGGGTCGTGAGGGAGAGAGACAGCGCTCAGCACTTTCTACGTAGTCTAGGAATGAATTTCCAGGGCTGGCCGTGAGTTTCTGAAGACGGACATATTGGATGGGCGAAAAGTGAGATAGGCAGCACACCCCTATTTTATCTTAGCACCTGCCACTGGCCATTCTCAAGGGTTTCTGGGCTCCATTTGTCTTTCTCGACTCCTCCTTCCCATCAGTCGCCCGGCATGTACTGTGCTTCCAAGCAAAGCAGCACCATTTTATGCTGCAGGAGCAGGGCAAGGTCATGGTCAGGACCCAGGCACAAGCCTGAACCTTCTTGTCACTCCACAGCTGAGCACAGGGTTAATGTGAAGGCAGAGGAGAGCAAAGGACGATCGGGGCATGTCTCTACACAGTGTCTCGATGTTGGGATCACCCTGCAAGGGCTCGACCTTAAGGAGAAGGAGCTGTGGCATTGAGAAGCTGTTAAACAGCTGGACACCTGCAGGGCTCAGCCTTGAGGAGAAGGAGCTGTGGTAAACAGCTAAGAGGAAGCAAAGGAGCACGTGGACACCTGCAGGCAGCGAATCCTGACTGTGGAGAAGTGCGTGGACTGTGTGTGGTAACCAACCAGGACGTATTTTGTGGTGCGTGAAAGAGCTGTAACTGCATAAAAAGCGGACACTTGTAGCAATAAAGGTCCTTGGCCTGAAACCCCGCCAGAGTCCGTGCCCTGTTACTCCACAAATGGCGCCCGAACAGGGACATGAATCATGGGAAGAGACAACCGGTAGAGTAGCCCACCTGAGGAGAAAATAGCAGCGGACCAGAGCTGCAAGAAAATAGCAGCGGACCAGAGCTGCAGGGAAAAATAGCAGCGGACCAGAGCTGCAAGGAAAATAGCAGCGGACCAGAGCTGCAGGGAAAAATAGCAGCGGACCAGAGCTGCAAGGAAAATAGCAGCGGACCAGAGCTGCAGGGAAAAATAACAGCGGACCAGAGCTGCAAGGAAAATAGCAGCGGACCAGAGCTGCAGGGAAAAATAACAGCGGACCAGAGCTGCAGCCCGGACGAATAATCACCAAAAAGGTGAGCAGCTGGGGACATTAAGTAATGGGGTCGCAAATATCTTCAGAAGAAAAAGCAATCCTTTGTATTATAGTAAAAATTTTGAAGAAAAGGGGGATTACTTATGATGAACAAAGTTTGCGATTATTGTTAGCATTTTTGAAGAGCCAGGGGCTAGCAGCAGACTCTGCAACAGTTTTTGAGCTAGATACTTGGGACAAAGCAGGGAAATTGGTGTTTGAGGCACCTCTAAAGAGGATCATACAGCTGCGAAAGTGTTAACAACCTGGCAATTAGTCAGAGACTCTACAAAGGCGATAAAATCAGAGTGGAGGGTGGCGGCAGCAGCTGCCGCTGCCACAGCCTCGGGGGAGAAGGGAGGCCGAGCTGGGGATGATGAGAACAAGCGACCCCCGCCCGCGCCCCCCACCCCCACCCCCACCCCATTAACGCAACCAACGGAGGTGGCGAGTCCTCCTTGGCCCCCGCCTCCTGACCTGGAACATGAGCTCTGGTCGCCTGTGCTGCAACAGGAGGGGGCTGCCTGGGGCGATCCTTCCCCCAAGTCGAGATACGACCCTGCCCAACATTGGCAAAGCATGAGACAAGAGGCCTTGGCAGAGGGGGAGGGGACGGCGCGAAGTGGGTACTGGCCAGGTCGGTATGGCCGGCAGTAAGACCAGAAGATCCTGTCACACGTCCCAGGGACGCAGTCAACTCCGGAGGTACCGCCAGCTGACGCTTTCACTCTTTTGTTTGGGGAATGACGGCTCGTTGACTGTTTCAGTGGCACTCCTTGGACGTTCAAGAGCAGGAACTTCAATATGCCATATTTGTAAAACGGTGTTGTGGGTTTGTTCTATGTTGTTGTAATTATTGTCACAAATGTATCATTTCTTTTGCAGGGAATCAAAGAGTATATTTCAATAAGACACTCCCCCCACGGTGTATACGGTGTAACAGAGTTGGGGGGATAGAGAATTTTGGGTAACTTGCAATCTGCCAGAAGTTTTTTGGGCGCTCGAAATAGGGCAACGACAACCTACCTCAAAAATGACTTTTTGCAACAACCAAGCAGACCCAAAAGAATGGAGTTGTCATATGCTAATAGATACAGGAGCAGATGTAACCATTATTTCCAGCAGGGACTGGCCTGCAACCTGGCCAACACATAATCCAGCCATGGGTTGATTGGGGTCAGAGGTATCTCTAATACCGTGCAAAGTTCAGTACTCTTGCAATGTAAGAACCCAGACGGGTATACAGTAACAGTAAAACCATATGTAGCTCCCATCCCAATCAATTGGCTAGGGAGAGACGTTTTGGGACAAATGAGTTGTGTTCTAAGTAGCACTCCTGAACATTTTGTGGAGCAGCCATTGAAGAGCGACTAACACACAAATTGACATGGAAAGCTGATACACTGGTTTGGGTGGATCAATGGCCGCTATCTCAAGAAAAGGTCACTAAGCTACAGGAATTAGGAAAAGAGCAATTAGAAAAGAAACATATTAAATCCACTACAAGTCCATGGAATACACCTGTATTTGTAATTCCTAAAAAAAAAAAAAAAAAAAAAAAAAAATTCACAGAATGTGATGTTAAGAACCGAAATCAGAACATTGAACAATGTTAAAAAATTATGTTCATGTTTCAATTGATTTCTATTCTGCAATAGTTTGGGCCACTGCACAAACAGGAGAAACTAGTAGGCATGTACAAAAGCATTTGCGAGCTGCATTCGCAGCACATGGTATACCCCTACAAATTAAAACCGATAATGGTCCTTGTTATGTAGCCCAGTGAACCCAAAGATTTTTTGCTCAATGGGGAGCGACGCATGTTACTGGAATACCACATCCCCGAACTGGACAAGCTATTGTTGAACAAATGAATCATTCCCTGAAGTGTTTATTGCAAAAATAAAAAGGGGGAGAGGCTACCACACCACTCCAAGAACGTTTGAATAAAGCCTTATATGTGTTAAATTATTTCTGTCTAGCAGAAGGAGAAACATGTAAAAGGAATGACAGGAAGTCTGTTTGGGTTAACACAAAATGTGCAAGTAAAAGTTAAAAATTTGGAAAAGAATATGTGGGAAGGACCTTTTCAACTGCTAACCTGGGGACGAGGTTATGCTTGTGTCATTACAGATTCTGGAACTCATAGGGTACCGGCAAACTGGGTAAAACCATGGGTGAAACAGTCACCGTCGTCGTCGGACACATCTTGACACTATCAGGTGTCATCGCAATCTGGATGCCACCTCAGCCAAAGAAAATGTATGGGTAAATCACACTGAAATTAGCAGTATCATGAGAGGAACATGGAAAGCTTTTAGGGCAAAGCGCTCTATAACTACAAATCCTTTGGTAAGATATAATATTGGTTTTCATAGCTTTGTGCAGGCGCTTTTTCCATCACTAGGAGTAGTTTCCATTGCTAGGAGTAGTACAGCTAGAATTGTTTGCCTTGTAACATTCTGCTATTGGCTTAAGCATAGTTGGTATGTGACTGCTGGATTATGGTAAGATGCTGTGTGAACAAAGCCTACGAACCAATAGACGGGATGGCTGTGGCGCGTGCAGCACGTCTGGCCAGTGGGTGCATGTGCCATAGGCTCCCTGTGTTAGAAGGTGACAACTGAGGTGAGTTCCGACACTCGCTGGCCACGTGTGTTGAAACTCGTTCCTCTGCAAAGGTGTAAATGCCAGGATTTCCTGAAAGGCAGTGGGCCGGTGTACAGCAAGGCCACCGTTGCCTCTGTGGGGACGCCCACGTAAAGCTGGCACCTACCGACTGCTGGGCTGAGTTCACGGCACAGGACGATATAAGAATGTACAGATGGTCCATCTTCCTCATAGTCCTCGAGTTGCGAATGATCCATCAGGTTTTGTTTACAGATAAACAAAAAGGGGGAGATGTTGGGATCACCCTGCAAAGGCTCGACCTTAAGGAGAAGGAGCTGTGGCATTGAGAAGCTGTTAAACAGCTGGACACCTGCAGGGCTCAGCCTTGAGGAGAAGGAGCTGTGGTAAACAGCTAAAAGGAAGCAAAGGAGCACGTGGACACCTGCAGGCAGCGAACCCTGACTGTGAAGAAGTGCGTGGACTGTGTGTGGTAACCAACCAGGACCTATTTTGTGGCACGTGAAAGAGCTGTAACTGCATAAAAAGCGGACACTTGTAGCAATAAAGGTCTTTGGCCTGAAACCCCGCCAGAGTCCGTGCCCTGTTACTCCACATCTCTCTTCCCTGGTAGCCTGTGTGTGCTGTCATTGACAGCTGCCCTTCTGAGCAAGCCAAGACCTTGAAAGGTCTTGAAGTGAACAGTTCCCAGGTGCCGTTTCAGAAGGCAACTCTACCTTGGGTCACTCTGATAATAATTGTATGTCGGTGTATGTAGGAGAATGCATGGCTGAAGTGCGAGCACAGCTTTTGCAGCTGTAGTGTCAAGGGTGAATACAATAGAATAGTTCAGTTGGAAGGGACCCACCATGACCATCTAGTGCAATCTGCCTGACTACTTCAGGGCTGACCAAAAGTTAAAGCATATTATTAAGGGCATTGTCCAAATGCCTCTTGAACACCCATAGGCGTGAAGCAACGACCGCCTCTCTAGGAAGCCTGGTCCAGTGTTAGGTCACTCTCTGGGTAAAGAAATGCTTCCTAACATCTAGCCTGAAGCAGTCCTGATCCCTCTGCAAGGTCTCTTGTCCTCAAGAGGGTCAACAGCACCTCCCAGCTTAGGATCGCCAGCAAACTGCTTCCTGGTGCATTCAACTCCTGCATCCAGATCATTGATTAGAATGTTGGGCGGAACTGGCCCTAGAACGGAGCCTCGAGGAGCACCGCTGGTGACTGGTCTGTAATCAGATGTAGCCCCATCCACTAGAACCCTGTGAGCGCTGCCCTTCAGCCAGTTCTTCACCTCGTGCACTGTGTACCTGCTCACCTCACAGTTGGACAACTTGTCCAGAAGGCTACTGTGAGGGACAGTGTCAAAAGCCCTGCTAAAATCAGAGCAACCGCTCTTCTCGAGCCTGGCAAACTTTCCATTCAATGTATTGTTAGACAGGTCAAGCCATGATAAACGTGAACCAATTCTGCTCTTAACCACACCTAGCTCATTTTACCTTGTCTCCCCAGAGGAGCTCTCCAGGTGTTCACTTTCTGGAGGGACTGGAGGCACCTGCAATGGAAATGTGCAAGTTAACGGGTGGCAAGGACCTTCCTGCCCAATTGCTACCTTAGCTCGGAAAGGCACAGCCCTTGGATGGCTTTGCTCAGCCCAGCTGAGCCAGTTCTGGTGGCATCACTGCACAAACCGCCATGGCCATCCTGCACCACCCTTACTCTGCACCTTTGCAGAGCTGCCGGCTAGTGGGTGACCTTGCTTGTCCCTGCGGCAGCACTCTCAACTTCTGACAGTGCTGTCACCCTCTTTGTGGTCCTGACATACCGCTGCTGCTTCCGCTTCCGCCTCTGGTGCTGGCAACTCCTTGGCCGACGTGCCGGCAAGCCCAGCCACATCCTCCTCCTCCTCAAAGAGTTCCTCGCGGTGCTCTATGAGGAACTCCACCAGCTGCGTCACCTGCACACAGCAAGCCGTTGGCTTCCAGCCTGCCTGGCTGAACATGGCTCAGACAGCCTCTGCCACCCCTGAGCCTGACTTCTGTGCAGAAAGCTGCAGCTGTGGGGCTGCTCTTCCCGGCAGCTCCCCTGCCAGCGGTTGCTGAAGAGGAGAGGCAGCCAGGGACCTCTGAGCAGCAAAGCTCGGCCGGGCCCGCAAGGCTGTAGCGGCTGCTAAACACAAAGGAACATTTTAAGAACAGATTTTTAAGAGGTGTTATTTGAGGGGAATTATATTTTAATTGCTGAAGAGAAATCTTGTCCTCACCCAGGGGAAGAGGGTTTCCCCGCTGGCTTCAGGAAGGCAAGATTTTAATTTACCTTTAACAGCTTTTCCTAATGCTTCTTCTCTGGATCTTTTCAGCACTGTGATTCTGTGATATGTCTTGGGATAAGTTATCAGAATCACAGAACCACAGAATCACTAAGGTTGGAAAGGACCTTCAAGATCATCAAGTCCAACCATTAACCCAACACCACCATGCCCCCCAAACCATGCCCCGAAGCGCCACATCCACGCGTTTTTTGAATATTTCCAGTGATGGCAACTCACCACCTGCCTGGGCAGCCTGTTCCAATGCTTGACCCCCCTCCTGGTGAAGAAATTTTTCCTAATATCCAATCTAAACCTCCCCTGGCGCAACTTGAGGCCATTTCCTCTCGTCGTATTGCTAGTTAGTTGGGAGAAGAGACCAACACCCACCTTACCACAACCCCCTTTCAGGTAGTTGTAGAGAGCGATAAGGTCTCCCCTCAGCCTCCTCTTTTCCAGACTGAACAACCCCAGTTCCCTCAGCTACTCCTCGTAAGACCTGTGCTCCAGACCCCTCACCAGCTTTGTTGCCCTTCTTTGGACACACTCAAGCACCTCAACATCCTTCTTGTAGTGAGGGGTCCAAAACTGAACACAGTATTCAAGGTGCTGTAATACTCTTAAAGCAAATGCTTTACTTCATATGTTGTCAGTGGAACAAAGTTACAGTCTTCAAAACTGCCAGAGGCCGGACCTTCTGCACTTGATAGCTAAGCTTAAGCTGACATAAGATTTCTCTGGAACCCTTCACCAGCACCTGCCTCTCCATTGATTAGAGCAGTGAGGCTTATATTGGAGGTCTGCTCCATCAGGCTCGTACAATTAGATTTGCAAGCCAGGGAGCTGAGTCTAAGAGGTTTGATCTGAGCCAGGTTTTCAAGAGTGTTTCGTACTGTGTTGAGTACAAGCACACTGTGAATGACTCTTCATGTAGGGTAAGGGTCTGCGGTTTATAAGCAGCTTCTGCCCAACAGTTCTAAATTCCAGGAGATATATCTTCTGCTTTAATGTGCCCACTGAATATATTTTCATGCTTGTTAACATATTAATAAATATTAATTAATGTATTTTCACCTTGGACCCTTTGGCTAGCACTGACTTCTTCCATGTATTAACTTTGTAATCACGTTCTTCGCCCTCCACCCTCTCTGGATCTCAGCTCAGTTTCACAGTTGGAACATCGTGTACATTTGTACATGGATAAAACAGTACTTATGTACTTTATAGCTAAGTCGTAAGTTCTAGTAACCAAGGTTTTTCTGAAAGCTCGCATTTAAACAGGGAAATGTCAGCATGATTTGCATTTTCTATTGAATCAACGTAATCCAAGAAAATGTAAAACCAATTTAAAAAGATTTTTAATACCTGCTAGGCTTAAAATATTTTAACGTATTATTTCTAGTTGACTGATTTCTGACTATGGGCATTTAAAGTCTGTTTAGAATATATAAAACTTGTATGTATCCCAAATAATGCCTAATATTATACAGCTTAATCCAGCTGGTTTTATGTATAATGTAATCAAATAAAAAAGACTGAAAACTCAAAGGATGCTGTAAAAGCACAGACTTATTCAGCCTTACAAATGAAAAGTTATAGAGACCCAACCTAGAGAGATATACATAATTTCTTTAAGTTTTATATGTCCAGAGAAGTTCCCTGTAAAGTCACCAAAGAAGCTTTAAAGTATCCGGGTTTAATTTGCTGGATGACAAATACTGCTTCTTGCACTTTGATAGCAGTTTCGTGAGGAGACTACATTGTCTTAGATAGATACACTATTACTATTAATAGGAGGTTTCACTGGTTTAGGTGGTGGGAAGATTCTCCCTCTGCTCTCACTGTTTTTCCGGTGAAACAGCTATTAATGCCCCAGATGAAAAAAAACCAGCTCCCTTCCAATATCTGGCTCTCATACACAAACTAGGGGGAAGGTAAACAAAAGGGAAAAGGCAAGACAGTAAAAACAGATTAAATGTATTATTAGAAAAATGTAGATTGTAAGGTGCAGCTGAATTATTTACATGAAATCAGAATTTTTCTTGCATTTACATACATAAGCATGAAAATCTGTGTTGGGAAGGAAAGAATTTTTTTGCATCTGAGCTTTTCAGAAAACAGAGACTGAATCTGAGAACTGATGTGAAGGTTGAGCTTTTCTTGGAACAACATCCATGAAAGGCATGAACAAGTTGGAAAGCCCAGCCGTGGGAGATTCTCACTGACAGAAGAGCGAAACTGATGGAGAGAGCAGCAACCTGCCTAACAAAGACCAGAAGTTGTCCTATGAAATTTAAAAGTCCAAGAAGGCTTTGGTCAATTTGGATGTTGTCTGGATCCAGATATATGGATATGAATATATGAATATATATGAATGAATATATGAACTATGAGAAATCAAGTAGCTGAGGTGACAGAAGATGCTCCAATGAATTGATTTTACACCATATTTCATCAAAATGGGTTATCCAAAGGCATGTGATGAAATACTGAATCCAGAGAACTGCTGACTTGTGAAAGCCTGGGTATCCTGACATTTGACTGACCTCTGTGTCTCCACAGCCTGGTGGAAACCTTTATTTCAATACTTTCTAGGGCTGGAACTGTCTGATTTGTACCAACTCTACATCAGAGGCCAACTGATTGCAAAAACCTTTGACTGGCTTTTACCACGAAATTTGGAAGGAGCAAGCAGTGGAAATGTAAAGTGCATCTGGCAGTGCTTGTGGCCTGGCTTCAGGCAGGGATCCATACAGATTCCTTGTGTAGATTTCCAGAGATGGACTATTTGAGCTCAGAGCTCTCGACTCTGAACCCTTGAGATTTGTGATGTATGGCCATAAAGGAACATTATAACAGGAGAGCATTTAATCTAACTTCGCACCTTAGAAGAAGGAAGGAACTTTGCTGAGGGTAAACTCAGATGTATATTATTCTGTGGTGATCTAAATGTATGAAGTAGGAAATGGGATCTGAGTACTTTTGGGTACTCGGGTGAAAACCTAATTAGTCATAGAAGCCAGTGAGGGTCCTGCACTTCAGCCTCAACAACCCCATGCAATGCTACAGGCTTGGGGAGGAGTGGCTGGAGAGCTGCCCGATGGAAAGGGACCTGGGGATGCTGGTTGACAGCCGGCTGAACATGAGCCGGCAGCATGCCCAGGTGGCCAAGAAGGCCAACAGCATCCTGACCTGTATCAGCAATAGTGTGGCCAGCAGGAGCAGGGAAGTGATCGTGCCCCTGTACTTGGCACTGGTGAGGCCGCAGCTTGAATCCTGTGTTCAGTTTTGGGCCCCTCACTACAAGAAGGATGCTGAGGTGCTGGAGCGTGTCCAGAGAAGGGTAATGAAGCTGGTGAGGGGTCTGGAGCACAGGTCTTCTGAGGAGCATCTGAGGGAACTGGGGTTGTTTAGCCTGGAGAAGAGGAGGCTGAGGGGAGACCTTATCGCTCTCTACAACTACCTGAAAGGGGGTTGTGGTAAGGTGGGTGTTGGTCTCTTCTCCCAAGTAATCAGTGATAGGATGAGAGGAAATGGCCTCAAGTTGCGCCAGGGGAGGTTTAGACTGGATATTAGGAAAAATTTCTTCACCAGGAGGGGGGTCAAGCATTGGAACAGGCTGCCCAGGGAGGTGGTGGAGTTGCCATCACTGGAAATATTCAAAAAACGCGTGGATGTGGCGCTTCGGGGCATGGTTTGGGGGGCATGGTGGTGTTGGGTTAATGGTTGGACTTGATGATCTTGAAGGTCCTTTCCAACCTTAGTGATTCTGTGGTTCTGTGATTCTGATAACTTATCCCAAGACATATCACAGAATCACAGTGCTGAAAAGATCCAGAGAAGAAGCATTAGGAAAAGCTGTTAAAGGTAAATTAAAATCTTGCCTTCCTGAAGCCAGCGGGGAAACCCTCTTCCCCTGGGTGAGGACAAGATTTCTCTTCAGCAATTAAAATATAATTCTCCTCAAATAACACCTCTTAAAAACATGTTCTTAAAATGTTCCTTTGTGTTTTCCCATTCTGTACATTTGCATATCTTCTGCATATCGTCTGCATTCACTCTACAGTAATAGCATGAGCTTAAACAAGAGGCTTTTGGGAGGCCCAAAAGACAAAGGGGAGTTAGTCAGAAAAGTTTTGATCACATTACCATTGAAGTCAGGACTCTTTCCATCAACTGCCCTCAGTGAGATAAAACTGTCTCCATGACGATAGAAAAAGTCCCCTAAACAGCAAGTGTTAATTACATATGTGATTAATCATCAATCCTTCACCAGGACCTTTAATGAAGTTTTGCAAAGTAAGAGTGAAGAAATCTTGTTTCAATGTTCACTCCATTGAAGAGGTTCATACTACTGTATCAAGAAGGTAATTTTTGGTATTCTGGGTCTCTTAGGGCTTCTTAGAAATTATGCAATTCTTGGAAGTAATTTCTTTTTCACCTCAGGTGTATTTCTAATGAAATTATTATGGAAACTGAAATTAATTCGAAGTTTTCATCACTTTTATCTAGTGAGCCTAAAAGTGTGATGTTTCAGACAGAATTTGGCTCTGAAACTTAAAATGTAGATTATAACATTCCTCAGGTATTATTTAATCTAGCATTTGTCAGCTAATAAATCTTTTTAACTGAAAAGTTTTTTTCTGAAATTACCAAGAGATCTGAAAAAAAGAATGCTTCCAAACACATTGGTTTAACTGCTGGAGAGTCTCTTCATTGGCTCATTGCTGCCAGGAACAAGATGCTATTGTGCTGACTTGGAGTCATGGCAGGAGAACAGAACAACAATGAAATAAAAGTTGTGTGTCATGCATGTTGGCTGCAAAGGATTTAGACATTTAAGAAGGAGATATTTCTTTCTTCTGTTTTTCACTTTGCCTCTTGTTCACCCAGTTATGAATTTACATGGTGAATGGATGTAAAATTTATTTTGCCTCTTTCTATGACAGAAGCACAGAATATGCAATAGTTTCTTTTATTCAAATCAGTATTATGGTGAATTAGTTCATCATTCTGCTTTGTTGCAGTGGAAACCTAGCTAAAACCGTAAGTACTTAACCTAAAGCCTGGTGTGCTTCCCCAGAGAGGCAGCTGGGTGTTGAAATTTGAAAACCTATGTTTATTAATTTGTAGGCTTAAAAAATGGAATTTAAAGTAAGTTCTGGGCTAGCTGTATAAAGCTTAACTTTTAAATCTGAAAGCAGTATCTAAAAGTACCCGGCATTTTCATGGCAGTAGGAGGTGCGTAACAGCTATACTTTTGTACATCAGGCTGCTTGTTCAGTATCGCAGACGGGATGCATGATTCTTGGCCTTACTTGAAAAGCCTTATGACCCCAAATCTCTCAGGCTTCCACGTGATAATAGGTGGAATGGAATAGGTGGTTCTTCCATGTTGTAATTGATAAAAATAACAGAGATACTCTTACTGCGTTAACATCCATGTGGTCTGCTCTTAAATACCCCCTTAAGTCAGAGCCCCAAAAGCTGTGGTTGTGTCAGAGGTGCTTTTGCGCTGCAGCTCCCCAGAAGAGGACCGTGGGGTTTGCAGCTCAGAGCTGGACGTGGATCTGGGGCAGTACACCACGCTGCGTGGGCTTCCATAACTTCAGCGTTAAGCAATTAGGATGGGGCTTCTTTCAATTCACGGCCATGTTGTGCAACGCTCCTCTGGCTACAAGGGCTACAGGCTGCATGTGAGCTCTGCCCGCTCGGCTGGCTGCAGAAACACTGCCCTGCCCTGCAGCTGCGTCTGCTGCAGCTGGGAGGTCCTTCAGGGGCATGAGGAGCAGGCGGCTGCGGGGGGTGAGTCTTGCACAGCATCCGCGAGTCTTGACACAAATACGAGAGCACGTGGTTTCTGCCCCACAAACGCTTTTTTCTTTCCAGGCTGCTTTAAAGTTACAAAAATGGACATCCAACTCTAGATTCAAACAAGAACGCGGAACATTTTTGGCTCCCTCATCATGAAGTTAGGGACCATTTGCAAGAGAAATAGCCAGAACCGTACTTCAGACTCCTCTGTAAAGCAACACTTGCTCAGAGACGTTGTTTTGCTTCAAACCCATTTCTACTTATTCTGAATAGAGGGAAGGGATAAAAACAGTTTTCATAATGGGACAGAATTTTAAAATAAATGTGGTCTTCTGAACACTGAGTTCACTGTAATAATATTTTTTTCTTAAACACAATCACATACATGAAAATATCTTTTCTGTTACTTTCTCAATGTTCTTCCTAAGTTCCTGGTCAGCAAAAGGAAACAAGAAGAGAATTTTGCCATACTCATTAAGTTTTTGGAAATCAGTTCTAAGATTTAGTTAAAAACAAAACTGAAAATTAAGAGTAATCTTGAATGGAAAAATTGAAATGCTTCATTTTCTTAATTTTCATTGAAGAAAATTTAATTTATGAGAAGCAAAATGAGTACACAGAAAGTTTTGAAGTTGCTGAATCTGGATCTTTTTATGAAATATATGTTTTTGAAAAAAACTAGCCTTATCTCTGAAACCTCAGCTGTTAGATTTCTGGAGCAACAGTACCAGCCCAATGCACAGCAGCAGTTTTAGCACCCAGTCTTTAATACAGTATCATAAACTATGAGTTGTAACCTCTTTCAATTTTTACAAGATAACATAAAAATCAGTATAATCCACTGAAGAAATTTGACCTACGTAGAAAAAAGTGTCTACTGCCCTGCACAGAGTTTCTAAATCCTCAGTAACTGTATCACCCAGGTTTTTCAGCTAGAAAACAAAGCATTGGGGAAATCAAAGGGCATAGAATTATAAGGGATCCCTGGTTCACTGCTCCACATGCTTGGCTACTGCAGGCCACCATATAACTTAAACTGTAAATATATAAAATTTAATCTTTAAATCTGTTTGGTTTGAATGTACTTAATTTTCTAATATATCAGTTTTAACTCTTCAGCAGCAATTATTTTGTTCATTATAAGTGTTTTTTAAGTAAAATCATGTACTTTATACATGTATGTACAAGAATGAAACTATAAATGCCACATTCGTATCCAGGTTATGGAGCTTAAATATTGAAGGAACATAATTTTGAAGAAGTATTATAATTTCAGGGAAAAGGACACAACTCGATTTTCTAGCTACAAATATTTTGGCAAGGAGATGTAGGAAAAATATGGCACTCCTGTTTGCAAAGTTTTGTGTCTATTAACCATCACTCACTTTCTAAGCATTTGTTGGATAGTACTTTTTTATGAGCTGGTGGAAAATCCATTGGATTACATGAAAGAAGACATCCATGATTAGGGTCTATAAAAAATATGCATGTGGTTTCTGCTTGATTTGGTTTATCTAAGAAAAATTTGGACAAACAATTTTTGGTTCCAAATAAAAGAGGTTATTTCTAAGAAGTAAATTAAGTGGGGGATGGTTTTAGGGTTCAGTATCAAAGCAATTTTTATAGAAATAAAACCAGTGACTGATTCTGAGATAAACACATTTTCTTCAAGAGAAGTATATTATAAAATTGATTTTTAGCTCGATCGTCACTTGACTGGGTATGGTAAACAACATGAGTTCAAAAAGAAATTTACTGAGCAGGGACTGTGCAGGACGGAGTTCTAAAAACAAGGTAAAAAGGAACCATAAGAAGAGATTTCCCCAAATCAACTGTTGAAATTAACAGGACTGTTTCTACTTAAGGTTAATATGCAGATCATTCACACTGGATATTAGGAAAAATTTCTTCACTGAAAAGGTTGTCAAGCACTGTAACAGGCTACCCAGGGAAGTGATAGTGTCACCATCCCTAGAGGTGCTTAAAAGATGTGTAGATGTGGTGCTTAGGGACATGGTTTAATGGTGGACTTGGCAGTGTTAGGTTAACGGTTGGATGTTATGATCTTAAAGGTCTTTTCCAACCTGAGTAATTTCATGATTTTATGATTCTTTTTGGACCTGCTGTCAATCAGTTTGATCCAATTTTGAACGTAGCAATTCTCTCTGTTTATCCAACCTTCTGCAGCAACACATTGCAGAAGATCACAGCTTTCTGGGTAAAGAAGTATTTCCTGGTATCCATTTTAAACTGATCTCCTGCCAGTTTTGGTGAGTGCACCCCAGTTGTAGAAACGTGGGTTTTGGTGAATGACAATCTCGCATTTGCCCAGCCCACTGCCTCCAATTCTGCAGCTTTGTACTAGTGTCATAAAGAGGTAGGAAATAAACCTGATAAGCAAAAAAGCAGACAGTCCACCCCAAACACATGAAACATTCAGTGCAGGATCATGTGACCCCCAGAAGTGGCACAAAGGAGAAGGCGGGAGTGCACCAAGAGTCAGCAGAAAGTGTGGGGTCAGTGCCACCAGCAGTTAGATGGGTTCAGGCTCGTGTGGAAAGGCTACTTTTAATGACAGCCTGCACACTTTTTTTTTTCTTTCTTTTTTTTTTTTTACGAAACAGTTGCCAGCATGGGTCTTCTGCCTTTAGATCAAACAAGAAGCAAACCCTTATGACATACTTACACAGAAACGTGATAGCTGGTGTGACACAACTCAGCAGGGCTCATTTCACTACTTCTGACAGGTTCAGCTGACCTAGTAGTCCATTTAGAATCAGTGGAGGGAGAGTGGCATGTCTCTGGCTCAGCTTACGGACTGTATGCTGGAATAAGTAAAGCTGGGCACTAGCTGTGCATGTTTCCCTCCGCTAACTGTAAGGGGCATCCTAGCTCAACGGAGCCATCACCACTGCAGGGCTGAGCCCCATCCCTTGGGTTTACCACATACACTACTGAAGGTGCTTCAAGTTCCCTAACTGATGACGGAGCTCCAAAGGTTGCTCAACATCTAGCTAGCCCACAGAGGGATGGCCAAAGAAGATACTTTATGCTGAGTCAGCAAGGACTAACGGTGTGAGGGTGGGATCTGTGAACTACTTCTCATAACATTACATAGCTCTTTGTTATTACTGACTGCTCGCTGCTTGACGTTGCTAAAATTCATTGCCTTCTGCATAGTTCCAGGTAAGACAGATTTTCAAATGCCTTCTAATGTTAAAAAGCTTAAAACTATACATAGATGATATTTTTTTTTTCTGCTTCAGTAACTTGAGAATTTATGGGACATGGGAAAGCAGAACAGGAATACAGAGACTCTCATTCCATGCAAAACTTTTTCTAGCAGTGAATTGTCTTTAGAATTTCCTGCCCTCCCTTGCCCATTCTTACCTCAAAGTTTTCTGTTCCCTCTGCTTCGCTGGTACAGATGCTCATGCACTGATGCCCTGATAAGCAGAGCAGGCTGGGGCTAAGAAAATGCTAGCTCCGGGTCTGGAAAAAGCGTGCTCCATGCCTCCCATAGACAAAACGCCAGGACCCGGTCTGCTGACAGCATGGCCCCGAGGCTGCGGCACTGCTCCCCGCTCTCCCTTCCTGTGTGTCCTGCTTTTGCCTTGTATGCCGAGAAGCACTGTGGCCTCAGTTGTGTCTTCTCCCAGCATTCAACACCTGTATCAGGTGGGCAGCTATCGGCAAACAGCTGGTCTGTCCCGCACTTGTACGTGGGCGCTGGTATGATCTGGGTCCTTTTCCAAATATACTTCCCAAAATCTGTCCACAAAGGACATCATATTCCTATTGTCTTTCTTTTTATGGCTGTAATGTAGGGAAGAGTTTTGCCTCTTGGGTCCAAGGCCAGATTATACTGTTCAAAAGAGCATCTATGATGAAACAAGTAAAATTATTTTAATAATGCCAAGGTTGTGCTGATTAAGAGAACCAGGTTTTGAGATCTAATACTCCAGTGGGAAAAAACAAAGCTGGCAGTAGTTATGACAGGGTGTGGATTGACTGGTTATATAAAGTACTCCCCAAATCTTTTTGTACCTCTTAAGGTGTCCAAACTGAATCTAGGGTTTCTGAAGGAAAATTATATTCCCTTCTCATTTCTTGATATTTATCTCCAAGTATTGCTGCAAGTTAGCTAATGCACATGGGAAGACCAGAAGAAAACTGTTCTTGACAGGGCTTATATCTTCAGAAACACCCTCTGTTTTCTTCCTGGGGCTTAATTTTACTATGGCACTAACTATGGTTACTACTAACAGGTGAAGAGAAATGATTACGAATTGAAACCTTTCCCAAAATGGATGCTGCAGTTGCTCTGTCTCTGAATACACTCACACTGAAGTTGTTTCACCTTATAAAAGACTTTTGATCCTTTATAGAGCTTTTCAGTCCTTTATAACACCTCTTATCCTTCAGATCTGGGTGGATAACAACTCCCGCACCTCAAGAAGCAAGTAGAATCTTCTTCAAACCTGTCACCACATGATCAGTTTGCCAGTCTGTTGATTTTGGAGGAATATCTCAACTTGAATGATCCACTGTGCCAAAAATTTGTGCCTGTGCAGAAAATCTTAAAATTCTGACACAAGCACAGCTCAGCTGTGGAAAAAACAGCAGCAGTTTTGCTCAGTGTCTGGGACTCAAGGGTTTGTGTTGATTCCTTATCTCTCATGGAAAGACTTTTAAGATAACATTCATCAGATTAGATATAGATAGCTACAATGCAGATATTTTCATCTAAGTTGGTTGTATAATCAATGGAGAAAAAAAAGATGTTTTTTAATAATGAGTCATCTCATCCTGATGTGGAAATCTATGTGCGGTCAGACAAGTCACACTCTCAAAGTCCCTGTTTCTCTCCCTTGACAACAAAGGAAGCTGAGGCTGACAGGGACTGGGGTACAAATGTTTACACTGCAGCTGCCTAAAGGTCAATAAGATGGAGCATGTGCTTAGTGTTCACAGTCCCCTATTACCACAATTGGAAGAAGGCCACCAATGAACTGAAGAGGCTGAAAAATCATTCTGAATATTCAGTTCCTACACCTGATCATATGCTTTCTCTGAATTATGTCCTGCTTGAAGTACAGCAATTTTTACTTCTTTTTGAAAAATCTTGATTTAAAAGTGTCATTAAGAGATACTGTAGTTGTTGGGAAATCATTGCAGTACATACTTTGATCTCTCAAATAACCACAGACTGGCTAATTCTGCTTAGCAGAATAACTTTGTCATATCTCTGTTTGTGAAGTCCTTTATTATCAAGCTTCTGTTCCCTGTGTAAGTAATAACAGCCTTTGAACAAGCAGTACCACCATGTACCTTTGATTTACCTAGATTGAAGTAATTTATTGTGTCTGCCACTCTCAGACAAGATCTTCAGCCCTGCAATGTAGTGGTTTCCAAATGAGGCTTCGTTGTCCCCACTGGAATTGCAAACTCAGAAGTAGAAGTAGCAGAGGAATGGCAGTTCTGGGAAGAGGGTCACAGGGGAAAAAAGCCCTGGACCCACTGCTGTAGTCATTCGCAGAGCTCTTCTCTGAACTTCCTCCAGCTGAGCAGCCTTTGGCTTGAACCCAGCACCCAGCAGCACCATGCCACATGTGCAGTCAAGGACAGTTTTCATTTCTCCAGCTACCAAGTCATTGCTGGGGCTCAGGTTCCTCATGTTGGTTATCTACCGTGACCCCCAAGTCTTTCCTAGGCATGTTTCTTCCAAGGATAGAGTGCCCTATCATAGATTTCTGACTTCTGATACTTGAAAAACATATTTTTTATTTCACATGAAATGGGAGACATAACACCTGATTATTGTGAATTATGTCTCTAATCCTTGTGTTATTTGCAATCTCTAGCAGTTAGAGCTTATGTTTTAAGTTCACTTAGTAGGGAAGTCATGTGGCATGGGATGACTGATCCTTGCAGGACCTCATCTGAACAATGTCTGCATAATGTGTGTTTTCCAAATATCTGCTGGCAACTACATTTTGAAAACTGTCACTTAGGTACAGGACCAGTAATATGTCTAGTTGCTTCTCAGATAGAATTCCTTTTTTTGCATCTTGAAGACGTTAACATTAACATTTCCTTAAGACATCAAAAACCCTTAAAAATTCCCCATGATTATTGTCATGTAAAAGCCATTTCTGTGTAGACCTGTACGGCGATGTTACTGGACAGTAGCACAAGTGATATCTAAAGTCAGAACTGCAGTCAGCTAGAACTTGTAGGCTTAAAGAATGATGAGTTATACATAGTGTTGAATGATGGGTTATGTACAGTGCTGAATGCTTCTAGATCTGAAAAAAAGTAAATAAAAATGTCTTTTTAACATTTTTATTTAAGAACTACCAACAGAACAGCAACTGAAAATACTTTTATAATCCTCAAATACTTAAGTGGGCAATTAAGTGCATTTTTCAAGTAATTAATAGTTTTAGTACTAATGCATGAATATTCTAATTTTTAACTTATTTGGCTGTGCTTTGAGAAATTGTTTTTCTCTGGAAATAAAACACAGCCAGATTGCTGCCATGTGAAAATCACAGAGGAAATATGTGAATTACAATATGTTTTACTGAAAGAGTGCTTTAGTCAGTAAGTATTAACATTTAAATTAATCTGTACTCCTTGAAAACAGATGTTTAAATGTTTTCATGCCTGACTCAGCCCTTTGACCTTTCATGGCAGACAAACCATGTATTGCTGTAGGTCTTTTCACTAACAAACATCTTAATAAGTCTAAGTCATCAGTGCCTCTGTAAAAATGAAAGGAGACTGTGTTTGTTCTGTATCCTTGTTCAAAACAACTTTCTGTTTATTTGCTTACTTGTCACGTTTGAGAAAACGTCAATTAAAGCTGCTTCATACAGTTAGTATGGTTGATGATAAACTTTTCTCATTGAGAAGTGAAGATTTAAAAAATACTTTTTTTGGATTTTCACATAAACCACTCCAAGCTTAAAAGATCTTTCTGAAAGAAAAAAGTAAAATTTTTATCCTCTTGTAGTGCTAATTTGGTGTTTCATCACACTTAGTGTTGAATATCCTAGGAACCTCTTTGCATTTCTAGGCCCAGTACTAGAGCTGCAAACTTTTTTACCAGTGATTGAACTGCGATACATTGTGGTGAACCATGGGAGATGTAGTTTAGGAAAGACACTGTCTAGACATCAGGGTGGGATCATGAATTGTTTTATTAAGTACTCCTGTGATGCATTGTGGCTGCATTTCAGAAATATTTTGTAACCTATGTTTCAGTTTTGTAACTTTTCTGAAGTCTGAATATTTTCCATAATGAAAACATCTTATTTTCTGCTTAGTGTTTAGACAGAACCTGAATAAGTGTACCTACCCCATCTGTCGTGGTTTAGCCCCAGCCGGCAACTAAGCACCACGCAGCCGCTCGCTCACTCCCCCTTCCACAGTGGGACGGGGGAGAGAATTAGGAAAAACCTCGTGGGTTGAGATAAACACAGTTTAATAGGACAGAAAGAAAGAAGGGAACAATAATGATAATACCAACAAAGGAATGTACAAGAACAAGTGAGGCCCAATACAGCAATTGCTCACCACCCGGCGATCGACAGCCCGTCCCCGAGCAGCGATTTCCGCCCCCCGGCCAACTCCAGTTTATGTACTGGGCATGATGTCGGATGGTAGGGAATATCTCTTTGGCCAGTCTGGGTCAGCTGTCCCAGCTGTGTCCCCTCCCAGCTCCCCGTGCACCCCCAGCCTGCTTGCTGGCAGGCCAGCACAAGAAGCTGGACTGTCCTTGACTGCTCAGCAGCAACCCAAAACATCAGCACATTATCAACAGTTCCTCATCCCAAATCCAAAACACAGTCTCACACTAGCTTCTGTGAAGAAAACCAGCTCTATCCTGGCTGAAACCAGGACAGTATCCACCCCTTATTCCATACCATTTACGTCATGCCCAGGTCCTATACTTTTCAATACATTCCAATTATTCATTATTACTCTTCCTGTCTTTTAATATATACACACAGATATCACTTTCTTAGTCCATGGGCCATCACTTTAAAATGTCTATGGAGTTCAGTCAGTCCATGACTCTGGGCTTCATCCATCATAGCAGTCTCTCAGGGCAGGGGAGATGGTATGTGGTGTTGGATTGTCATCTGGCACGGTCCATGTCCATGATCTGCAGGTCGAAGATGTCGATCTCGAGGGATTTGTTGGGCGCAAGCTGCTGAAGCCAGTTCTGGTTTCATCATTGCTGCACGTTGCTTGGTTTCAGTGAAGCTCATTCTTCATCAGTCTGGGTGATTTTTACTATAATACCATTGATATGGTAGATAGCAGCCATAGTAGTAATGTCATACTGAACAATTAACATAATACAATTCAAATCATTGACTGTTTTCACCCAAAATCAAGTCTCCTTGAGGTACACATCGACTTCCCCATCCTTCCGCATTACCCACCAAGTGCCCCAGGTCCCTGGGCAAAGGCAATCTCACGAACGGGTTTGCCTTTGCCTGAGGCAGGAGTAACCCAGACTGTCTTCCCCAGCATGTTTCTCACATGCACCACAGGGACTTTATCCCCTTCTACAGTACGTAGAAGTTTTGATTGGGCAGGGCCGGCTCTATTAGTAGATCCCCTAGTGTTGACTAACCAGGTGGCTTTGGCTAAATGTTTATCCCAATGTTTGAATGTCCCATCACCCATTGCTCTCAGTGTAGTCTTTAACAGTCCGTTGTATCGTTCAATTTTTCCGGAAGCTGGTGCATGATAGGGGATATGATACACCCACTCAATGCCGTGCTCTTTGGCCCAGGTGTCTATGAGGTTGTTTCGGAAATGAGTCCCGTTGTCCGACTCAATTCTTTCGGGGGTGCCATGTCGCCATAAGACTTGCTTTTCAAGGCCCAGGATAGTGTTCCGGGCGGTGGCATGGGGCACAGGGTATGTTTCCAGCCATCCGGTGGTTGCTTCCACCATGGTAAGCACATAGCGCTTGCCTTGGCGAGTTTGTGGAAGTGTGATATAGTCAATCTGCCAGGCCTCCCCATATTTATATTTCAACCATCGTCCTTCATACCAGAGGGGCTTTAACCGCTTGGCTTGTTTGATCGCAGCACACGTTTCACATTCATGGATAATCTGTGCAATAGCATCCATGGTCAGGTCCACCCCTCGATCCCGAGCCCATCTATATGTTGCATCTCTTCCCTGATGGCCTGAGGTGTCATGGGCCCACCGAGCTATAAATAATTCACCCTTATGTTGCCAGTCCAGATCCACCTGAGCCACTTCAATCTTAGCAGCCTGATCCACCTGATGGTTGTTTTGATGTTCTTCGGTGGCCCGACTCTTGGGTACGTGAGCATCTACGTGACGTACTTTTATGACGAGATTCTCTAGTCGGGCAGCAATATCTTGCCACAATTCAGCAGCCCAGATGGGCTTGCCTCTGCGTTGCCAGTTGCTCTGCTTCCATTGCTGCAGCCACCCCCATAGAGCATTTGCTACCATCCATGAGTCAGTATAAAGATAGAGTACTGGCCATTTTTCTCGTTCAGCAATATCTAAAGCCAGCTGGATGGCTTTCACCTCCGCAAACTGACTTGATTCACCTTGTCCTTCAGCCACTTCTGCAACTCGTCGTACAGGGCTCCATACAGCAGCTTTCCACCTTCGATGTTTGCCTACAATACGACAGGACCCATCAGTAAACAGGGCATATTGCCTTTCGTTCTCTGGCAGTTCATTATATGGTGGAGCCTCTTCAGCACGCGCCACCTCCTCTTCCGGTGATATTCCAAAATCTTTGCCTTCTGGCCAGTCCATGATCACTTCCAAGATTCCCGGGCGATTAAGATTTCCTATTCGAGCCCGCTGTGTAATAAGCGCGACTCACTTACTCCATGCAGCATCAGTCGCATGATGCGTAGAGGGGACCCTCCCTTTGAACATCCAGCCCAGCACCGGCAGTCGGGGTGCCAGGAGGAGCTGTGCTTCAGTGCCAACCACTTCTGAGGCAGCTCGAACTCCTTCATATGCCGCCAATATCTCCTTTTCAGTTGGAGTATAGCGGGACTCAGATCCCCTATATCCTCGACTCCAAAACCCTAGAGGTCGACCTCGAGTCTCTCCTGGTGCCTTCTGCCAGAGACTCCAGGTAGGGCCATTCTCCCCGGCTACCATGTAGAGCACATTTTTAACATCTTGTCCTGCCCGGACTGGCCCGAGGGCTACGGCATGAACTATCTCCTGTTTGATTTGTTCGAAGGCTTGTCGTTGCTCAGGGCCCCATTTAAAATCGTTCTTCTTCCGGGTCACTTGATAAAGAGGGCTTAGAATCAGACTGTAATTCGGAATATGCATTCTCCAGAAACCCACAACACCCAGAAATGCTTGTGTTTCTTTTTTGCTAGTTGGTGGAGACATAGCTGTTATTTTGTTGATCACATCCGTTGGGATCTGTCGACGTCCATCTTGCCATTTTATTCCTAAAAACTGGATCTCTTGTGCAGGTCCCTTGACTTTACTTTGTTTTATAGCAAAACCAGCTTTCAGAAGGACTTGAATTATTTTCTTCCCTTTCTCGAAAACTTCTTCTGCTGTGTTGCCCCATACGATGATGTCATCAATGTATTGCAGATGCTCTGGAGCTTCACCCTGTTCCAGTGCAGTTTGTATCAGCCCATGGCAAATGGTAGGGCTGTGTTTCCACCCCTGGGGAAGTCGATTCCAGGTGTATTGGACACCCCTCCAAGTGAAAGCAAACTGTGGCCTGCACTCTGCCGCCAAAGGGATCGGGAAAAACGCGTTAGCAGTATCAATGGTGGCGTACCACTTGGCTGCCTTTGACTCCAGTTCATATTGAAGTTCTAGCATGTCCGGCACGGCAGCGCTCAATGGCGGCGTGACTTCATTCAGGCCACAATAGTCTACTGTCAGTCTCCACTCTCCATTAGACTTTCGCACTGGCCATATGGGGCTGTTAAAGGGTGAGCGAGTCTTGCTGATCACTCCTTGGCTCTCCAGCCGACCAATCAGCTCATGGATGGGGATCAGGGAGTCCCTGTTGGTGCAATATTGCTGCCGGTGCACTGTTGTGGTAGCGATCGGCACCTGTTGTTCTTTGACCCTGAGCAACCCCACCACAGAAGGGTCCTCTGAGAGACCAGGCAAGGTGGACAGCTGTTTAATTTCTTCCGTCTCCAAGGCAGCTATACCAAAAGCCCACCGGTACCCTTTTGGGTCCTTGAAATACCCTCTGCTGAGGCAGTCTATGCCCAGGATGCACGGAGCCTCCGGGCCATTCACAATGGAGTGCTTCTGCCACTCATTCCCAGTTAGGCTCACTTCGGCCTCCAGCACAGTCAGCTGTTGGGATCCCCCTGTCACTCTGGAAATACAGATGGATTCTGCCCCTATATGGCTTGATGGCATCAGGGTACATTGTGCACCGGTGTCCACTAAAGCCTTATATTCCTGTGGGTCTGATGTGCCAGGCCATCTAATCCACACAGTCCAATAAACTCGGTTGTCCCTCTCCTCCGCCTGGCTGGAGGCAGGGCCCCTCTAATCCTGCTCATAGTACTCGTTACCCACTTCTTGTAAATAGGAATCAGAAGTCCCTTCAAGAGTATCAGAGGTGAGATCAGCTCTTCTATTCTTTCTGGGAAGCTGCCCACTGGAAAGTGGAGCGACGATTTTCCTCGAGGAACCTGAACCCCCTTTTGTAATTGTTTTTCCTTGCAGCTCGCGTACTCGTGCCTCTAGGGTCGAGGTAGGTTTTCCATCCCACCTCCTCATGTCCTCTCCGTAGTCACGCAATTGAAACCACAGGGTGGCTCGTGGTGTGTATCCTCTGTATCTTCTCTCTTGAACAGAAGAGCGCTTACTCCTAATGGCTGAGACACTGGTCTGTATGGGTGGAGGGTAGGGCATATCCTCTTTGAATTGCCAGAACTCCCGGGACAGTTTCTCTATAGCAGAGACGCAGGCCCGTAGGGACGAAGAGAGACTTTCTTCGTATTGCCGGAGTTGGCCAGCCAATTCATCCACCGTTGGTCTCTCTCTGTCCTTCCAGGCCATTACTGCTAATGAATTGGCATATGATGATGGTGCACTCCGTACAAACTTCCGCCACATAGGTTGCGTGCAATTAACTTCATCTGGATCTTTGGATGATTGTCCATTGTCCAAGTCACCATAAATCACTTCCAGCACCGCTAGCTCCCTCAGGTACTGGATACCTTTCTCCATGGTGGTCCACTTGCCTGGGTGACATAGAACATCTTCCTTGAAGGGATACCTTTCCTTCACACCCGACAGGAGTCGTCTCCAGAGGCTGAGGACTTGTGCACCTTTTCCAATTGCTTTGTCAATGCCCCCTTCCCTAGAAAGGGATCCCAGCTGCTTGGCTTCCCTACCCTCTAATTCCAGGCTACTGGCCCCATTATCCCAGCATCGGAGCAGCCAGGTGACAATGTGCTCACCTGGATGACGGCTGAAATCCTTTCGCATATCTCGCAATTCACTCAGGGATAGAGATCGGGTAGTTACCATCTCTTTTATAAGTTCTTCCTCTTCCTCCTCTTCAAGTGATGACTCGCTCTCTTCCCTCTTCCGTGCTTGTGATGGCCCTGCTTCAGAGCACTCTGCCTCCTCACTCTCTTCCTCTGGCTCCTTCTTAGCAGAATCTTCCTCCTCCCTTACTAAACGAGCTGACTTCCGCTTCCAAGATTTCTTCTTTTGTACAGGGGCAACTGATACCGGGATGGGCTGGTTCTCTGGTTCAGCTGCAACAGTCTGAGTAGCTACAGTGCCCGCCGTGGGGGTTGGAGTAGTGGTAGTGCCCGCCGTGGGAGTTGGAGTAGTGACAGTGCCCGCCGTGGGGGTTGGAGCAGTCACAGTGCCTGCCACATTGCCATCAGACCCAGAGAGCCTCTCTCCCCTTTGCATAGTGTTAAATAGGGTTCGGTAGGCATGGGCCAGGCCCCAGCACATTGCAATGATTTGTGTCTCCTTGGAGCTGCCAGGCTGACAGCATACTTCCTCCAGATATTCTGCTAGTTTATCAGGATTCTGCACTTGTTTGGGAGTGAAGCTCCAAAACACCGGAGGTGCCCACCGCCCCAGGCATTTGCCCATGCTGTTCCACACGCCCTGCCATTCATAACTATCCAGCCTTGGGGCAGATCTCCGGGTGATATTCTTAAATTGTTTGCCAACCTTAGACAAAACCGAAACAATGTTCCCCAGAAGTAGCAATAGAGGTATTTTAACTACCCAAGGGTGTTCAAAATACTGAAAAACTATTGTGATGAAGGAGGAAATGTTATGATAGAGGGTAGCAAAGGTACCATTCTGCATTTCCTCCATAAAAAACCTTTCAGAGGCAGAAGTATAATTGCTAATCTTCTCCACAAGACAGTAGCCAAAATACAGTAACGGCTTTAGTACAGAGCTCAGATGATACCACATTAAGCTCAAGGTCAGTGTTCTAAAAACAAAATTCACAGGCGAGACATTACTAATCATTGCAGAGTACAGCAGCCCGCAGAAACCAACACCGATCCTTAACATGTACAGCAAAGACGAGAGCATGATGCAAATCAAATAAACTGATATTGTGACCTGCAACCGTTATTATCTCAAGCCTCGTGCCCCACGTTGGGCGCCAAAAAGGACTGTCGTGGTTTAGCCCCAGCCGACAACTAAGCACCACGCAGCCGCTCGCTCACTCTCCCTCCCACAGTGGGACGGGGGAGAGAATTAGGAAAAACCTCGTGGGTTGAGATAAACACAGTTTAATAGGACAGAAAGAAAG
Organism: Phaethon aethereus; assembly: GCF_964289735.1. Classification (NCBI taxonomy): domain Eukaryota; kingdom Metazoa; phylum Chordata; class Aves; order Phaethontiformes; family Phaethontidae; genus Phaethon; species Phaethon aethereus. The sequence continues at coordinate 407,540 of NC_138605.1, forward strand.
AAGGGAACAATAATGATAATACCAACAAAGGAATGTACAAGAACAAGTGAGGCCCAATACAGAAATTGCTCACCACCCGGCGATCGACAGCCCGTCCCCGAGCAGCGATTTCCGCCCCCCGGCCAACTCCAGTTTATGTACTGGGCATGACGTCAGATGGTAGGGAATATCTCTTTGGCCAGTCTGGGTCAGCTGTCCCGGCTGTGTCCCCTCCCAGCTCCCGTGCATCCCCAGCTTGCTTGCTGGCAGGCCAGCACAAGAAGCTGGACTGTCCTTGACGGCTCAGCAACAACCCAAAACATCAGCACATTATCAACAGTTCCTCATCCCAAATCCAAAACACAGTCTCACACTAGCTTCTGTGAAGAAAACCACCTCTATCCTGGCTGAAACCAGGACAGGGACTAAATAATTTATCACAGCAGGAACCGGCTGAAAGTGGTGCACCTGCACCCAAAAGGAGCTGCAAAGTGCGGGTCCCTCAGGCGAGCTGACGCCCCGCGACAGGGATCGAGCTCTCCCCCAGCAGTTAGAAACGGTGGCACGATGCTCCAAGCTCAGTAACACGAGCAGGCTGGTGGGTGGGCGGCTGAACGGCTTTGCACAGGAGCTGCTTGTACCCATGCTGTTTCTCTCATTCTCTGTGTTCCTGTAGCGTTCAGTCCCTATAAAATAGCCTCTAGAAACAGAGTTGCTCCGGCTACACTGCTGCCTCCTGTGAAGTCAGAGTCAGGCCCCACTTTTCTGTCCCCTTGGTGTGCGGAAAACTTGGAAGCTTTAAAAGGGATCCCTTCTGCCATCGGGGCTCTGCCTCGACGCACACCTCTCCCTATCTCTTGCAGCACCTGTGACAAGGGAGAAGCTGCCCCAGGTGGTGGAGGCTGTGCGGTCAGTATGCAACGACCCCAGTGCCCAGGTGAGCTTGGTTGGGAAGGGACCATCGCAGGGTTGGGTTTCTCTGCCAGGCGAGGCAGAGAAGCTCTTTCCCTCGGGACAGAGCTAGGGTGCCTGGGGAAGCGCCAGCGCATTGCCCGGGCAGTTCGTCATGGCTCCTCCCCGGGGAGAGCTGGCAGAGTGGGGCAGGGAGGTCGCTGTGCTCTGTGGGGCGAATACCCATCCAGCCTGGTGCTGAAGCCCAGCCCTGATGCCAGGAGCGAAAGCTTCTGCCGTGCCCTCGTCATCGCTCTGCGGGCCACAAAAGCTGCCCCAAGCAAACCCTTCGGGTTCAGAACAGGAGGCTCATAACCACACTCTCCCCTGGCAGGTGCGGAGGGCGGTTCTGGAGTTCATCAGGGAGCTGCTCAGCTCCGGGTGCCCCAGCTGCTGGGCATGGGACGTGGTGGGGCACATCTTCATCAAGTTCAGCCGGACCTCGGGCAGACTGGTGAGGGCCGAGCAGGACACCCGGGGCTTTGACCGGTGCCTGGACTGTGCTGAGAGCTCCTGCAGGCGTCCTTGGCCATGGAGAGCTCCACGCTGCAGGGCCATCGGCGCCAGCACTGCCATCAGAGCGGCTTCCAAATGGCCATTCCTTGTGCATGTCTCTGCTGACATTGGTGGCGATGTCAGTGGATGATGTGGGTTTACGCCTGGGCGTGCCACCCAGGACCGCGGGGCTGCGTGCGGACCCCACGGGCTGAGCTGTGCCCACAGGCACCTTCAGCAAAGCAGCCGTGCAAAGGGAGGGGCTTGTAGGGACGTGATGTTCTCCATCCTTAAATGCTGATGGACAATCAGCAAAACACAGCCAGTGCAGACAGGTGGGCCTGGCTAGAGGAGCTTTCTGTGGTGATCTCGTGCTCTCTCCCTCCAAGGCACACCCTGCCCATCTGATAACTTTCTGGGGGCCCGCATCCCTTCTGGCAAGGGGACAGGCCGTTTGGCAGTCCCTTCGGTGGGCATTTCCAGTGGGGCGCCCAGGAGACGAAAGCTGGAGATGGCCGAGCCTCCCGCTGACTTGCCATGGATCTTCCCTCTGGACGGAGCTTCCCTCTAGCTGGGAGATCCGTGTGTGTCGCTTTGCTCTGAGGCTCAGGGAGGCTCTGCTTTGGGGGCAGGGAGAAGGAAAGGGCTTCCAGGTGCTCCTCCGCATCCATCGGGCTGGGCGCGCTGCCGCCAGGGCTGGCACTGAGCACAGCCCTGCTGAAGGGCACGTTCCTCACCTCTGCTTTGGTAGCACGACGGCAGCATTTGGGCTGCGGGGGACCGTGCAGACTAGCAGTGGTGCCCTCTGCTCCCAGGCTTCCCCGGGTCTGAGACCTGGTCCTCGAGCTGGCTCCGGCTGTCCTTGTCCTCCTTCAGGAGGTCAGTGCTTCCAGGAGGCTGGCGCAGGAGCACTGGTGAGTCCTGCCTGAGCCTCATCGGTCGGGAGCTGAGAGTAATGGGGATTTTGCCAACTCTGTCTTGCAGGTGGCAGGAGGCCTTTTCACCTGGGAAACCCAGGAGGATGGAGCTCTTCGAGTGCTCTGCATGGACATCCTGGGCTCTCTGGATGTCTCTCTGAGCGGGATGACCAAAGTAAGTTGCCCTCTGCCCTGCTGCTGTGGCCACTTCTTGTCTTCAGGATGTTTTTCCTTGTTCTCTCCCATGCCCTGAGCCTCTCCCTTCACGTCGGCTGAAGCGCACGCGGCTCAGGGAAACGCAGAACATTCTTTTCGTCTTCAAGCTGAGTGCAAGTGCCAACGTGGTGAATTGCCTGGTTCTTCTCCGCAGCTCCTGTGGCCGAGGCTGCTGCAGTACGTGGTGCCAGCCCAGTACAGCGGCATGCTGATCCCGCTCTCCCACTCCCTCCGAGCCCTCGTTGAGAGACGGGAGAGAGCAGGGTGCAAAGAAGAAGAGGAGGAGCTGGATGCCGTGGACTGCCAGGAGCAAGGTAGGAGCCCCAGTGACTGCTGCTGGGCTTGGCTGGGGGTCGGGCCAGTGCGTGTCTCCCTGCGCCTCACCAACGCTGAGCAGGATCCCGGGAGAACCAAAGGGCAGAGACAGGCTCTGCTGCGGGGCACGAGGGGCTCTGCCTTGCATGGCCCCTTGCCCGGTGCAGAGGCCTGTCTCTCCTGCTGGCAGCGCTCTCCTGGTGAGCTGGGGCTTGTTCCTGGCCATGCTGGAGCTGCCTTCATCTCGTGGTGGGCAGCCCTCGGGAGCGCCCCCCGAGCCAGCGCTGCTGCAGCGCAGCTGCTCTCAGCCCTGTGCGGGGGCATCAGAGGTGCGAGGGGCAGGGCATGGTGGGGGCTCGTCGGCTCACCCAGCCTCTCTGGGTGTTTGTCTTCCTGGTGGAATGCAGGAAGGAAATACTCCAGGAGGTAAAGGAGACCTTTTCTGCCATTTGACTTTGTCTTGTCTCCTGTTGGCTGTTGCACTACTCCCTGTTGGCATGGGCTCAAGAAACGCCGCCTGTGTGCCGAGCCGAGGGACTGCTGGTGGTCTGAGTGGTGCATTAGCAACTGCTGCTGGCGTCTGCTCCAGCTGGTGACAAGGATATGGGCACTTCTTGTGCAAAGTCTCCCGTTGGTCCAGGTCCTACCCATGCGTGAGGCACTGGGAGGCACCAGTCTTGCCATTCTGCCCCTTCCTCTGGGGTCACTGTCAGTTCTCCATGCCCTGGGACCCACTTGACCCTGCTCTTTCTTCACGGGTCCCCAATTCCATTCTTTATCATGGCCACGGCTTCTAGCTGTGAAAGACTCAAAGAAATACCCCTTCCTTTGGGGGAAGGCCCTCTGAGTGGCGAAGGGGTTAGCGCTTTGGGAAAGGAGGGTAGAGGCAAGCAAAAGTGTCCCTGGAGAACTGGGTTCCTCTGGAAGGCATCTTCAGGCTCTCAAAGAGCATGTTTGGCTGTGCTCTTGCATGGCTGCAGACCCATGGCGGGAGTCATTTTGGTGCTGGGTGTGAAGCGTGGCCGTGTCCTCTGTGTGCACACAGGGCACGCAGCTGCTCACACGGTTGGGCCTAGACACATTCAGTGACGGAGGCTGCGTGTGTGGGTGCGTGCAGGCGTGCGTGTGAGGGCGTGCATGCGTGCGCAGGCTTGCCGAGAGCAGACTCGGCTCCAGATGTGAGCCAGGGTCAGTCAGGTGGAAGGGGTGAGGTTTTGAGCTAGATCTGGACCCTGCCCAGGGAGCAGGCATTGCTCCCATGCTGAATGACTGCGTCTGGGCCCCACAGCAGGGCAAAATCTTAAATTGAAACGTTGCACTCTCTCTCCTCCAAGGAAGGTGCTAGGCAGGAATTGTCTTGCTGGTCCTCACTATCCCTTGCAGTCACTGCAGATAAACAGCAAGACTGGGGCTCTGCTCTTTCCTAGCCTTGCAAACAGGCACTCTGCTTTTTCTCACTCTCACAGTCCCAACTGCGAGATTGAAACGTTGCAATCTCTCATCCAAGGAAGGGGCTAGGAAGGAGTTGTCTTGCTGAACATCACTATCCCTTGCAGTCATTGCAGATAAACAGCAAGACTGGGGATCTGTATTTTCCAGGCCTTGGAAACACGCACTCTGCTTTTTCTCACTCTCACAGTCCCAACTGTGGGATTGAAACTTTGCAATCTCTCATCCAAGAAAGGGTCTAGGAAGGAATTGTCTTGCTGGTCTTTACTTTCCCTTGCTGTCATTGCAAATAAACACAAAGATTAATACTCTGCTTTTTCCTAACCTTGCAAACGGCTACTCTGATTTCTCTCTTTCTCGATATTTGAATGGCTACATTGAAGCGTTGCACTGTCTAGTCCTACAAGGAAGGTGCTAAGTAGGAATTGTGTTGCTTGTCTTCACTTTCCCTTGCAGTCATTTCAGGTAAACAGCAAGACTGGGGCTCTGCTCTTTCGTACCTTTGTAAACAGCCACTGTGGTTTCTTGCACTCTCACGCTCCCAACTGCTAGATTGAACCCTTGCACTCTTTAGTCCAACAAGGAAGGTGCTAGGATGGAATTGTTTTACTCATACGTTCCCTTGCAGTCATTGAAAATAAACATAAAGATTCCACCACTGATCTTTCATACCCTTGTAAACAAACAGTATGCTTTCTCTCATTGTCGAAGTGCAAACTGCTCCGTTGAAACCTTGAACTATCTAACTGCTACAAGGAAGGTGCTAGCAAGGAATCGTGCTGCTGGTCCTCACTTTCCCTTGCAGTCATTGCAGATAAACACAAATACTAGGGCTCTGCTCTTTCATAGCTTTGTAAACAGCCACTGAGGTTTCTCGCCCTCTCGCATTCCCAACTGGTAGATCAAAACTTTGCACTATCTACTCCAATAAGGAAGGTGCTAGCAAGGTATTTTGGTGCTGGTCCTCACTTTCCCTTGCAGTCACTGCAGGTAAACAGCAAGAGTGGGGCTCTGCTCTTTCATAGCCTTTTAAACAGCCACTGTGCTTTCTCTCTTTTTCGCACTGCCAACCTTCCAGATAGAAGGCTTGCTCTCTGTAGTCCTACAAGGAAGGTGGTAAGTAGGAATTCTGTTGCTGTTATTCACTTTCCCTTTCAGTCATTGAAGACAAACTGAAAGGTTCTACCACTGCTCTTTTGTAGCCTTGTAAACAGCCACTGTGCTTTCTCAATTTTCGCCATGCAAATCTGCTATATTGAAACCTTGTACTCTCTGCTCCTACAAGGAAGGTGCTAGTAAGGCATTGTCCTGCTGGTCAGCACTTTCCATTGCAGTCATAGCAGATAAACACCGAGACTCGGGCTCTGCTCTTTCCTAGCCTTGCAAACAACACTGTGCTTTCTCGCACTTTGCACTCCCAACCGGTACATTGAAATCTTACACGGTCTAATCCTACAAGGAAGGCGCTAGGAAGGAATTGTGTTGCTGGTCCTCTCTTTCTCTTGCAGTCGTTGGAAATATACAGCAAGAATCAGGCTCTGTTCTTTTGAAACCTTGAACACAGGCATAGTACTTTCTCTCTTTCTCGAACTCCGAATTACTAGATTGATATCTTATGCTGTCTAGTCCTACAAGGAACGTGTTAGGAAGGAATTGAGTTTTTGATCCACTCTTGCTCTTGCAGTCATTGCAGATAAACAGCAAGACTCAGGCTCTGCTCTTTTGAAACCTTGAACACAGGCACAGTACATTCTCTCTTTCTCGAGCTCCCATTTGTTAGATTTAAACGTTGCCCTCTCTAGTCCTACAAGGAAGGTCCTACGAAGGAATTGTGCTGTTGTAAGCACTTCCCCTCGCAGTCATTGCAGTTAAACAGCAAGACTCAGGCTCTGCTCTTTCCTAGCCTTGCAAACAGGCACTCTGTTTTATATCAGCCTTGCTATCCTATGCTGCTGAATTGCAACACTGCACACTGTACTCCCACAAGCATGTTACTAAGTATGAATTCTGTTGCTGCTCCTCACTTGACTTTGCAGTCATTGCAGCTAAACTCCAAGACTTGGGCTATGCTCTTTCCTACACTTACAGTGAGCCACTATGCTTTCTTGCACTATCGCACTCGGAACTGCTACATTGAAACCTTACGCTGTGTAATCCTACAAGGAAGGTGCTAGGAAGGAATTGTTCTGCTGGTCAGCACTTTCACTTGCAGTCATTGCAGATAAACGCCAATAGTCAAGCTCTACTCTTTCCTAGCCTTGCAAACAGCCACTGTGCTTTCCCGCACCATCGCACTCCCAACTGCTACATTGAAAGTTTACGCTGTATAGTCCTGCAACGAAGGTGCTAGGAAGGAATTGTGCTGCTGCGCCTCACTTGCCTTTACATTCTTTGGGGATAAACGACAAGACTCGGACTCTGCTCTTTGAAACCTTGCAAACACGCACAGTGCTTTCTCTGTTTCTGGATCGTCGAATTGCTAGATTGTAACCTTACAATGTCTAGTCTTCAAAGGAAGTTGCTAGGAAGGGATTGTGTTTTTAGTCCACACTTGCCCTTGCTGTCCTTGCAGATAAACACCAAGACTGTGGCTCTGCTTTTTCCTAACCTTGCAAACAGCCACTGTGCTTTCTCTCTTTCTCAAACTCCGAATTGCTAGATTGAAACCCTGCTCTCTCTAGTCCTACAAGAAAGGTGCTAGTAAGGCATCGTGCTGCTGGTCAGCACTTTCCCTTGCATTCATTACAGAAAAATACCTTGACTCGGGCTCTGCTCTTTCCTTGCCTTGCAAATAGCCATTCTGCTTTCTCTCACTCTCGCACTCCCAACTTCTAGATTGAAACCTTACACTGTCTAGTCCTCCAAGGAAGATGCTAAGAAGGAACTGTGCTGGTGGTCCTTACTTTCCCTTGCAGTCATTGCAGATAAACTCTAAGACTATGGCTCTGGTCTTTCCTAGCCTTGTAATCAGCCACTGTACTTTGTCTCATTCTCTCACATCCAAACTTGCTACATTTCAACCTTCCACAGTCTAGTCCTATAAGGAAGGTGCTAAGAAGGCATTCTGTTGCTGGTCCTCACTTTCCCTTGCAGTCATTACAGGTAAAATGCAAGGTAGGGTTCTGCTCTTTTCTATCCTTGCAAACAGCCACTCTGCTTTCTCTCATTCTCGCACTCCCAACTGCTAGATGCAAATCTTACACTGTGTACTCCTACAAGCAAGGTGCTAGGAAGGAATTGTGTTGCTGATCCTCATTTTCCGCTGCACTCAGAGCAAATATATTCCAGGACTGGAGCTCTGCTGTTTTCATACGCTTGCAAACAGGCACTCCTCTTTCTCTCATTCTCTCAGTCCAAACCTGCTAGATTGAATCCTTGTACTTTGTAGTGCTACAAGGAAGGTGATAAGAAGGCATTCTGTTGCTGGCCCTCACTTTCCCTTGCAGTCATTACAGGTAAACTGCAAGATTTGGTCTCTCCTCTTTACTAACCAGCGACTTGCTTGCTCTCTTGCACTCCAAACCTGCTAGATTGCAACCTTGCAGTCTCTAGACCTACAAGGAAGGAGGTAAGAAGAAATTGTTGCTGGTCCTCACTTTTCCTTGCAGTCATTGCAGATAAACTGCAATACTGGGGATATGCTCTTTCCTAGCCTTGCAAGCAGCCATTCTTCTTTCTCTCACTCTCGTATGGCGAACTGATAGATTGAAACCTTACATTTTCCAGTCTAACAAGGAAAGTGCTAGGAAGGAATTGTATTGTTAGTCCTCATTTTCCATTGCAGTCATTGCAGTTAAACAATGTGTGCAGCTCTAATTAGCCATCGATGTCACGGTTCACGCACCATAGTGGGCAGTATGCAATTTAACGTTTCCCCAATTCCCACCACCACTACCACACCAACAGCTACCCCAGCTACTGCCTCTCAGTCTACTCCCTACCCTTTTACTCCCACAACCGACCAAACCTTATCCCCACAAGTTTCTGGATTTGGACGTGACGCTATTAGAAACACAGGCCAAGAGCGAGTGTTGTTTGATCCATCGTGGTCCCTCAAAGGGGTGGAACTTAATGCAAATTAACATCTCTGCAACTAAACCTACTTGCTCGCCATTCTGAAGTACACCCTATGCAGGATGGTTAGCGTGGTTGCATGGGTGAAGCCTCACTTCTCCAAAACGAGCAAGGGGAGATATGACCAGCATCTTAGGAACAGGGTTAGGAGCACTGGACAGCATAGATGCTGAAGTTCTAGCAATCGAGATGAGCTTAGCAACAAGCCATTTACACAAACGAGAACGTCCTTGACGATCTTCTCTGTCAGCACTGGGAACTCACCAATAGCTCTTATCTGACCTATGAGCCCAATGGGAAAGCATTAATGGAGAAGACCACCAACTAATTGTGAAGGCACTTGGTGCAGCCCAAAATAATGTCTCTCTCGCTCTTACTTGAGTCCAGGCTCAACTGTGGCTACAAATGACTGTGGCAGCGATTGTTAGAGAAGGTGAGAGGGTACCTTACCCACTGAAATTCCAAAGGCAATTTGGGATAATGCAACTAAATTTGAAAGGGAATTCCGATCCTGGTGGCATCTAGTCAGTTTTACCTATGACCCTACAGACAGTAAAGCCACAGCTTTTATTCTAACAATACACAATGCTTCAGTATATACCATATAACCACACAAGCGTTTATTTGTGAAAGCAATGCCGTTAAAGCCCAAGATGTTTGTCTTGAGACTGAACAAAATGTTTGCCATTTTGAGACGCACCCCCAGGAAACCTCCGGAAGTGTACTGGAAATGTACATATTGGAAATGGATGTGTTTGTGTGAGAACCCTTTGTGATTTTATATTTCTAGGCAATATTACTGTAGACATAAGCAATCACTCTAAGAGCTGTATCTGTAATTTTACTGACATTTGGATTGGAACGCTGTCCAAAGGAGCTTCCTGGGATTGAGTGTCCTCGCCTTATAGGTGAGTGTATTATGCGCATGTTGTGTCATCATTCTAAACGTAGGTTCAGTCTGACGCTGTGTAATATTAGTTCCCAGCTGACATCCTGAACCTGTAAATAACTTGTGTCTGCCCAAGTGTTTGTAATATGAGCGCCCTGTTCAGTTTGATCATTCTACCTTTTTTCCTGACCCCATGAAACTTTTTTGAGAACCTATTTTGTTGGTCTTGCACTTCCACGCCCTTAAGTTGGCGTAGTCGGCAGGATGTTGATCGAGGAGCTCTTACAGAGGCACGGCTGTGGGCCTTCTGCCCCGGGACTTGCCTGGGCAAAGGACAAGAGGTGCAACCCAGCAGCGATCGTGGAGGGAGCGGAGCAACGCGGTGGGGGCACTTCAACTGGCACTGCCTCTGGACTAACCCCTGTGGAACTACAGCCTGTTCTGAGGCACCGCAGTTCACTGCCATCAGCAGCTGGCAATGCCCGAGTGCAAAAAGGCATTTCCCTGATCTAATTCCATGTAAAAACTCTCTGACTTCTCACAAAGCTGCCTTCCTGCCCAGAGCACAGGGCATGCCACCGCCTGGCACGGGAGGAGGTGTGTAACGGCACAGCAGCTTGCCGGGGCCGCCCAAGGAGGTGCTGCTCTCTGTGCACCCAGGTGCTTCTGGGTCCCTGGCCTCTGGGCGCTGCAGGCGGGGGCGGGGGCTACCCCCCCCCCGGGTGGCAGAGCAAGCCCCTCCCGGGTAGCCCCTCTGAGGTCATAACGGGCATGACCAGCCTGCTTTTGTGAGGTCATAGCGCGCTGCCCTCCCAGGGGCATAAAACCCCAGGCTGCAGAGGCGGGCAGCAACGTGAAGCAGAACGCTTTCAGCAGCGAGCGCTTGCCTAGAGAAGAGGTGCTTGGGTCTCGGCAGGAGAGCAGGTTTTTGCCCTCTGCCTGTCCAGTGTGCGGGGGTTGCGGAGATGCCAGCCAGGTCGGGCAGGTGGGTGCAAGAGGGCCCGGAGAGCAGGGAGACATCAGGCCGGAAGCCTTGTGTGCTGCTTGGCTTCCCAGCCGGAGCAGGCAGCCACAGAGCATGGGGCTGTCTGCATTACGGCCCTCCAGCCGGGCAGCCCAGCAACCCCCTTCCAGGGGCACGGCCCTGCCCCACCTCTGGGGAGAGCCAAGCAGGGCCAGGCTGCTTGCCCCTGTGTCGGGCCGGAGGTCTTTGTGTCCCAGGGCTGATGTGCAATGGGACAGACCTTCCCAAAGGCCCCTGGGCCCTCGGCTTGCAGCTGTGCTGAGCACAGGAAGTTGGTAGCAAGCGAGCTCCGAAACGGATCCCTGGCAAATATGTGTCCCAACCTTGGCCTTGGGTAACAACGGTGTTCCTGCTTTTTTAGACAATGCAACACCCACCAGAAGGGCGGGAGAGTCCTGAGGCTCCTTTTCCTGCTGTTTCCCATCCTGTCTGGTGAGTATCCCTGATGAAAAATGGTCCTCTCGGTGCTGGGGAGGGGGACCAGCTCCTGAGGAAAATAACCATCTCTTGCCAATGTGACCCGCAGCTCCTGTCTACTGCTGGGCCTCAACGGTGTGGGGAAAGGGAGCGTTGCGGGTGAGTGCCGCTTGCTGTGGGAAAGCCAACGCCTGCAAAGGCTCTGCCGTCCTGCCTCCCCTGGGGACATGGGGTGCCCGGTGAAAAACGGCCATCACCGCTGAGGCAGAGGGTGGGGGTGGCACTTCTGTTTGTCCTTCCATCCGCTTTGTGCCTGGATGGGGTTCAACATGGAGACGGATCTTCCCGAGTGACCCCCGCAGGGTGGCAGGCTGAAGCGGGGAGCACTTTGGCAGAAGGTGCCTTGGCTGCCTGCATACCTCTCGGAGAGCCTCGGAGAGTCAGACGGAGAGCCGAAAGATGCTCTGCTGAACGTGCCAGCTCTCCCTGGGGGAGTCTCCTTTGGGAAGCCCTGGCAGTGCTCCTCGTGTTTGCTCCCCTGGAGCGTCTCTCCAAAGTGTCAAACTTTTGGCAGTAAACAAGCTTCCTAAGGAGTCCATCCCACCCCCTCTTTATCTTGCAGGAGGCGTCAGAGCTTCCTGAAGTGGAGCTGGAGTCTCTGGGGTAAGAGCACTTTCTTGCCAAGGAAGGCACTCTGTGGAGCCGTCTCAGCTGGCTTCGGGCTGCCTGCACTCACTCGCCTCGCGTCCAGGGCTCCTGACGTTCCCCGTCTGTTACCCGCGGTGGTGGCAGGGAGCCGTTTGTAAAGCAGAGGAAGAAAAGGGCCTGGGGGACAGGGCTGACATCCCCTGCACGGCATTTGGAGCCTGCCTGCAGAGGCTGGGCAGCTGCTGGACAAGACCTTCTCTCTCTTTACCTGCAGGGTCTCACAGGCTTGGCTGGGGCAGAAGATGCGTGAGCTCAAGGAGACAGCGGCTCAGGTGTCTGCTGCGAAGGGGAACATCCTTCAGGTGGTGAGACAGGTCCTTGGAGACCATGGAGTCCAAGAGGAGAAGAGAGAGGTAAGGGTGCTGGGGGTAGATCAGCGACGTCGCTACCTTGCCGGGCTCCCTCCTGCTGCTTCCTCTTGGCACTCTCAAAGTCGGCACCTTTTCCGACAGGTCTTACCTTGGGTTTTCTGACACAGAGGTGCTCCTTGGCTCTCTTGCTAGCACTCGGTGTTCATGCAGAGTGGCCCGTGCATGTCTTGGTGTTCACTGCCACCTCTCCATTCCCAATTTTTCCCCAGGAAATTCTGCAGCTGACACAGGCGGCAATTCAGAAGGTGCTTGAAAGCTACGTCCAGGTGCCTGGCTGGGCTCTGGAAGCCATAGGTATGCAGAGAGGAAGTCTCGCTGCCCTCGGTTTGTGTGTGGCACTCCCCCAAAGTCTGCCAAGCTCTGCTTGCAAGCCTGAGAAATACATCCTAATGCACTGCTTCAACTCTCAATCTCTGGCCACCTTCACGTCAGGTGCCACCATTGATGAGGACAGGACATCCAAGAGTTATGGTGAGCAAGGCAAGACGACCTGGGGGCTTTCTCCATTCGGCTTCTCTTCTGCAAATCCTCCGGAGGCAATCTTGCAGGTATCCCAAAGGAAGTCCTGACTTGAGGTTCACCTCCTTGCTTTTGGATCGGCAGACCAAGTGCACAGCAGTTCCCTTCAGCCCAGCCGTATCGCTCAGCCCTGCAGTCTGCATCGTGTTCCTGAGCCCTGCGATCCCTGACAGCACTGCCCGCCCATCAGGAGGGGGACCGAGCTGAACCCAGCTTCTGCAACCTGCCCACCACCCTTGGTTGCAGTTTGCCGAGGAACATTGTCCTTGGCAGCCCCACTGCAGTACCGTATCTCTGAGCGTCCCTTTCCAGAGTGGGTGGTAGGGGCTGCTGAGCCATGGAAGCTGCGAGAGATGCTCCTCTGGGCCCCCTACCCTGATCTGGTCTACCAAGACTGAAGCAGGGTCCAAGTCGGCATTGGACCTTGCAGCTGCATCGCAGTCTTGGAAGGGCGATGGGTTGAGGTGCACTAGGGAGACCTGCCCTGTGTCTGTGGGCTCTGAGAAAGCAGAGCTGGCTTGAGAAAGGTGCTGGAGCCCAGAGGCACTCTAGAAACACTGCCATCTTGCCTCTTTGGCTGCCTTGGCGCTGACGGTCATGGCTTTCTGCTTTCAGCCCCGTATTGCCCCTGGCAACTGCTGGGCTTTCCGAGGATCTCGGGGCCACGTGGTCATCCGGCTGCCTGAGCAAATCTGGCCAACGGCTTTCACCATCTGGCATATCTCCGAGGCAGTCTCTCCTTCCGGGGAAGTCAGCAGTGCCCCCAAAGAGTTTGCTGTCTCCGTAAGTGTTTGCCTGGCGCTTCTCAGGGGGGAGCCAGCCCCAGGGAAAAGATGCACCAGAGACGTGCTTCTCGTGGCGCCTTCTCTCAGACATCTGTGTGAGGCTGGCTGCTGCAGAGGACCGCATGCCCTCCGGGGCCACTGCGGGGCATGTGGGGGTTCTGTGCCTCTGGGGGCTTCTTCTCTGCTTCATGGCCAAGGATCCTGGGGCACATGCTCAAAGCACAGTGACACAGAGTCAGCCAAAGCTGTGCTAGACTACTGCTAGAGCCGAGGGAGGTGGGGAGGGGTTCCCGCATTTGGCCTCGGCGTGCCCTTTCTCTAACGCCCTGCTCAAGCCTGACCCGCTCCCTTTGTCTCTTGTCTTTGAGGGAGTGGATGAGGCAATGGCAGAAACTCTCTTGGGGACGTTCACCTACGAGGTGCACAAGGCGATGGCGCAGACGTTCCGTGTGCAGGTACCGCACAAGCCGTGGGCAGGGTTGCCTGCGCGTCCTTGGAGGAAAGAGAGTGGAGCATCACCCCAGCCAGCCTCTGCTCTGCAACTGTCCTTGCCCCTGTGGGGAAGACAGCAAGAGGAGAGCAAATGGGGCTTTGCTCTGCTGGCCGAGGCAGCGGCCCCACCTTTGCAAGAGCTTTCCTTTTCCTTCGGGTAGTGGAGAGAAAGCAGCAGTGGGAAGGGGGCCAGGAAGGGAAAGAGTCCCCCGCAGGGGAGACAGCAGGATGGAGGACGGCAGAGGTCTTCGCCCCCCAGCGGGACTTCTCCCCACGTCCCATGGCTGCCCGGGCAGCAAAGGGCCTCCGGTTTCCACAGCTCCCCTCAGCAAGCCTGCGAGGCCAGGCCTTTACTTTCCAGGCACAGAGGGCTGCTCCCTTACCTTGGCAGAGGGTCTGGCTTCTTCCTTCATCAGGGCTGCTGTCTGGTCCTCAGCAGGGGGGGCGCGGGCAGAGGGGGCTCCAGCGACGTGCTGTGGCTCCCGCCACCTGCGTAACCATAGCTGCCCCCATTTCTTTACAGAAGCAGCTCCCCAGGACCTTTCGCTACATCAAATTCCAGGTGCAGAGCAACTGGGGAAACCCAGAGTACACCTGTGTGTACCGAGTACAGGTACACGGGAAGATGGCCAGCCACAGCGAGCACCTGTAGGCCCCAGGGTTCCTTTTGGAAGAATAATAAAACAAAGACGATGTGTGGCAGCTCGACTTGTGTATGTTTATCAGCTGAATGATTGGCATGGGCCCACCGTGAGCCCTCTGAGCCGAGCATCCTTTGCAAAAGCGGAGCTTGATGCTCCCACCTGCCGATGACAGATAAGCCACCGGTCTTGTTACGAACAGGCAGGAAGATAAACACGACTTGTAAAAGACGACCACCTGTGAATTAGGGATATATACACGTTATCGTTATTCACAGCGAGCTCTTACACGCCATATGGAAAATGCTTCAATGGAAGTCGTTGCTCATGACATTGTGATGTTAAAAGTATCATGCAGATGAAATGCTCCGAAGGGATGCAGTGCAATACTCGGAACACTGTCTCTCAGTAGCATTAAAGCTCTCACAACAACATCTGTGCCTACTTTGATTACTCCCCAAGTTTTACAAAGGAGTCATGCTCAGGATGCTGCACTCAAGCCTAAACATGCACAAGGCAGTAATCAAGCAAACCCGCGGTAGCCTGTAACCTCTGCCTTAACATGGACAGCGAGACGCAGTGTACGCAAAGCCCACCAGCGGGGCAGCAAGAGCCAAGCTATCCACCTGAGCACGCACATCGACACTAGCTTCAGCTTAAGTGTTAGAGTAGGCCGTATGCAGGAATCGGGACTTGGCTTGGAGAGACTAATAGTCACATTATGGTCGGGTCGGACTATTACTAATAGTCGGGTTTGTGGGAGTGTGATACAGTCAATCTGCCAGGCCTCCCCATATCTGTATTTCAGTCATCATCCTCCATACCAAAGAGGCCTTAACCGCTTGGCTTGTTTGTCTGCAGCTCACGGTTCACATTCATGCACAATCTGTGCAATAGCGTCCATGGCCAAATCCACCCCTTGATCATGAGTCCATCTATATGTTGCCTCTCTTCCGTGATGGCTGGGCAATGTCATGGGCCCACTGAGCTAGAAATAGTTTACCCTTCTGTTGCCAGTCTGGATCCACCTTGGCAGCCTCATCAGCCTGCTGGTTATTTTGATGTTCTTCAGTGGCCCGGCCCTTGGGTATGTGGGCATCTACATGGTGTACTTTTACAACTGGATTCTCTAGCCAGGCAGCAGTATCTTGCCAGAATGCAGCAGCCCAGATGGATTTGCCTCTGTGCTGCCAGTTGCTCTGCTGCCATCGCTGCAACCGCCCCCACAGGGCATTTGCCACCATCCATGAGTCGCTATAAAGACAGAGCACTGGCCACTTCCCTCATTCAGCAATGTCTTAAGCTAGCGGGATGGCTTCTACCGCTGCAAATTGGCTCGATTCACCGTGTCCTTCAGCAGTTTCTACAAGCTGTTGTATAGGGCTCCATACAGCAGCCTTCCACCTCTGATGTTTGCCTAAAATATGAGAGGACCCATCAGTGAACAGGGCACATTGCTTTTCGCTTTCTGGTAGTTTGTTATACAGAGGGGGCTCTTCAGCGCATGTCACCTCCTCCTCTGGCAATATACCAAAGTTTTTGCCTTCTGATTCCTGGGTGACTGGGGTTTCCTAGTTGAGCCCGCTGTGTGATCAGTGTGACCCACTTACTCCACGTAGCATCAGTCGCGTGATGTGTAGAGGGGACCCTCCCCGTGAACATCCAGCCCACCACTGATAACTGGGGTGCCAGGAGGAGCTGTGCTTCAGTACCAATCACTTCTGAGGCAGCTCGAACTCCTTCATATGCTGCCAATATCTCTTTTTCTCTTCATCCCCCAGCGGGACTTTTCCCCATGTCCCATGGCTGCCCAGGCAGCAAAGGGCCTCCGGTTTCCACAGCTCCCCTCAGCAAGCCTGTGAGGCCAGGCCTTTGCTTTCCAGGCACAGAGGGCTGCTCCTTGACCTTGTCAAAGGGAGTGTGGTGGACCGATGCCTGGACTTTATCTTAAACATTTTGTGGTATGGAGGCCTGCAGAGCAGAGCTACAGCGCAGGCACAGTGGTAAATACGGCACTTGACGAGGGCATCCGACAACCAATGACCCCCCCAAGCATGCAAGACACAACACGGTCAACATGGTCGTCGCATGGGCACTAAGGATGTGCCGTTTCCTTGGGCAACCGGCGTGAAAAAGGCCGGAATAAAAAGTATAAAAGGCAGTGCTCACAGTCGCTGCGTTTGGTCCTCAGCAGGGGGGGCGCGGGCAGAGGGGGCTCCAGCGACGTGCTGTGGCTCCCGCCACCTGCGCAATGACAGCTGCCCCCATTTCTTTACAGAAGCAGCTCCCCAGGACCTTTTGCTACATCAAAGTCTGGGTGCAGAGCAACTGGGGAAACCCAGAGTACACCTGTGTGTACCGAGTACAGGTAGACGGGAAGATGGCGAGCCACAGCGAGCACCTGCAGGCCCCAGGGCTCCTTTCAGAAGAGTAATAACACAAAAATAATGTGTGGCAGCTCAACTTGTGTATATTCCTTGCAAACGTTCTTCCAGAGAGCTTCCAACAGCTTGTGCCACTAGTGGGGAAGGGACCTTTCTGCCTCAGGAGAATGATGTTTCTGGTCTTGGCTGCAAGGGGCAGGGCAAGAGAATGGGGCTTGAAGAAGAAGCCCCTGAAGGTCCCGCTTCAGCTTTCGCAGCCCAGGGTCACTCACCAAAGCACCAGTGTCACTGGGAGAGCAGAATCGCAGCCCTGGGAAAGCTCTCCCGCTGGCAGAGAAGAGCAGTGCGGCAGGCCTGTCTGCAAGGCCCTGTGCCCTCTCTTCAGAGGCAGTGGGGTGCCCACGCCAGTGGTCCCAAGGCATTAGGCAGCTTTGGACTTCTCTGGGATGTAATGTTTCAGTATTTCTTTTTTTCCTGCGTTGGGGGGTGGGCAGGAAGTCATTTTGGGGTCCACCAGGGAGATGTACAGCAGACCCAAGAGAGACACCCAGGCCCCTCACTCCAGTCCTGAGCAGGGGGGTGTTGTGCCCAGACTGGTGCAAGGTCCCACGGTGGCATTCAAAGAGGGTGGCTGGAAAGGGCTGAGGCAAATTTGCCCCCTGTTCTGCCTGAGCCCTCTCCTGTCCCACAGGAGATTTCCTCTGTTCCTTGTCTTCCTGCAGATCGCTGTCCTCATCCTGGCCCTGCTTGACAGGGACATCCTTAACTGGGTCCTGCTCCAAGCAGGCCAGCATGTCTGCCGGCACTTGCCACTTCAGCAGCAGCATGTTGTCCCCTGCAAGGGAGGACAGGAATGTGGCTGGAGCTGCTCCTCCCAGGGAGGCAGGCAAGGAGCCCAACTCTTTCCGGAGGAGCCGTTGGGTTTCAGTCCACATGAGCAGCCATCTCATTGTAATCCACAAACTGGACGTCAGACACCGTTGGCAGACAGCCCAGCACATGGCTGCCCATCAGCAGGAGGATGATGCTGCGGAAGACCTGGTGGGCTGTAGTGAGAGCCCTCTCAGGCATCTTCCACCCTGTGCAAGGGTGGTCATGGGCATCAGAACCAACCAAGACCCGCCCCAGCCCCAGCACAGAGCGACTCCCCTAAATTCCCTCTCATTGCCCTAAATGGGATTCTTTGGAGAAAACCAGAGGTGAAAAGTTTGTATGGAGATTTGTCCATGATCCTTGTCAGCCTGCTGCTCACTGGGAGCTTTTAAACATCGCTGGCAACTCACCTTGAACAAAGATCTGCTGCCAGATCTCCAGCAAGAGGCAGGAAGGAGGGAGGATCAGGTAGACACCCACCAGCTGAAGGACGTGGGCTCACAGTAGGTACCCGGCCTTGGTGATTTTCTGAAGAGACGGGTTCCAAACAACTCCAGCAACAAGGGTGAGACCTTCTTCAATCTGCAGAGGGAGAAAACCAGTCACCATTCATGGTCCAGGGTGTCAAGGCACAAGGCTCGCAGGAGGACTGAGAGCTCTACCCTCCTCCTGCGGCTGGTGGGGCTCAGCCAGAGCACGCTGAAGCTGCTGTAGGTGATGGCTGTGAAGAGCTTGGAGGGCACCTGGCCCTGATCAGCTGCCAGGTACGGAGGAGGTTGGCCACCCTCCAGCAGGCATCACCGTTCCTCTGGCCAGCCGTGTTCCTCAGCAGGTGGTAGAGGTTTTTCTCCAGGTAGAAGGGAGCAGGCTGCGGCACAGCGGTCAGGTAGGCCTGGCATATCTCCTTGGCCACGGCAGGTAACAAGTGCCAAGCAGCCCCCGGGCTCAGCAATCTGCTCGATGCAAATCTGCAGGACACTCTCGCAGACCTGGATTTTCCGCAGTTGGGTGGCCTGGCTTTCATCAGAGGAGTCTCCACAAGAGCGCATAAGAGGTGTTCCTGGGGAGGGGAGGGTGTCAGACCCCTGGCACCCAGCCCAGGGCCCTCTGGGGGAGGCTCCCCCCACTGCGGTGCCAACAGTGGAGCCCCCTGGTCCCCGGCTCACGCACATCTCAGCGAGCAGCTCAGATGTGCCCTCCCAGGCGTCCATCCAGGCGGTGAAATCAGCTCCTTTGAGGGGGCTTCACATGTGACACCAAGCTGGTGACATGGGTGGGATGGGGTGAGCAGGGAAAGCTGTGGGACCCCCACAGCTCCCAGCCCCCGCCCTAGCCTGTGGCTTCCCCCTGCCCAGCCGCACTCCTCACCTCCTCTGCAGACCCAGTCCAAGGCCCCCCATGTCCACAGCCCCTCAAATTCACGCTGCTCCTTTGCCGAAGCCTGTGTGCAGGCCACGCGAGGTGCCCCCTTCACATATCCTCATCAACAAAGAGCGCATGGCTCCGCTGGGCAGACCACGCAGCACATACCGGTCCCTGCCCCGGCGGTTTACATGCGCACGGCACATTGCACAACAGGGACACCCGTGCAACGATGGTGGTTGTGCAGGAGCCCTGTGCAACGGGGGTGGTTGCGCAGGCCCCTGCTGTACTGCTCTGGCCAGCACAGAGTCCTCTCTGCACGTGAGGACTCAGAAAATGGCATGTGAGCTCAGCTGGTCACAAAGAGTGGCCACAGAACTCCTTCTCATCCCGGAGTGCATGGAGCACACGCAGCACCCAGGAGCTCCCGTTTGCCCGCCTTAGCCCTTTCCACATGAAATTGCAGCTCTGTGTTTACAGTCACAGGGCTATGTATCTTCAATTCAAGATGGCAGTGGGCAAATAGCATACATCAGATGAACAACTCACCATGTGCAGAGAAATCATTCCCCAACACCCACTGACACTGTCAGCACCTCCTGCAGGCAACAGCCACGCAAGCTTGCACAGTGTCCAAAGAGGTGCTGCTCCATATCAGCTCTTTGCTTCATGTTCCCCTAGTCCTCATGGCCCGTCTGAGACTCCTGTGGCTCAAGCAACTCTGTACCCTCCAGTGCCTGGCTGCCTGCCTACACCCAACTGCAGGCTTGCATACGCATTGCCTGCGTGTGAGGTGAGTAAGGCCAGGAAGAGCCAGCATGGGCTTGGCTCCCTTGTGAAATAAAATAAAGCCATAGCCATTGGATCATTCTTGGCAGCTGCTTCCTCCTCCAGTAGTATTGCTAGTCCCCCTCTTCCTGACAAAGCTTGGCCAGGCTACTCCAAGCCAAGCCCCCGTGCTGTTCAGACAACTTTTCTTGGAGCTTTTCCTTTAGCGCACAGTTGTACGGGACTGGGGTGGGTGGGGAAGAAAAGGTGAAATAGCAGTGGTAGGTAATCCTCTTCTATGACCATATTTTCCCCAAAATGACGTCTTGGATGTGATTGCAAGTGTTTGCGGGCTAATGTGCCTGACTAGGGATTGCAGAGTGGTATGATGTCATGTTTGCACAATGGCATTTCCCATTTCCTTGCTAAGGCAGAGCCATGCTTGAAAAAGGGTAGTATCCCCTGAAGAAGGGGATGGGAACATCTGGAGTGACTACGACGATAGCGAACCGGCAGAAGATGATTCTTTGTTTCCCTCAAATCCCCCTGAATAAGAAGCCAGGCCCATCGTTAACACAGAACAGTCCGAAGGACCTCGAGGTGGTGCTACGTGATATACCATGCGAATCGCTGCCTGGGATCTGTTACAACTGGCACATTTACATGAAGAGTAGGGCAGAAAGCCAGGTGAAACCAACACAGAGTATTTGTGGTGAGTGTGCTTAAGTGGCGGCCACCGAGTAACGCTGAGTGGAGGGGAAGCAAAGGGCTACTGGGGTCAGGGAGGTCTCTTAAAGTTAGGACCCAACCCGGCAAATGGATCCCATTCTGTCCCCAGCATGGTGGCTTATTGGGCTGGGGGAATAGCTGCCGTGGAGGTAAATGCGGATGCGTTAGCGTTACCACAACCTTTTAAGCCCTCTCCAGTTTTGAATGCACCTCCCCTCATTGAGGGAATGCCAACAGAAAACATTTGGTTCACTGATGCCTCAGCAAAAAGGATAAATGGCAAAGGGCAGTACAAGGCCGCTACGTTAAACGTTACCACCGGTAAGCAAATACTAGAGGAAGGGGTAGGCAGTGCACAAGAAGAGAATGAAGAGCAGTTGTTTTAGCAGCACAGAATGGAGCAGAAGTTACATATGTTGGCTCCTGTGCTGTGTGGGCCGGCACCACACAATGCCTCTGTCCATGGGAAACCCTGAACTGGGAAGTAAACACATCGCAGGTTTGCACAACTCAAGACTGGTAACTATTTTAAAATATGGCCAGAAAAACACCATTCAGGATGGCACGGGTGAAAGCTCACGCCAAGGACAATAAACCAGCCACAAACTGGAACCAAAAGGTGGATGAGTTAACTAAAATTCAGAAAATAAAAGTAGGGAACATCTTAAATGGTACGGGTTGGGGGAAGGGCTCCAGCCAAAATGAAGTCACACAGGCCAAGAAGTGCTTTACTTTGCTGCACAGAGCAAGGGCTGGCCCCTGAACAGGAAAACTTGTGAAGTTATTCTTACATAATATGCTCGGTGTCGATTAAAAATACTAACAAATCACCCACATATGAGTGAAGGGAAAACTTTACGGTCTACATGGCAAATTGATTATATCTGGCCATTCACACCCTCTGCGGGATATTGACATGTCCTCACAGGAGTGGAAGTAGTCTCCGGCTTGCTTATGGCGACCAAGTGCCAGAAGGCCAATTGGCAAAATACAGTACGAGGGCTATCGTGTTGGTTCTCAAAGTCTACCTACTCCTGATGTCACCCAAAGTGATAATGGCTCGCACTTCTCACAGAAGAACGTGCAAGACTGGGCAAAACGTGAAGGAGTTCCATGGGTATTCCACACCCCATATTACCCTCAGTCAAATGGGACGCTAGAAAGAGGCAATGGCCTGTTGAAAGAGTCGAAGCCACACAAGGCCCAGAGGGATACTCAAGTTCCCAAAAGACTTCATCAGCTGCAGTAGTAGTAGTAGTCCGTATGCAGGAATCAGGACTTGGGTTAGAAAGACTAATATCGATGGGGGCACTGCCCTACAGTATGATCACGAGGCCACTGAAGGACCTATTAAGTTTGTCCTTGTACACAATGGCACACATCTAACAATATCAGATAAACCCAGCAAGGGATGGCAATGCCTGCTAGAAATGCAGCTGTTGGGAGTCATTATGGGAGTTGGGTGCTAATTAACTGTCGAGGTCATGGTTCATGCACCACAGTGGGCAGTATTCAATTTGTTGTTGCCCTGATTCCCACTACCACTACCACACCAACAGCTACCCCTAATGCCTCTCAATCTACTCCCTACCCTATTACTCCCACAGCTGACCCAACCTTATCCCCACAAATGTCTGGAACTGGATCTGATGCTATTAAAAACACAGGCCAACAGCAAGTGTTGTTTGATCCATCGTGGTCCCTC
Organism: Phaethon aethereus; assembly: GCF_964289735.1. Taxonomy (NCBI): domain Eukaryota; kingdom Metazoa; phylum Chordata; class Aves; order Phaethontiformes; family Phaethontidae; genus Phaethon; species Phaethon aethereus. The sequence continues at coordinate 429,603 of NC_138605.1, forward strand.
AGAGGGGTGGAACTATCAATGCAAATTAACATTTCTGCAATTAAACCTACTTGCTCGCCATTCTTAAGTACATCCTATGCAGGATGGTTAGCGTGGTTGCATGGGCGAACCCTCACCTCTCCAAAACGAGCAGGGAGAGATGTGACTGGTATTTTAGGATGAGGATAAGGAGCATTAGACAGCATAGATGCTGAAGTTTTAAGAAACAAAATCAGCTCAGCGACAAGTGAGTTACACAAATGAGAACGTCCCTTACAGTCTTCTCTGTTGGTGTTGGGAACTCATCAATGGCTCTTATCTGATACATTACCCCAATGAGGAATGAAAAAGACCACCAACTAGTTGTGAACACACTTGGTGCAGCCCAAAATAATGTCTCTGTCGCTCTTAGTTGTGTCCAGGCTCAACTGTGGCTACAATCTGCTGTGTCAGCGATGAGAAGAGAAGGTGTGAGGGCACCTTATCCACTGAAATTCCAAAGGTAATTTGGGATAATGCAACTAAATTTGAAAGGAAATTCCAATCCTGGTGGCATCTAGTCAATTTTACCTGTCACCCTACGGACCATAAAGCCACAGCTTTTATTCTAACAATATGCAATGCTTTGGTATATACCATATACTCAACTCGTTTCGCTGGGATTAGATCCCAGAGGAATGGTACTCGAGCCAACGGAACACCCAGTATGGGCCCAGAAAAGGGAGACAGACGGCAAACGTTGACTTTTGATGTCGACAACACATGCTATGCGAGAAGAACAAGGATGTATTTGTGAAAGCAATGCCGTTAAAGCCCAAGACGTTTGTCTTGACACTGAACCAAATGTTTGCCATTTTGAGATGCACCCCCATGAAACCTCCGGAAGTGTACTGGAAATGTACATATTGGAAATGGATGTGTTTGTGTGAGAACCCTTTGTGATTTTACATTTCTAGGCAATATTACTGTAGACATAAGCAATCACTCTAACAGCTGTATCTGTAATTTTAGTGACATTATGGGATGCAACTTCAACTATTCAGCTCCTGTCACATCTCATCACTTACTACAATCTACCCATGCGACATATCACGATTTGTTACCTATCTCTGTGACGTGCGGAAAACAGACTCCACAATCTGTAAGATTGTAAAGTAGGTATGTTTATTCAGCGCTGGGCAGCACGGGGGGGTAGTCCCACCAAAAACCGTGCGCGTTCCAACGCGGCACTTACTTCAAATATATACAGCAAAGTGTTGCATATACATAAAGTTTCGCAATATGCCTATACATATGCATGATCTGTCCCCGCTTCGTATTGAAATGAGTTCCAAGACGTTATTTCCATGAACTCCTCCCATCTGCGCTTGCGCAGTGCCTTCTGGTGGTGGTCGCTGAGGGTCGTGAGGATGAAGGCCGGTGGCTCTTCTTCGTCACCACTAGTAACCCCTTGCTCTTACGCAGACTCAATTGTTCTTTGGTTTTCGTCCAAACCACAAGGTCAGTTTCAGCCGGTTCTTGAGGCACTCTCCTGGTTCTTATCAGGGACCGTCCTTGTGAGGGGCCACAAGTCTTCTCACTCCTGTCAGTTTATCAGGAACTGTCTTTGTAAGGAACTACAGATCTCCTGCTTTAGTTACTTTATGCAATAGCTAACAAGATTTCAAACCTTATCTACTAATTAACTGCTAAGATTCCCTTAACCCCTCCTCTCATCTGTGGCAGGAGCACCCCTCCCTCCCCGCTGCCAGTCTAACAGCAGGGCACAGCCGGCATAGTGGCCTGTTCGGCGGGAAGCGCGTGTGCGGCCGGGCACGTACGCAGAGAAGCCCCGGCAACGTCCCCCAGATACCAGAGCCTGCCAGAAACCCCCTCAGCCAATCAGTGCACCTCGGAGGCCCCTCGACCAATGGGAGCTGTCCGTGGTCACGACCAATAGAGGACCGCAGCTCAGCTCGCCCCAGGGCGCGTGGAGCGGTTTCTGCTCGGAGCAGCGGCTGTGTGTGAGCAGGAGCCCTCCGTTTGGCTCGGGGCGCCGTCCGAAGGCCCTTCGTGGGGCTGCGTGTCCTCGCGTCACAGGTGAGTGTTACGCGCGTGTTGTGTCATCATTCTAAGCTTAGATCCAGGCTCCCACGGTGTAGTATTAGTTCCCAGCTGGCATCCTGAGCCTGTGAGTCGGTTGTGCCTGCCGAAGTGTTTGTAATATGGGAACTATGTTGACGTTGACCGTTCTGCCTTTTTCCTGACCCCATTACGCTTTTCTAGAACATATTTTATGAGTCTGGCGCTTCCGTGACGCTGAGTTGGCGCATTCGGCAGGCTGTCAATGGAGGAGCTGTTATGGAGGCACGGCTGTGTGCCTTCTCCCGCGGACCTTGCCTGGGCCAAGGAGAAGTGGTGCGACTCAGCAGTGGGGGTGGAGCGGGTGGAGCAATGCGGCGGTGAAATACGGGACGGGACGGAAAAAGGGACGGTGTGCGCCATCCTGCGTGCCCGCTGAGCTCAGAAAAATGAGAACGAGACAATTTAAAGCCACAACTAGAGATGGACAGTTTAGAAAGTGAATTACAGAGAGAACGAGAGCGTACGCGCTACGCGCTTGTTAGAACAGAAGACTGTGGTAACCCCGCTGAGTGTTGCCTGGCTCCGAAAGCGAATTGCGGGAGTGGATGCCGAGGGTTGGGATGGGGACATCTGGGGAGAAACAGAACCTGAGGAAAAGGCCCCCAAGGAGGGGGAGGAGTTAGAGGAGAAAGAGACGTCGGAGGAGAAAAATGTGCGGCCACTTACTAAAGCCGAGAGGCATTCGGGTCCCCGCGGTGGTTACCCCCACACCAGCATTCGCACAACTCCCTGCACGCGTCCCGAGCTTACGCAGCTCCAGAGCACATTTTCGCGCCAGCCAGGTATGGAGGGAGGCGGAGTGTTCGTGGTGTGTGTCTAGCTGGGGCGATCGCGTGTTGTTCAGTGATGACTCCGGGCCCGGGAGTGTTTCTGGCTCGTAACTGCCCAGGGGGCACACCGCGCGGGGGGGAACCCCAAAGAACGGGGGAGCCAGTCACTGTTAAACCAAGAGGACTGTCAGAGCGGGTGGCCCAAGTGCAAACGGCCGCCTGTATTCAGGCGATGTATGAGCGAGGGCAACGGGATGTGCAGATGGCCGTGCCAGTGGACCCCAGCCACCTTAGACCCCTCCCCCAGGGATTCTCTGATGCTTTAAAAACACATGTGCATTCCCTCAGGGAACAAATGAACGGGGCCATAGAACATAACCGGTGGGACCCTCCGAGGCCAGCATGCTATAGAGTTTCAAGACTACTCACATCCTCATTTGTACAATTTATAGAACCCATATACTTTGGCCATGACATCACTTATCATTTGCTTTTGAGTATTTGTTCACGTGAACCCCTTGTGCAGCCATGCTTAATGCATATATGTTAGCTGAATTTGCACTATTTTGTTGCAGCTTTGCCACTTTCAGCTGGTTTGGTCTGGTTTCTAAGAGCAAACCCTCTTGTACAGGTGACATCACTGTTGGTACAGTTGCATTGTGTCTGTCTTCAAAGCCATCTTTACATGGTGGCTTTTCCTATGTACCATTGACAAGCTCACACGCTTCTCCTACAATCTGTCACGAACAAGTGGTTGGGCTGCTTAAAGAATCGCCACTAGAGATACCAGAAAGCGAATGATTTTAATACAGGTTTTTTAAAAGTTGCGACTTCACAGAATTCGATGGCAAGGTTCACTCTATTACTTATCTAACATGAAAAGCTATACAAAGAGAAACCAAGTTACAATTAGATTGGAATGATTTGCTCGTGGCTCGAATCGGGTTAATGTGGCTTATATGTATATTGAGGAGAGGAAGTAGGGGAGACCCTCCCGTTGAGTCAAGAGCTTCAGACTGGACCGACATCTACCACTAGTCCCAGACTTGGTCAGCGGTTTATGACTGAGGTTAGGTAAGGAAAGTAAAGGAATGCCTTCCTGTTGAGTCACGAGGTTTGGAGTGGACCCCCTTGCTTTCTAAACTCCTTCTCAGAGAGGAGCCTAGGTGCGGCTGAATCCACTCCTAGTCCCAGACTTGGTCAACGGTTTATGACTAAAGGGGTAGGCTACTGGGGATTCTGGTGTAGTGATATATTTTGTGCTTGGTGTAACTTTAGGATGGCAACAATCTAATAACAGCAATTAAGTGCACTAATGATACTGAGATCAATCACAGTATCAAATCATGTAGAACTCAGCAACATAATCAGCCTAAAACTTACTGAGATTATAAGTCACAGTACTAAGGTCAGCCACATAAAGAGAGAGAGAGAGAAGAGAGAGATACGTATAAAGGTACCTTTAAACGTCCCCCTCGAATTCAGTTGAACACTCACGTGGAATGCTTGTGTCACTCAGCAGGTGATCAGCTGAGCCTCCGAGTTGATTGTGAATGTGAGGGTTCATGGCGTCTGAGAGGCGTCCTGCTCCGAGGGAGATGCTGGTCACAGCTGGCTGTGGTCCAGGAGAGCTCAAAGGGTCTCACTTGGGACCACTGTTCATAGGACTGGGAGATGATTGACTTTAGGCATCAGTAAATTTCCATCCTTACCACAAATCACTTGCTGGTAATGGCTGGAACCCTTGACATGCGAGTGACGCTGTTACTGATCCACCCGAATCATGGCTAGATAAGATACGTTCCAAGGCTGTCTGGGGATGGTGCGTTACTCCCATTTACGCAAGAGTGCTTGGTACAGTCAGGGGGCCTTTAACCGCCAAATTCTCTGCTCGAAGGCCAAGGCTTATCAAGCAAGGAGGGGAGGGGGGAGATGCACCACCACGCAATCACAGATTTCTTTCTGCTCTTTCTAGTTTTATGTCAAAAGAACCGGGACCTCAGTGGGCAGCTCCCAAAGGTGGCTGCCTGCTTTGGTGGCAGGACCCAGTTAAGGATGTCCCTCTTCAGCAGGACCAGGGTGAGGATGGCGATCTGCAGGAAGACGAGGAACAGAGAAAGTCTCCTGTGGGACAGGAGAGGGCTCAGGCAGAGCAGGGGGCAAATTTGCCTCAGCCCTTTCCAGCCACCCTCTTGGAATGCCACCGTGGGACCTTGCACCAGTCTGGGCACAACCACCCTGCTGAGGACTGGGGTAGGGGTCCCAGGCATCTCTCCCATCTCTCTACTGTACGTCTACGCGGTGGGCTGCCTCCCCAGCCGTTTGTCATTCCTCCCTGGGACAGAGTGGGACACAAGACTTCGCAAGCCCAGGGAAAATGGATGCTGAGCACTATCCGGCTGCAAATCCCAGAGCCGGCCAGCAGCTCCCCAGCAGCCTGTATCTCTGAGCCCCCGAGCGGCCGACTGGAGGAGGTGTCTGGCCCATCCCATCCGCTGCCCAGGAGCAGGTCCCAGGGCAGGGGGGACTCAGTGGAGACACTCACTGCAACCAATAAATGAAGCCACGTCTCCTCGACAGCAGGACCCTCTCCTGCAGGTCAACACGGTGCAAGGACACTTGTCAAGCACTGATGCACAGCCGGGACAGCTGGAGTTGCATGGTGCCCCTGGCCTCCCCCTGTGCAGCACAGCCACAGCCAAAAGCCTGCAGAAGTCCAGAGGCCCAATCCCTCCACCACTGATGCCGTATCCCTCAGGAAATGGCCTCCCCGGCCATGCCGCTGCCCATGGCTGCTGAGGTGCACAGACCCAGCACTGGCACTGCCGACCTTGTCCCTGTCAGGACGCGCCTCCTTCTCTGCCATACCTTCTGCCCCTCTTCCAGGCTTGTGGCTGTCTCCCGACTCGCCACTCCCATGCGCCCCTGTGGGAGAGAAGGGCAAGCGGGAAGAGCATATCAGGGCAGCAGGATGCTCCTATGAGCGCACTCCCCTCAGCCTTATCCCCCCGCCGGCTTCCTTCGGGCACTGCCTTTGCCATGTCATTCTTCCCAGCCCTGCAGGCACTGCAGGCAGACGGAGGCACTCCAGGACAAACTCTGGAGATGCTCCACCTCTCGACATGGTCCTGAGCAACTGGCTCTGGGTGATGCTGCGTGAACAGGGGCATTGCACAAGAGAAGACTATCTCCAGAGGTCCCTTCCAACCTGAACCAGTCCGTGATTCTGTCAACTGCCCTTCGTCTGGGCCACCATCGCCTCCAGCCGCTGGAGCTCCTGGCAAACCGCGCACCGACACAGTTGTGGGAAGAAGAGCTGGACGCAGGCACTGAGCCCCTGACGCAGCCCCAGGCGCCGCAGCCGGGGGACATGGGCAGAGGAGGGGACAAACCTCCAAACCGAGCTCCTCCGTGGTTTCGTGCAGCTCTTGCGTGGCAAAAGGAGGGGTCAGGGGCTCAGGTCTCGCAGCCCCAGCCACCACGATAAGGGGAACAGTCCTACCTACCTGCCCTACCCTGGCACAAAATTGCCCACGGACACGCAGTGTGCTCCGTCCCTCTCCCTGCACCCCAACAGACACAGCCGAGCACACAGACGTGGAGACAGAAAAGGCTTTATTGGGGGGGAGCTGTCAAAAGGGCAGCAGCCCCTCACTGACCACGGGGAGGATCTTTCCCAGTGCGTACGCCAGGTTGGTGTAGGTCTCCTCACGCAGCACACGCAACAGCAGGGAGTAGAAGAACTCGTGGTCATAGCGCGAGGCATAGAGCACCGCAGCGGACAGAGCGAAGCCGACGGCCAGCTGCAGGGTGACCAAGAGCAGGCAGAGTGTCCTGTGGGACAGAAGAGGGATGGGAGACAAGGCAGGCTGGATGCATCCCAAGCGCATCTGGCTGCTGGGATGGAGGGGGCCGCTCTGGGAGCCCCACGGGCTGCCTCCCCACCACCCGTTTCTCATTGCTGCCTCTGGCAGGGTGGGACATGAGACTCCGCGAGCCCGGAAAAACGCCCCGGCCCAGGGAAACGGACGCTGAGCGCTACCCGGCTGCAAAGCCCACAGCCGGCCAGCAGCTCCCCAGCAGCCTGGATCTCTGAGCCCCCGAGCGGCCGGCTGGAGCAGGTGTCCAGCCTAGGAGCAGGCCCCAGGGCAGAGGGGACCCAGTGGAGACACTCACTGCAACCAATAAATGAAGCCACGTCTCCTCGACAGCAGGACCCTCTCCTGCAGGTCAACACAGAGAAAGGACACTTGTCAAGCACTGACGCACAGCCGGGGCAGCTGGAGTTGCACGGTGCCCCTGGCTTCCCCCTTGCGCAGGAGTATAGCCCGTGCGTGGCTGTGACCTGCATGGACCCCTCTCCCCAAGAGGGAGCCACGCTGGCTGGGCCAGGGGCTTGCACAGCCTCTCCCCCTTACCAGCTGTACTTCGACCACCTCTGGCAGCAAAGTCCCTGGCGCCGCTGCCGCCGCCTTCCTCTGCTGGTGCCTGCAGGCAACAGGGCTCGGTTGGACGACTTGCAGACCTCCACGGCCACGCGGGGGGATCCCCTTCCAAGCATGCACCAGCCCGGGCAGGGATTGGGCTCCCCTGTCACGCTGCGTGCTGCACATTCCCCCCACCCCATTGCCTGGCACCAGCATTGGCAGCCCCAGCGCTCCGGGTGCTGCAGACAACCCCCTGGGCACCCGTGTGGGGCGAGGGGCCCAACTCACCACGCCTCTTCCTGGGCCAGTGCCTCTTCAAATTTCTTTATGTCCTCAGACAGCACCTGTGAGAAGGAAGGGCCTGAGTCCCCGAGCCCACTGCGGCCCTCCTCCAGGCCCCCTCAGCCCAGGGCCTATGCGCATCTGCCCATTTTCCCCCAGCCCTTTCTGCCACTACCTCATTCCCCCGCTTATCCTCCCGCAGCCAGGCCTTCATCTGGCCATAGTGCTTTTCCACCTGCAAAACACCGGGCGCATCGTGCTGGCGGCTGGGTTGGGACCTGGGCACCCTCGCCCCTCTCCAGCCCCAGGGCCAGGCCCACTTGCTACCCCACTGCCCCGGGGCACTAGGAGACGGCGCGACTCACAAGGCCCTGGCCCTGGCCCTTCCCTTCGCTCAGGGAAGCGATGGGTGCCCCCATATTCTGGGGAAAATCTCCTCCCCAATCACGCTTCTGCCCACAGCCGCCGGGCAAGGTGCGCTAGGTGACGCTCCTTGAGCAGGGGGCTTGGACAAGACAAGATGACCTCCAGAAGTCCCTTCAAACCTCTCAGCTCCCACCGACTTGTCTCTGGGACATGGGCAGAGGAGGGGACACTGACCTCCGTGCTGAGCTTCCCCATGTTTCCCATCAGCTCTTCCTGCTTCTTCCCCTGTGTGAGGAAAGGAGGGGTCAGGGGCTCAGGTCTCGCAGCCCCAGCCACCGCGATAAGGGGAACAGTCCACACCTACCAGACACTGCAGCAGCCCCTTGTGCCTCTGCGTCTCAGCGGAACACCGGGCCAGGCACTCCTGGACCATGCAGAGCTCTTCCTTCACCGCGTCCATCTGCATGGCTGCACCTGCGTGTCAGGAGCCATCAGGGTGTGAGGGGCATGGCCGCAGGCACTGTCAGGGAGGGAAACCCACGGGGATGCTGCCCTACCCTGGCACAAAATTGCCCACGGACACGCAGTGTGCTCAGGGGAATGCACCACCGCACGGCTGCGCACAAGCATGCCATCCTGCTCAGCGGCTGCTGTGCCCAGCACTGCGGGCGCTGGCACAGGCACAGCCACGTACCACCTTGTCCTCCCCAAGCACAGGTACAACCGCGCTTTGCCATGCACAGGACCCGGCCAGGCGCAAACACAGTCAGGGATGCCCGGGCACGGCACCGGAGCCTCCCCCAGAGAGGGGCACCATCAGCCGTCTGCACTCACGTGCCTGCAAGGCCAAGCCAGCGGCCCGGTGTGCCCACGCGCACTACTTCCGTGCCCGGCTCGGCCTGGGCCAGCTGGGTGCTGAGCACACGGCAGAAGGTAGTGGGGGGACACGAGGGAGCACTGAGGAGAGAAGGAGCTTCCCCTGCCAGGCTTTGCCAGGCGGCCGTGGGGCCCCTCCTGCCGGCGTGGCTGCCCTGTCCTGGCGCCTCTGCATTAACATCCTCCCCAGTGAGGTCGCAACGCCTCCCCCCACCCCAGACCCCCTTCTTTTTGGTCCCCCAGCGGCACGCGCGCCCTGCCCACCCGGCCCTGCCTCAGCCCAGGCTACTGCCTTCCGCCCACCGCTCTCAACCACACAGGCACCCGGCCGCACCCTCGCTTGGCCACGGGCTGCGGGGACTCTGGGGATCCTCTGCCCTCACCCTCCTCTCGCCCGTCCGGGGCCTTCCACTGCACAGCCGGCACAGGACAGGTCGCTGGCGAGTACTCGCCGAACTCCTGGCCTGCAGCACCGAGGTTCCCCTGCAGATGCTCCCCTGCCTCTGGGAGGACCCCCTTTTATACCTGCCAGGGCGCCCGAGTCACAGGCCCACTGTGACATCACGGTGACACGGCCACTGCTGCCCACTGTGACACAGCAATCGCATGCCTGGCGCTGGCACCAAGAGCTGACGTGGGGCCCAGCCGCGGCCACTGGGGACACGGGGCATCACTCTCAGCACCTAAGGGTTCGTAGCGCATGTGTGGGAGCGACCCTGGGTGTTGGCGTCTCCTCGTGGGTTAGGCCTGTCCAGTGGAGGTCCAGCTCCCTGCCTCATGTCCAAGCAGGAGCCAGGCTGCGCATGTACTCCCAGCAGGCACGTGCAGACACTCGCAGATATGCACGTGCACATGTGCATGGACGGCCGCTCCGCGTGGGCTCCAGCACAGGGCTCAGGCGTGCAGCTCCTGAACTATATGTACAAATAACGGGGTCGTAGAGCTGGTGTGCAACGCACCGATAGACCCACAGAGCAGAGCTATTTGATTATTGCATATTTGCACAGATATGGGTGCTGAGTGGCATTCCACAAAGCTAACACAGCACACAAAGGAATTACGACATATTTATCTTGTTACTTGGTTAGTAAAAGCCCACCTAAGTCTACGGTCACTGGTTAGTGATTAGCGTAACACTTGCTATTGGTTAATTAGATTTAAATTAGCCTCGCTCGCTATGTAAATCAGCACGCATGCTCTTGGCAAGTAGAGGGGGCAACGTGCATGGTCCCTCAGTTGAGTCAGTGGTCACCATCTCCCCCTGCCACCTTTACCTTTCCCCCAGTTACTGTGCATTTGGCTGATTTCGTACCAGTGCTTCCTCGTACCAAGATGTTTCCTTCATCAATCCTTGAAGTCCCTCTTTCCAGTTCCTCCTCCGGAGGTTGGCGATTAGTACGACATGCCAGTTTACACAAAGTAACCAGGCCTTCTGTTTCACAAGATCGTTAGCGAAAAGTCTCATTTTCTGATGTACATCAGTTCCAGCTGATTACAGTGTCATAAATACTCTGAGCATGGAGGGAGGCGGGGAGGGAGGGCAGGCGAGGCCTGCTTTCCTGGAGATGGCTGAACTCCTGCGTGGAGTTGGAGCGGGTCCAAAGGAGGGCCACAAAAATGTTCTAAGGTCTGGAACACCTCTCCTATGAGGACAGGCTGAGAGGGTTGGGGTTGTTCAGCCTGGAGAAAAGGTGGCTCTGGGCACACCTTCCTGCGGCCTTTCGATCTATCAAGAGGCCTTAGAGAAAGATGGAGGGTGTAGATAGCTAGGGTCTGGCGGCCGGAAGATATCGCGCTGTACGGAAAGTTAGGGCCCCTCTCCAGAAAGCCAATAGCGTTTAGTTTATGATGCAAGCAGACGGAAGTGAGGTTATAAACCTAAGCTATATAACGCCGTGTCACACACCAATAAACGCCATTTGCCGTCCACCACATTGGTGTCAGCGAGCTGATGGCCCGAGCAGCCTGGGGTTGGTCGCCGTGCCGTTCCTGAACCAGGTCGCCACGCCTGCGAAGGCAACAAGTGGTGCCGAAACCCGGGAATCGTCGCCTGGACGGGTGAACGGCGGCCGGAGCGGCAGGACCAGCCCGGCGGGGAGGACGCTCCCGGACCAACAAGGAGGATGGAAGCCCTTGTGAAGGTCGTATCACAATTACATAAGCAGTGGGGTATTGATTGTAAACCCAAAGATTTTACTCTCGCAGTTGCGAGACTTTTGCAAATTGAGGCCATTGCCCAGCCGGTGGATATTCTCCACCCCGAAGTGTGGGATAAATGCACTAAAGCGTTAGCTGAAGAGACGATGTCCTCGGGTCGTGGGAAAAACCTTAAGTCGTGGGGGAAAGTCGTACAGGCCCTGCAGAAGGCCATACAAGAACAGGACACCTGGAGGGCGGCAAAGAACTGTTTGTTGGTCACCCCGAAACTGGGAGTCGGGGCAGCCACGCAGACTTTGCACCCCCCAGACGATGACGATTCTACTGAGCCTAAAGATCTGCAAGAGGGCGACACGTCCCCTCAATTCCCGAACCCCGATCTGCTTACGGAGGGACAGAAACGAGCTAAATTCTTCTGGGGTAAGCTAGCCGAGGAGGCCAGGGGCGCCGCTGAGAAATCAGAGTCTGAGGAAGTCTGGGCTACACCACCGCCCTACGCGCCCCAAGATGGCGCCGAGCAAGAAGGCAAAGGGCGGGGCGAGGATGCCCTTAGCGGGAACAGGGAGGAAGCGTTAGCGTTAACAAGCGCACACAACCGGGAAGGGGAGGAGAACGTGAAAAAGAGAGGTGATGAGGGTGACCGGGAAGGGGAGGAGAACGAGAAAAAGAGAGGTGATGAGGGTGACTGGGAAGGTGAGGAGAACGAGAAAAAGAGAGGTGATGAGGGTGACCGGGAAGGGGAGCAGAACGTGAAAAAGAGGTGATGAGGGTGACCGGGAAGGGGAGGAGAACGAGAAAAAGAGAGGTGATGAGGGTGACTGGGAAGGGGAGGAGAACGAGAAAAAGAGAGGTGATGAGGGTGACTGGGAAGGTGAGGAGAGCGCGAGCGAAGGGCGGAAAGCCAATCAGAGCGGCCATCCGAAAAAATGCGCTGATAAGACAAACACCCCGCCGAGCAGAGGGTGGGACGAATCGAGAGGGCGGGAACGGCCCGCCCGCAAGGGAAGCGGGCGGGGCCGGAGCCCAACAAAAAGGTCCTGCAAACCAAAAAAAAAAAAAAAAAAAGCTGGGAGAATGGGAACAAGGGTGGAGGCCAGTCCTTACAGGGCGAGGGTATGCCGCAGTTAAAAAAGATGGAAAAGTTAAGTGGTGTCCGCTTAAGTCTATTAAACCGGACCTTCAGAATAAAGCTAATGAAAACTGTGAGTTTTTGTCCACAGGATCGGATTATCGGACGTCCTTGTAACCCGTACACCCCGGTGGCGAGAGAGGACGACAAGCCGACAAGCATCCTGTCCGCACCTGGGAGCTCCACACTGGTGGAATCCAAACAGCGGCGACCTAACCCCCAAAGGAGGAGGCTACGATGTCTTTGTGTGATCTTGATTGTAGGGCTCGTCACTATAGGGCAAGCAGTATCAGAACACCATCCCCATCGGCCATTTAAATGGTCCCTCCTTCGATTCGATGATCAGCAAGTTATCGCAACCCGCTGCTTTAAGAATGTTCTTGTTCAAAATTTCCTTTAACTATCCCCAGTTATACCCCGTTGCTCCCAGCTACCCCCCAGTCACCTCTTGGCGTGCCTTGTGTTTTCTATTCAAGTTCGTAATATGTATATATTTTTTAAGATTATTATAAGGCATAGAGTAAGAGTAGGATGCATTTAGTATGTTTCCTATCCGTGATTACGATATATATATTCTTTAAGATTGCTATATTTTAACCAATTTAATTAAATTTATTAATTAAATAGTAATTTAATTACTGTTAATATTAATTAATATAATTAATAAAAATTAATTTATTATTATAAATTAATAAATTAATTAAATTAATTTAATTACGCATAGGGAGGGGGGAAATGTAGATAGCTAGGGTCTGGCGGCCGGAAGATATCGCGCTGTACGGAAAGTTAGGGCCCCTCTCCAGAAAGCCAATAGCGTTTAGTTTATGATGCAAGCAGACGGAAGTGAGGTTATAAACCTACGCTATATAACGCCGTGTCACACACCAATAAACGCCATTTGCCGTCCACCACATTGGTGTCAGCGAGCTGATGGCCCGAGCGGCCTGGGGTTGGTCGCCGTGCCGTTCCTGAACCAGGTCGCCACGCCTGCGAAGGCAACAGGAGGGAGACTTTTTACCAAGACGTGTAACGACAGGACAAGTCTGGCTGTGGCTTCTTCACGCACTGTTTGCCAATGCTCGTTCTTGTGCGATGAGAGCAACCTTTTTGTCATACCTGCCCTGCCACTGATGGCTGGTATGACTGCAGAGGCTGAAGCTTTCCTTAGCTGCGAGATGTCAGCAGCTTGCGTAGAGTTTTCTGCACCCTTAGCCGGTTTACAGGACTACAAAGACCTGAATCACAGTGCATTGAGGAGCATCCAGGGGGTAAGCTCAGTAGCTTTAGCAGAGGGCACACTGAAATAAATTTCAGAGCAGCTATTTACCTGTATGTATGTCAGCTTCTAAAAGGAGGAACTATACGTCTATCAACCCTAGCTAAATGTTTGAGGCAGGATTCCACCATGAGATCTGCAGGTGCCCTGCACATAAGCATGTGTGTCATTTATTCAAGATTCTGTGTATGCCAGATTAGCACTTAGCTCTTAAGTTATTGTGGGTCATATCTTTGAATTGTTAAATGTGTTCACATGTGCTTTTGTTATCAACAATCTGATGCCAAGTGAGCAAGGTCTGAAAGTCTGCTTTGGGACCGACTTGTGATGTGGACAATGAAAATCTTTTTGTGCGTTCACAAAGCTGTCTGAAAACAGGGCTGATGATTTTTCTTGCTACAGTCCTGAGTTAATTGCATTTAAGCACGTGTGGTGGTCGTTTTTTTCCATTTGGTTTAACAGTTATGACTCCTCCACTTTGCCTATTTCCCTTACAGTTGATTCCATGCTACCTTTAGGAAGATGTCCCCTGCCCTCTTGTATCTTAACTTTCAGCTTGAACTAGCTTGAGGGTTTGTTTTCTTTTTTAGAGGCGGTTTCATTACAGGTGTTACTAGGGCCTGTAATACTGAGGTAAGATCAAACAAAATTCCGTCTGTAAGGAAATGATGAATATGTTCCACTGTAGTTGTACAATAGAATTGGCCAAATTCTGCTTTCTTGCCCACTTAACAAATGAAAGTGACTTGATAAAGGAAAGTGCTTGAAGACATCAAGATAGCTGATGTGTTTATCCTTTGTCCAGAGCAGGGAGTGCTTCTCTCAGCAGGAGCCATACCAGTCACTTTGATGATCCTTAGTGCTGTCGTAGTTAATGGACATTGGCTTAAGCACGGGAAACCAGCCACAAAGCACTGACTTGTGAAAGTAGCTACTCAAGTATCGAGGAAAAACTCCAAAATTTGAACTGCAAAATCAATGGCAAATTTGGAAAATTCTTTTTCAAAATACTTGTTCTGCAGTCTTTTTCTTTGTTCTTTTCAAGTGTGAACTTCCATGAACTTCTGACCTGTGTTCAGATGGGCACACGGTTCCATTTACTAGCTGAAAATAGCACCTAGCCACACATTGACAACACAGTGTTTTTCCTGCGGTCCAGCCCAGCTCAGGATTAAGGCAGCGTTGGCTTTAGTACCGCAGAGTCTCATGGGGATCCCTGTCCAGGAGACAGTTAAACTCAGCAGTGTGAGCGGGAGGGTATGCTTTCTCATCTCACATCCCTTCTTCCAGTCAGTTACAAAGCAATCCCGGAGTCCTCTGGTCATATTCTTCTTGACTGAAGAGTTATTTTGTAATCGAGACCGACTATAAGAGAAGCAGCATGAAAGCTTCGTCACACGTTGTATGTTTCAGTGAGATAAACTACGAAAAGTTAACCTTGTCCTGAAAGCGTTTTGTCCTTGGTGCTCGCAGGGTAGTAGGGACCAGGACGAGGAGAAACAAATCTTGAAGGAAAGCAGTGTTAGCTTTGACAGACCCTGTACTGCCCGATTTAAAGTGGCATCGTAACATTCCTTTCCTTTTCCAAGCCAAGAGTTTTGGAATATACACAAACCCTGCCTGAAAAATCTGGCTAGAAAACCAGGAATGAGAATGGAGGGGTGGTCTCTTTCCTGTCATGTCAAGAGCAGGACTAGACAGAGGGGAGGCTGGCCACATTGTGTACAGAGGGATCAAGAGGCAGCCATTAAATAGCCGCAGGGACACATGTCCCCACAGGTAGGAAGGCTCTTCTGGGACCGCTGGGGTCCTTGTATTAGTCCTTGTCCGGATCTGAGCTGGAAAGCAGGGAAGGAAGCAGAGCTGGGCCCAGAGGGACAGGTCGTGCAGAAGTGGGCTCAGCAAGGAGGCCAGGACAAAAAGCTCAAGAGGAGACCATGGCTGCCTGGGGGAAGATGGGACTGGGTGGAGGAGCCAGGACGAGGTACGGGCAGGGTGGCTGCAGTGGTTCAGAACAAAAGTGAGCATATTAGTTGTAAACAGACAAGATGGTGTCTTAGAGAATCCCATTGCTCTTTGGATCTACAGCGTATGATTTCTCATTTATCATTACTGGCCATCAGCAAATACATCTGAATCCTACTGGTAGTTCCTCACCCACCTGCAGTGCTGCACTTTAGAACTGCTCTTTGACAGATAAAGGTCCACAAGGGATCTGAAAGCCCTAAGCCACGCTTAGAAAATGCTGGGTGTATCCGTAAAATACCGTAGAACTTTGACAGTGACAAAATCTCGTCCTGCTTCTAAAACGTGCATGAAAAATAATAGTGGTGGTAAACTAAGACCATTTGAGAAGAATGTCAGTCCCCAGAGTGTTGTTGACAGTTTAAAGACCGTTTGTGCAGCTTTTACAAGACGAGATGTGTATGGCCGTGTGTCCTGTAACTAGCACCCAGGCTAGCAAAGAAATGAGGTGTTGTAATGTCAGTTCCTGAGCCCTTTTGCCTAATAACAAGACAGTTTGGCACAGCTCTGCTACATCGTTCCAGAAGCACTCGCTCCATGTTCATTCTGATCTCGCGCAATAGATCACTCAGTGGTTTTCAGCGTAGTTTTAGGTGCCCGGAAAGCAAGTGAATCTTCAACAGCTGTCCAAAAAGAAACTAATTATTCATGAAACGGACATCATGAGGAAAAATAACCCCAGTATTGTTATCTATTTGGATGTTCTCACTATTTCCATTGCTGTAGACGTGAGTAAGACCAGGTTCTTGTTTCCAGAAACGAGTAACTTGCCACTTCTAAAATGTTTTTTCCTTTTTCTAAATACATTCTATGTAAATTTTTCCAAGCTGTTAACAAATTTCTGTCCTCAAGCGGTACGCACCCTGCTACAACGGACAGCTATGGAAGTTGTGTCGCCTTGTTCCTGGAGCTGATCATGGAATTTATGTGCTAAGGTGATGAAACAGATGATGGAAGATCTTCTGGTTAAAGATTTATCTTTGCCATCACTGAACTGTATTTTTCACTTGCTTGCCGGCTCGGACGGCTAATTTTTCACTTATGTCTCCTGTTCCCTTAGACTGCACAGAGGCTAAGTACTGTATAGCCTAGAAGGAATGTCCATTCATTTTATTACATCTTCATTTAAAAATAGCCTGGAAACAAAAATCAGCTGCAGTCTTTTTCATGAGGTACTTTACCTGTGCACCATCCTCTCAGCGCCATTGTTTTCTTCTTTCAGCTACCTAGTCTGTGATGAACTCTGGGTGCTTATGGAACACTTGCCTGGAGGCTCTTTAAACGGTGCTGTTGAAGAGAATGTATGAAGGAGAGCTAGCAGTTGTCTGTAGGGAGGTAAGGGATCCCGCGTGTTCGTCCGATTACCTGCACAGGACGGTGCTTGTAAAGTGGTGCTAAGAACATGAGAGGTGTCACGTTCAGAGCTTTGTTTCTGTATTGGTTTTATAATACGGAGAAGAAAGAGCACCTGAAGTATCAGCCTGCCTGTAATCACTGCATTTCTACGCTGTTATTTTACTCAGATACTGTTACTGTAGTATCTTCTTTGTTGTTGTTGTTGTTGTTGTTGTTTAACTATTCTCAACTTTGCCTCTCTAAACGTTTTCCGGGATACGTCTCTACTGCATTCCTTGTCTGTAAAAGCAAACATGCTGATGGCAGAATTTTGAAATAACAGCAAAGAAAAATAGAGGCTCACTTGTCACAGTCCTCTGCTTAAAGGAATAGCAGTCCAGGCGAAATAGTGTTTGCTTCTGAAAAATGACTAACACGCTATTTCTACATCTGCTGCAGAGCCCAACAATAAAGTCTTTGTCCTGTAACCTCCCACCCAAAAGTGGTCCACTTCATATCGAAGGGATTCATGCCGGTCGCCGCAGGTGCGTCTCATCTGTGAGAACCCCAGCTTCCCAGGTGCCCTCGCACAATGTCTAGGAGGCTCTCCAAGCAGAAACAAACGGTGACGAGGACAATAGTTCATCTAGCTTGGAAGCGCTGCCGAAGTTGAGTAGGCCTACGCCCTGCATCAGAACAGCTTCCATAAAGAGAGATGGGTGGTTTTCATAAGAGACTCTCTCCTGATTTTGGCAATGTTAAACCGGCAGTTACGCTACTTGCGTTGTGGATTCTGCCAAAGTCTTGAATGAGTTGCAGAACCAGATTCTGTTTACACATGTATATGCTTAAACTGACTAATATTAAGCCTTTCATTACAACTTTCATTTGTTGCATATTTGTAACAGTATTACAACTTTCATTTTGACCAGATTCTTTAAAAATGTTTATTTTAATCATAACCAATGCTATTGTGGGTGTAAAGATTAGATATCCCAGGCAAGGAGGCCATCGTTCTTCAGAACATCTCACAAATTGCCCTGGAAATTCCAAACACAGTCCGTTCCAATATGCGCATGTTCCAAACTCAACGCACAATCCGCCAGCAATGTTATTTCCTTTGAAAGTCTCAGCTTCAGGTCTCCTATAGGGTTGGGGACACTATCCTTCTGAAGGGGTCATCTTTACTCGGGTGTAATATATCCAGGAGTAGATCCCGTTGACCTTTATTGCTGTGTAGGTAGTCAAGAGCTCAATGTATGGTCCCTTCCATGTTTCGTTTAATGGTTTATCTTTCCAGGTTCGAATGTAGACAGAATCTCCAGGATGGAATTCATGTACAGCAGTATCTAGTGGTAGCAGTGACTATTTGTTCAGATACCTGTGTAGTGATGAAAATACCCTAGAAAGAGATACTGCCTTGTACAATGTCATTTCCCGTCACATGCGTTTGGTCACCTTTTCCGATAACAGAGTTAACTCGGTATTGGTTTCCATATGGGATTTTAAAAGGACTAACTTTTTCTTTACTTCTGGAAGTGATTCTGATTCTCATTAATGCCATTGGTAATACTGCTACCCGTTTCAAATGTGTTTATTGGCACAACTTAGTTATTTGTCCTTTGAGTGTTTGGTTCATCCTTTCTCCTCACACAGCTGAATGAGGTCTCCAGGGACTTTGTAGTTACCCTTTGATCCGCAGGAACTTAGATACTCCTTGTGCTAGCTCAGCTATGAAGTTGTCTGATGGTAGTCCTTGTGGTAATCCAAACGGGCGAATGCTTTCCTTTAACAGTACCCTAACCACTTCTCTTGCCTGATTGGTGCGGCGTTGGGAAAGCTTCTGGCCAGCGTGAAAAGGTATTAACCAAAACAAGAAGATATTTATGTCTATTACAATTAGGCAACTCTGAAAAATGCACCGGCCAATGTTTTCCAGGAGTTACTTCCCTTTTTAAGTGGCCAGGTGGTGGTCTATGCGGAGATTTTGGATTATTATTCAAACAGAGGAGACATTTTCCTGTAATTACGTCCGTAATTTTTGGTCCTACAGAATATCTCCTGCAACGATTAACCGTTGTCTCGGCCCTATATGATTTTCTTTATGTCAGTTAATAAGACTAGAGTTCATCAGTTGAGGCGTGACTAGGACTTGGTGGGTGGGCGTCACCCACTACCCTTTTCCGACGATGTAGTATTTCGGCTGGTTTATTGTCCTTTTCTGACCACTGGGGCAGTTTCCTATCCTTATTTCTTGCGGGTCCTAGTGGTCCTTGAGTCTCATTCCGTAAAGTAGCTTGCTTTGCTGCCAAATACACTTTGCGGTCGCCTTGAATCGCACTCCCTTGGCCTTTCTGGTGGACATTACAAGGAATTATAGCCGCTCCTTTCATCTCCAATACCGCTTGCAAAAAGATATAAAATTCCGTATCCATATTTAAGGGGTGTTCCTTGGCAATTCAGCAGTCCTCTTGCTTTCCAAACGGCTCCATAAGAGCGTACCACTCCGAAGGCGTATTTAGTGCCTGTATCCCAAGTACTGGACTTGCTCTCGCGTTGTGTGTGCTTTTTCTTAGACACCTAACATCCATCTAAACCCAGAAAGTTCAATAGATCCGTAGCAGCTTTCAGACAATCGTCTTCCCAGTCCGTCCCAATTAGTATACAACAATGTAATGTTCTGTTGGTTACCTTGCCATTGTTCCACTTTTTTTGCTAATAAGTTACCAAGTAGCGTACGACTATACTTCAGCCCTTGTGGGAGCAAGCATAACTGCGATTTCCTTCCCATCGTTGGGTTTTTCTGCCTATTCAAAGGCACACATGGCCTGCCCGTTCAAAGGCGGACAGCATCTGACTCTGCCCAGTTTCTCACTCTTCCTGTTTTCTTTATGGCCCAAACCAGATGCATTCCTGCATTCATGACTTCACTGGGTATTTTGTCACTGTCCTCTTGCTTCAAGGCTCTTCCTAGCAGTGGCAGTGGGCACTCCGGCATATTAAAAAAACCTCACAGATTAATTTAGTACCGCCAATCACACGTTCCATTGGTTCTAAGAAAGGCCTGGTCATCCGCTTTGCCTAAACAAAGGGGACTGTCTGTTTACTGAAAAGTCTCCTGCAGCGAGTCAAGGCAGAATGAGTTGCTCCACCCTTCACATTAGGGCATTCATTTTCCCAATGTCCCTCTTGTTTACAGGTAGCACACTGATTAGGTCCTAAAGGTGGTCTTGGAATTGGTCTCCGAGGGACTCCCTCTTGATACTTCTCTGCCCCATCCCCCTACCCCTGCCCCTCCATACTGACACCAATGTTCGTTAAAGCACCAGCGAGTGCCACTGCCAGCGTAGCTGTTTGTGCTTTGCCACCCACTCTGTTCTTCTTTCTTTTCCCTGTCTTCCCTATTTTTGTAGACTTTGTAAGCTACTTCTATTAATTCCATAATGGGTTTCTCTTCTGCACCTTCAGTCTTTTTTTTTTTTCTTTTCATGTCTGGCGATGACTGTGCCATAAACCATCCATTAAACATTTACCTGTTACTTTAATCACGTGGATAAAAATGTGCCCATTTATATGCAGCCTCTTGTATGTGCTCATAGAATGCAGCTGGCTGTTCATCAGGCCCTTGTCTAATTTCATATACTTCAGCTTCTGTTTCGACACCCTCCTTTTTCATCAGTCCCCACAGGGACTGAAGGGGCGCCTGGATAACAGGACCTTGACCGCTTGTTTGGCAAGCAGTGGGACAAAAAGTTTCAATGACAGCAGAAGTTGTTGCTTAATAAGCTGGTGTTGATAATGCCGTGAACCCCGGGGACAGAGGTGTCCCTCAGCTGAGTAGGTGGAAGGGAGCTGCCCACTGTTCTTATTCTCCATCACACAAAGCTGTCCAGGTCAGAAGTGGATCAACACAGCAAACAGGAAGCATGCAATTGTCCTGCATCCCTGTCTGCTAAGGAGAACAAAGGCAGCTGCTTTCTGTCACACTGTTTATATTAGTGTTAAGCAATGCTGCTAAATCAGTCACACAACACAGGGGGAAAAAAGCCTCTCAGCTCTTCAGGTGCGACTCTCATAAGCCGCTGGTATCTGCCTTAGCAGCTAAGGCAGTGGAAGGGAGCTGCTCTAGGTGGGAACTACGAGCGGAGTAGACGAGTAGACTAGACTGCGCACACCGTAGCCCCAGCGAAGAAACGCCTCCTTCTGGGCAGAGCCCAGATTCACTGGCCACACCAGCACTTATTCTGGTGCACTGGTGCTGCGCCTGCACTGCAGATGCTGCGTGTACAGACATACATTTTGGGAAGATCGGCAAAAGAATTCTGCAACTCTTGAGTTGATGGAGATGTAACACTAGTTTAGTCCAAAGCAACCAGTTTACACCTACGCTGATGTTTGTAAAGGTGCTGATGGCATGGATCCATCTTGCTGACCTCAGCATTCTTTTTTTTTAATATTTCGGGTATTGTTTCCAAGACCGTTATTTGAAATTTTGGTTGAAGCAACAGAAAATTGAAAAATGAGTTGTTCATTATTTTGTCCCGAACGTAAAATATTGCGGTTTGAAACCTCGACCGTTGCAAATTAAAGTTATGAATACCAATGGAATGCGTGACTGCAGATTTTTGATAGGATTTGCTGGTGCCTTTTGAGGAAAGAGCGTCAGGGCTGGCTGAAGATACACCAGCCTCTACCATCTGCAGTGTCAGCAAGACTTCATCTGTATGTGTGCTTGTAGCTTCTTCCTATGCCACTAGCGTCGGGTGTCATGGAACAGGACTTAGCTGTGTTAGGCTCTGCTGCTGGAGCTCCTTGTATCCTGTGGCCGCAAAAGCAGTCAGCCTGCAGTACTGAATTTTGGTCGCCAATCGTCAGAAGCAAGCTGAAAAAAATCATGCCGCTGTGCACGCATGGCTCCCGAGACGCAGTACGACTTTTGTTCGCCGGGGCGGTATCAGCGAGGTGGCAAACGCACGTGTGCGGCTCGGAAAGTGCCACACTGGCTTGTGGTTGCCAGGCAGCAGCACTGAGCGGGCAACGCACTCTCTGCTGCGCATGCGCAGCTCCCAAAAACTGCGGTACAGACTTGTGGTCACCAGGTGGAAGCACCAAGCCACCGAAACGCACCGCTGCACATTCGTGGCTCCTGAGCTGCAGTATTGACATTTGGGCTCCAGGCGAGTGCGGTAAAGCACGTCACCGTGCGGGCCTCCCAAATGGCATTACTGACGTTTGGTCGCCGGTTCACAGCAGCAAACACGGTACAGAGCGCCCATGTGCATGCGCAGCTCCCAAAAAGGCAGTACCGGTGTTTGCTCACCATTAATCACTCACACCCGCTCCCCATCTGCCACAGCGCAGATGCACCCCTTTCCAGGGAAGCACCATCACTGTCATCCTCACTGCCCGCACCTGGGGCTCCTCCAGACACAGCGCACAGCTGGAGCCCAGATACTCCTCTGAGAGTACTATGCTTATCGGTAGATACAGGAAAGAGAGGGAAAAGGACTATCCTTAAAGGTCATGCTAACAACCTACTTCTAAACCTCCTACTACTCCAGCAATCCTCCCAGCTGCCGAGGTGTCTCTCCTACCCGATTATGTCCACAGCCACCCACCTTATATACCCATTAATCTCTGAAATTGGACCATACACAATCAGATGCGTAGGATGACAGCAAATGATGGCATCATGGTCCCTCAAGCAAGTAGAACTATCAATGCAGATTAATATCTCTGCTGTTAAACCAACCTGTTCACCATTGGGAAGTACACCTTATGCAGGATGGTTAGCATGGTTACCTGAGCAGTCCTTTACCCCTTCAAAATGAGAAAAAAGCGATGCAACCGCTGTGCCTTAGGGACAGGATTGGGGGTCATAAACAGTGTAAGTGCTGAAATACTTGCAAAGAAGCTCAATATGGCCACACATGATCTAAACAAACTAGAACATCCGTCACGGTCCTCCCTATCAGCTTTAGGAACTCATCAGTGGCTTTTATCTAAAAAGTTACCTCAGTGGGAAAGAGTTAGTGAAAAGGACCACCAGTTAATGCTAGATGAACTTGCTGTGGCACTAAGTAATGCTTCTCTAGCTCTTAGGTGCCTCCACGTTCAACTGTGGTGCTATCTACAGCAGCAGCAATTGTAAGAGAAGGTGAAGATGGCACCTTACCCCCTAAAATTCAAAAACTAATCTGGGAGAACGCAACCGAATTCAAGAAAAAATTCCAGTCGTGGTGGTATCTAGCGCAGATATTTATATTAATAGAATATGATTCTATTAATAACAATGTCATGGCTTTTGTTTTAACCGTACAGAATGCATCAGTAAAAACCGTCCACCCGATCATTGCATTTGGATTAAATCACAGCGGTGCTGAAGGTGTGCAAGGGATGAAGCTGGGGGTATTGCTTAGGCTCTGTGAGCCCTTAACAAGGCGCCACCTGGAGGGAGGGAAAAGGATAACCACAAACGGAATGCAACTCCCGAACTTTGAGTGAACTATCCTAATTAACATCTTCTAATTAACTTCTAATTGGCATAACAGAAACCCACCCTTGGGTGGGGAAAGCCCACTACTCACAGAAGGCCCTTCCTCACTGAGCACGCGCAGTAAAAAAGAAGGACGCTGCGACTTTAAGTGGAGACGCGGCTTGCGGACACCAATGGGTACAAGGGAGACTGAGCCAACTTGCAGAAATACTGGTAGCTGGTGCTCAAAATGTATAAATATTTCCCAGGCGTTAACCGCGGTGTGCTAGCTTCGTGGACCTACCACCTAGCACCGAGCTCTGCGCAGATTTGGAATAAAAGCAAATGACTCGACTCTGTGTGTTTGTCATCTCTCTGCACACCGGGCGAAGGACCCATATTTGGCACAACAGTTTTGGAGATCCAGATGGGACAGCCACAAGGCCTTGCCCGGAAAGTCTTGCCGACCTTGACAGCAGAGAGTCGGACTGGACAGGACTCCAGCGCGCACCAACCTGTTGATGGGGGGCTCCTCTGCATCTCCTCCGAGGTCGGGGTGATGAGCGACCCAAAGGAGAGGTATTTGCATGCGGGCGAATGCTTGGATTAGTGAGTATTAAAATTTAATTATTTTAATGGAAAAGGTATCAAAACATATAAAGTCGCATGCATGTAAGTCACCCGTATCTGCCAGCAAGGAGTGCCTTAACTGACGAGTGCAGTCAGACCCGTGGGTGCATAAGGATACATTCTTTGCACATTGAAGCTTGGTACCGGGGGGGTACCTTGCCGAGTATGATGGGAGAGGGAATTGTATTGGGAAAGGTATGGGAAACAACTGGCAAAATGGGATCGAACCAATCCATGATTACTCCCTGTAGCCCGTTGGGGTGTATTCTGAAGAACTGGAATAAGTTTGGGGGAGATCGGATGACTAAATGAAAAGCGGTGTAATCCTTGGTGGCCAAATTACAGATTGGATGATGATGAGGTCTGGCCAGAAAATGGATCGGTGAATTACAATAACGTGTTGCAACTGATGTTGTTTTTCCCACGGGATAGGGAAATGGGTTGAGGTAGCTTTATGTTGAAGTAGCCTTTATGACTCTGTACAGAAATGCTGACATTCAGAAAAAACGTAAATTAACAGCTGACGTGGTGAGGTATAGAGCTTCTGATACAAACATCAGTGGTTCTAACATAGGCTGTGGTAATAAAAAAAAGGCAGAGGGAGAAGAGCGGGAGGATGTGCGACTGTTAGTCCCAACGGCCCCACCTTCATATAGAAATAGTGCGGGACAATCACCGATTGATTCTAACTCGCAATCGAGCAATGAGAATTTCAGCCCTATTCCCAGTCAGACTAGAAGGCATAGTCCGCCGGTTGTTCAGGCTCCTTTGAGACAAGCGGTGGGACCAGAAGTGTTGCCGGGTTTTGTACATGTTCCCTTCTGAACCTGGCAACTGGGAAACAATCCGTCGGTTTATGTAGAGAAAAGCCTGAAGGAAGGCACCGGCTTTCAGAGCCTGCCCTTCTGACTCACAATCCTAACTGGGGCTATGTGCAAGCGTTGTTACGTACTTTCTTTACGGCAGAGGAAAAAAAGAAGAAGAATTAGAAAAGCCAGGTAAGAAGGTGAGAAAAGAAATGAACAGGAGGACCCTGAGGACTATTTGCCTACTAGAAAGGACCCAGAGTGGGATCCCAGTGGAGGGGGAGGGGTGGGGAGGCCCAGCTGAAGCAATAGCAACAGTTAATATTGTATGAGGTTGGGCACGGAGTACCGAAACCGAAAATGTGTCCAAACTATCTGAGGTGAGACAAGGCCCTCATGAAAAAATCCATCGGCCTTTTACGAGCCGGTATGTGAAGTAGCTAGAAAATGGACGGACTTGAACACGGATAATGGGGCAAATCAGAGGATGTTTCATATGCTGTTCATTGGGCAGTTGACGCAGGACGTGAGGAGAAAATTGCAAAAAGTTGAGGGGGTTGGTGGAATGTCGATTTCACAATTAATAGAAATAGCATGTAACGTGGATAACAGTCGGGATGAGAGAGAAAAGAAAGAAAAACAGAGAAGAATGTGGTTGCAAGCATCTTTGTTGGCAGCAGCAATAAATAGAAACGATGTCAAGGGAAAGGTAGAGGAAGAGTCCCACAAAACCGAGCCCCTCTAGGACTGAATCGGTGTGCGGCCTGCAGGCAGGAAGGTCACTGGAAGAAGGAATGCCCAAACCGAAAGGGGCCAGAGGAACAAGAGCACGCAGGAAACGCTCATCTGATTATGGTAGGAGGTTCAGACGAGGCATGAAGAAGACCAAGGGAAAACATCAAAGCCTCCTCAGCCGATGCCCTGGTTCCACTTAAGCTGGGGAATGAGACCACAGACGTTTTAATCGACCGCGGCGCCACTCATTCAGTAGCTACCAGTTGTAAATGACCTCTAAGTAAAGTACCTATACCTATTGTTGGGGCAACGGGAAAAAGAACATTAAGGCCATTTCTACAGCCAATGGAATGCACATTTGGGGGACCTAAATTAATTCATGAGTTTCTAGATATGCCAGAATGCCCCCTACCCCTGTTGGGATGAGATTTGTTGTGTAAATTGAACGCACAAGTAACCTTTTCTGAGAACGCCGTACAGCTCCATATCCCGCCTGAAACGTCTGGGAGAGCCTAGATCTGCCTGCTGACAGCTAAAACACTGTAAGAATCCAAAGGGAATATTCCGAAGGCTGTATCAAATGCGGTCATTCTCCTGGTGTGGGCTTCTAAAAACCCAGGTAAAGCAAAAAATGTTAAGGCCACTTAAAGGTGATAGAATTAAAGGAGGAGGCAAAAGCGGTGAGAGCACACCACTATCCTATAAGATCGGAACTCGAAGAAGCCTTGAACCCCTGATAAATAACTTTATACAACATGGACTGCTCAGGGACTGTCCATTTGAATATAATACACTTATCTCACCAGTAAGGAAGCCTCACTCCCAGGAATACCGATGGGTGCAGGATTTAAGGGCTATCAATCGGATAACCAAAGATACACCCTACAGCGGCTAACACTTACATCCTAATGACGTCTATACCGGAGAACCATGACTAGCTGACAGTGTTAGACTTAAAAGATGCCTTTTGCTGCATTCCAGTAGCAGAATGAAGCCAAACACTCTTCGCCTTTGAATGGGAGAATCTGACTACTAGAAGGAAAGTGCAACGATGTTGGGACTGTTCTCCGCAGGGATGTAAAAATAGTCCCCCTTTGTTTGGTGAAGTATTGGCTAAGGCATTAGAACACTGGTGAGCTAATCATGATGGTGTTACTCTTTCACAGTATGTGGATGATATCTTGATTGGAGCTGACACTGAACAAGTTTGTACAGAAGCTGTGGTAAGCCTGAGTGATAAACTTTTTGGGAATGGCTGGATACCGGGTTGTTGGGATCACCCTGCACGGCTCGACCTTAAGGAGAAGGAGCTGTGGCATTGAGAAGCTGGTAAACAGCTGGATATCTGCACGGCTCGGCCTTGAGGAGAAGGAGCTGTGGTAAACAACTAAGAAGCAGCAAAGGAGCGCAGGAACACCTGCAAGCAGCGAATCCTGACTGTGTGAGGGGCGCGTGGACAGCGCGTGATATTTTGTATATAGCCAATTGCAATAATGTGTGTAACAAGCTGTAACCAATCATGAGTGTGTGCGCAGTGACTAAGTGAAAATTATGATATATATTGGAGTCAGACAAGACAATAAATGGCTTCGGAATATAACTCTCATAGAGTTGTGAAGTCCATCCTTCTCCCGCAACTGGTGACCCCGACGTGATATGATCTCTGGGATCTCATTGTTGAACACCGGTCGGCTTCATCCATCATAGCAGTCTCTCAGGGCAGGGGAGATGGTATGTGGTGTTGGATTGTCATCTGGCACGGTCCATGTCCATGATCTGCAGGTCGAAGATGTCGATCTCGAGGGATTTGTTGGGCGCAAGCTGCTGAAGCCAGTTCTGGTTTCATCACTGGTGCACTTTGCTTGGTTTCAGTGAAGCTCATTCTTCATCAGTCTGGGTGATTCTTACTATAATACCATTGATATGGTAGATAGCAGCCATAGTAGTAATGTCATTCTGAACAATTAACATAATACAATTCAAATCATTGACCGTTTTCACCCAAAATCAAGTCTCCTTGAGGTACACATCGGACTTCCCCATCCTTCCGCATTACCCACCAAGTGCACCCAGGTCCCTGGGCAAAGGCAATCCCACGAATGGGTTTGCCTTTGCCTGAGGCAGGAGTAACCCAGACTGTCTTCCCCAGCATGTTTCTCACATGCACCACAGGGACTTTATCCCCTTCTACAGTATGTAGAAGTTTTGATTGGGCAGGGCCGGCTCTATTAGTAGATCCCCTAGTGTTGACTAACCAGGTGGCTTTGGCTAAATGTTTATCCCAATTTTTGAATGTCCCATCACCCATTGCTCTCAGTGTAGTCTTTAACAGTCCGTTGTATCGTTCAATTTTTCCGGAAGCTGGTGCATGATAGGGGATATGATACACCCACTCAATGCCGTGCTCTTTGGCCCAGGTGTCTATGAGGTTGTTTCGGAAATGAGTCCCATTGTCTGACTCAATTCTTTCGGGGGTGCCATGTCGCCATAAGACTTGCTTTTCAAGGCCCAGGATAGTGTTCCGGGCGGTGGCATGGGGCACAGGGTATGTTTCCAGCCATCCGGTGGTTGCTTCCACCATGGTAAGCACATAGCGCTTGCCTTGGCGAGTTTGTGGAAGTGTGATATAGTCAATCTGCCAGGCCTCCCCATATTTATATTTCAACCATCGTCCTTCATACCAGAGAGGCTTTAACCGCTTGGCTTGTTTGATCGCAGCACACGTTTCACATTCATGGATAACCTGTGCAATAGCATCCATGGTCAGGTCCACCCCTCGATCCCGAGCCCATCTATATGTTGCATCTCTTCCCTGATGGCCTGAGGTGTCATGGGCCCACCGAGCTATAAATAATTCACCCTTATGTTGCCAGTCCAGATCCACCTGAGCCACTTCAATCTTAGCAGCCTGATCCACCTGATGGTTGTTTTGATGTTCTTCGGTGGCCCGACTCTTGGGTACGTGAGCATCTACGTGACGTACTTTTATGACGAGATTCTCTAGTCGGGCAGCAATATCTTGCCACAATTCAGCAGCCCAGATGGGCTTGCCTCTGCGTTGCCAGTTGCTCTGCTTCCATTGCTGCAGCCACCCCCATAGAGCATTTGCTACCATCCATGAGTCAGTATAAAGATAGAGTACTGGCCATTTTTCTCGTTCAGCAATATCTAAAGCCAGCTGGATGGCTTTCACCTCCGCAAACTGACTTGATTCACCTTGTCCTTCAGCCACTTCTGCAACTCGTCGTATAGGGCTCCATACAGCAGCTTTCCACCTTCGATGTTTGCCTACAATACGACAGGACCCATCAGTAAACAGGGCATATTGCCTTTCGTTCTCTGGCAGTTCATTATATGGTGGAGCCTCTTCAGCACGCGCCACCTCCTCTTCCGGTGATATTCCAAAATCTTTGCCTTCTGGCCAGTCCATGATCACTTCCAAGATTCCCGGGCGATTAAGATTTCCTATTCGAGCCCGCTGTGTAATAAGCGCGACCCACTTACTCCACGTAGCATCAGTCGCATGATGCGTAGAGGGGACCCTCCCTTTGAACATCCAGCCCAGCACCGGCAGTCGGGGTGCCAGGAGGAGCTGTGCTTCAGTACCAACCACTTCTGAGGCAGCTCGAACTCCTTCATATGCCGCCAATATCTCCTTTTCAGTTGGAGTATAGCGGGACTCAGATCCCCTATATCCTCGACTCCAAAACCCTAGAGGTCGACCTCGAGTCTCTCCTGGTGCCTTCTGCCAGAGACTCCAGGTAGGGCCATTCTCCCCGGCTGCCGTGTAGAGCACATTTTTAACATCTTGTCCTGCCCGTACTGGCCCGAGGGCTACGGCATGAACTATCTCCTGTTTGATTTGTTCGAAGGCTTGTCGTTGCTCAGGGCCCCATTTAAAATCGTTCTTCTTCCGGGTCACTTGATAAAGAGGGCTTACAATCAGACTGTAATTTGGAATATGCATTCTCCAGAAACCCACAACACCCAGAAATGCTTGTGTTTCTTTTTTGCTAGTTGGTGGAGACATAGCTGTTATTTTGTTGATCACATCCGTTGGGATCTGTCGACGTCCATCTTGCCATTTTATTCCTAAAAACTGGATCTCTTGTGCAGGTCCCTTGACTTTACTTTGCTTTATAGCAAAACCAGCTTTCAGAAGGACTTGAATTATTTTCTTCCCTTTCTCGAAAACTTCTTCTGCTGTGTTGCCCCATACGATGATGTCATCAATGTATTGCAGATGCTCTGGAGCTTCACCCTGTTCCAGTGCAGTTTGTATCAGCCCATGGCAAATGGTAGGGCTGTGTTTCCACCCCTGGGGAAGTCGATTCCAGGTGTATTGGACACCTCTCCAAGTGAAAGCAAACTGTGGCCTGCACTCTGCCGCCAAAGGGATCGAGAAAAACGCGTTAGCAATATCAATGGTGGCGTACCACTTGGCTGCCTTTGACTCCAGTTCATATTGAAGTTCTAGCATGTCCGGCACAGCAGCGCTCAGTGGCGGCGTGACTTCATTCAGGCCACGATAGTCTACCGTCAGTCTCCACTCTCCATTAGACTTTCGCACTGGCCATATGGGCCTGTTGAAGGGTGAGTGAGTCTTGCTGATCACTCCTTGGCTCTCCAGCCGACGAATCAGCTCATGGATGGGGATCAGGGAGTCTCTGTTGGTGCGATATTGCCGCCGGTGCACTGTTGTGGTAGCGATCGGCACCTGTTGTTCTTTGACCCTGAGCAACCCCACCACAGAAGGGTCCTCTGAGAGACCAGGCAAGGTGGACAGCTGTTTAATTTCTTCCGTCTCCAAGGCAGCTATACCAAAAGCCCACCGGTACCCTTTTGGGTCCTTGAAATACCCTCTGCTGAGGTAGTCTATGCCCAGGATGCACGGAGCCTCCGGGCCAGTCACAATGGGGTGCTTCTGCCACTCATTCCCTGTTAGGCTCACTTCAGCCTCCAGTACAGTCAGCTGTTGGGATCCCCCTGTCACTCCAGAAATACAGATGGGTTCTGCCCCTATATGGCTTGATGGCATCAGGGTACATTGTGCACCGGTGTCCACTAAAGCCTTATATTCCTGTGGGTCTGACGTGCCAGGCCATCTAATCCACACAGTCCAATAAACTCGGCTGTCCCTCTCCTCCGCCTGGCTGGAGGCAGGGCCCCTCTAATCCTGCTCATAGTACTCGTTACCCACTTCTTGTAAATAGGAATCAGAAGTCCCTTCAAGAGGATCAGAGGTGAGATCAGCTCTTCTATTCTTTCTGGGAAGCTGCCCACTGGAAAGTGGAGCGACGATTTTCCTCGAGGAACCTGAACCCCCTTTTGTAATTGTTTTTCCTTGCAGCTCGCGTACTCGTGCCTCTAGGGTCGAGGTAGGTTTTCCATCCCACCTCCTCATGTCCTCTCCGTAGTCACGCAATTGAAACCACAGGGTGGCTTGTGGTGTGTATCCTCTATATCTTCTCTCTTGAACAGAAGAGCGCTTACTCCTAATGGCTGAGACACTGGTCCGTATGGGTGGAGGGTAGGGCATATCCTCTTTGAATTGCCGGAACTCTCGGGACAGTTTCTCTATAGCAGAGACGCAGGCCCGTAGGGAGGAAGAGAGACTTTCTTCGTATTGCCGGAGTTGGCCAGCCAATTCATCCACCGTTGGTCTCTCTCCGTCCTTCCAGGCCATTACTGCTAATGAGTTGGCATATGATGATGGTGCACTCCGTACAAACTTCCGCCACATAGGTTGCGTGCATTTGACTTCATCTGGATCTTTGGATGATTGTCCATTGTCCAAGTCACCATAAATCACTTCCAGCACCGCTAGCTCCCTCAGGTACTGGATACCTTTCTCCATGGTGGTCCACTTGCCTGGGTGACATAGAACATCTTCCTTGAAGGGATACCTTTCCTTCACACCCGATAGGAGTCGTCTCCAGAGGCTGAGGACTTGTGCACCTTTTCCAATTGCTTTGTCAATGCCCCCTTCCCTAGAAAGGGATCCCAGCTGCTTGGCTTCCCTACCCTCTAATTCCAGGCTACTGGCCCCATTATCCCAGCATCGGAGCAGCCAGGTGACAATGTGCTCACCTGGACGACGGCTGAAATCCTTTCGCATATCTCGCAATTCACTCAGGGATAGAGATCGGGTAGTTACCGTCTCTTTTATAAGTTCTTCCTCTTCCTCCTCTTCAAGCGATGACTCGC
The DNA here is from genome assembly GCF_964289735.1 of Phaethon aethereus. NCBI lineage: Eukaryota > Metazoa > Chordata > Aves > Phaethontiformes > Phaethontidae > Phaethon > Phaethon aethereus. The sequence goes on from NC_138605.1 coordinate 461,202, forward strand.
TCTCTTCCCTCTTCCGTGCTTGTGATGGCCCTGCTTCAGAGCACTCTGCCTCCTCACTCTCTTCCTCTGGCTCCTTCTTAGCAGGATCTTCCTCCTCCCTTACTAAACGAGCTGACTTCCGCTTCCAAGATTTCTTCTTTTGTACAGGGGCAACTGATACCGGGATGGGCTGGTTCTCTGGTTCAGCTGCAACAGTCTGAGTAGCTACAGTGCCCGCCATGGGGGTTGGAGTAGTGGCAGTGCCCGCCGTGGGGGTTGGAGTAGTGACAGTGCCTGCTACAGACGTTGGAGTAGTCACAGTGCCTGCCACATTGCCATCAGACCCAGAGAGCCCCTCTCCCCTTTGCATAGTGTTAAATAGGGTTCGGTAGGCATGGGCCAGGCCCCAGCACATGGCAATGATTTGTGTCTCCTTGGAGCTGCCAGGCTGACAGCATACTTCTTCCAGATATTCTGCTAGTTTATCAGGATTCTGCACTTGTTCGGGAGTGAAGCTCCAAAACACCGGAGGTGCCCACCGCCCCAGGCATTTGCCCATGCTGTTCCACACACCCTGCCATTCATAACTATCCAGCCTTGGGGCAGATCTCCGGGTGATATTCTTAAATTGCTTGCCAACCTTAGACAAAACCGAAACAATGTTCCCCAGAAGTAGCAATAGAGGTATTTTAACCAGCCAAGGGTGTTCAAAATACTGAAAAATTATTGTGATGAAGGAGGAAATGTTATGATAGAGGGTATCAAAGGTACCATTCTGCATTTCCTCCATAAAAAACCTTTCAGAGGCAGAAGTATAATTGCTAATCGTCTCCACAAGACTGTAGCCAAAATACAGTAACGGCTTTAGTACAGAGCTCAGATGATACCACATTAAGCTCAAGGTCAGTGCTCTAAAAACAAAATTCACAGGCGAGACATTACTAATCATTGCAGAGTACAGCAGCCCGCAGAAACCAACACCGATCCTTAACATGTACAGCAAAGACGAGAGCATGATGCAAATCAAACTGATATTGTGACCTGCAACCGTTATTATCTCAAGCCTCGAGCCCCACGTTGGGCGCCAAAAAGGACTGTCATGGTTTAGCCCCAGCCGGCAACTAAGCACCACGCAGCCGCTCGCTCACTCTCCCTCCCACAGCGGGACGGGGGAGAGAATTAGGAAAAACCTCGTGGGTTGAGATAAACACGGTTTAATAGGACAGAAAGAAAGAAGGGAACAATAATGATAATACCAACAAAGGAATGTATAAGAACAAGTGATGCCCAATACAGAAATTGCTCACCACCCCGTGATCGACAGCCCGTCCCCGAGCAGCGATTTCCGCCCCCCCGGCCAACTCCAGTTTATGTACTGGGCATGACGTCGTATGGTAGGGAATATCTCTTTGGCCAGTCTGGGTCAGCTGTCCCGGCTGTGTCCCCTCCCAGCTCCCCATGCACCCCCAGCCTGCTCGCTGGCAGGCCAGCACAAGAAGCTGGACTGTCCTTGACGGCTCAGCAACAACCCAAAACATCAGCACATTATCAACAGTTCCTCATCCCAAATCCAAAACACAGTCTCACACTAGCTTCTGTGAGGAAAACCAGCTCTATCCTGGCTGAAACCAGGACAACGCCGCAGGAGAAGCCCGGTTGGAAGAATTGCAGTCAGCGGGACTGACGCAAGGAAAAAGAAAAAGGAATTCGTTGCAACGGAAAAGCACCCAGCGAGGTGAGGTGAGCAACCGGGGCGGCATGGGGCAGAACACATCGCATGAAGAAGGGGCGATAGTCAGAGTCCTGCTGCACATGCTCTCTAAGAGAGGACTGAAATATGATGAATATACACTTAGAAGGCTTCTAATTTGGAGCCGAAAGAAAGGGTACCCCCCCGATCCGTCTGTGGCGTTTAAGGCAGAGACGTGGGAGGAGATAGGAAAAATGTTATGGGAGCATATTGAGAAAACCGCCGCAGAGTTAGTGACGGCGTGGAAGTTGATATTAACCACGTTAAAAGCCTTAAAGGCAGAGAGAAAATCTGCAGCTGATGTGGAGGAGGCTGTTAAACCACCTTCAACCAATCCCTTCTTAACCGAGTCAGAGGGTCCAGGACCTTCAGCGACTCCGAATGCACCGCCTGAGGTGCCAGATGCACCGGGTGAACTGGCCGCATTAGATAAGTCAGAGAAACAGATCTACGATGATATATGTGAGGGCAAGATGGGACAAAGCTGCCCAGAACAATGTACTCAATGTTCCTCTGTGTGCCCATGTGAAAGATTGGTGGGGCGGGCTTCACCACCCCCGAAACCACCCAGGCTTAACTGATCGAAAGCCGTAGTTTTGAAGCCCTCAGCCGAGCCCCTGTCGTGGTTTAGCCCCAGCCGGCAAGTAAGCACCACGCAGCCGCTCGCTCACTCCCCCATGGTGGCACGGGGGAGAGAATCGGAAGAGTAAAAGTGAGGAAACTCATGGTTTGAGATAAAGACAGTTTAATAAGTAAAGCAAAAGCCGTGCACGCAAGCAAAGCAAAACAAGGAATTTGTTCACCACTCCCCATGGGCAGGCAGGTGTTCAGCCATCTCCAGGGAAGCAGGGCTCCGTCACGCGTAATGGTTTCTTGGGAAGACAGACGCCATAACTCTGAACGTCCCTCCACCCCTTCCTTCTTCTTTGTCCCAGCTTTATATACTGAGCATGACGTTACATGGTATGGAATATCTCTTTGGCCAGCCTGGGTCAGCTGTCCCAGCTGTGTCCCCTCCCAGCTTCCCGTGCACCCCCAGCCTGCTCGCTGCAGGCCAGCACGAGAAGCTGGACTGTCCTTGACTACTTAGCAACAACTCAAAACATCAGCACCTTATTAACATTTTCTCATCCCAAATCCAAAACATAGCCTCACGCTAGCTCCTATGAAGAAAATTAACTCTACCCTGGCTGAAACCAGGACAGCCCCTGACACCTTTACGGCCCCCGTTGCCTGATAGCAGCGATGAAGAAGAAGAGCCTGTTGTAGAGACTACAGGGAGGCAAGAGCCTAGAATGAAAGGCAACCCTAGAGAGCGGTGGAAAGACGTTTTTTTAGGAGCGATGAAAGACGAGGAAACAGAGTTACCGATGGCATTTCCTGTTAGTGTACAGCCTCACGGGCCCAGTCGCTGGGACCCATTTCACTGGGACTTGATTAAGAAAGTGCGGAAGGCAGTACAAAATTATGGCTTGCAATCACCTTTCACGCAAGCTCTATTAGATAACATATTCACGGGAATGATTCTTACACCATGGGATTGTCGGCAGATGATAGATATGTTGTTGACACCAACCCAAAGGTTATTGTGGGCAGACAGATGATATAAACTCTGTATGCAAGAAGCTCTGAGAAACCTGGAGCGTCAAGACAGCGATCCACTTCAGAACATTACTATGGAACAAATGACAGGCCAGGGACTGTTTGTGGATGTTAGATTGCAAGCTCGGCTGCCCTTAGAAGCCTTGCGATTAGTTGGGCGACTAGCATTGAATGCGTTGCGAACAGTCCCTGAGGAGGGAAAGAGGCAACCATCTTACACTCAAATTAGACAAGGGAGAGATGAACCATATATGTCTTTTGTTGATCGTCTGAGAGACACTTTGAATAAAGTGTATACCAATGAAGAGGCAAAACTAGCAGTGTTGTTGAATTTAGCGGTAGAAAATGCCAATGTAGTTTGTAAAAGAATTTTGTTAACTTTGCCAAAAGAAGCAACGTTAGTACAAATGGTAGAAGCCTGCAACAGAGTAGGCTCTGCCACGCATCAGGCAGAAACACTCGCAAGTGCCTTTGCAGCAGCAATTAAGCCATTTATAAATGGAAAAGGGGAGAAAAAATGTTTTAATTGTGGAAAACCAGGCCATTTTAGAGCTCAGTGCAAGGCCACAAGGAAAGGACCTAGGCAGATTGAGACAGGTCATAAATCCTTCCAACAAGGACCCTTTCAGCAAGGAATAGGCCCAGCAGGAGCACCATGTGGTCGATGTCAAAAATTTGGTCATCAAGCCTCAGAATGTTGTTCAAAGTATCATCGGGATGGTATGAAATTGGGAAACGGGCGACCGAGCGCGAAGGCACCCCACACGACGACACAAATGGGGAAGCACCACCAGGCTGCTTGGCAAGCCTCAGCGCCCAAACCAGAGGGAGCGCCGGAATGGACGTGGAAACAACAGTAGAAGTTACCTTATGGGACATGTCGGTTTATGATGTCCCGACTAACGTGAATGGACCATTAGGATATGGATTGAGTGCTTTGTTATTAGGACGATCTTCAGCAACAAAGTAGGGACTTTTTGTTCTCCCTGGAGTCATTGACGAAAAAGGCCATATTGTGCCAACCACTAGTCCTTGGAACACACCTGTTTTTGTGATTCCAAAGAAAAGTGGAAAATGGAGACTATTACATGACTTGCGAGAAGTCAATAAGGTTATAGTGGACATGGGAGCCTTGCAACCAGGGCTACCATCTCCCTGTATGATACCGAAGTGTTGGAAGCTTTTGATTAGAGATCTCAAAGATTGCTTTTTTACAATCCCTCTGCATGAAGATGATGCCAAACATTTTGCATTCTCAGTCCCAAGTACAAACAATGCGCAACCCATGCAAAGATATCATTGGACAGTATTGCCACAAGGCATGAAAAATTCGCCCACGATGTGTCAAATTTGTGTAAATTGGGCTTTACAGCCAATCAGAAAAAGCTGGCCTCAATATTTCATCTATCATTATATGGATGACATATTGTTGGCTGGTGATCAATTAAATCCGGAAGAAATGATCGGGGAGCTCATTGAGCTTTTGAGGCAAAGTGGGCTGCAAGTGGCGCCGGAAAAGATACAAACTGAAGCGCCTTGGAGGTACTTGGGGTGGATGATCACTGAAACGTCGGTGACCCCTCAAAAGGTTGAATTAAGAATTCAGATTAAAACATTAAATGATGTACAAAAATTGGTAGGAGACGTTAACTGGATTCGACCTATTTGTGGGATCACAAACCAAGATATGGAGCCTTTGGTTCAGCTCTTGCGAGGGGATAGCAGGTTAAACTCTCCTCGGCAATTGACCAAGGAAGCCTGGGAAGCAGTAGCAAACATTTCTGAAAAGGTAACTCAAGCATTTAGTTCTAGGATAGACCCCTTGATAGGGATCACTTTGGCAGTAATCAATCATGAGCGACATCCCTATGCGCTTATAATACAGTAGATAACAAAGCTAGAATCAAAAGCGGACCCATTGAGAATTTTAGAGTGGGTCTTTTTACCTCAGTAGCACAGAAAAACCATCACCATGAAAGTAGAGTGTTTTGCAAATTTGATTATGAAAGGGCACAACAGAATTATTGATATATTGGCAAAGGACCTGAAAACGATTTTAATACCATTACAACAAGAATATTTGACTTGGGCTTTGCAGCACTCTGTTCCCTTCCAAACTGCATTAGCAGAATTTGAGGGTGACATTTAGATTCATTATCCATCACACAAAATGTTTACCTTAAAAAAAAAAAAACCCAAACCCCCCCCCCACCAAACATGAAGTAGAAGAAAAATCAAAGTGTAGTCAATATCCAGTTCCAGGTGCTACAGTATTTATGGATGGTGGTGGGAAAACAGGCAGGGCAGCAATAGTATGGCGAGAGCACGGAGAATGGAAAGAACGGGTGCTTGTCGTGCCAGGATCAGTTCAAAGGGTAGAACTACAGGCAGTAATTGAAGCCTTTAAATTATGGTCTGAAGAACTTGTGAATATAATTACTGATTCTTTATATGTAGTTGGAGTGCTCCAAAGATTGGAAGGTTCAATCCTCAGACAGGTACAGCAGGAACAGCTATATCAACAATTTAGAACACTTTGGTTTTTATTGCAGAAAAGACGACATCCTTATTACGTTATGCATATACACAGCCATACCAGCCTTCCAGGGGAATTGGTGGAAGGAAATGCAAGAGCTGATCGGCTGACTGCCGCAGTATGGGCTGGACCTGCTCCGGACCGTTTAGGTCAAGCACAAGCCTCTCATGCCTTTTTCCATCAATCTGCCAAAGTTTTAGCGAGACAATTTAATCTAAGTGCAGGTGACGCTAGAGCTATTATACAGACTTGTGCTGATTGTCAACAAATAGGCCCAGGAATCGCGATTACAGTTAGTCCCCGACGATTGCATTCGCTACAACTATGGCAGATGGATGTGACACATGTTGCTGACTTTGGAAGATTTAAATATGTTCATGTTTCAATTTGTGATAAACTGTAAACTGTTTTGTTCATCAAACTTTGTGTATAGGTGTTATACAATGAAGTCCTGTGATATGTGTTAGAACCATGTTTGCTAAAGTTTTCTTAAAGCATTAAAGTTTAGATGGTAATGCTAAGAATGAAAGAACTGTATAGTCAGATGGAACGGCATGATAAGAAATCGTTGCTTAACACCTTGAATACCCCTGGCTACAAGACAGAACAAGCCTGGCAACAAGACAAAACAAGCCCGGCAACAAGACAAAACAAGCCCAGACAAGACAAAACATGCCCTGAGGTAGAAGGGGGGGGGGGACGCGGAGTAGACTGCAATTGGAAGATTCGAGAGAAGGCGCGAGTGAAAAAAGGTATAAAGAGAGGACTGAAAGACTGTTAAGTTGCCGGCCGTTGGTGGAGCAGGAGACTCCCCGGTCGCCCAGCGCTGTTTTGCTTACTGGTCGCTTGCTTTAATAAATCAAAAATTTCTAATTGACTAGCCTCTGTCACTCAATTGGACAGGTAAATTTATAACAAATTGACTGCTATTCTGCAGTAGTTTGGGCCACTGCACAAACAGGAGAAACTAGTAGGCATGTACAAAAGCATTTGCGAGCTGCATTCGCAGCCCATGGTATACCCCTACAAATTAAAACCGATAATGGTCCTTGTTACGTAGCCCAGTCAACCCAACCATTTTTTGCTCAATGGGGAGTGACGCATGTTACTGGAATACCACATCCCCCAACTGGACAAGCTATTGTTGAACGAATGAATCATTCCCTGAAGTGTTTATTGCAAAAACAAAGAGGGGGAGAGGCTACCACACCACCCCAAGAACGTTTGAATAAAGCGTTATATGTGTTAAATTATTTCCGTCTAGCAGAAGGAGAAACATGTAAAAGGAATGACAGGAAGTCTGTTTGGGTTAACGCAAAATGTGCAAGTAAAAGTTAAAAATTTGGAAAAGAATGTGGGAAGGACCTTTTCAACTGCTAACCTGGGGACGAGGTTATGCTTGTATCATTACAGATTCTGGAACTTGTTTGGTACCCGCAAAATGGGTAAAACCATGGGTGAAACAGTCACCATCGTCGTCGTCGGACACATCTTGACACTATCAGGTGTCATCGCAATCTGGATGCCACCTCAGCCAAAAGAAAATGTATGGGTAAATCACACTGAAATTAGCAGTATCATGAGAGGAACATGGAAAGCTTTTAGGGCAAACCGCTCTATAACTACAAATCCTTTGGTAAGATATAATATTGGTTTTCATAGCTTTATACAAGCACTTTTTCCATCACTAGAAGTAGCTTCTATCGCTAGGAGTACTACAGCTAGAATTGTTTGCCTTGTAACATTCTGCTATTAATTTAAGCATAGTTGATATGTGACTGCTGGATTATGGTAAGATGCCGTGTGAAGAAAACCTACGAACTAATAGACGGGTGGCTGTGGCGCGTGCAGCACGTCTGGCCAGCGGGCACATGCGCCATAGGCTCCCTGTGTTGAGAGGTGGCAACCGAGGCGTGTTCCGACCCTCGCTGGCCACGTGTGTCGAAACTCGTTCCTTGGCAAATGTATAAATACTGGGATTTCCCGAAGAGCAGGGGGATCGGTGTACGGCAAGGCCACCGTTGCCTCCGTGGGGACGCCCACGTAAAGCTGGCACCTACCGACTGCTGGGCTGAGTTCGCGGCACAGGACGATACAAGAATGTACAGATGGTCCATCTTCCTCACAGTCCTTGGGTTACAAATGATCCATCAGGTTTTGTTTATAGATAAACAAAAAGGGGGAGATGTTGGGATCACCCTGCATGGCTCGACCTTAAGGAGAAGGAGCTGTGGCACTGAGAAGCTGGTAAACAGCTGGATATCTGCACGGCTCGGCCTTGAGGAGAAGGAGCTGTGGAAAACAACTAAGAAGAAGCGAGGAAAACAGGAACACCTGCAAGCAGCGAATCCTGACTGTGTGAGAGGCGCATGGACAGCGCGTGATATTTTGTATATAGCCAACTGCAATAGTGTGTGTAACAAGCTGTAACCAATCATGAGTGTGTGCGCAGTGACTAAGTGAAAATTATGATATATATTGGAGTCAGACAAGACAATATATGGCTTCGGAATATAACTCTCATAGAGTTGTGAAGTCCATCCTTCTCCCGCACCGGGTCTCAAAGAAAAAGGCCCAAATTGTGAGGAAAGAAGTCCAAAAGGACAACGAGCACTGGGGAAAGAAAGAAAGGAAGGAGGCTATATGCCAAATAGCAGTACCCGAGACAAAAAAAACAGTTAGGGGGATTTCTAGGAATGGCCGGATTCTTCCAAATAGGGATCCCCAATTTTGGGCTCATAGCCAAACCCTTATATGCAGCCACAGAAGGCCCAGGGGAGTTTTTAGAATGGACTCCAGAGTGCTGGAGTAGTTTTGATGGAATTAAAAGACAATTAATGGAAATCCCAGCCTTGGGCCTCCGTGAGAGACAACAAGTGGCTTCGGGGCTGATGACTCGGATGCTTAGAAGCTGGAAAAGGCCGGTAGCCTACTTTTCAAAACAACTGCATGCAGAGAGTAAAGGCTGGCCAGCTTGTCTTTGAGCTGTAGCCGCCACTGTTCTGTTAATTCAAGAAGCCCAGAAGCTCACCTTGGGACAACCAAGAACAGTACTAGTCCCACATGCAGTGGTGGCTATTTTAAACAAAAAAGGACACCACTGGATTTCTCCAAACCGACTGACCAAATTCCAAGCCACGTTAATAGATCCAGAAGATGTCACCCTAAGTGCTGAATCAACTCTAAACCCTTCCACTTTTTTGCCGGTGGTAGAACAGGAACATTTACAACATGACTGTTAGGCAACTATCGACCATGTTTATGCAAGCAGGCCAGACCTGAGAGATGAGCCATTGAAAAATGCAGATTTAGAACTATTTACAGATGCCAGCAGCTTTATACGGAATGGAGAAATAAAATAATATTTGCCTAGCGTAGGCTTTTGGCAACATCTCTCGCCCATCAGGTAATGTCCATTTCCCTTGTTCCACTCTAGCTCCTATTTTCTCTAATTTTGCTTGTTCCTCCAAGGTAAACTTTTTCTCCTTTTCCTCTTGTCCTCTTTCACTAGTGTCCTCCCTTGTTTGTGTATGATTAATTTTAACAGTTTCAATCCTCAAGGTTGCTTCCTGAGCCTCCTTATCCGCTAAATTATTTCCTCTAATTCGATAATCTAATCCCTTTTGGTGTCCCCTCACATGCACCACGGCTATTTCCTTTGGTTCTCTTAACACTTTTAAAATTTTTACTATCAACTCCTGATGTATTAAGTTCTTTCCTTGAGTGTTAATCAGGCCTCTTTCCTCCCAAATTTTTCCAAAAGTGTGGACTACTCCATATGCATATTTGGAATCCGTGAATATGGTTCCTCTTCTTCCTTTTAATAATTCCAGGGCCCTACATAGGGCATAAAGCTCACAAGCCTGAGCTGACCATGATGGACTCAGAGGTCCTGATTCCACAAGTTCTAAGTCCTTGTCAATTATTGCATATCCTGATTTTCTCTTCCCTTCTGTTACTCGGGAGGGTCCATCTACAAACAATTTTTCTCCTCCTTCTAATTCAGTATCTCTAAGATCGAGCCTTACTTTTGTCTGAGATTCTATAACTTCTAAACAATTGTGTTATAGCGCTACTGCTTCTGAGGGTTCTCCAAACAGGAACTGCGCGGGGCTTTGGGTAGAGGTGACTCCTAATTCCAAATTAGGTGAATCTATCAAGATGGTTTCATATTTCAAAAGTCGACTATCTGTCAACCATTTCTCTGCCTTCTGTTGGAGGACATTCCTAACGTTATGTGGCGTATATACCTTTAGAGGTGCACTAAAGGTAATTTTCCTAGCTTCCTCTGTCAATAATGCCGTAGCAACTAGGGCTTGGAGACATGCTGGCCACCCCCTGCTCACCGGATATAATAATTTGGATAAATATCCCACCGTTTTTTTCATTCCCACCCAATCTTGGGTAAGGATCCCATAGGCTGTTTGGTTATCGGTGTTCACAAAAAGATAAAAAGGTTTTTCCAAATCTGGGAGACTCAAGACAGGTGCTTCTACAAGGGTTCTTTTAATTTCCCCCAGCTTCCTAGTGTCTTCCTCAGACCACTTGAATTGATTGTTAGATAATTTCTCATACAAAAATTTTACCTTTTCACTATAATTCTCAAGCCAGTCTCTACAATATCCCAATAATCCTAATACCTGTCTTATTTCCTTTTTAGTCTGTGGAGGTCTTAGGATTAAAATACCAGAAACCCGGTCAGGATCTAATTTCTTTTCTCCTTTGCTTAACCAATGTCCCAAATATTTTACTTCTTGCTCTGTAAATTGTCATTTCGAGCGGGACATTTTTAATCCCTTTTTCCCTAAAAAAATTCAACAATCTAATGGTAGCTTTTCGGGTCTCCTCTTCAGTTTCTCCTGCTACCAGTAAATCATCAACATATTGTAATAATTTTACCTCCTCACGTACTGTGAAATCTTGTAAAATTTTCTCTAAGGCCTGTCCAAATAAATTTGGTGACTCCGTAAACCCTTGTGGTAACACAGTCCACCTTAACTGTTGTTTTCATCTTGTTTCGGGGTCTTCCCATTCAAAGGCAAAATAATCTCTGGACCCCTCATTCAAGGGACAGGCCCAAAAGGCATCCTTCAAATCTGTTACACTATACCAGATATGTTTAGGAGACAGGTGACTCAATAAAGTATAAGGATTTGCCACGACAGGGAATTTGGTGATTGTTCGCCGATTCACAGCTCTCAAATCCTGTACCATCCTATATGTACCATCTGATTTCTTTACAGGCAGTATCGGGGTATTATGGGGTGACATACACGGTTCCAAAGTCCCATTTTCCAATAATTTATCCACAACAGGTTTTAGACCTCTCCGGCCTTCTATAGATATAGGATACTGTTTAATTCTAACTGGCCTATGAGGGTCTGTTATTTGTACCTTGATGGGTTCCATATTTAATCTCCCAACATCTCCTTCCTTATACCATACTTGGGGGTCAATATTTTCCTCATCAAGTTGGGTTAAGGTACATAAGTTAATATGTGACCGATCTCCTTGGCTCTGAATAGTTAGGTTTAGTTTTAAAATCAAGTCCCTCCCTAATAGGTTATATTCTGCTTCTGGTAATAAAAGTAAATCATTTAAACAAATTTTTGTCTCTGTCTCAATCTCTGCTTCTTCTAAGATGGGGACTTTGAAGGGTTCTCCTTTTGCACCTATTACTCACATCTGGGCTTTTCCTTTTCCTTTTTGGGAGTTTCTGAATCATTGACTTTTCAGCCCCAGTATCTACTAAAAAAAAAATTCTTCTTTTTGGGGACCTACTAATAGTTTTATCAAGGGCTCTGTTGATGTTGAGGTCCCCAGAAGATATAGCCCCTGACACCCCTAATCCTCTTTGAACATTTTCTCATCCCGTTCCCGTTTACGGCAGTTTTTCTGAACATGTCCCTTTTTGTTACAGTAGTAACAGACGGGGATTGTGGGTTTGTCTTGATGAGATTGTCCCTGGGGTGGCTGTTCTGGTCTCTTATCTTTTTTCTCTCCCAGCTGAGTCTTACTCCTCTGACTTTCCCTCACTGCTGCTACAAAAATTCTTGCCTTTGCTTTTTGTTTTTCTTCGTCCCTCCTGACATAAACCCTTTGAGCTTCTCTTAGTAATTCTTCCAACCCTCTCCCTTGCCAGTCCTCTATCTCCACCCAGAGGTACTTCCCGTAAAGGATACAAAGACGCTCTGGGTGCTCAGTTTGGGATCCTTCCCTTAGACTTGAATTCGACCCCGGGGCCGTAGGGGAAGTCGTCAGATTGGGTGACGGTATTTGACGGGTAGCTGGATTATACGGGGGAGGTAAGTGATCTAGGGGGTCCCACTCCTTCTTTTCCTTTTCCATGTGTTGCTCCCCTACGGTCTTATTTTCCCCTACTCCTGTTTTAAGATTAAAAATGCCCACACGGGCCTTTATCCATAAACTAGCATACTCGCTCTCCTCTTGGCAAAACGGTTCCTTAGAATTTACATACAGGTTTAGCGCCTGACAAACCCAATCCTCAAATGACCCAAATACAGGCCAAAAAACGTGGGGTCTCAAGGGGTTCTTTGGCCATTTTACCATACAATATTTAACTAATTTATCTTTTGTCTTCCCTTTTCTAGGGCCCTTATTATTCCAATGTTTTAACATTATTCCTAATGGACTCTCCGGAGGTATTTTTAGTAATTCGCTCCCTTTCTTCTGCTCCTGGGTTCTCGATTTCGTCTGACTCATCTAGGAATTTTTACTGTGGCAATTCCTACAGCCCTTGGTTACCAATAAGAGTGTCTTGCAGGGGGTTTAGGACCTATCACCCACCCAGGAATCCCACAGGAATCGCTTCGGAACTAGGTTCCGTCTCAGTCACACCCTTACACACACAGGCAACCGAATCCCACCCAACCGAGCGGTATACAACTTAAATACTTACGACTCCGTCGTCTTCGTTCGGATCTGAACGGTATACACCTTAAATACTTACGACTCTGTCGTCTTCGTTTGGATCTTTGCGCGCAGAATTACGGGCAAAATAAACTGCTGCAGCCGGCAAGGGAGCTCATAAAAAAATGAAATTCTTTGCTTGCCCCTATTCAGGTTCAGGATGGCGTTAGTCCCGACCTGACCCGATCAGGAGCCACCAAAAGGTGGGGCGCCCCTCCTAGACCAAGTCAGAATTCAGGAACCAAGACCATCCCGGACGAGCCCCCAGTTGTGATAAATGATTGAGTCCCAAACAGGATTCCAGTTCAAATTTACAATTTATTAAACGAATAGAGGCAAGCAAACAGCGCTGGGTGCGCCGGGAGTCTCCGCTCCACCAAGACGCACACCTTCACTTCTTACAATTCCTTCCTTTATACTTTTCTAGGCTTCGTTTCTCGCTTTTCTCCGCCTTTTTCTTGGAAGATGACTCCTTCTCTAAGTGCGGCACCACTTCCCCGGCCTGCGCATGCTTCATCCTTTTTTAGGTGGTCGTCTGGTGGTCGTTGGGAGGAAGATGCTCCTCTTCGTCAGTGCACTGTACATGACCTTTCTGTTTGCGCATGCGCTCTGTTATTCTACTTATATAATGCTACCTTATTTGGCTATACATCTTCTCGACATTTCTGCGGTTATCTACAACACGGGTTTGCACTAGTATATCAGGAGCTAACATACACGCATCAGGAAGCTACATAAGCTACTCATATCAAGAAGTTACATAAGCTATACATATCAGGAAGTTACATAAAGATGATGGTTTCTTCTATTTAACACCACTCCCCTGGTTATGGTCATGCCCTACATACATTCTTTTATTTCAATATAAATGACATTTGCTTCAAGCATATACGCACTAGATTTTCTTTACACGAATCACTCATTCCTCACACCACCCAAGAAGAAGAAGGGGGTGGTCTGCCGGGTGGCAAAACGCTCAAAAACCCTGTGGGAGGGGAAAGCGGACGGGGCGGGGCGGCGGCGGGCAGCGAGCGGGCAGCAGCAGCGCAGGGCATCCGAGGACACCATCGTGCCCACTTTGGGGCTCGAGTGACCCGGAAGCCGTTGGGGCCGCCGGGGGGACAGCGACGAGCGTGCAAGACCGCGACACCGCGCATGCGCGGCTCCCAAACGCCAGTACCGGTATTTGGTCGCCGCCGGGCGCCCGCCCCAGCTCCGCTGTTCCCACGGGGCGGCCGCAGCCCGGCGACCGCTCCGCCCCGCCCCTGGCTCTCCCCGGCCACCCGGGGCAGGGCAGCGGCAGCCCCTCCCCCGGCAGCCCCCCCCGTGCAGGAGGGCCCGTCCCCACCGGCCTCCCCTCCCGCACCGGGCGCTGCTGCAGCCCCGGCCCGCAGCTGGAGCCCGCCCGGAACGGGGCCGGCGCGCGCCGCTGCACCGCGCATGCGCGGCTCCCGGGCCGCGGCACCCACGGCTGGGCGCCGGGCGGCAGCAGCGAGCGCGGCAGCGCGCGCGGGTCCCGAGCGGAGGAGGGGTGAGGGGGCCGGCGCGCGCCTGGGGGTCCCGGGGACCCGCGGGGAAATAGGGCGGGGGCCTGGGGGCGTCCGAGGGGCTGGGGGTGGCGGCCTTTGCCGGCCTCCGTGTAAACGCGCCCTCGGCTGGTCTCGGCCACGCTTACGGGGTTGGCCTGCGCGCGGCGGAACGGCGGCCGCCAGGGTGGGGTGGGAACGCGGAAGCGGAGACGGTGCTTCCGCCCGCGTACGCGGCGTCGTAAGTACTGCGGGTACGGGGAGCGGGGCAGGCGAGGCGGGCGGGGCCGGCAGTCGGTGGCTGGGGACTGAGCCTGGGCCCGGCCTTGAGGGGCTGCGGGGGCCGGCGGGCTCCTCCAGCGCCCGTGCCGGGAGGCGGTAGAGGGGCTCGGGGTCGTACCTGGAGCCGTTCAGCGCCGCAGAAGGGGGGTGGAAGAGGGGGCAGGGTGGACACAAGCCAACCCCGTCTCGCACGCGATGCAGCGGGGCCATTCAGCGCGGCCCACAGCAGCTCCCCAGCTTTCTCCTTGCTCCCTTGGGCAGGGTGGATGCGAGGACGTGGGAAAACACCCCAACTCCCAAGCTCACGCCAGCCCGCAGATCCCCAGCAGCCCGGACCTGCTTGGGGACCACAGGGCGGCAGGTGGCTGTGCCCGCGGGCGTACGGCTGTACCTGTGGCTGTGCCCGCGGGCGTACGGCTGTACCTGCCTCAGCACACGTGGTCCTGGGCGCCCCAGAAAGCGAGCAGAGTGGCACATCTGTGCGCAGCCGTGCGGCAATGCGTTCCCCTGAGTGCACCCTCGTGTCGGTGTGTGATCGAGTGCCAGGGTAGGGCGGCATCCCCGTGAGTTTCCCTCCCTGACAGTGCCTGCGGCCATGCCCCTCACACCCTGATGGCTCCTGACACGCAGGTGCAGCCATGCAGATGGACGCGGTGAAGGAAGAGCTCCGCATGGTCCAGGAGTGCCTGGCCCGGTGTTCCGCTGAGACGCAGAGGCACAAGGGGCTGCTGCAGTGTCTGGTAGGTGTGGACTGTTCCCCTTATCGCGGTGGCTGGGGCTGCGAGACCTGAGCCCCTGACCCCTCCTTTCCTCACACAGGGGAAGAAGCAGGAAGAGCTGATGGGAAACATGGGGAAGCTCAGCACGGAGGTCAGTGTCCCCTCCTCTGCCCATGTCCCAGAGACAAGTCGGTGGGAGCTGAGAGGTTTGAAGGGACTTCTGGAGGTCATCTTTTCTTGTCCAAGCCCCCTGCTCAAGGAGCGTCACCTAGCGCACCTTGCCCGGCGGCTGTGGGCAGAAGCGTGATTGGGGAGGAGATTTTCCCCAGAATATGGGGGCACCCATCGCTTCCCTGTGCCTGGCCTTGTGAGTCGCGCCGTCTCCTAGTGCCCCGGGGCAGTGGGGTAGCAAGTGGGCCTGGCCCTGGGGCTGGAGAGGGGCGAGGGTGCCCAGGTCCCAACCCAGCCGCCAGCACGATGCGCCCGGTGTTTTGCAGGTGGAAAAGCACTATGGCCAGATGAAGGCCTGGCTGCGGGAGGATAAGCGGGAGAATGAGGTAGTGGCAGAAAGGGCTGGGGGAAAATGGGCAGATGCGCATAGGCCCTGGGCTGAGGGGGCCTGGAGGAGGGCCGCAGTGGGCTCGGGGACTCAGGCCCTTCCTTCTCGCAGGTGCTGTCTGAGGACATAAAGAAATTTGAAGAGGCACTGGCCCAGGAAGAGGCGTGGTGAGTTGGGCCCCTCGCCCCACACGGGTGCCCAGGGGGTTGTCTGCAGCACCCGGAGCGCTGGGGCTGCCAATGCTGGTGCCAGGCAATGGGGTGGGGGGAATGTGCAGCACACAGCGTGACAGGGGAGCCCAATCCCTGCCCGGGCTGGTGCATGCTTGGAAGGGGATCCCCCCGCGTGGCCGTGGAGGTCTGCAAGTCGTCCAACCGAGCCCTGTTGCCTGCAGGCACCAGCAGAGGAAGGCGGCGGCAGCGGCGCCAGGGACTTTGCTGCCAGAGGTGGTCGAAGTACAGCTGGTAAGGGGGAAAGGCTGTGCAAGCCCCTGGCCCAGCCAGCGTGGCTCCCTCTTGGGGAGAGGGGTCCATGCAGGTCACAGCCACGCACGGGCTATACTCCTGCGCAAGGGGGAAGCCAGGGGCACCGTGCAACTCCAGCTGCCCCGGCTGTGCGTCAGTGCTTGACAAGTGTCCTTGCTCTGTGTTGACCTGCAGGAGAGGGTCCTGCTGTCGAGGAGACGTGGCTTCATTTATTGGTTGCAGTGAGTGTCTCCACTGGGTCCCCTCTGCCCTGGGACCTGCTCCTAGGCTGGACACCTGCTCCAGCCGGCCGCTCGGGGGCTCAGAGATCCAGGCTGCTGGGGAGCTGCTGGCCGGCTGTGGGCTTTGCAGCCAGGTAGCGCTCAGCGTCCGTTTCCCTGGGCCGGGGCGTTTTTCCGGGCTCGCGGAGTCTCATGTCCCACCCTGCCAGAGGCAGCAATGAGAAACGGGTGGTGGGGAGGCAGCCCGTGGGGCTCCCAGAGCGGCCCCCTCCATCCCAGCAGCCAGATGCGCTTGGGATGCATCCAGCCTGCCTTGTCTCCCATCCCTCTTCTGTCCCACAGGACACTCTGCCTGCTCTTGGTCACCCTGCAGCTGGCCGTCGGCTTCGCTCTGTCCGCTGCGGTGCTCTATGCCTCGCGCTATGACCACGAGTTCTTCTACTCCCTGCTGTTGCGTGTGCTGCGTGAGGAGCCCTACACCGACCTGGCGTACGCACTGGGAAAGATCCTCCCCGTGGTCAGTGAGGGGCTGCTGCCCTTTTGACAGCTCCCCCCCAATAAAGCCTTTTCTGTCTCCACGTCTGTGTGCTCGGCTGTGTCTGTTGGGGTGCAGGGAGAGGGACGTGCCCCACGTGCGGGTCCCTGCAGCCCCTCGAGGCCAGGCCCAGTCTCCTCCGCTAGGCACTGGACACCGCCACCCTGCCTGCCGCAAGCCCGGTCCCTGTGTGCCAGCCTCGCCTGCCCTCCCTCCCCGCCTCCCTCCCCACGTTCCCAGAGTATTTATGGCAGCAAGAAAACCAGCTGTGCTCTACAAAATTCTCCCCATTCATCCCACCCAGCTCAGTAAAGCATTAGCATTACAAGGCTTTTCTTGGCTCCAGGTCCGTGAGAGAACCAAGAGGGCCAGCCCAGCACTCCTGCAGCTGCTCAGCTAAGGGGCAGGCACAGAGCAAAGCAAAGACTGAGTAGAGCTTTGGAGAGGATCTGCTTATCAGTCTTGTTTCCTTCTCTCTTGCTGTCCTCTGAAGCTGTTTTTATCTCAACCCACGAGTTTTTTCCCAATTCTCTCCCCTGTCCCACTGGGTGGGAGCGGCTGCGTGGTGCTTAGTTGCCGGCTGGGGCTAAAGCACGACACACAGAAAGGAGAACTTAGGGCTTTGGTGGCAGCTCTGGACAAAGGAGCTCTCGCCTCCCATGGGCAGGCGGGGGCTCGGCCATCTGCAGGAAAGCCGGGCTCCACCACACCTAACGGTTCCCTGGGGAGACAGAGGCCATCATTCCGAACGTCCCCCCTGCCCCTACCTTCTTTATATACTGAGCACGACGTCACATGGTACGGAACATCCCTTTGGCCAGCCTGGGTCAGCTCTCCTGGCTGTGTCCCCTCCCAGCTTCCCGTGCACCCCGTGCCTTCTCTCTGGCAGGCCCGCATGAGAAGCGGAACATTCCTTGACCGCTTAGCAAGCACTAAAAACATCGCTAGGTTACCAATATTCTTTTCATCCCAAATCCAAAACATAGCCTCATACTAGCTTCGAGGAAGAAAGCTAACTTTATCCCAGCTGAAACCAGACACCTGGTCGTCGCCCCAGCTCTCCTCAGCTGTTTATGATCAAACAGCCCCACAGCTGCCCCAAACAGCTTCAGACATGGCCTCGGCCCACAGACACCCATGGCAGCTACCTGCCCCCACACACTCCGATCTCCTCAAAGTCTCCACGTGCCTTCTGGACACCCATGATGTCCCCAAAGACCCCACTTAGTGCCCCTGTCCCTCCCTCACCTCCAAACACCCTGGGCCTTTACGGGTGCCCTCACTCCAAAAATTACCCCAAATACCCCAGGTACTCCTAACGCCTCCTCTTTATGCCCGTTCCCTCCCTGCCCTCAGACAGTCCCCAGTACCCCCCATGTCCCCAAACACCCCTCTAACTGCTCCTTCATTCTCTGATCCCCCCAGACATCCATATGCCCCCGCTCCCCTTTACCCTCCATCTGCCCACCACCCCCAGCTCCCCATATGCCCTGTCTACTAGCTTACACATCCCAGACCTGCCCAAGATGCCCTTGGTCCTCTCCACTACCCCCCCAGTGCCCCCAAGCCCCTCAGTTAACCCCAGGAATCCAGCCCTGAAGGTGCCTCTGCTTCCCCCCACGCAGTCCCGACACCCCCAGTTCCCCTCCCAGGCATCCCGGATTCCTGCTCGGATGTCTTCAGTCTGCTCACATACCCCCTAAATACCACTGGTCAGAACACCCCAACCTCTCAGTTCCCCCCTTCAGACACTTGCAATCCTTCGAGTTCCACGCAGGCTCCCCATGTCTCCTCAGTTCCCTCCTGCACACCCTCCATTGCCTTCACTTCTCCCCAGACACCCCCGACCCCCTCGGTTCTCCCACCCAGACCCTCCTGATCCCGTCACCTCCCTCCAGACGCCCCGCTCCTTTCAGGTGCCCCAGGTACCTGTTCCCCCCAAGGCCCTACAGCCTCCAGAGCCCCCCGGCGCGGTCCCCGGCGGGGCGCTGCACTCACGACACTGGGCGGGTGGGCTCACTTGGGGTCAGACGGGGATGGGGGAGAGGCATTTACAAGGAAGGGCCATGGACAGGAGTTCTTCCCCCTGCCACAGCCCGGGGGGAGGGTGACGGCAAGGAGCTACTGCCCCCCCAAAAAGGGGGAGGCTGAAGGGAGGAGCCGTTTCCTCCCCAAAAGGGAGCAGTGACACAGAAGCGGCACATAGAAAGGGAACTGGGAACGACGCACGGGAAAAGCTCAATCCAGCCGGTGGCACCGAGCACATCCAGAGTTTGCCCACTTCCTTCCTATCTCTCGTTTGCTCTTTACAGTGGTCCCCGCTGGAGAGTTTTGTCATTTCTGCCCTGATTTTGGTGCGGTAGCGGAGTTTTGCTCTCACGGGAATCTGCAAAGGCAGAAGCGAGCACGGGAGCGGCTGTGCGCTCGCCTGTCCCACGGGAAGGGCTGCAGCTGACCAAAAGGGGGGCAGCGGGAGGGCACACACACACTCGCATGACCTTTGCCTTGGGATATGGGTCTGTGCTGGAGGGACTGGGCCTCTGGAGATCCCCCAGGCTCTTGGCTGTGGCATCCCGCAGCCCTCGGGGAGTGGCCGGAGCGGCTGGGCAATGGTGCTAGTCCCAGGACACCCGGGCGCCTGCCGCCCCCGCCCTGGCCTGGCCTCCCAGTGCCCTGGCGACTGACTGGCGATGCCCTTTCTCACCACGGCTCCCTGCAACGTCTCCCGCTTGATTTGCGGAGGGAGCAGTGGGCAGAGCTGGTAGAAGCTGTTGAGGAGCACGTCGAGGCCAAGAAGGTACTGGGAACAGGAGGGATTTGTTGGGGGAAGCTCCATGTGCTGCTGACCAGGCCTTCCCCTCTCCCAGGCAGACCTCTTTCAGGGCGATGCAGAGGGTGGAGCAGCGGGGTCCTGAGAGCGTGGCTGCGCCTGTGCTTGGGGAGCCGCGTTAGGAAAGAGAATTATTTTAATATGAATATGTCAAAAGCGCAACTCAGCAGAATTCGATGGCTAGGTTCACTCCATCACTTATTCAACACGGAAAAAGCATACAAAGAAAAATCAAGTAAGCATTGGGTTAGAGTAATGTACACACAGATCGGGGGAAATGAGTTACACGGAGTCAGGGAAATCGAGTCAGAATGGTGTTGCTGTGGTTTATATAGGGGTTAGGGAAAGAAAACATCGGAGACCCTCCCGTTGAGTCAGGAGGTTCAGAGTGGACCCCCTTGCTTTCCAAACTCCTTCTCAGAGAGGAGTCTAGGTGTGGCTGAATCCACTCCTAGTCCCAGCCTTGGTCAGCGGTTTATGTCAAAAGGGATTAAGTGCAGGGATTGTGGTGTGATTAACATATGATTTTGTGTTTTGTATAGCTTTAGAACAGCAGCAATTTAAAATGCATACACACTGCTAAGGTAAACCACAATAATAAATTACAAAATTTAGTAAAAAGACTTAGTAATGCAACCACTTAGTTGAATTACACAGAGATACACACATAAAGGTATACCTGTTAAAAATTCCCCTTGAGTTCAGTGCAATGTCCGTGTTGAATGCCTTTGCATTTCTCAATGGACAAGGCTTGCGTCTCAAGGAGAGGGGGGTTTCAGCCCAGGTCCCGTCGCCGGTCGTCAGCAACAGTCCTCGGAACTTGGCACACTTGAGAGTTGGCGAGCTCCAAGAGCCGTTCCCCTCCGAGCGAGATGCTGGTCACAGCCCGCTGCAGTCCAGGAGAGCTCAAAGGGCTTCGCTTAGGACCGCTGTTTAAATAGGGTCATGAGATGATTGACTTCAGGCATCAGTAAAATTTCCATCCTGCCCACAGTCCGCGTCGGTAGTGACCGGAATTCTCAATTTCCAGTAATGCTGGTACCAATGGTTCCAGGGCTGTCAGGGGATGATTAAGCTATTGCCGCTCTGCTTCCTCGCCCTGGCCAGGCAACTGCATTCCTGGTACGGTCAGTGCTATTCCCCCCCTTAGCTATGCAAGAGTGCTTGGTATGCCCAAGGGGCTCTTAACCGCCAGCCTTGCTGCAGAAAGACAAGACAATCTCCAAAGGTCCCTTCCAACCTCCACCAGTCCGTGATTCTGTCAACCGCCCAGTTCTGGGCCACCAGCCCCTCCAGCCGCTGGAGCTCCTGGCAAATCGCACACCGACACAGTTGTGGGAAGAAGAGCCGGACGCAGGCACCGAGCCCCTGACGCTGCCCCAGGCGCCGCAGCCGGGGGACATGGGCAGAGGAGGGGACAAACCTCCAAACCGAGCTCCTCCGTGGTTTCCTGCAGATCTTGCGTGGCAAAAGGAGGGGTCAGGGGCTCAGGTCTCGCAGCCCCAGCCACCGCGATAAGGGGAACAGTCCACACCTACCAGACACTGCAGCAGCCCCTTGTGCCTCTGCGTCTCAGTGGAACACCGGGCCAGGCACTCCTGGACCATGCGGAGCTCTTCCTTCACCGCGTCCATCTGCATGGCTGCACCTGCGTGTCAGGAGCCATCAGGGTGTGAGGGGCATGGCCGCAGGCACTGTCAGGGAGGGAAACCCACAGGGATGCTGCCCTACCCTGGCACAAAATTGCCCACGGACACGCAGTGTGCTCAGGGGAATGCACCACCGCACGGCTGCGCACAAGCATGCCATCCTGCTCAGCGGCTGCTGTGCCCAGCACTGCGGGCGCTGGCACAGGCACAGCCACGTACCACCTTGTCCTCCCCAAGCACAGGTACAACCGCGCTTTGCCATGCACAGGACCCGGCCAGGCGCAAACACAGTCAGGGATGCCCGGGCACGGCACCGGAGCCTCCCCCAGAGAGGGGCACCATCAGCCGTCTGCACTCATGTGCCTGCAAGGCCAAGCCAGCGGCCCGGTGTGCCCACGTGCACTACTTCCGTGCCCGGCTCGGCCTGGGCCAGCTGGGTGCTGAGCACATGGCAGGAGGTGGTGGGGGGACACGAGGGAGCACTGAGGAGAGAAGGAGCTCTCCTGCCGGCGTGGCTGCCCTGCCGTGGCGCCTCTGCATTAACATCCTCCCCAGTGAGGTCGCAACGCCTCCCCCCACCCCAGACCCCCTTCTTTTTGGTCCCCCAGCGGCACGCGCGCCCTGCCCACCCGGCCCTGCCTCAGCCCAGGCTACTGCCTTCCGCCCACCGCTCTCAACCACACAGGCACCCGGCCGCACCCTCGCTTGGCCACGGGCTGCGGGGACTCTGGGGATCCTCTGCCCTCACCCTCCTCTCGCCCGTCCGGGGCCTTCCACTGCACAGCCGGCACAGGACAGGTCGCTGGCGAGTACTCGCCGAACTCCTGGCCTGCAGCACCGAGGTTCCCCTGCAGATGCTCCCCTGCCTCTGGGAGGACCCCCTTTTATACCTGCCAGGGCGCCCGAGTCACAGGCCCACTGTGACATCACGGTGACACGGCCACTGCTGCCCACTGTGACACAGCAATCGCATGCCTGGCGCTGGCACCAAGAGCTGACATGGGGCCCAGCCGCGGCCACTGGGGACACGGGGCATCACTCTCAGCACCTAAGGGTTCGTAGCGCATGTGTGGGAGCGACCCTGGGTGTTGGCGTCTCCTCGTGGGTTAGGCCTGTCCAGTGGTGGTCCAGCTCCCTGCCTCATGTCCAAGCAGGAGCCAGGCTGCGCATGTACTCCCAGCAGGCACGTGCAGACACTCGCAGATATGCACGTGCACATGTGCATGGACGGCCGCTCCGCGTGGGCTCCAGCACAGGGCTCAGGCGTGCAGCTCCTGAACTATATGTACAAATAACGGGGTCGTAGAGCTGGTGTGCAACGCACCGATAGACCCACAGAGCAGAGCTATTTGATTATTGCATATTTGCACAGATATGGGTGCTGAGTGGCATTCCACAAAGCTAACACAGCACACAAAGGAATTATGACATATTTATCTTGTTACTTGGTTAGTAAAAGCCCACCTAAGTCTACGGCCACTGGTTAGTGATTAGCGTAACACTTGCTATTGGTTAATTAGATTTAAATTAGCCTCGCTCGCTATGTAAATCAGCACGCATGCTCTTGGCAAGTAGAGGGGGCAACGTGCATGGTCCCTCAGTTGAGTCAGTGGTCGCCATCTCCCCCTGCCACCTTTACCTTTCCCCCAGTTACTGTGCATTTGGCTGATTTTGTACCAGTGCTTCCTCGTACCAAGATGTTTCCTTCATCAATCCTTGAAGTCCCTCTTTCCAGTTCCTCCTCCGGAGGTTGGCAATTAGTACGACATGCCAGTTTACACAAAGTAACCAGGCCTTCTGTTTCACAAGATCATTAGCGAAAAGTCTCATTTTCTGATGTACATCAGTTCCAGCTGATTACACAGCGTCATAAATACTCTGAGCATGGAGGGAGGCGGGGAGGGAGGGCAGGCGAGGCTGGCACACAGGGACCGGGCTTGCGGCAGGTGGGGTGGCGGTGTCCAGTGCCTAGCGGAGGAGACTGGGCCTGGCCTCGAGGGGCTGCAGGGACCCGCACGTGGGGCACGTCCCTCTCCCTGCACCCCAACAGACACAGCCGAGCACACAGACGTGGAGGCAGAAAAGGCTTTATTGGGGGGGAGCTGTCAAAAGGGCAGCAGCCCCTCACTGACCACGGGGAGGATCTTTCCCAGTGCGTACGCCAGGTCGGTGTAGGGCTCCTCACGCAGCACACGCAACAGCAGGGAGTAGAAGAGCACGGGGTCGTACCAGGAGGTGCAGAACCAGCCCTGGGCAGTTCTCATGGCAAGTCGACAGCCTGGAGAAGGATGAGCTCAGGTCTGGCTCTTTTGTCCAGGGCTGCTCCTGTACTGGGCCAGCCTGAAGGCAGCAGACATCTGCCATGCTCCTGAAAAGGCTCGCCCGTGAGGAGGTGTCTTGGTTTCAGCTGGGATAAAGTTAGCTTTCTTCCTCGAAGCTAGTATGAGGCTATGTTTTGGATTTGGGATGAAAAGAATATTGGTAACCTAGCGATGTTTTTAGTGCTTGCTAAGCGGTCAAGGAATGTTCCGCTTCTCATGCGGGCCTGCCAGAGAGAACGCACGGGGTGCACGGGAAGCTGGGAGGGGACACAGCCAGGAGAGCTGACCCAGGCTGGCCAAAGGGATGTTCCATACCATGTGACGTCGTGCTCAGTATATAAAGTGGGGCATGAAGAAGGGAGGGGGGGGCATTCGGAGGTTCCCCTGCAGGGAATTTGGCATTTCGTCTTCCCAAGCAACCGTTACACATGATGGAGCCCTGCTTTCCTGGAGATGGCTGAACTCCTGCGTGCCGATGGGGAGCAGTGAATGAATTCCTTGTTTTGCTTTGCCTGCGTGCGTGGCTATTGCTTTACCTATTAAAGAGTCTTTATCTCAACTCACGAGTTTTCTCACTTTTACCCTTCCAATTCTCTCCCCTGCCCCACCGCGGGCAGGTGAGCGAGCGGCTGTGTGGTGCTTGGTTTCTGGCTGGGGTTAAAGCACGGCAGGAGGGCTGCAGACCCCTCCAGCACATCTGTGCCTGATAAGATCATGGAGCACATGCTCCTGGAAGACATGTCAAAACGTATTCAAGACAGGGAGGCGATTACAGACAGCCATCATGGCTTCACCAAGGGCAAATTGGACAGGAGCCAAAATGGATTGAGAGCAGCCCTGCAGAGAAGGACCTGGGGACCTGGTGGTTGGAAGAATGGACACATGTGCTTGCAGCCTAGCCCAATTGTATGGTGGGCCGCATCCAAAGAAGCCTGGCCAGCACGTGAAGGGAGAGGATTGTCACCCTCTGCTCTGCTCTCGTGAGACCCCACCATCCAGCTCTGGGATCCCCTGTACTAGAAAGATGTGGCCCTGTTAGAGCGCGTCCAAAGGAGGGCCACAGAAATGATCTAAGGTCTGGACCACCTCTCCTAGGAGGACAGGCTGAGACAGCTGGGGCTGTTCAGCCTGGAGAAGAGAAGGCTCTGGGCACGCCTTCCTGTGGCCTTTTGAGATGTAAAGAGGGCTTAGAGAAAGACAGAGGGAGACTTTTCACCAAGGCTTGTAGGAAGAGGACAAGGGGCAACACTTTTAAACTGAAAGAGGGTAGCTCTAGCTTGGACACAAGGAAGAACCGCTTTATGGTAAGGGTGGTGAGACACTGGAACAGGTTGCCCAGAGGACTTGTGGATGCTCCGTCATGGGAAGTGTTCAGGGTAAAGTTGGATGGGGCTTTGAGCAACATATCTGGTGAAAGATGTCCCTGCCCAGGGCAGGGGGGTTGGACTAGATGATCTTTAGAGGTCCCCTTCCAGCTCAAACCATGCTGTGATTCCAGGGCCTGGAGCAGCCCCCACCCAGGTGCTCGGCAGGGACAGCACATTCCCTCGCTGCCCAGACGGCCGTGGGCCAGGAATGTCCTTGTGCAGGCAGGAAGGCAGGGGAGGTGGTACAGGGCTGGCCAGGGAGCACTCTGGGTGCCTGCAGCAGCTCTTCCTGGCCTGGGCACAGCGGCTGGCCCCAGCACTGGTGGGAGGGAGGAGGGAGGCAGGGCGGGAGGCCAGGACAGCAGCACGACTCGCCAGAGAGAGCCAGCCTCACTGCTGATCATTTCCACGATGCACAGGGTCACCTCTCTTAGCACTGTGTGAAAACGTATGCACCTGAGCAGCCCTGGGTGTATGGAGAGGTGGGAGTCTGCAGCGGGTGGTCCTGCAGCCTGAAGGGACCTGCACACCAGGCTGCTTGATCCCAGCCCTGGGAGCCTGGCCAGCAGTGGGCTTCCCGCTCCCTCGGCAGGCCCGCCCGGGTCTGTGCGGTGCCCACAGCCCCAGCTCCCTGATGCCTGCCCCGGGGGCCTGTGCACAGCACTCTCACAGCTCAGTCCTGCAGGCTGCCACACGCCCAGGAGGTGGCTGAGGAGCCTGTCGTGGGGCCGAGGGCCGAGTCCGGGTCTCGGTGTGCATCTGCAGCACCTGCA
Organism: Phaethon aethereus; assembly: GCF_964289735.1. Lineage (NCBI taxonomy): Eukaryota > Metazoa > Chordata > Aves > Phaethontiformes > Phaethontidae > Phaethon > Phaethon aethereus. The sequence continues at coordinate 487,266 of NC_138605.1, forward strand.
CACCGGAGTTTGGTGGGGGGGCGGGCACTTCAACCGGCACTGGCTCTGGACTAACCCCTGTGGAACTACAGCCTGTTCTGAGGCACCGCAGTTCACTGCCATCAGCAGCTGGCAATGCCCGAGTGCAAAAAGGCATTTCCCTGATCTAATTCCATGTAAAAACTCTCTGACTTCTCACAAAGCTGCCTTCCTGCCCAGAGCACAGGGCATGCCACCGCCTGGCACGGGAGGAGGTGTGTAACGGCACAGCAGCTTGCCGGGGCCGCCCAAGGAGGTGCTGCTCTCTGTGCGCCCAGGTGCTTCTGGGTCCCTGGCCTCTGGGCGCTGCAGGCGGGGGCGGGGGCTACCCCCCCCCCGGGTGGCAGAGCAAGCCCCTCCCGGGTAGCCCCTCTGAGGTCATAACGGGCATGACCAGCCTGCTTTTGTGAGGTCATAGCGCGCTGCCCTCCCAGGGGCATAAAACCGCAGGCTGCAGAGGCGGGCAGCAGCGCGAAGCAGAACGCTTTCAGCAGCGAGCGCTTGCCTAGAGAAGAGGTGCTTGGGTCTCGGCAGGAGAGCAGGTTTTTGCCCTCCGCCTGTCCAGTGTGCGGGGGTTGTGGAGATGCCAGCCAGGTCGGGCAGGTGGGTGCAAGAGGGCCCGGAGAGCAGGGAGACATCAGGCCGGAAGCCTTGTGTGCTGCTTGGCTTCCCAGCCGGAGCAGGCAGCCGCAGAGCATGGGGCTGTCTGCATTACGGCCCTCCAGCCGGGCAGCCCAGCAACCCCCTTCCAGGGGCACGGCCCTGCCCCACCTCTGGGGAGAGCCAAGCAGGGCCAGGCTGCTGCCCCTGTGTCGGGCCGGAGGTCTTTGTGTCCCAGGGCTGATGTGCAATGGGACAGACCTTCCCAAAGGCCCCTGGGCCCTCGGCTTGCAGCTGTGCTGAGCACAGGAAGCTGGTAGCAAGCGAGCTCCGAAACGGATCCCTGGCAAATATGTGTCCCAACCTTGGCCTTGGGTAACAACGGTGTTCCCGCTTTTTTAGACAATGCAACACCCACCAGAAGGGCGGGAGAGTCCTGAGGCTCCTTTTCCTGCTGTTTCCCATCCTGTCTGGTGAGTATCCCTGATGAAAAATGGTCCTCTCGGTGCTGGGGAGGGGGACCAGCTCCTGAGGAAAATAACCATCTCTTGCCAATGTGACCCGCAGCTCCTGTCTACTGCTGGGCCTCAACGGTGTGGGGAAAGGGAGCGTTGCGGGTGAGTGCCGCTTGCTGTGGGAAAGCCAACGCCTGCAAAGGCTCTGCCGTCCTGCCTCCCCTGGGGACATGGGGTGCCCGGTGAAAAACAGCCATCACCGCTGAGGCAGAGGGTGGGGGTGGCACTTCTGTTTGTCCTGCCATCCGCTTAGTGCCTGGATGGGGTTCAACATGGAGACGGATCTTCCCGAGTGACCCCCGCAGGGTGGCAGGCTGAAGCGGGGAGCACTTTGGCAGAAGGTGCCTTGGCTGCCTGCATACCTCTCGGAGAGCCTCGGAGAGTCAGACGGAGAGCCGAAAGATGCTCTGCTGAACGTGCCAGCTCTCCCTGGGGGAGTCTCCTTTGGGAAGCCCTGGCAGTGCTCCTCGTGTTTGCTCCCCTGGAGCGTCTCTCCAAAGTGTCAAACTTTTGGCAGTAAACAAGCTTCCTAAGGAGTCCATCCCACCCCCTCTTTATCTTGCAGGAGGCGTCAGAGCTTCCTGAAGTGGAGCTGGAGTCTCTGGGGTAAGAGCACTTTCTTGCCAAGGAAGGCACTCTGTGGAGCCGTCTCAGCTGGCTTCGGGCTGCCTGCACTCACTCGCCTCGCGTCCAGGGCTCCCGACGTTCCCCGTCTGTTACCCGCGGTGGTGGCAGGGAGCCGTTTGTAAAGCAGAGGAAGAAAAGGGCCTGGGGGACAGGGCTGACATCCCCTGCACGGCATTTGGAGCCTGCCTGCAGAGGCTGGGCAGCTGCTGGACAAGACCTTCTCTCTCTTTACCTGCAGGGTCTCACAGGCTTGGCTGGGGCAGAAGATGCGTGAGCTCAAGGAGACAGCGGCTCAGGTGTCTGCTGCGAAGGGGAACATCCTTCAGGCGGTGAGACAGGTCCTTGGAGACCATGGAGTCCAAGAGGAGAAGAGAGAGGTAAGGGTGCTGGGGGTAGATCAGCGACGTCGCTACCTTGCCGGGCTCCCTCCTGCTGCTTCCTCTTGGCACTCTCAAAGTCGGCACCTTTTCCGACAGGTCTTGCCTTGGGTTTTCTGACACAGAGGTGCTCCTTGGCTCTCTTGCTAGCACTCGGTGTTCATGCAGAGTGGCCCGTGCATGTCTTGGTGTTCACTGCCACCTCTCCATTCCCAATTTTTCCCCAGGAAATTCTGCAGCTGACACAGGCGGCAATTCAGAAGGTGCTTGAAAGCTACGTCCAGGTGCCTGGCTGGGCTCTGGAAGCCATAGGTATGCAGAGAGGAAGTCTCGCTGCCCTCGGTTTGTGTGTGGCACTCCCCCAAAGTCTGCCAAGCTCTGCTTGCAAGCCTGAGAAATACATCCTAATGCACTGCTTCAACTCTCAATCTCTGGCCACCTTCACGTCAGGTGCCACCATTGATGAGGACAGGACATCCAAGAGTTATGGTGAGCAAGGCAAGACGACCTGGGGGCTTTCTCCATTCGGCTTCTCTTCTGCAAATCCTCCGGAGGCAATCTTGCAGGTATCCCAAAGGAAGTCCTGACTTGAGGTTCACCTCCTTGCTTTTGGATCGGCAGACCAAGTGCACAGCAGTTCCCTTCAGCCCAGCCGTATCGCTCAGCCCTGCAGTCTGCATCGTGTTCCTGAGCCCTGCGATCCCTGACAGCACTGCCCGCCCATCAGGAGGGGGACCGAGCTGAACCCAGCTTCTGCAACCTGCCCACCACCCTTGGTTGCAGTTTGCCGAGGAACATTGTCCTTGGCAGCCCCACTGCAGTACCGTATCTCTGAGCGTCCCTTTCCAGAGTGGGTGGTAGGGGCTGCTGAGCCATGGAAGCTGCGAGAGATGCTCCTCTGGGCCCCCTACCCTGATCTGGTCTACCAAGACTGAAGCAGGGTCCAAGTCGGCATTGGACCTTGCAGCTGCATCGCAGTCTTGGAAGGGCGATGGGTTGAGGTGCACTAGGGAGACCTGCCCTGTGTCTGTGGGCTCTGAGAAAGCAGAGCTGGCTTGAGAAAGGTGCTGGAGCCCAGAGGCACTCTAGAAACACTGCCATCTTGCCTCTTTGGCTGCCTTGGCGCTGACGGTCATGGCTTTCTGCTTTCAGCCCCGTATTGCCCCTGGCAACTGCTGGGCTTTCCGAGGATCTCGGGGCCACGTGGTCATCCGGCTGCCTGAGCAAATCTGGCCAACGGCTTTCACCATCTGGCATATCTCCGAGGCAGTCTCTCCTTCCGGGGAAGTCAGCAGTGCCCCCAAAGAGTTTGCTGTCTCCGTAAGTGTTTGCCTGGCGCTTCTCAGGGGGGAGCCAGCCCCAGGGAAAAGATGCACCAGAGACGTGCTTCTCGTGGCGCCTTCTCTCAGACATCTGTGTGAGGCTGGCTGCTGCAGAGGACCGCATGCCCTCCGGGGCCACTGCGGGGCATGTGGGGGTTCTGTGCCTCTGGGGGCTTCTTCTCTGCTTCATGGCCAAGGATCCTGGGGCACATGCTCAAAGCACAGTGACACAGAGTCAGCCAAAGCTGTGCTAGACTACTGCTAGAGCCGAGGGAGGTGGGGAGGGGTTCCCGCATTTGGCCTCGGCGTGCCCTTTCTCTAACGCCCTGCTCAAGCCTGACCCGCTCCCTTTGTCTCTTGTCTTTGAGGGAGTGGATGAGGCAATGGCAGAAACTCTCTTGGGGACGTTCACCTACGAGGTGCACAAGGCGATGGCGCAGACGTTCCGTGTGCAGGTACCGCACAAGCCGTGGGCAGGGTTGCCTGCGCGTCCTTGGAGGAAAGAGAGTGGAGCATCACCCCAGCCAGCCTCTGCTCTGCCACTGTCCTTGCCCCTGTGGGGAAGACAGCAAGAGGAGAGCAAATGGGGCTTTGCTCTGCTGGCCGAGGCAGCGGCCCCACCTTTGCAAGAGCTTTCCTTTTCCTTCGGGTAGTGGAGAGAAAGCAGCAGTGGGAAGGGGGCCGGGAAGGGAAAGAGTCCCCCGCAGGGGAGACAGCAGGACGGAGGACGGCAGAGGTCTTCGCCCCCCAGCGGGACTTCTCCCCACGTCCCATGGCTGCCCGGGCAGCAAAGGGCCTCCGGTTTCCACAGCTCCCCTCAGCAAGCCTGCGAGGCCAGGCCTTTGCTTTCCAGGCACAGAGGGCTGCTCCCTTACCTTGGCAGAGGGTCTGGCTTCTTCCTTCATCAGGGCTGCTGTCTGGTCCTCAGCAGGGGGGGCGCGGGCAGAGGGGGCTCCAGCGACGTGCTGTGGCTCCCGCCACCTGCGTAACCATAGCTGCCCCCATTTCTTTACAGAAGCAGCTCCCCAGGACCTTTCGCTACATCAAATTCCAGGTGCAGAGCAACTGGGGAAACCCAGAGTACACCTGTGTGTACCGAGTACAGGTACACGGGAAGATGGCCAGCCACAGCGAGCACCTGCAGGCCCCATGGTTCCTCTCAGAAGAGTAATAAAACAAAGATGATGTGTGGCAGCTCGACTTGTGTATGTTTATCAGCTGAATGATTGGCATGGGCCCACCGTGAGCCCTCTGAGCCGAGCATCCTTTGCAAAAGCGGAGCTTGATGCTCCCACCTGCCGATGACAGAAAAGCCACCGGTCTTGTTACGAACAGGCAGGAAGATAAACACGACTTGTAAAAGACGACCACCTGTGAATTAGGGATATATACACGTTATCGTTATTCACAGCGAGCTCTTACACGCCATATGGAAAATGCTTCAATGGAAGTCGTTGCTCATGACATTGTGATGTTAAAAGTATCATGCAGATGAAATGCTCCGAAGGGATGCAGTGCAATACTCGGAACACTGTCTCTCAGTAGCATTAAAGCTCTCACAACAACATCTGTGCCTACTTTGATTACTCCCCAAGTTTTACAAAGGAGTCATGCTCAGGATGCTGCACTCAAGCCTAAACATGCACAAGGCAGTAATCAAGCAAACCCGCGGTAGCCTGTAACCTCTGCCTTAACATGGACAGCGAGACGCAGTGTACACAAAGCCCACCAGCGGGGCAGCAAGAGCCAAGCTATCCACCTGAGCACGCACATCGACACTAGCTTCAGCTTAAGTGTTAGAGTAGGCCGTATGCAGGAATCGGGACTTGGCTTGGAGAGACTAATAGTCACATTATGGTCGGGTCGGACTATTACTAATAGTCGGGTTTGTGGGAGTGTGATACAGTCAATCTGCCAGGCCTCCCCATATTTGTATTTCAGTCATCATCCTCCATACCAAAGAGGCCTTAACCGCTTGGCTTGTTTGTCTGCAGCTCACGGTTCACATTCATGCACAATCTGTGCAATAGCGTCCATGGCCAAATCCACCCCTTGATCATGAGTCCATCTATATGTTGCCTCTCTTCCGTGATGGCCGGGCAATGTCATGGGCCCACTGAGCTAGAAATAGTTTACCCTTCTGTTGCCAGTCTGGATCCACCTTGGCAGCCTCATCAGCCTGCTGGTTATTTTGATGTTCTTCAGTGGCCCGGCCCTTGGGTATGTGGGCATCTACATGGTGTACTTTTACAACCGGATTCTCTAGCCAGGCAGCAGTATCTTGCCAGAATGCAGCAGCCCAGATGGATTTGCCTCTGTGCTGCCAGTTGCTCTGCTGCCATCGCTGCAACCGCCCCCACAGGGCATTTGCCACCATCCATGAGTTGCTATAAAGACAGAGCACTGGCCACTTCCCTCATTCAGCAATGTCTTAAGCTAGCGGGATGGCTTCTACCGCTGCAAATTGGCTCGATTCACCGTGTCCTTCAGCAGTTTCTACAAGCTGTTGTATAGGGCTCCATACAGCAGCCTTCCACCTCTGATGTTTGCCTAAAATATGAGAGGACCCATCAGTGAACAGGGCACATTGCTTTTCGCTTTCTGGTAGTTTGTTATACAGAGGGGGCTCTTCAGCGCATGTCACCTCCTCCTCTGGCAATATACCAAAGTTTTTGCCTTCTGGCCAGTCCATGACCACTTGCAAGATTCCTGGGTGACTGGGGTTTCCTAGTTGAGCCCGCTGTGTGATCAGTGTGACCCACTTACTCCACGTAGCATCAGTCGCGTGATGTGTAGAGGGGACCCTCCCCGTGAACATCCAGCCCACCACTGGTAACTGGGGTGCCAGGAGGAGCTGTGCTTCAGTACCAAACACTTCTGAGGCAGCTCGAACTCCTTCATATGCTGCCAATATCTCTTTTTCTCTTCATCCCCCAGCGGGACTTTTCCCCATGTCCCATGGCTGCCCAGGCAGCAAAGGGCCTCCGGTTTCCACAGCTCCCCTCAGCAAGCCTGTGAGGCCAGGCCTTTGCTTTCCAGGCACAGAGGGCTGCTCCTTGACCTTGTCAAAGGGAGTGTGGTGGACCGATGCCTGGACTTTATCTTAAACATTTTGTGGTATGGAGGCCTGCAGAGCAGAGCTACAGCGCAGGCACAGTGGTAAATACGGCACTTGACGAGGGCATCCGACAACCAATGACCCCCCCAAGCATGCAAGACACAACACGGTCAACATGGTCGTCGCATGGGCACTAAGGATGTGCCGTTTCCTTGGGCAACCGGCGTGAAAAAGGCCGGAATAAAAAGTATAAAAGGCAGTGCTCACAGTCGCTGCGTTTGGTCCTCAGCAGGGGGGGCGCGGGCAGAGGGGGCTCCAGCGACGTGCTGTGGCTCCCGCCACCTGCGCAATGACAGCTGCCCCCATTTCTTTACAGAAGCAGCTCCCCAGGACCTTTTGCTACATCAAAGTCTGGGTGCAGAGCAACTGGGGAAACCCAGAGTACACCTGTGTGTACCGAGTACAGGTAGACGGGAAGATGGCGAGCCACAGCGAGCACCTGCAGGCCCCAGGGCTCCTTTCAGAAGAGTAATAACACAAAAATAATGTGTGGCAGCTCAACTTGTGTATATACCTTGCAAACGTTCTTCCAGAGAGCTTCCAACAGCTTGTGCCACTAGTGGGGAAGGGACCTTTCTGCCTCAGGAGAATGATGTTTCTGGTCTTGGCTGCAAGGGGCAGGGCAAGAGAATGGGGCTTGAAGAAGAAGCCCCTGAAGGTCCCGCTTCAGCTTTCGCAGCCCAGGGTCACTCACCAAAGCACCAGTGTCACTGGGAGAGCAGAATCGCAGCCCTGGGAAAGCTCTCCCGCTGGCAGAGAAGAGCAGTGCGGCAGGCCTGTCTGCAAGGCCCTGTGCCCTCTCTTCAGAGGCAGTGGGGTGCCCACGCCAGTGGTCCCAAGGCATTAGGCAGCTTTGGACTTCTCTGGGATGTAATGTTTCAGTATTTCTTTTTTTCCTGCGTTGGGGGGTGGGCAGGAAGTCATTTTGGGGTCCACCAGGGAGATGTACAGCAGACCCAAGAGAGACACCCAGGCCCCTCACTCCAGTCCTGAGCAGGGGGGTGTTGTGCCCAGACTGGTGCAAGGTCCCACGGTGGCATTCAAAGAGGGTGGCTGGAAAGGGCTGAGGCAAATTTGCCCCCTGCTCTGCCTGAGCCCTCTCCTGTCCCACAGGAGATTTTCTCTGTTCCTTGTCTTCCTGCAGATCGCTGTCCTCATCCTGGCCCTGCTTGACAGGGACATCCTTAACTGGGTCCTGCTCCAAGCAGGCCAGCGTGTCTGCCGGCACTTGCCACTTCAGCAGCAGCATGTTGTCCCCTGCAAGGGAGGACAGGAATGTGGCTGGAGCTGCTCCTCCCAGGGAGGCAGGCAAGGAGCCCAACTCTTTCCGGAGGAGCCATTGGGTTTCAGTCCACATGAGCAGCCATCTCATTGTAATCCACAAACTGGACGTCAGACACCGTTGGCAGACAGCCCAGCACATGGCTGCCCATCAGCAGGAGGATGATGCTGCGGAAGACCTGGTGGGCTGTAGTGAGAGCCCTCTCAGGCATCTTCCACCCTGTGCAAGGGTGGTCATGGGCATCAGAACCAACCAAGACCCGCCCCAGCCCCAGCACAGAGCGACTCCCCTAAATTCCCTCTCGTTGCCCTAAATGGGATTCTTTGGAGAAAACCAGAGGTGAAAAGTTTGTATGGAGATTTGTCCATGATCCTTGTCAGCCTGCTGCTCACTGGGAGCTTTTAAACATCGCTGGCAACAATCTTGAACAAAGATCTGCTGCCAGATCTCCAGCAAGAGGCGGGAAGGAGGGAGGATCAGGTAGACACCCACCAGCTGAAGGACGTGGGCTCACAGTAGGTACCCGGCCTTGGTGATTTTCTGAAGAGTCGGGTTCCAAACAACTCCAGCAACAAGGGTGAGACCTTCTTCAATCTGCAGAGGGAGAAAAACAGTCACCATTCATGGTCCAGGGTGTCAAGGCACAAGGCTCGCAGGAGGACTGAGAGCTCTACCCTCCTCCTGCGGCTCAGCCAGAGCACGCTGAAGCTGCTGTAGGTGATGGCTGTGAAGAGCTTGGAGGGCACCTGGCCCTGATCAGCTGCCAGGTACGGAGGAGGTTGGCCACCCTCCAGCAGGCATCACCGTTCCTCTGGCCAGCCGTGTTCCTCAGCAGGTGGTAGAGGTTTTTCTCCAGGTAGAAGGGAGCAGGCTGCGGCACAGCGGTCAGGTAGGCCTGGCATACCTCCTTGGCCACGGCCACAAGGCAGGTAACAAGTGCCAAGCAGCCCCCGGGCTCAGCAATCTGCTCGATGCAAATCTGCAGGACACTCTCGCAGACCTGGATTTTCCGCAGTTGGGTGGCCTGGCTTTCATCAGAGGAGTCTCCACAAGAGCGCATAAGAGGTGTTCCTGGGGAGGGGAGGGTGTCAGACCCCTGGCACCCAGCCCAGGGCCCTCTGGGGGAGGCTCCCCCCACTGCGGTGCCAGCAGTGGAGCCCCCTGGTCCCCGGCTCACCCACATCTCAGCGAGCAGCTCAGATGTGCCCTCCCAGGCGTCCATCCAGGCGGTGAAATCAGCTCCTTTGAGGGGGCTTCACATGTGACACCAAGCTGGTGACATGGGTGGGATGGGGTGAGCAGGGAAAGCTGTGGGACCCCCACAGCTCCCAGCCCCCGCCCTAGCCTGTGGCTTCCCCCTGCCCAGCCGCACTCCTCGCCTCCTCTGCAGACCCAGTCCAAGGCCCTCCATGTCCACAGCCCCTCAAATTCACGCTGCTCCTTTGCCGAAGCCTGTGTGCAGGCCACGCGAGGTGCCCCCTTCACATATCCTCATCAACAAAGAGCGCATGGCTCCGCTGGGCAGACCACGCAGCACATACCGGTCCCTGCCCCGGCGGTTTACATGCGCACGGCACATTGCACAACAGGGGTTGCTGTGCAGGGACCCCCGTGCAACGATGGTGGTTGTGCAGGAGCCCTGTGCAACGGGGGTGGTTGCGCAGGCCCCTGCTGTACTGCTCTGGCCAGGACAGAGTCCTCTCTGCACGTGAGGACTCAGAAAATGGCATGTGAGCTCAGCTGGTCACAAAGAGTGGCCACAGAACTCCTTCTCATCCCGGAGTGCATGGAGCACACGCAGCACCCAGGAGCTCCCGTTTGCCCGCCTTAGCCCTTTCCACATGAAATTGCAGCTCTGTGTTTACAGTCACAGGGCTATGTATCTTCAATTCAAGATGGCAGTGGGCAAATAGCATACATCAGATGAACAACTCACCATGTGCAGAGAAATCATTCCCCAACACCCACTGACACTGTCAGCACCTCCTGCAGGCAACAGCCACGCAAGCTTGCACAGTGTCCAAAGAGGTGCTGCTCCATATCAGCTCTTTGCTTCATGTTCCCCTAGTCCTCATGGCCCGTCTGAGACTCCTGTGGCTCAAGCAGCTCTGTACCCTCCAGTGCCTGGCTGCCTGCCTACACCCAACTGCAGGCTTGCATACGCATTGCCTGCGTGTGAGGTGAGTAAGGCCAGGAAGAGCCAGCATGGGCTTGGCTCCCTTGTGAAATAAAATAAAGCCATAGCCATTGGATCATTCTTGGCAGCTGCTTCCTCCTCCAGTAGTATTGCTAGTCCCCCTCTTCCTGACAAAGCTTGGCCAGGCTACTCCAAGCCAAGCCCCCGTGCTGTTCAGACAACTTTTCTTGGAGCTTTTCCTTTAGCGCACAGTTGTACGGGACTGGGGTGGGTGGGGAAGAAAAGGTGAAATAGCAGTGGTAGGTAATCCTCTTCTATGACCATATTTTCCCCAAAATGACGTCTTGGATGTGATTGCAAGTGTTTGCGGGCTAATGTGCCTGACTAGGGATTGCAGAGTGGTATGATGTCATGTTTGCACAATGGCATTTCCCATTTCCTTGCTAAGGCAGAGCCATGCTTGAAAAAGGGTAGTATCCCCTGAAGAAGGGGATGGGAACATCTGGAGTGACTACGACGATAGCGAACCGGCAGAAGATGATTCTTTGTTTCCCTCAAATCCCCCTGAATAAGAAGCCAGGCCCATCGTTAACACAGAACAGTCCGAAGGACCTCGAGGTGGTGCTACGTGATATACCATGCGAATCGCTGCCTGGGATCTGTTACAACTGGCACATTTACATGAAGAGTAGGGCAGAAAGCCAGGTGAAACCAACACAGAGTATTTGTGGTGAGTGTGCTTAAGTGGCGGCCACCGAGTAACGCTGAGTGGAGGGGAAGCAAAGGGCTACTGGGGTCAGGGAGGTCTCTTAAAGTTAGGACCCAACCCGGCAAATGGATCCCATTCTGTCCCCAGCATGGTGGCTTATTGGGCTGGGGGAATAGCTGCCGTGGAGGTAAATGCGGATGCGTTAGCGTTACCACAACCTTTTAAGCCCTCTCCAGTTTTGAATGCACCTCCCCTCATTGAGGGAATGCCAACAGAAAACATTTGGTTCACTGATGCCTCAGCAAAAAGGATAAATGGCAAAGGGCAGTACAAGGCCGCTACGTTAAACGTTACCACCGGTAAGCAAATACTAGAGGAAGGGGTAGGCAGTGCACAAGAAGAGAATGAAGAGCAGTTGTTTTAGCAGCACAGAATGGAGCAGAAGTTACATATGTTGGCTCCTGTGCTGTGTGGGCCGGCACCACACAATGCCTCTGTCCATGGGAAACCCTGAACTGGGAAGTAAACACATCGCAGGTTTGCACAACTCAAGACTGGTAACTATTTTAAAATATGGCCAGAAAAACACCATTCAGGATGGCACGGGTGAAAGCTCACGCCAAGGACAATAAACCAGCCACAAACTGGAACCAAAAGGTGGATGAGTTAACTAAAATTCAGAAAATAAAAGTAGGGAACATCTTAAATGGTACGGGTTGGGGGAAGGGCTCCAGCCAAAATGAAGTCACACAGGCCAAGAAGTGCTTTACTTTGCTGCACAGAGCAAGGGCTGGCCCCTGAACAGGAAAACTTGTGAAGTTATTCTTACATAATATGCTCGGTGTCGATTAAAAATACTAACAAATCACCCACATATGAGTGAAGGGAAAACTTTACGGTCTACATGGCAAATTGATTATATCTGGCCATTCACACCCTCTGCGGGATATTGACATGTCCTCACAGGAGTGGAAGTAGTCTCCGGCTTGCTTATGGCGACCAAGTGCCAGAAGGCCAATTGGCAAAATACAGTACGAGGGCTATCGTGTTGGTTCTCAAAGTCTACCTACTCCTGATGTCACCCAAAGTGATAATGGCTCGCACTTCTCACAGAAGAACGTGCAAGACTGGGCAAAACGTGAAGGAGTTCCATGGGTATTCCACACCCCATATTACCCTCAGTCAAATGGGACGCTAGAAAGAGGCAATGGCCTGTTGAAAGAGTCGAAGCCACACAAGGCCCAGAGGGATACTCAAGTTCCCAAAAGACTTCATCAGCTGCAGTAGTAGTAGTAGTCCGTATGCAGGAATCAGGACTTGGGTTGGAAAGACTAATATCGATGGGGGCACTGCCCTACAGTACGATCACGAGGCCACTGAAGGACCTATTAAGTTTGTCCTTGTACACAATGGCACACATCTAACAATATCAGATAAACCCAGCAAGGGATGGCAATGCCTGCTAGAAATGCAGCTGTTGGGAGTCATTATGGGAGTTGGGTGCTAATTAACTGTCGAGGTCATGGTTCATGCACCACAGTGGGCAGTATTCAATTTGTTGTTGCCCTGATTCCCACTACCACTACCACACCAACAGCTACCCCTAATGCCTCTCAATCTACTCCCTACCCTATTACTCCCACAGCTGACCCAACCTTATCCCCACAAATGTCTGGAACTGGATCTGATGCTATTAAAAACACAGGCCAACAGCAAGTGTTGTTTGATCCATCGTGGTCCCTCAGAGGGGTGGAACTATCAATGCAAATTAACATTTCTGCAATTAAACCTACTTGCTTGCCATTCTTAAGAACATCCTATGCAGGATGGTTAGCGTGGTTGCATGGGCGAACCCTCACCTCTCCAAAACGAGCAGGGAGAGATGTGACTGGTATTTTAGGATGAGGATAAGGAGCATTAGACAGCATAGATGCTGAAGTTTTAAGAAACAAAATCAGCTCAGCGACAAGTGAGTTACACAAATGAGAACGTCCCTTACAGTCTTCTCTGTTGGTGTTGGGAACTCATCAATGGCTCTTATCTGATACATTACCCCAATGAGGAATGAAAAAGACCACCAACTAGTTGTGAACACACTTGGTGCAGCCCAAAATAATGTCTCTGTCGCTCTTAGTTGTGTCCAGGCTCAACTGTGGCTACAATCTGCTGTGTCAGCGATGAGAAGAGAAGGTGTGAGGGCACCTTATCCACTGAAATTCCAAAGGTAATTTGGGATAATGCAACTAAATTTGAAAGGAAATTCCAATCCTGGTGGCATCTAGTCAATTTTACCTGTCACCCTACGGACCATAAAGCCACAGCTTTTATTCTAACAATATGCAATGCTTTGGTATATACCATATACTCAACTCGTTTCGCTGGGATTAGATCCCAGAGGAATGGTACTCGAGCCAACGGAACACCCAGTATGGGCCCAGAAAAGGGAGACAGACGGCAAATGTTGACTTTTGATGTCGACAACACATGCTATGCGAGAAGAACAAGGATGTATTTGTGAAAGCAATGCCGTTAAAGCCCAAGACGTTTGTCTTGACACTGAACCAAATGTTTGCCATTTTGAGATGCACCCCCATGAAACCTCCGGAAGTGTACTGGAAATGTACATATTGGAAATGGATGTGTTTGTGTGAGAACCCTTTGTGATTTTACATTTCTAGGCAATATTACTGTAGACATAAGCAATCACTCTAACAGCTGTATCTGTAATTTTAGTGACATTATGGGATGCAACTTCAACTATTCAGCTCCTGTCACATCTCATCACTTACTACAATCTACCCATGCGACATATCACGATTTGTTACCTACCTCTGTGATGTGCGGAAAACAGACTCCACAATCTGTAAGATTGTAAAGTAGGTATGTTTATTCAGCGCTGGGCAGCACCGGGGGGTAGTCCCACCAAAAACCGTGCGCGCTCCAACGCGGCACTTACTTCAAATATATACAGCAAAGTGTTGCATATACATAAAGTTTCGCAATATGCCTATACATATGCATGATCTGTCCCCGCTTCGTATTGAAATGAGTTCCAAGACGTTATTTCCATGAACTCCTCCCATCTGCGCTTGCGCAGTGCCTTCTGGTGGTGGTCGCTGAGGGTCATGAGGATGAAGGCCGGTGGCTCTTCTTCGTCACCACTAGTAACCCCTTGCTCTTACGCAGACTCAATTGTTCTTTGGTTTTCGTCCAAACCACAAGGTCAGTTTCAGCCGGTTCTTGAGGCACTCTCCTGGTTCTTATCAGGGACCGTCCTTGTGAGGGGCCACAAGTCTTCTCACTCCTGTCAGTTTATCAAGAACTGTCTTTGTAAGGAACTACAGATCTCCTGCTTTAGTTACTTTATGCAATAGCTAACAAGATTTCAAACCTTATCTACTAATTAACTGCTAAGATTCCCTTAACCCCTCCTCTCATCTGTGGCAGGAGCACCCCTCCCTCCCCGCTGCCAGTCTAACAGCAGGGCACAGCCGGCATAGTGGCCTGTTCGGCGGGCAGCGCGTGTGCGGCCGGGCACGTACGCAGAGAAGCCCCGGCAACGTCCCCCAGATACCAGAGCCTGCCAGAAACCCCCTCAGCCAATCAGTGCACCTCGGAGGCCCCTCGACCAATGGGAGCTGTCCGTGGTCACGACCAATAGAGGACCGCAGCTCAGCTCGCCCCAGGGCGCGTGGAGCGGTTTCTGCTCGGAGCAGCGGCTGTGTGTGAGCAGGAGCCCTCCGTTTGGCTCGGGGCGCCGTCCGAAGGCCCTTCGTGGGGCTGCGTGTCCTCGCGTCACAGGTGAGTGTTACGCGCGTGTTGTGTCATCATTCTAAGCTTAGATCCAGGCTCCCACGGTGTAGTATTAGTTCCCAGCTGGCATCCTGAGCCTGTGAGTCGGTTGTGCCTGCCGAAGTGTTTGTAATATGGGAACTATGTTGACGTTGACCGTTCTGCCTTTTTCCTGACCCCATTACGCTTTTCTAGAACATATTTTATGAGTCTGGCACTTCCGTGACGCTGAGTTGGCGCATTCGGCAGGCTGTCAATGGAGGAGCTGTTATGGAGGCACAGCTGTGTGCCTTCTCCCGCGGGCCTTGCCTGGGCGAAGGAGAAGTGGTGCGACTCAGCAGTGGGGGTGGAGCGGGTGGAGCAATGCGGCGGTGAAATAGGGGACGGGACGGAAAAAGGGACGGTGTGCGCCATCCTGCGTGCCCGCTGAGCTCAGAAAAATGAGAATGAGACAATTTAAAGCCACAACTAGAGATGGACAGTTTAGAAAGTGAATTACAGAGAGAACGAGAGCGTACGCGCTACGCGCTTGTTAGAACAGAAGACTGTGGTAACCCCGCTGAGTGTTGCCTGGCTCCGAAAGCGAATTGCGGGAGTGGATGCCGAGGGTTGGGATGGGGACATCTGGGGAGAAACAGAACCTGAGGAAAAGGCCCCCAAGGAGGGGGAGGAGTTAGAGGAGAAAGAGACGTCGGAGGAGAAAAATGTGCGGCCACTTACTAAAGCCGAGAGGCATTCGGGTCCCCGCGGTGGTTACCCCCACACAAGCATTCGCACAACTCCCTGCACGCGTCCCGAGCTTACGCAGCTCCAGAGCACATTTTCGCGCCAGCCAGGTATGGAGGGAGGCGGAGTGTTCGTGGTGTGTGTCTAGCTGGGGCGATCGCGTGTTGTTCAGTGATGACTCCGGGCCCGGGAGTGTTTCTGGCTCGTAACTGCCCAGGGGGCACACCGCGCGGGGGGGAACCCCAAAGAACGGGGGAGCCAGTCACTGTTAAACCAAGAGGACTGTCAGAGCGGGTGGCCCAAGTGCAAACGGCCGCCTGTATTCAGGCGATGTATGAGCGAGGGCAACGGGATGTGCAGATGGCCGTGCCAGTGGACCCCAGCCACCTTAGACCCCTCCCCCAGGGATTCTCTGATGCTTTAAAAACACATGTGCATTCCCTCAGGGAACAAATGAACGGGGCCATAGAACATAACCGGTGGGACCCTCCGAGGCCAGCATGCTATAGAGTTTCAAGACTACTCACATCCTCATTTGTACAATTTATAGAACCCATATACTTTGGCCATGACATCACTTATCATTTGCTTTTGAGTATTTGTTCACGTGAACCCCTTGTGCAGCCATGCTTAATGCATATATGTTAGCTGAATTTGCACTATTTTGTTGCAGCTTTGCCACTTTCAGCTGGTTTGGTCTGGTTTCTAAGAGCAAACCCTCTTGTACAGGTGACATCACTGTTGGTACAGTTCCATTGTGTCTGTCTTCAAAGCCATCTTTACATGGTGGCTTTTCCTATGTACCATTGACAAGCTCACACGCTTCTCCTACAATCTGTCACGAACAAGTGGTTGGGCTGCTTAAAGAATCGCCACTAGAGATACCAGAAAGCGAATGATTTTAATACAGGTTTTTTAAAAGTTGCGACTTCACAGAATTCGATGGCAAGGTTCACTCTATTACTTATCTAACATGAAAAGCTATACAAAGAGAAACCAAGTTACAATTAGATTGGAATGATTTGCTCGTGGCTCGAATCGGGTTAATGTGGCTTATATGTATATTGAGGAGAGGAAGTAGGGGAGACCCTCCCGTTGAGTCAAGAGCTTCAGACTGGACCGAAATCTACCACTAGTCCCAGACTTGGTCAACGGTTTATGACTGAGGTTAGGTAAGGAAAGTAAAGGAATGCCTTCCTGTTGAGTCACGAGGTTTGGAGTGGACCCCCTTGCTTTCTAAACTCCTTCTCAGAGAGGAGCCTAGGTGCGGCTGAATCCACTCCTAGTCCCAGACTTGGTCAACGGTTTATGACTAAAGGGGTAGGCTACTGGGGATTCTGGTGTAGTGATATATTTTGTGCTTGGTGTAACTTTAGGATGGCAACAATCTAATAACAGCAATTAAGTTCACTAATGATACTGAGATCAATCACAGTATCAAATCATGTAGAACTCAGCAACATAATCAGCCTAAAACTTACTGAGATTATAAGTCACAGTACTAAGGTCAGCCACATAAAGAGAGAGAGAGAGAAGAGAGAGATACGTATAAAGGTACCTTTAAACGTCCCCCTCGAATTCAGTTGAACACTCACGTGGAATGCTTGTGTCACTCAGCGGGTGATCAGCTGAGCCTCCGAGTTGATTGCGAATGTGAGGGTTCATGGCGTCTGAGAGGCGTCCTGCTCCGAGGGAGATGCTGGTCACAGCTGGCTGTGGTCCAGGAGAGCTCAAAGGGTCTCACTTGGGACCACTGTTCATAGGACTGGGAGATGATTGACTTTAGGCATCAGTAAATTTCCATCCTTACCACAAATCACTTGCTGGTAATGGCTGGAACCCTTGACATGCGAGTGACGCTGTTACTGATCCACCCGAATCATGGCTAGATAAGATACGTTCCAAGGCTGTCTGGGGATGGTGCGTTACTCCCATTTACGCAAGAGTGCTTGGTACAGTCAGGGGGCCTTTAACCGCCAAATTCTCTGCTCGAAGGCCAAGGCTTATCAAGCAAGGAGGGGAGGGGGGAGATGCACCACCACGCAATCACAGATTTCTTTCTGCTCTTTCTAGTTTTATGTCAAAAGAACCGGGACCTCAGTGGGCAGCTCCCAAAGGTGGCTGCCTGCTTTGGTGGCAGGACCCAGTTAAGGATGTCCCTCTTCAGCAGGACCAGGGTGAGGATGGCGATCTGCAGGAAGACGAGGAACAGAGAAAGTCTCCTGTGGGACAGGAGAGGGCTCAGGCAGAGCAGGGGGCAAATTTGCCTCAGCCCTTTCCAGCCACCCTCTTGGAATGCCACCGTGGGACCTTGCACCAGTCTGGGCACAACCACCCTGCTGAGGACTGGGGTAGGGGTCCCAGGCATCTCTCCCATCTCTCTACTGTACGTCTACGCGGTGGGCTGCCTCCCCAGCCGTTTGTCATTCCTCCCTGGGACAGAGTGGGACACAAGACTTCGCAAGCCCAGGGAAAATGGATGCTGAGCACTATCCGGCTGCAAAGCCCAGAGCCGGCCAGCAGCTCCCCAGCAGCCTGTATCTCTGAGCCCCCGAGCGGCCGACTGGAGGAGGTGTCTGGCCCATCCCATCCGCTGCCCAGGAGCAGGTCCCAGGGCAGGGGGGACTCAGTGGAGACACTCACTGCAACCAATAAATGAAGCCACGTCTCCTCGACAGCAGGACCCTCTCCTGCAGGTCAACACGGTGCAAGGACACTTGTCAAGCACTGATGCACAGCCGGGACAGCTGGAGTTGCATGGTGCCCCTGGCCTCCCCCTGTGCAGCACAGCCACAGCCAAAAGCCTGCAGAAGTCCAGAGGCCCAATCCCTCCACCACTGATGCCGTATCCCTCAGGAAATGGCCTCCCCGGCCATGCCGCTGCCCATGGCTGCTGAGGTGCACAGACCCAGCACTGGCACTGCTGACCTTGTCCCTGTCAGGACGCGCCTCCTTCTCTGCCATACCTTCTGCCCCTCTTCCAGGCTTGTGGCTGTCTCCCGACTCGCCACTCCCATGCGCCCCTGTGGGAGAGAAGGGCAAGCGGGAAGAGCATATCAGGGCAGCAGGATGCTCCTATGAGCGCACTCCCCTCAGCCTTATCCCCCCGCCGGCTTCCTTCGGGCACTGCCTTTGCCATGTCATTCTTCCCAGCCCTGCAGGCACTGCAGGCAGACGGAGGCACTCCAGGACAAACTCTGGAGATGCTCCACCTCTCGACATGGTCCTGAGCAACTGGCTCTGGGTGATGCTGCGTGAACAGGGGCATTGCACAAGAGAAGACTATCTCCAGAGGTCCCTTCCAACCTGAACCAGTCCGTGATTCTGTCAACTGCCCTTCGTCTGGGCCACCATCGCCTCCAGCCGCTGGAGCTCCTGGCAAACCGCGCACCGACACAGTTGTGGGAAGAAGAGCCGGACGCAGGCACTGAGCCCCTGACGCAGCCCCAGGCGCCGCAGCCGGGGGACATGGGCAGAGGAGGGGACAAACCTCCAAACCGAGCTCCTCCGTGGTTTCGTGCAGCTCTTGCGTGGCAAAAGGAGGGGTCAGGGGCTCAGGTCTCGCAGCCCCAGCCACCACGATAAGGGGAACAGTCCTACCTACCTGCCCTACCCTGGCACAAAATTGCCCACGGACACGCAGTGTGCTCCGTCCCTCTCCCTGCACCCCAACAGACACAGCCGAGCACACAGACGTGGAGACAGAAAAGGCTTTATTGGGGGGGAGCTGTCAAAAGGGCAGCAGCCCCTCACTGACCACGGGGAGGATCTTTCCCAGTGCGTACGCCAGGTTGGTGTAGGTCTCCTCACGCAGCACACGCAACAGCAGGGAGTAGAAGAACTCGTGGTCATAGCGCGAGGCATAGAGCACCGCAGCGGACAGAGCGAAGCCGACGGCCAGCTGCAGGGTGACCAAGAGCAGGCAGAGTGTCCTGTGGGACAGAAGAGGGATGGGAGACAAGGCAGGCTGGATGCATCCCAAGCGCATCTGGCTGCTGGGATGGAGGGGGCCGCTCTGGGAGCCCCACGGGCTGCCTCCCCACCACCCGTTTCTCATTGCTGCCTCTGGCAGGGTGGGACATGAGACTCCGCGAGCCCGGAAAAACGCCCCGGCCCAGGGAAACGGACGCTGAGCGCTACCCGGCTGCAAAGCCCACAGCCGGCCAGCAGCTCCCCAGCAGCCTGGATCTCTGAGCCCCCGAGCGGCCGGCTGGAGCAGGTGTCCAGCCTAGGAGCAGGCCCCAGGGCAGAGGGGACCCAGTGGAGACACTCACTGCAACCAATAAATGAAGCCACGTCTCCTCGACAGCAGGACCCTCTCCTGCAGGTCAACACAGAGCAAGGACACTTGTCAAGCACTGACGCACAGCCGGGGCAGCTGGAGTTGCACGGTGCCCCTGGCCTCCCCCTGGCGCAGGAGTATAGCCCGTGCGTGGCTGTGACCTGCATGGACCCCTCTCCCCAAGAGGGAGCCACGCTGGCTGGGCCAGGGGCTTGCACAGCCTTTCCCCCTTACCAGCTGTACTTCGACCACCTCTGGCAGCAAAGTCCCTGGCGCCGCTGCCGCCGCCTTCCTCTGCTGGTGCCTGCAGGCAACAGGGCTCGGTTGGACGACTTGCAGACCTCCACGGCCACGCGGGGGGATCCCCTTCCAAGCATGCACCAGCCCGGGCAGGGATTGGGCTCCCCTGTCACGCTGCGTGCTGCACATTCCCCCCACCCCATTGCCTGGCACCAGCATTGGCAGCCCCAGTGCTCCGGGTGCTGCAGACAACCCCCTGGGCACCCGTGTGGGGCGAGGGGCCCAACTCACCACGCCTCTTCCTGGGCCAGTGCCTCTTCAAATTTCTTTATGTCCTCAGACAGCACCTGCGAGAAGGAAGGGCCTGAGTCCCCGAGCCCACTGCGGCCCTCCTCCAGGCCCCCTCAGCCCAGGGCCTATGCGCATCTGCCCATTTTCCCCCAGCCCTTTCTGCCACTACCTCATTCCCCCGCTTATCCTCCCGCAGCCAGGCCTTCATCTGGCCATAGTGCTTTTCCACCTGCAAAACACCGGGCGCATCGTGCTGGCGGCTGGGTTGGGACCTGGGCACCCTCGCCCCTCTCCAGCCCCAGGGCCAGGCCCACTTGCTACCCCACTGCCCCGGGGCACTAGGAGACGGCGCGACTCACAAGGCCAGGCACAGGGAAGCGATGGGTGCCCCCATATTCTGGGGAAAATCTCCTCCCCAATCACGCTTCTGCCCACAGCCGCCGGGCAAGGTGCGCTAGGTGACGCTCCTTGAGCAGGGGGCTTGGACAAGAAAAGATGACCTCCAGAAGTCCCTTCAAACCTCTCAGCTCCCACCGACTTGTCTCTGGGACATGGGCAGAGGAGGGGACACTGACCTCCGTGCTGAGCTTCCCCATGTTTCCCATCAGCTCTTCCTGCTTCTTCCCCTGTGTGAGGAAAGGAGGGGTCAGGGGCTCAGGTCTCGCAGCCCCAGCCACCGCGATAAGGGGAACAGTCCACACCTACCAGACACTGCAGCAGCCCCTTGTGCCTCTGCGTCTCAGCGGAACACCGGGCCAGGCACTCCTGGACCATGCGGAGCTCTTCCTTCACCGCGTCCATCTGCATGGCTGCACCTGCGTGTCAGGAGCCATCAGGGTGTGAGGGGCATGGCCGCAGGCACTGTCAGGGAGGGAAACCCACAGGGATGCTGCCCTACCCTGGCACAAAATTGCCCACGGACACGCAGTGTGCTCAGGGGAATGCACCACCGCACGGCTGCGCACAAGCATGCCATCCTGTTCAGCGGCTGCTGTGCCCAGCACTGCGGGCGCTGGCACAGGCACAGCCACGTACCACCTTGTCCTCCCCAAGCACAGGTACAACCGCGCTTTGCCATGCACAGGACCCGGCCAGGCGCAAACACAGTCAGGGATGCCCGGGCACGGCACCGGAGCCTCCCCCAGAGAGGGGCACCATCAGCCGTCTGCACTCACGTGCCTGCAAGGCCAAGCCAGCGGCCCGGTGTGCCCACGTGCACTACTTCCGTGCCCGGCTCGGCCTGGGCCAGCTGGGTGCTGAGCACATGGCAGGAGGTGGTGGGGGGACACGAGGGAGCACTGAGGAGAGAAGGAGCTTCCCCTGCCAGGCTTTGCCAGGCGGCCGTGGGGCCCCTCCTGCCGGCGTGGCTGCCCTGCCCTGGCGCCTCTGCATTAACATCCTCCCAGTGAGGGCGCAACGCCTCCCCCCACCCCAGAGCCCCTTCTTTTTGGTCCCCCAGCGGCACGCGCGCCCTGCCCACCCGGCCCTGCCTCAGCCCAGGCTACTGCCTTCCGCCCACCGCTCTCAACCACACAGGCACCCGGCCGCACCCTCGCTTGGCCACGGGCTGCGGGGACTCTGGGGATCCTCTGCCCTCACCGTCCTCTCGCCCGTCCGGGGCCTTCCACTGCACAGCCGGCACAGGACAGGTCGCTGGCGAGTACTCGCCGAACTCCTGGCCTGCAGCACCGAGGTTCCCCTGCAGATGCTCCCCTGCCTCTGGGAGGACCCCCTTTTATACCTGCCAGGGCGCCCGAGTCACAGGCCCACTGTGACATCACGGTGACACGGCCACTGCTGCCCACTGTGACACAGCAATCGCATGCCTGGCGCTGGCACCAAGAGCTGACGTGGGGCCCAGCCGCGGCCACTGGGGACACGGGGCATCACTCTCAGCACCTAAGGGTTCGTAGCGCATGTGTGGGAGCGACCCTGGGTGTTGGCGTCTCCTCGTGGGTTAGGCCTGTCCAGTGGAGGTCCAGCTCCCTGCCTCATGTCCAAGCAGGAGCCAGGCTGCGCATGTACTCCCAGCAGGCACGTGCAGACACTCGCAGATATGCACGTGCACATGTGCATGGACGGCCGCTCCGCGTGGGCTCCAGCACAGGGCTCAGGCGTGCAGCTCCTGAACTATATGTACAAATAACGGGGTCGTAGAGCTGGTGTGCAACGCACCGATATACCCACAGAGCAGAGCTATTTGATTATTGCATATTTGCACAGATATGGGTGCTGAGTGGCATTCCACAAAGCTAACACAGCACACAAAGGAATTACGACATATTTATCTTGTTACTTGGTTAGTAAAAGCCCACCTAAGTCTACGGTCACTGGTTAGTGATTAGCGTAACACTTGCTATTGGTTAATTAGATTTAAATTAGCCTCGCTCGCTATGTAAATCAGCACGCATGCTCTTGGCAAGTAGAGGGGGCAACGTGCATGGTCCCTCAGTTGAGTCAGTGGTCGCCATCTCCCCCTGCCACCTTTACCTTTCCCCCAGTTACTGTGCATTTGGCTGATTTCGTACCAGTGCTTCCTCGTACCAAGATGTTTCCTTCATCAATCCTTGAAGTCCCTCTTTCCAGTTCCTCCTCCGGAGGTTGGCGATTAGTACGACATGCCAGTTTACACAAAGTAACCAGGCCTTCTGTTTCACAAGATCGTTAGCGAAAAGTCTCATTTTCTGATGTACATCAGTTCCAGCTGATTACAGTGTCATAAATACTCTGAGCATGGAGGGAGGCGGGGAGGGAGGGCAGGCGAGGCCTGCTTTCCTGGAGATGGCTGAACTCCTGCGTGGAGTTGGAGCGGGTCCAAAGGAGGGCCACAAAAATGTTCTAAGGTCTGGAACACCTCTCCTATGAGGACAGGCTGAGAGGGTTGGGGTTGTTCAGCCTGGAGAAAAGGTGGCTCTGGGCACACCTTCCTGCGGCCTTTCGATCTATCAAGAGGCCTTAGAGAAAGATGGAGGGTGTAGATAGCTAGGGTCTGGCGGCCGGAAGATATCGCGCTGTACGGAAAGTTAGGGCCCCTCTCCAGAAAGCCAATAGCGTTTAGTTTATGATGCAAGCAGACGGAAGTGAGGTTATAAACCTAAGCTATATAACGCCGTGTCACACACCAATAAACGCCATTTGCCGTCCACCACATTGGTGTCAGCGAGCTGATGGCCCGAGCGGCCTGGGGTTGGTCGCCGTGCCGTTCCTGAACCAGGTCGCCACGCCTGCGAAGGCAACAAGTGGTGCCGAAACCCGGGAATCGTCGCCTGGACGGGTGAACGGCGGCCGGAGCGGCAGGACCAGCCCGGCGGGGAGGACGCTCCCGGACCAACAAGGAGGATGGAAGCCCTTGTGAAGGTCGTATCACAATTACATAAGCAGTGGGGTATTGATTGTAAACCCAAAGATTTTACTCTCGCAGTTGCGAGACTTTTGCAAATTGAGGCCATTGCCCAGCCGGTGGATATTCTCCACCCCGAAGTGTGGGATAAATGCACTAAAGCGTTAGCTGAAGAGACGATGTCCTCGGGTCGTGGGAAAAACCTTAAGTCGTGGGGGAAAGTCGTACAGGCCCTGCAGAAGGCCATACAAGAACAGGACACCTGGAGGGCGGCAAAGAACTGTTTGTTGGTCACCCCGAAACTGGGAGTCGGGGCAGCCACGCAGACTTTGCACCCCCCAGACGATGACGATTCTACTGAGCCTAAAGATCTGCAAGAGGGCGACACGTCCCCTCAATTCCCGAACCCCGATCTGCTTACGGAGGGACAGAAACGAGCTAAATTCTTCTGGGGTAAGCTAGCCGAGGAGGCCAGGGGCGCCGCTGAGAAATCAGAGTCTGAGGAAGTCTGGGCTACACCACCGCCCTACGCGCCCCAAGATGGCGCCGAGCAAGAAGGCAAAGGGCGGGGCGAGGATGCCCTTAGCGGGAACAGGGAGGAAGCGTTAGCGTTAACAAGCGCACACAACCGGGAAGGGGAGGAGAACGTGAAAAAGAGAGGTGATGAGGGTGACCGGGAAGGGGAGGAGAACGAGAAAAAGAGAGGTGATGAGGGTGACCGGGAAGGGGAGGAGAACGAGAAAAAGAGAGGTGATGAGGGTGACCGGGAAGGGGAGGAGAACGAGAAAAAGAGAGGTGATGAGGGTGACCGGGAAGGGGAGGAGAACGAGAAAAAGAGAGGTGATGAGGGTGACTGGGAAGGTGAGGAGAGCGCGAGCGAAGGGCGGAAAGCCAATCAGAGCGGCCATCCGAAAAAATGCGCTGATAAGACAAACACCCCGCCGAGCAGAGGGTGGGACGAATCGAGAGGGCGGGAACGGCCCGCCCGCAAGGGAAGCGGGCGGGGCCGGAGCCCAACAAAAAGGTCCTGCAAACCAAAAAAAAAAAAAAAAAAAGCTGGGAGAATGGGAACAAGGGTGGAGGCCAGTCCTTACAGGGCGAGGGTATGCCGCAGTTAAAAAAGATGGAAAAGTTAAGTGGTGTCCGCTTAAGTCTATTAAACCGGACCTTCAGAATAAAGCTAATGAAAACTGTGAGTTTTTGTCCACAGGATCGGATTATCGGACGTCCTTGTAACCCGTACACTCCGGTGGCGAGAGAGGACGACAAGCCGACAAGCATCCTGTCCGCACCTGGGAGCTCCACACTGGTGGAATCCAAACAGCGGCGACCTAACCCCCAAAGGAGGAGGCTACGATGTCTTTGTGTGATCTTGATTGTAGGGCTCGTCACTATAGGGCAAGCAGTATCAGAACACCATCCCCATCGGCCATTTAAATGGTCCCTCCTTCGATTCGATGATCAGCAAGTTATCGCAACCCGCTGCTTTAAGAATGTTCTTGTTCAAAATTTCCTTTAACTATCCCCAGTTATATCCCGTTGCTCCCAGCTACCCCCCAGTCACCTCTTGGCGTGCCTTGTGTTTTCTATTCAAGTTCGTAATATGTATATATTTTTTAAGATTATTATAAGGCATAGAGTAAGAGTAGGATGCATTTAGTATGTTTCCTATCCGTGATTACGATATATATATTCTTTAAGATTGCTATATTTTAACCAATTTAATTAAATTTATTAATTAAATAGTAATTTAATTACTGTTAATATTAATTAATATAATTAATAAAAATTAATTTATTATTATAAATTAATAAATTAATTAAATTAATTTAATTACGCATAGGGAGGGGGGAAATGTAGATAGCTAGGGTCTGGCGGCCGGAAGATATCGCGCTGTACGGAAAGTTAGGGCCCCTCTCCAGAAAGCCAATAGCGTTTAGTTTATGATGCAAGCAGACGGAAGTGAGGTTATAAACCTACGCTATATAACGCCGTGTCACACACCAATAAACGCCATTTGCCGTCCACCACATTGGTGTCAGCGAGCTGATGGCCCGAGCGGCCTGGGGTTGGTCGCCGTGCCGTTCCTGAACCAGGTCGCCACGCCTGCGAAGGCAACAGGAGGGAGACTTTTTACCAAGACGTGTAACGACAGGACAAGTCTGGCTGTGGCTTCTTCACGCACTGTTTGCCAATGCTCGTTCTTGTGCGATGAGAGCAACCTTTTTGTCATACCTGCCCTGCCACTGATGGCTGGTATGACTGCAGAGGCTGAAGCTTTCCTTAGCTGCGAGATGTCAGCAGCTTGCGTAGAGTTTTCTGCACCCTTAGCCGGTTTACAGGACTACAAAGACCTGAATCACAGTGCATTGGGGAGCATCCAGGGGGTAAGCTCAGTAGCTTTAGCAGAGGGCACACTGAAATAAATTTCAGAGCAGCTATTTACCTGTATGTATGTCAGCTTCTAAAAGGAGGAACTATACGTCTATCAACCCTAGCTAAATGTTTGAGGCAGGATTCCACCATGAGATCTGCAGGTGCCCTGCACATAAGCACGTGTGTCATTTATTCAAGATTCTGTGTATGCCAGATTAGCACTTAGCTCTTAAGTTATTGTGGGTCATATCTTTGAATTGTTAAATGTGTTCACATGTGCTTTTGTTATCAACAATCTGATGCCAAGTGAGCAAGGTCTGAAAGTCTGCTTTGGGACCGACTTGTGATGTGGACAATGAAAATCTTTTTGTGCGTTCACAAAGCTGTCTGAAAACAGGGCTGATGATTTTTCTTGCTACAGTCCTGAGTTAATTGTATTTAAGCACGTGTGGTGGTCGTTTTTTTCCATTTGGTTTAACAGTTATGACTCCTCCACTTTGCCTATTTCCCTTACAGTTGATTCCATGCTACCTTTAGGAAGATGTCCCCTGCCCTCTTGTATCTTAACTTTCAGCTTGAACTAGCTTGAGGGTTTGTTTTCTTTTTTAGAGGCGGTTTCATTACAGGTGTTACTAGGGCCTGTAATACTGAGGTAAGATCAAACAAAATTCCGTCTGTAAGGAAATGATGAATATGTTCCACTGTAGTTGTACAATAGAATTGGCCAAATTCTGCTTTCTTGCCCACTTAACAAATGAAAGTGACTTGATAAAGGAAAGTGCTTGAAGACATCAAGATAGCTGATGTGTTTATCCTTTGTCCAGAGCAGGGAGTGCTTCTCTCAGCAGGAGCCATACCAGTCACTTTGATGATCCTTAGTGCTGTCGTAGTTAATGGACATTGGCTTAAGCACGGGAAACCAGCCACAAAGCACTGACTTGTGAAAGTAGCTACTCAAGTATCGAGGAAAAACTCCAAAATTTGAACTGCAAAATCAATGGCAAATTTGGAAAATTCTTTTTCAAAATACTTGTTCTGCAGTCTTTTTCTTTGTTCTTTTCAAGTGTGAACTTCCATGAACTTCTGACCTGTGTTCAGATGGGCACACGGTTCCATTTACTAGCTGAAAATAGCACCTAGCCACGCATTGACAACACAGTGTTTTTCCTGCGGTCCAGCCCAGCACAGGATTAAGGCAGCGTTGGCTTTAGTACCGCAGAGTCTCATGGGGATCCCTGTCCAGGAGACAGTTAAACTCAGCAGTGTGAGCGGGAGGGTATGCTTTCTCATCTCACATCCCTTCTTCCAGTCAGTTACAAAGCAATCCCGGAGTCCTCTGGTCATATTCTTCTTGACTGAAGAGTTATTTTGTAATCGAGACCAACCATAAGAGAAGCAGCATGAAAGCTTCGTCATACGTTGTATGTTTCAGTGAGATAAACTACGAAAAGTTAACCTTGTCCTGAAAGCGTTTTGTCCTTGGTGCTTGCAGGGTAGTAGGGACCAGGACGAGGAGAAACAAATCTTGAAGGAAAGCAGTGTTAGCTTTGACAGACCCTGTACTGCCCTATTTAAAGTGGCATCGTAACATTCCTTTCCTTTTCCAAGCCAAGAGTTTTGGAACATACACAAACCCTGCCTGAAAAATCTGGCTAGAAAACCAGGAATGAGAATGGAGGGGTGGTCTCTTTCCTGTCATGTCAAGAGCAGGACTAGACAGAGGGGAGGCTGGCCACATTGTGTACAGAGGGATCAAGAGGCAGCCATTAAATAGCCGCAGGGACACATGTCCCCACAGGTAGGAAGGCTCTTCTGGGACCACTGGGGTCCTTGTATTAGTCCTTGTCCGGATCTGAGCTGGAAAGCAGGGAAGGAAGCAGAGCTGGGCCCAGAGGGACAGGTCGTGCAGAAGTGGGCTCAGCAAGGAGGCCAGGACAAAAAGCTCAAGAGGAGACCATGGCTGCCTGGGGGAAGATGGGACTGGGTGGAGGAGCCAGGACGAGGTACGGGCAGGGTGGCTGCAGTGGTTCAGAACAAAAGTGAGCATATTAGTTGTAAACAGACAAGATGGTGTCTTAGAGAATCCCATTGCTCTTTGGATCTACAGCGTATGATTTCTCATTTATCATTACTGGCCATCAGCAAATACATCTGAATCCTACTGGTAGTTCCTCACCCACCTGCAGTGCTGCACTTTAGAACTGCTCTTTGACAGATAAAGGTCCACAAGGGATCTGAAAGCCCTAAGCCACGCTTAGAAAATGCTGGGTGTATCCGTAAAATACCGTAGAACTTTGACAGTGACAAAATCTCGTCCTGCTTCTAAAACGTGCATGAAAAATAATAGTGGTGGTAAACTAAGACCATTTGAGAAGAATGTCAGTCCCCAGAGTGTTGTTGACAGTTTAAAGACCGTTTGTGCAGCTTTTACAAGACGAGATGTGTATGGCCGTGTGTCCTGTAACTAGCACCCAGGCTAGCAAAGAAATGAGGTGTTGTAATGTCAGTTCCTGAGCCCTTTTGCCTAATAACAAGACAGTTTGGCACAGCTCTGCTACATCGTTCCAGAAGCACTCGCTCCATGTTCATTCTGATCTCGCGCAATAGATCACTCAGTGGTTTTCAGCGTAGTTTTAGGTGCCCGGAAAGCAAGTGAATCTTCAACAGCTGTCCAAAAAGAAACTAATTATTCATGAAACGGACATCATGAGGAAAAATAACCCCAGTATTGTTATCTATTTGGATGTTCTCACTATTTCCATTGCTGTAGACGTGAGTAAGACCAGGTTCTTGTTTCCAGAAACGAGTAACTTGCCACTTCTAAAATGTTTTTTCCTTTTTCTAAATACATTCTATGTAAATTTTTCCAAGCTGTTAACAAATTTCTGTCCTCAAGCGGTACGCACCCTGCTACAACGGACAGCTATGGAAGTTGTGTCGCCTTGTTCCTGGAGCTGATCATGGAATTTATGTGCTAAGGTGATGAAACAGATGATGGAAGATCTTCTGGTTAAAGATTTATCTTTGCCATCACTGAACTGTATTTTTCACTTGCTTGCCGGCTCGGACGGCTAATTTTTCACTTATGTCTCCTGTTCCCTTAGACTGCACAGAGGCTAAGTACTGTATAGCCTAGAAGGAATGTCCATTCATTTTATTACATCTTCATTTAAAAATAGCCTGGAAACAAAAATCAGCTGCAGTCTTTTTCATGAGGTACTTTACCTGTGCACCATCCTCTCAGCGCCATTGTTTTCTTCTTTCAGCTACCTAGTCCGTGATGAACTCTGGGTGCTTATGGAACACTTGCCTGGAGGCTCTTTAAACGGTGCTGTTGAAGAGAATGTATGAAGGAGAGCTAGCAGTTGTCTGTAGGGAGGTAAGGGATCCCGCGTGTTCGTCCGATTACCTGCACAGGACGGTGCTTGTAAAGTGGTGCTAAGAACATGAGAGGTGTCACGTTCAGAGCTTTGTTTCTGTATTGGTTTTATAATACGGAGAAGAAAGAGCACCTGAAGTATCAGCCTGCCTGTAATCACTGCATTTCTACGCTGTTATTTTACTCAGATACTGTTACTGTAGTATCTTCTTTGTTGTTGTTGTTGTTGTTTAACTATTCTCAACTTTGCCTCTCTAAACGTTTTCCGGGATACGTCTCTACTGCATTCCTTGTCTGTAAAAGCAAACATGCTGATGGCAGAATTTTGAAATAACAGCAAAGAAAAATAGAGGCTCACTTGTCACAGTCCTCTGCTTAAAGGAATAGCAGTCCAGGCGAAATAGTGTTTGCTTCTGAAAAATGACTAACACGCTATTTCTACATCTGCTGCAGAGCCCAACAATAAAGTCTTTGTCCTGTAACCTCCCACCCAAAAGTGGTCCACTTCATATCGAAGGGATTCATGCCGGTCGCCGCAGGTGCGTCTCATCTGTGAGAACCCCACCTTCCCAGGTGCCCTCGCACAATGTCTAGGAGGCTCTCCAAGCAGAAACAAACGGTGACGAGGACAATAGTTCATCTAGCTTGGAAGCGCTGCCGAAGTTGAGTAGGCCTACGCCCTGCATCAGAACAGCTTCCATAAAGAGAGATGGGTGGTTTTCATAAGAGACTCTCTCCTGATTTTGGCAATGTTAAACCGGCAGTTACGCTACTTGCGTTGTGGATTCTGCCAAAGTCTTGAATGAGTTGCAGAACCAGATTCTGTTTACACATGTATATGCTTAAACTGACTAATATTAAGCCTTTCATTACAACTTTCATTTGTTGCATATTTGTAACAGTATTACAACTTTCATTTTGACCAGATTCTTTAAAAATGTTTATTTTAATCATAACCAATGCTATTGTGGGTGTAAAGATTAGATATCCCAGGCAAGGAGGCCATCGTTCTTCAGAACATCTCACAAATTGCCCTGGAAATTCCAAACACAGTCCGTTCCAATATGCGCATGTTCCAAACTCAACGCACAATCCGCCAGCAATGTTATTTCCTTTGAAAGTCTCAGCTTCAGGTCTCCTATAGGGTTGGGGACACTATCCTTCTGAAGGGGTCATCTTTACTCGGGTGTAATATATCCAGGAGTAGATCCCGTTGACCTTTACTGCTGTGTAGGTAGTCAAGAGCTCAATGTATGGTCCCTTCCATGTTTCGTTTAATGGTTTATCTTTCCAGGTTCGAATGTAGACAGAATCTCCAGGATGGAATTCATGTACAGCAGTATCTAGTGGTAGCAGTGACTATTTGTTCAGATACCTGTGTAGTGATGAAAATACCCTAGAAAGAGATACTGCCTTGTACAATTTCATCTCCTGTCATATGCATTTGGTCACCTTTTCCGATAACAGAGTTAACTCGGTTTCCATATGGGATTTTAAAAGGACTAACTTTTTCTTTACTTCTGGAAGTGATTCTGATTCTCATTAATGCCATTGGTAATACTGCTACCCGTTTCAAATGTGTTTATTGGCACAACTTAGTTATTTGTCCTTTGAGTGTTTGGTTCATCCTTTCTCCTCACACAGCTGAATGAGGTCTCCAGGGACTTTGTAGTTACCCTTTGATCCGCAGGAACTTAGATACTCCTTGTGCTAGCTCAGCTATGAAGTTGTCTGATGGTAGTCCTTGTGGTAATCCAAACGGGCGAATGCTTTCCTTTAACAGTACCCTAACCACTTCTCTTGCCTGATTGGTGCGGCGTTGGGAAAGCTTCTGGCCAGCGTGAAAAGGTATTAACCAAAACAAGAAGATATTTATGTCTATTACAATTAGGCAACTCTGAAAAATGCACCGGCCAATGTTTTCCAGGAGTTACTTCCCTTTTTAAGTGGCCAGGTGGTGGTCTATGCGGAGATTTTGGATTATTATTCAAACAGAGGAGACATTTTCTTGTAATTACGTCCGTAATTTTTGGTCCTACAGAATAACTCCTGCAACGATTAACCGTTGTCTCGGCCCTATATGATTTTCTTTATGTCAGTTAATAAGACTAGAGTTCATCAGTTGAGGCGTGACTAGGACTTGGTGGGTGGGCGTCACCCACTACCCTTTTCCGACGATGTAGTATTTCGGCTGGTTTATTGTCCTTTTCTGTCCACTGGGGCAGTTTCCTATCCTTATTTCTTGCGGGTCCTAGTGGTCCTTGAGTCTCATTCTGTAAAGTAGCTTGCTTTGCTGCCAAATACACTTTGCGGTCGCCTTGAATCGCACTCCCTTGGCCTTTCTGGTGGACATTACAAGGAATTATAGCTGCTCCTTTCATCTCCAATACCGCTTGCAAAAAGATATAAAATTCCGTATCCATATTTAAGGGGTGTTCCTTGGCAATTCAGCAGTCCTCTTGCTTTCCAAACGGCTCCATAAGAGCGTACCACTCCGAAGGCGTATTTAGTGCCTGTATCCCAAGTACTGGACTTGCTCTCGCGTTGTGTGTGCTTTTTCTTAGACACCTAACATCCATCTAAACCCAGAAAGTTCAATAGATCCGTAGTAGCTTTCAGACAATCGTCTTCCCAGTCCGCCCCAATTAGTATACAACAATGTAATGTTCTGTTGGTTACCTTGCCATTGTTCCACTTTTTTTGCTAATAAGTTACCAAGTAGCGTACGACTATACTTCAGCCCTTGTGGGAGCAAGCATAACTGCGATTTCTTTTCCCATCGTTGGGTTTTTCTGCCTATTCAAAGGCACACATGGCCTGCCCGTTCAAAGGCGGACAGCATCTGACTCTGGCCAGTTTCTCACTCTTCCTGTTTTCTTTATGGCCCAAACCAGATGCATTCCTGCATTCATGACTTCACTGGGTATTTTGTCACTGTCCTCTTGCTTCAAGGCTCTTCCTAGCAGTGGCAGTGGGCACTCCGGCATATTAAAAAAACCTCACGGATTAATTTAGTACCGCCAATCACACGTTCCATTGGTTCTAAGAAAGGCCTGGTCATCCGCTTTGCCTAAACAAAGGGGACTGTCTGTTTACTGAAAAGTCTCCTGCAGCGAGTCAAGGCAGAATGAGTTGCTCCACCCTTCACATTAGGGCATTCATTTTCCCAATGTCCCTCTTGTTTACAGGTAGCACACTGATTAGGTCCTAAAGGTGGTCTTGGAATTGGTCTCCGAGGGACTCCCTCTTGATACTTCTCTGCCCCATCCCCCTACCCCTGCCCCTCCATACTGACACCAATGTTCGTTAAAGCACCAGCGAGTGCCACTGCCAGCGTAGCTGTTTGTGCTTTGCCACCCACTCTGTTCTTCTTTCTTTTCCCTGTCTTCCCTATTTTTGTAGACTTTGTAAGCTACTTCTATTAATTCCATAATGGGTTTCTCTTCTGCACCTTCAGTCTTTTTTTTTTTTCTTTTCATGTCTGGCGATGACTGTGCCATAAACCATCCATTAAACATTTACCTGTTACTTTAATCACGTGGATAAAAATGTGCCCATTTATATGCAGCCTCTTGTATGTGCTCATAGAATGCAGCTGGCTGTTCATCAGGCCCTTGTCTAATTTCATATACTTCAGCTTCTGTTTCGACACCCTCCTTTTTCATCAGTCCCCACAGGGACTGAAGGGGCGCCTGGATAACAGGACCTTGACCGCTTGTTTGGCAAGCAGTGGGACAAAAAGTTTCAATGACAGCAGAAGTTGTTGCTTAATAAGCTGGTGTTGATAATGCCGTGAACCCCGGGGACAGAGGTGTCCCTCAGCTGAGTAGGTGGAAGGGAGCTGCCCACTGTTCTTATTCTCCATCACACAAAGCTGTCCAGGTCAGAAGTGGATCAACACAGCAAACAGGAAGCATGCAATTGTCCTGCATCCCTGTCTGCTAAGGAGAACAAAGGCAGCTGCTTTCTGTCACACTGTTTATATTAGTGTTAAGCAATGCTGCTAAATCAGTCACACAACACAGGGGGAAAAAAGCCTCTCAGCTCTTCAGGTGCGACTCTCATAAGCCGCTGGTATCTGCCTTAGCAGCTAAGGCAGTGGAAGGGAGCTGCTCTAGGTGGGAACTACGAGCGGAGTAGACGAGTAGACTAGACTGCGCACACCGTAGCCCCAGCGAAGAAACGCCTCCTTCTGGGCAGAGCCCAGATTCACTGGCCACACCAGCACTTATTCTGGTGCACTGGTGCTGCGCCTGCACTGCAGATGCTGCGTGTACAGACATACATTTTGGGAAGATCGGCAAAAGAATTCTGCAACTCTTGAGTTGATGGAGATGTAACACTAGTTTAGTCCAAAGCAACCAGTTTACACCTACGCTGATGTTTGTAAAGGTGCTGATGGCATGGATCCATCTTGCTGACCTCAGCATTCTTTTTTTTTAATATTTCGGGTATTGTTTCCAAGACCGTTATTTGAAATTTTGGTTGAAGCAACAGAAAATTGAAAAATGAGTTGTTCATTATTTTGTCCCGAACGTAAAATATTGCGGTTTGAAACCTCGACCGTTGCAAATTAAAGTTATGAATACCAATGGAATGCGTGACTGCAGATTTTTGATAGGATTTGCTGGTGCCTTTTGAGGAAAGAGCGTCAGGGCTGGCTGAAGATACACCAGCCTCTACCATCTGCAGTGTCAGCAAGACTTCATCTGTATGTGTGCTTGTAGCTTCTTCCTATGCCACTAGCGTCGGGTGTCATGGAACAGGACTTAGCTGTGTTTAGCCTCTGCTGCTGGAGCTCCTTGTATCCTGTGGCCGCAAAAGCAGTCAGCCTGCAGTACTGAATTTTGGTCGCCAATCGTCAGAAGCAAGCTGAAAAAAATCATGCCGCTGTGCACGCATGGCTCCCGAGACGCAGTACGACTTTTGTTCGCCGGGGCGGTATCAGCGAGGTGGCAAACGCACGTGTGCGGCTCGGAAAGTGCCACACTGGCTTGTGGTTGCCAGGCAGCAGCACTGAGCGGGCAACGCACTCTCTGCTGCGCATGCGCAGCTCCCAAAAACTGCGGTACAGACTTGTGGTCACCAGGTGGAAGCACCAAGCCACCGAAACGCACCGCTGCACATTCGTGGCTCCTGAGCTGCAGTATTGACATTTGGGCTCCAGGCGAGTGCCGTAAAACACGTCACCGTGCGGGCCTCCCAAATGGCATTACTGACGTTTGGTCGCCGGTTCACAGCAGCAAACACGGTACAGAGCGCCCATGTGCATGCGCAGCTCCCAAAAAGGCAGTACCGGTGTTTGCTCACCATTAATCACTCACACCCGCTCCCCATCTGCCACAGCGCAGATGCACCCCTTTCCAGGGAAGCACCATCACTGTCATCCTCACTGCCCGCACCTGGGGCTCCTCCAGACACAGCGCACAGCTGGAGCCCAGATACTCCTCTGAGAGTACTATGCTTATCGGTAGATACAGGAAAGAGAGGGAAAAGGACTATCCTTAAAGGTCATGCTAACAACCTACTTCTAAACCTCCTACTACTCCAGCAATCCTCCCAGCTGCCGAGGTGTCTCTCCTACCCGATTATGTCCACAGCCACCCACCCTATATACCCATTAATCTCTGAAATTGGACCATACACAATCAGATGTGTAGGATGACAGCAAATGATGTCCCTCAAGCAAGTAGAACTATCAATGCAGATTAATATCTCTGCTGTTAAACCAACCTGTTCACCATTGGGAAGTACACCTTATGCAGGATGGTTAGCATGGTTACCTGAGCAGTCCTTTACCCCTTCAAAATGAGAAAAAAGCGATGCAACCGCTGTGCCTTAGGGACAGGATTGGGGGTCATAAACAGTGTAAGTGCTGAAATACTTGCAAAGAAGCTCAATATGGCCACACATGATCTAAACAAACTAGAACATCCGTCACGGTCCTCCCTATCAGCTTTAGGAACTCATCAGTGGCTTTTATCTAAAAAGTTACCTCAGTGGGAAAGAGTTAGTGAAAAGGACCACCAGTTAATGCTAGATGAACTTGCTGTGGCACTAAGTAATGCTTCTCTAGCTCTTAGGTGCCTCCACGTTCAACTGTGGTGCTATCTACAGCAGCAGCAATTGTAAGAGAAGGTGAAGATGGCACCTTACCCCCTAAAATTCAAAAACTAATCTGGGAGAACGCAACCGAATTCAAGAAAAAATTCCAGTCGTGGTGGTATCTAGCTAATTTCACTTATGATTCTATTAATAACAATGTCATGGCTTTTGTTTTAACCGTACAGAATGCATCAGTAAAAACCGTCCACCCGATCATTGCATTTGGATTAAATCACAGCGGTGCTGAAGGTGTGCAAGGGATGAAGCTGGGGGTATTGCTTAGGCTCTGTGAGCCCTTAACAAGGCGCCACCTGGAGGGAGGGAAAAGGATAACCACAAACGGAATGCAACTCCCGAACTTTGAGTGAACTATCCTAATTAACATCTTCTAATTAACTTCTAATTGGCATAACAGAAACCCACCCTTGGGTGGGGAAAGCCCACTACTCACAGAAGGCCCTTCCTCACTGAGCATGCGCAGTAAAAAAGAAGGACGCTGCGACTTCAAGTGGAGACGCGGCTTGCGGACACCAATGGGTACAAGGGAGACTGAGCCAACTTGCAGAAATACTGGTAGCTGGTGCTCAAAATGTATAAATATTTCCCAGGCGTTAACCGCGTGTGCTAGCTTCGTGGACCTACCACCTAGCACCGAGCTCTGCGCAGATTTGGAATAAAAGCAAATGACTCGACTCTGTGTGTTTGTCATCTCTCTGCACACCGGGCGAAGGACCCATATTTGGCACAACAGTTTTGGAGATCCAGATGGGACAGCCATAAGGCCTTGCCCGGAAAGTCTTGCCGACCTTGACAGCAGAGAGTCGGACTGGACAGGACTCCAGCGCGCACCAACCTGTTGATGGGGGGCTCCTCTGCATCTCCTCCGAGGTCGGGGTGATGAGCGACCCAAAGGAGAGGTATTTGCATGCGGGCAAATGCTTGGATTAGTGAGTATTAAAATTTAATTATTTTAATGGAAAAGGTATCAAAACATATAAAGTCGCATGCATGTAAGTCACCCGTATCTGCCAGCAAGGAGTGCCTTAACTGACGAGTGCAGTCAGACCCGTGGGTGCATAAGGATACATTCTTTGCACATTGAAGCTTGGTACCGGGGGGGTACCTTGCCGAGTATGATGGGAGAGGGAATTGTATTGGGAAAGGTATGGGAAACAACTGGCAAAATGGGATCGAACCAATCCATGATTACTCCCTGTAGCCCGTTGGGGTGTATTCTGAAGAACTGGAATAAGTTTGGGGGAGATCGGATGACTAAATGAAAAGCGGTGTAATCCTTGGTGGCCAAATTACAGATTGGATGATGATGAGGTCTGGCCAGAAAATGGATCGGTGAATTACAATAACGTGTTGCAACTGATGTTGTTTTTCCCACGGGATAGGGAAATGGGTTGAGGTAGCTTTATGTTGAAGTAGCCTTTATGACTCTGTACAGAAATGCTGACATTCAGAAAAAACGTAAATTAACAGCTGACGTGGTGAGGTATAGAGCTTCTGATACAAACATCAGTGGTTCTAACATAGGCTGTGGTAATAAAAAAAAGGCAGAGGGAGAAGAGCGGGAGGATGTGCGACTGTTAGTCCCAACGGCCCCACCTTCATATAGAAATAGTGCGGGACAATCACCGATTGATTCTAACTCGCAATCGAGCAATGAGAATTTCAGCCCTATTCCCAGTCAGACTAGAAGGCATAGTCCGCCGGTTGTTCAGGCTCCTTTGAGACAAGCGGTGGGACCAGAAGTGTTGCCGGGTTTTGTACATGTTCCCTTCTGAACCTGGCAACTGGGAAACAATCTGTCGGTTTATGTAGAGAAAAGCCTGAAGGAAGGCACCGGCTTTCAGAGCCTGCCCTTCTGACTCACAATCCTAACTGGGGCTATGTGCAAGCGTTGTTACGTACTTTCTTTACGGCAGAGGAAAAAAAGAAGAAGAATTAGAAAAGCCAGGTAAGAAGGTGAGAAAAGAAATGAACAGGAGGACCCTGAGGACTATTTGCCTACTAGAAAGGACCCAGAGTGGGATCCCAGTGGAGGGGGAGGGGTGGGGAGGCCCAGCTGAAGCAATAGCAACAGTTAATATTGTATGAGGTCGGGCACGGAGTACCGAAACCGAAAATGTGTCCAAACTATCTGAGGTGAGACAAGGCCCTCATGAAAAAATCCATCGGCCTTTTACGAGCCGGTATGTGAAGTAGCTAGAAAATGGACGGACTTGAACACGGATAATGGGGCAAATCAGAGGATGTGTCATATGCTGTTCATTGGGCAGTTGACGCAGGACGTGAGGAGAAAATTGCAAAAAGTTGAGGGGGCTGGTGGAATGTCGATTTCACAATTAATAGAAATAGCATGTAACGTGGATAACAGTCGGGATGAGAGAGAAAAGAAAGAAAAACAGAGAAGAATGTGGTTGCAAGCATCTTTGTTGGCAGCAGCAATAAATAGAAATGATGTCAAGGGAAAGGTAGAGGAAGAGGCCCACAAAACCGAGCCCCTCTAGGACTGAATCGGTGTGCGGCCTGCAGGCAGGAAGGTCACTGGAAGAAGGAATGCCCAAACCGAAAGGGGCCAGAGGAACAAGAGCACGCAGGAAACGCTCATCTGATTATGGTAGGAGGTTCAGACGAGGAATGAAGAAGACCAAGGGAAAACATCAAAGCCTCCTCAGCCGATGCCGTGGTTCCACTTAAGCTGGGGAATGAGACCACAGACGTTTTAATCGACCGCGGGGCCACTCATTCAGTAGTTACCAGTTGTAAATGACCTCTAAGTAAAGTACCTATACCTATTGTTGGGGCAACGGGAAAAAGAACATTAAGGCCATTTCTACAGCCAATGGAATGCACATTTGGGGGACCTAAATTAATTCATGAGTTTCTAGATATGCCAGAATGCCCCCTACCCCTGTTGGGATGAGATTTGTTGTGTAAATTGAACGCACAAGTAACCTTTTCTGAGAACGCCGTACAGCTCCATATCCCGCCTGAAACGTCTGGGAGAGCCTAGATCTGCCTGCTGACAGCTAAAACACTGTAAGAATCCAAAGGGAATATTCCGAAGGCTGTATCAAATGCGGTCATTCTCCTGGCGTGGGCTTCTAAAAACCCAGGTAAAGCAAAAAATGTTAAGGCCACTTAAGATAGAATTAAAAGAGGAGGCAAAAGCGGTGAGAGCACACCACTACCCTATAAGATTGGAACTCGAAGAAGCCTTGAACCCCTGATAAATAACTTTATACAACATGGACTGCTTCTTCCTTCATCAGGGCTGCTGTCTGGTCCTCAGCAGGGGGGGCGCGGGCAGAGGGGGCTCCAGCGACGTGCTGTGGCTCCCGCCACCTGCGTAACCATAGCTGCCCCCATTTCTTTACAGAAGCAGCTCCCCAGGACCTTTCGCTACATCAAATTCCAGGTGCAGAGCAACTGGGGAAACCCAGAGTACACCTGTGTGTACCGAGTACAGGTACACGGGAAGATGGCCAGCCACAGCGAGCACCTGCAGGCCCCATGGTTCCTCTCAGAAGAGTAATAAAACAAAGACGATGTGTAGCAGCTCGACTTGTGTATGTTTATCAGCTGAATGATTGGCATGGGCCCACCGTGAGCCCTCTGAGCCGAGCATCCTTTGCAAAAGCGGAGCTTGATGCTCCCACCTGCCGATGACAGATAAGCCACCGGTCTTGTTACGAACAGGCAGGAAGATAAACACGACTTGTAAAAGACGACCACCTGTGAATTAGGGATATGTATACGTTATCGTTATTCACAGTGAGCTCTTACACGCCATATGGAAAATGCTTCAATGGAAGTCGTTGCTCATGACATTGTGATGTTAAAAGTATCATGCAGATGAAATGCTCTGAAGGGATGCAGTGCAATACTCGGAACACTGTCTCTCAGTAGCATTAAAGCTCTCACAACAACATCTGTGCCTACTTTGATTACTCCCCAAGTTTTACAAAGGAGTCATGCTCAGGATGCTGCACTCAAGCCTAAACATGCACAAGGCAGTATCAAGCAAACCCGCGGGAGCCAGTAACCTCTGCCTTAACATGGACAGCGAGACGCAGTGTACACAAAGCCCACCAGCGGGGCAGCAAGAGCCAAGCTATCCACCTGAGCACGCACATCGACACTAGCTTCAGCTTAAGTGTTAGAGTAGGCCGTATGCAGGAATCGGGACTCGGCTTGGAGAGACTAATAGTCACATTATGGTCGGGTCGGACTATTACTAATAGTCGGGTTTGTGGGAGTGTGATACAGTCAATCTGCCAGGCCTCCCCATATTTGTATTTCAGTCATCATCCTCCATACCAAAGAGGCCTTAACCGCTTGGCTTGTTTGTCTGCAGCTCACGGTTCACATTCATGCACAATCTGTGCAATAGTGTCCATGGCCAAATCCACCCCTTGATCATGAGTCCATCTATATGTTGCATCTCTTCCGTGATGGCCGGGCAATGTCATGGGCCCACTGAGCTAGAAATAATTTACCCTTCTGTTGCCAGTCCGGATCCACCTTGGCAGCCTCATCAGCCTGCTGGTTATTTTGATGTTCTTCAGTGGCCCGGCCCTTGGGTATGTGGGCATCTACATGGTGTACTTTTACAACCAGATTCTCTAGCCAGGCAGCAGTATCTTGCCAGAATGCAGCAGGCCTCTGCGCTGCCAGTTGCTCTGCGGCCATCGCTGCAACCGCCCCCACAGGGCATTTGCCACCATCCATGAGTCGCTACAAAGACAGAGCACTGGCCACTTCCCTCATTCAGCAATGTCTTAAGCTAGCGGGATGGCTTCTACCGCTGCAAATTGGCTTGATTCACCGTGTCCTTCAGCAGTTTCTACAAGCTGTTGTATAGGGCTCCATACAGCAGCCTTCCACCTCTGATGTTTGCCTAAAATATGAGAGGACCCATCAGTGAACAGGGCACATTGCTTTTCGCTTTCTGGTAGTTTGTTATACAGAGGGGGCTCTTCAGCGCATGTCACCTCCTCCTCTGGCAATATACCAAAGTTTTTGCCTTCTGGCCAGTCCATGACCACTTGCAAGATTCCTGGGTGACTGGGGTTTCCTAGTTGAGCCCGCTGTGTGGTCAGTGTGACCCACTTACTCCACGTAGCATCAGTCGCGTGATGTGTAGAGGGGACCCTCCCCGTGAACATCCAGCCCACCACTGGTAACTGGGGTGCCAGGAGGAGCTGTGCTTCAGTACCAACCACTTCTGAGGCAGCTCGAACTCCTTCATATGCTGCCAATATCTCTTTTTCTCTTCACCCCCAGGCGGAACTTTTCCCCATGTCCCATGGCTGCCCGGGCAGCAAAGGGCCTCCGGTTTCCACAGCTCCCCTCAGCAAGCCTGTGAGGCCAGGCCTTTGCTTTCCAGGCACAGAGGGCTGCTCCTTGACCTTGTCAGAGGGAGTGTGGTGGACTGAAGCCTGGACTTTATCTTAAACATTTTGTGGTATGGAGGCCTGCAGAGCAGAGCTACAGTGCAGGCACAGTGGTAAATACGGCACTTGACGAGGGCATCCGACAACCAATGACCCCCCCAAGCATGCAAGACACAACACGGTCAACATGGTCGTCGCATGGGCTCTAAGGATGTGCCGTTTCCTTGGGCATCCGGCGTGAAAAAGGCCGGAATAAAAAGTATAAAAGGCAGTGCTCACAGTCGCTGCGTTTGGTCCTCGGCCGGGGGGGCATGGGCAGAGGGGGCTCCAGCGATGTGCTGTGTCTCCTGCCACCTGCGCAAGGATAGCTGCCCCCATTTCTTTACAGAAGCAGCTCCCCAGGACCTTTTGCTACATCAAAGTCTGGGTGCAGAGCAACTGGGGAAACCCAGAGTACACCTGTGTGTACCAAGTACAGGTACACGGGAAGATGGCGAGCCACAGCGAGCACCTGCAGGCCCCAGGGCTCCTTTCAGAAGAGTAATAACACAAAGATAATGTGTGGCAGCTCAACTTGTGTATATTCCTTGCAAATGTTCTTCCAGAGAGCTTCCAACAGCTTGTGCCACTAGTGGGGAAGGGACCTTTCTGCCTCAGGAGAATGATGTTTCTGGTCTTGGCTGCAAGGGGCAGGGCAAGAGAATGGGGCTTGAAGAAGAAGCCCCTGAAGGTCCCGCTTCAGCTTTCGCAGCCCAGGATCACTCACCAAAGCACCAGTGTCACTGGGAGAGCAGAATCGCAGCCCTGGGAAAGCTCTCCCGCTGGCA
Organism: Phaethon aethereus; assembly: GCF_964289735.1. Lineage (NCBI taxonomy): Eukaryota > Metazoa > Chordata > Aves > Phaethontiformes > Phaethontidae > Phaethon > Phaethon aethereus. The sequence continues at coordinate 528,737 of NC_138605.1, forward strand.
GAGAAGAGCAGTGCGGCAGGCCTGTCTGCAAGGCCCTGTGCCCTCTCTTCAGAGGCAGTGGGGTGCCCACGCCAGTGGTCCCAAGGCATTAGGCAGCTTTGGACTTCTCTGGGATGTAATGTTTCAGTATTTCTTTTTTTCCTGCGTTGGGGGGTGGGCAGGAAGTCATTTTGGGGTCCACCAGGGAGATGTACAGCAGACCCAAGAGAGACACCCAGGCCCCTCACTCCAGTCCTGAGCAGGGGGGTGTTGTGCTCAGACTGGTGCAAGGTCCCACGGTGGCATTCAAAGAGGGTGGCTGGAAAGGGCTGAGGCAAATTTGCCCCCTGCTCTGCCTGAGCCCTCTCCTGTCCCACAGGAGATTTCCTCTGTTCCTTGTCTTCCTGCAGATCGCTGTCCTCACCCTGGCCCTGCTTGACAGGGGCATCCTTAACTGGGTCCTGCTCCAAGCAGGCCAGCATGTCTGCCGGCACTTGCCACTTCAGCAGCAGCATGTTGTCCCCTGCAAGGGAGGACAGGAATGTGGCTGGAGCTGCTCCTCCCAGGGAGGCAGGCAAGGAGCCCAACTCTTTCCGGAGTAAAAGTTTCAGCCCACATGAGCAGCCATCTCATTGTAATCCACAAACTGGACGTCAGACACCGTTGGCAGATAGCCCAGCACATGGCTGCCCATCAGCAGGAGGATGATGCTGCGGAAGACCTGGTGGGCTGTAGTGAGAGCCCTCTCAGGCATCTTCCACCCTGTGCAAGGGTGGTCATGGGCATCAGAACCAACCAAGACCTGCCCCAGCCCCAGCACAGAGCAACTCCCCTAAATTCCCTCTCGTTGCCCTAAATGGGATTCTTTGGAGAAAACCAGAGGTGAAAAGTTTGTATGGAGATTTTGTCCATGATCCTTGTCAGCCTGCTGCTCACTGGGAGCTTTTAAACATCGCTGGCAACTCACCTTGAACAAAGATCTGCCGCCAGATCTCCAGCAAGAGGCGGGAAGGAGGGAGGATCAGGTAGACACCCACCAGCTGAAGGACGTGGGCTCACAGTAGGTACCCGGCCTTGGTGATTTTCTGAAGAGACGGGTTCCAAACAACTCCAGCAACAAGGGTGAGACCTTCTTCAATCTGCAGAGGGAGAAAACCAGTCACCATTCATGGTCCAGGGTGTCAAGGCACAAGGCTCGCAGGAGGACTGAGAGCTCTACCCTCCTCCTGTGGCTGGTGGGGCTCAGCCAGAGTACGCTGAAGCTGCTGTAGGTGATGGCTGTGAAGAGCTTGGAGGGCACCTGGCCCTGATCAGCTGCCAGGTACGGAGGAGGTTGGCCACCCTCCAGCAGGCATCACCGTTCCTCTGGCCAGCCGTGTTCCTCAGCAGGTGGTAGAGGTTTTTCTCCAGGTAGAAGAGAGCAGGCTGCGGCACAGCGGTCAGGTAGGCCTGGCATACCTCCTTGGCCACGGCCACAAGGCAGGTAACAAGTGCCAAGCAGCCCCCGGGCTCAGCAATCTGCTCGATGCAAATCTGCAGGACACTCTCGCAGACCTGGATTTTCCGCAGTTGGGTGGCCTGGCTTTCATCAGAGGAGTCTCCACAAGAGCGCATAAGAGGTGTTCCTGGGGAGGGGAGGGTGTCAGACCCCTGGCACCCAGCCCAGGGCCCTCTGGGGGAGGCTCCCCCCACTGCGGTGCCAGCAGTGGAGCCCCCTGGTCCCCGGCTCACCCACATCTCAGCGAGCAGCTCAGATGTGCCCTCCCAGGCGTCCATCCAGGTGGTGAAATCAGCTCCTTTGAGGGGGCTTCACATGTGACACCAAGCTGGTGACATGGGTGGGATGGGGTGAGCAGGGAAAGCTGTGGGACCCCCACAGCTCCCAGCCCCCGCCCTAGCCTGTGGCTTCCCCCTGCCCAGCCGCACTCCTCGCCTCCTCTGCAGACCCAGTCCAAGGCCCTCCATGTCCACAGCCCCTCAAATTCACGCTGCTCCTTTGCCGAAGCCTGTGTGCAGGCCACGCGAGGTGCCCCCTTCACATATCCTCATCAACAAAGAGCGCATGGCTCCGCTGGGCAGACCACGCAGCACATACCGGTCCCTGCCCCGGCGGTTTACATGCGCACGGCACATTGCACAACAGGGGTTGCTGTGCAGGGACCCCCGTGCAACGATGGTGGTTGTGCAGGAGCCCTGTGCAACGGGGGTGGTTGCGCAGGCCCCTGCTGTACTGCTCTGGCCAGGACAGAGTCCTCTCTGCACGTGAGGACTCAGAAAATGGCATGTGAGCTCAGCTGGTCACAAAGAGTGGCCACAGAACTCCTTCTCATCCCGGAGTGCATGGAGCACACGCAGCACCCAGGAGCTCCCGTTTGCCCGCCTTAGCCCTTTCCACATGAAATTGCAGCTCTGTGTTTACAGTCACAGGGCTATGTATCTTCAATTCAAGATGGCAGTGGGCAAATAGCATACATCAGATGAACAACTCACCATGTGCAGAGAAATCATTCCCCAACACCCACTGACACTGTCAGCACCTCCTGCAGGCAACAGCCACGCAAGCTTGCACAGTGTCCAAAGAGGTGCTGCTCCATATCAGCTCTTTGCTTCATGTTCCCCTAGTCCTCATGGCCCGTCTGAGACTCCTGTGGCTCAAGCAGCTCTGTACCCTCCAGTGCCTGGCTGCCTGCCTACACCCAACTGCAGGCTTGCATACGCATTGCCTGCGTGTGAGGTGAGTAAGGCCAGGAAGAGCCAGCATGGGCTTGGCTCCCTTGTGAAATAAAATAAAGCCATAGCCATTGGATCATTCTTGGCAGCTGCTTCCCCCTCTTCCTGACAAAGCTTGGCCAGGCTACTCCAAGCCAAGCCCCCGTGCTGTTCAGACAACTTTTCTTGGAGCTTTTCCTTTAGCGCACAGTTGTACGGGACTGGGGTGGGTGGGGAAGAAAAGGTGAAATAGCAGTGGTAGGTAATCCTCTTCTATGACCATATTTTCCCCAAAATGATGTCTTGGATGTGATTGCAAGTGTTTGCGGGCTAATGTGCCTGACTAGGGATTGCAGAGTGGTATGATGTCATGTTTGCACAATGGCATTTCCCATTTCCTTGCTAAGGCAGAGCCATGCTTGAAAAAGGAGATGCTGGGTAGTATCCCCTGAAGAAGGGGATGGGAACATCTGGAGTGACTACGACGATAGCGAACCGGCGGAAGATGATTCTTTGTTTCCCTCAAATCCCCCTGAATAAGAAGCCAGGCCCATCGTTAACACAGAACAGTCCGAAGGACCTCGAGGTGGTGCTACGTGATATACCATGCGAATCGCTGCCTGGGATCTGTTACAACTGGCACATTTACATGAAGAGTAGGGCAGAAAGCCAGGTGAAACCAACACAGAGTATTTGTGGTGAGTGTGCTTAAGTGGCGGCCACCGAGTAACGCTGAGTGGAGGGGAAGCAAAGGGCTACTGGGGTCAGGGAGGTCTCTTAAAGTTAGGACCCAGCCCGGCAAATGGATCCCATTCTGTCCCCAGCATGGTGGCTTATTGGGCTGGGGGAATAGCTGCCGTGGAGGTAAATGCGGATGCGTTAGCGTTACCACAACCTTTTAAGCCCTCTCCAGTTTTGAATGCACCTCCCCTCATTGAGGGAATGCCAACAGAAAACATTTGGTTCACTGATGCCTCAGCAAAAAGGATAAATGGCAAAGGGCAGTACAAGGCCGCTACGTTAAACATTACCACCGGTAAGCAAATACTAGAGGAAGGGGTAGGCAGTGCACAAGAAGAGAATGAAGAGCAGTTGTTTTAGCAGCACAGAATGGAGCAGAAGTTACGTATGTTGGCTCCTGTGCTGTGTGGGCCGGCACTACATAACGCTTCTGTCCCTGGGAAACCCTGAACTGGGAAGTAAACACATCGCAGGTTTGCACAACTCAAGACTGGTAACTATTTTAAAATATAGCCAGAAAAAAACCATTCAGGATGGCACGGGTGAAAGCTCACGCCAAGGACAATAAACCAGCCACAAACTGGAACCAAAAGGTGGATGAGTTAACTAAAATTCAGAAAATAAAAGTAGGGAACATCTTAAATGGTACGGGTTGGGGGAAGGGCTCCAGCCAAAATGAAGTCACACAGGCCAAGAAGTGCTTTACTTTGCTGCACAGAGCAAGGGCTGGCCCCTGAACAGGAAAACTTGTGAAGTTATTCTTACGTAATATGCTCGGTGTTGATTAAAAATACTAACAAATCACCCACATATGAGTGAAGGGAAAACTTTATGGTCTACATGGCAAATTGATTATATCTGGCCATTCACACCCTCTGCGGGATATTGACATGTCCTCACAGGAGTGGAAGTAGTCTCCGGCTTGCTTATGGCGACCAAGTGCCAGAAGGCCAATTGGCAAAATACAGTACGAGGGCTATCGTGTTGGTTCTCAAAGTCTACCTACTCCTGATGTCACCCAAAGTGATAATGGCTCGTACTTCTCACAAAAGAAAGTGCAAGACCGGGCAAAACGTGAAGGAGTTCCATGGGTATTCCACACCCCATATTACCCTCAGTCAAATGGGACGCTAGAAAGAGGCAATGGCCTGTTGAAAGAGTCGAAGCCACACAAGGCCCAGAGGGATACTCAAGTTCCCAAAAGACTTCATCAGCTGCAGTAGTAGTAGTAGTCCATATGCAGGAATCAGGACTTGGGTTGGAAAGACTAATATTGATGGGGGCACTGCCCTACAGTATGATCACGAGGCCACTGAAGGACCTATTAAGTTTGTCCTTTTACACAATGGCACACATCTAACACTATCAGATAAACCCAGCAAGAGATGGCAATGCCTGCTAGAAATGGAGCTGTTGGGAGTCATTATGGGAGCTGAGTGCTAATTAACTGTCGAGGTCATGGTTCATGCACCACAGTGGGCAGTATTCAATTTGTTGTTGCCCTGATTCCCACTACCACTACCACACCAACAGCTACCCCTAATGCCTCTCAATCTACTCCCTACCCTATTACTCCCACAGCTGACCCAACCTTATCCCCACAAATGTCTGGAACTGGATCTGATGCTATTAAAAACACAGGCCAACAGCAAGTGTTGTTTGATCCATCGTGGTCCCTCAGAGGGGTGGAACTATCAATGCAAATTAATATTTCTGCAATTAAACCTACTTGCTCACCATTCTTAAGTACATCCTATGCAGGATAGTTAGCGTGGTTGCATGGGTGAACCCTCACCTCTCCAAAACGAGCAGGGAGAGATGTGACTGGTATTTTAGGATGAGGATAAGGAGCATTAGACAGCATAGATGCTGAAGTTTTAAGAAACAAAATCAGCTCAGCGACAAGTGATTTACACAAATGAGAACGTCCCTTACAGTCTTCTCTGTTGGTGTTGGGAACTCATCAATGGCTCTTATCTGATACATTACCCCAATGAGGAATGAAAAAGACCACCAACTCATTGTGAACACACTTGGTGCAGCCCAAAATAATGTCTCTGTCGCTCTTAGTTGTGTCCAGGCTCAACTGTGGCTACAATCTGCTGTGTCAGCGATGAGAAGAGAAGGTGTGAGGGCACCTTATCCATTGAAACTCCAAAGGTAATTTGGGATAATGCAACTAAATTTGAAAGGGAATTCCAATCCTGGTGGCGTCTAGTCAATTTTACCTGTCACCCTACGGACCATAAAGCCACAGCTTTTATTCTAACAATATGCAATGCTTTGGCATATACCATATACACAGATTAGATCACAGAGGAATGGTACTCGAGCCAATGGAACACCCAATATGGGCCCAGAAAAGGGAGACAGATGGCAAATGTCGACTTTTGATGTCGACAACACATGCTGTGCGAGAAGAACAAGGATGTATTTGTAAAAGCAATGCTGTTAAAGCCCAAGACGTTTGTCTTGAGAGAAGGGGTTAAGGGAGTCTTAGCAGTTAATTAGTAGATAAGGCTTGAAATCTTGTTAGCTATTGTGTGAAGTAGTTAAAGCAGGAGAACTGTAGTTCCTCCCGAAGACAGGTCCTGATAAACTGAAAGGAGCAAGAAGACTTGTGGCTCCTCACAAGGAGGGTCCCTGATAAGAATTAAGAACTTACCTCAAGAAACTAGCTAAAACTGACCCTGCGGTTTGGATAGAAGCCAAAAAACAACGGAGCCTGCGCAAAGGCAAAAGGTTACTAGCGGTGATGAAGAGGAACCACTGGCCTTCATCCCCACGACCCCCGACGACCACCACCAGGAGGCAACACGCAAGCGCAGATGGGAGAACTCATTTTAATACGAAGCGGGGATAGATCATACATATGTATAGGTATATTGCTAAACTTTATGTATATGCAACACTTTGCTGTATCTATTTGAAGTAAGTGCCGCGTTGGGCGCACACGGTTTTTGGTGGGACTACCCCCCCGTGCTGCCCAGCGCTGAATAAACATACCTACTTTACAATCTTACAGATTGTGGAGTCTGTTTTCCGCACGTCAGTTTTGGCGAGCCAGCCAGGAGACTCTCTGCTTAACCACGGGATCGGCTGTGGAGCGGATGCCCCTGGGCACGTCTCGAGCACTTTCCTCGGAAGGGACTCCGCTGCCAGCTGCTCACAGCGGGAGCAGACAACAACCTCCTGAAGCCGCGGAAGAAAACGGTATGTTTTATGAGGGGAGCCTGTAAGTTGTACACGTGGCCGGGGCAGGTGGTAAATCGCGCGGAGATGTCTGGCGTGCAGCAGAGTCCCCGTATAGGAGGAGGGTACCCTGTATGGGAATAAGGGGATCGAGCAAATCCGAGGTCACCGCTGCATCCCAGTGTCGGGAGCCAGGATGGACCTGCTAATGACTGGTATAAAAGAAGCAGGAGAAGGGTAAGCAGACCTCCTCGCAATTGCGATAGGGTCATCTTTCAATATTTGCAGCTGCTAGACGAGTATTAATTGAAGTAATTGTCTATAAGCATGAGTGATTGTAACGGGCCCTGTGCATCTGAATGTCTGTGTTGAACAATTGAGATGCAGCATAGCTGTGAAGCGAGTGTAGAGTTCCGAACCGCGGCTCCGTGTCTCCGTGGGGAGAATGGCCGGAGATGAACGAAGTGAATGGGAGAATTTGAAGTATGGTGAATGTCTTTAAATAATAGTGGGGGAATCACTCCTTCGGTCGTTTGAGCTCGAACCTTGGCATTATTTAAATGAAGGAGGACACTCTAAAGGCAGAGTATGTAACTTCCACAGGGCGAAAAGTGACCTTGGATTGGGAGCAACCTGATATTTTTACAAACCCCCGCATGGGTAGGTATAAAGGAGTGGTTCCCATGGTTCCCTGTCTTGTGTGTGGTCTTGTTCCTGGGCTATCTAAATCCTGGCACCAGGCTTGGGTTTTGTTGAAGTATAAATCGTGTGGGGAGAAATGGTACTGTATTTCTAGTAAGCGAAAAACAGAATGCTTTAAGTGCTTTCCCGAACCTCACAGTTTTACGACAGGAAAGAGTCTGGCAAGATTCTGGAATAGTGAAATTGGTGTGTGGAAAGGAAAAACTAATCCCGGAAATTTGGGAAGTGAAGGAAAAAGACTGGGAAAAGACCGTAAGGAAGTGCCAGAAACGATTCGCGTGGAAACTTACTAGAAGCCAGTAAAAGTTGAAAATTATTAATAAACGAGATTACGAAATGGGAAACGTTCAAAAGGGAGTGTTGAAGAAGAGTCCCTTGGGCTGTGTGCTCGCTCATTGGAAAAACATTGTTGGGACTGGGGGAACAGAAAGTAAAAAAACCCTTATTAAATATTGTAATCAGTGGTGGCCGTTGTATAAGTTAGAGAATGATGCTAAGTGGCCACTTAATGGATCTATAGACTATAATGCCCTTTTACAATTGATGTTGTTTTTAAGGAGAGAAGGGAAATGGGATGAAGTTTCATATGCAGACATGTTTTTCACCCTCCGAAACCATCCAGAGTGGCAAAGGGACTGTGGAATGGTGCCACCACAGGACCCCATGGTACTCGCACTTGAGCGGGAAAATAATAAAGAACTTAGAGGTAAATTAAAGTGATGTTGCTCGGCGTGCAGCATTGGACAAAGATGCATTAAAGTAAACAAAACCCACCAGGCACCGGAACCAGATTTAACTGACCTATTTAAGCCTCCCTCTCGATCTCAGGAACGGGATGTGGACTCGGATGAAACCTCTACCCCCTCCAGATAACCCCGTATCTTCCCGCACTAGGGGGAAGTCTGCTCCAGTGGCCTTACAGGCACCTCTCCGAGAGGCGGTAGGACCTGAAGGTGGGACAATGCTAATCAGAGTGCCTTTTTCTATTGTTGACTTACAAGGATGGGAAGGGGTTGCAAAGGATTACAGAGCTGATCCAGTGAGAGTAATGAGGCATTTTCAATTTATTGTGAAACAGCACAACCCTGACTGGAAAGACATACAGTTATTATTAGAATATATGACTGAGACAGAAAAACAGCTGATTTTAAAAACGGCAGGGAATTTAGCCGAAGATCATTATAAGAGTATAGGAGGGGACGTCAAAGATTATTTTCCTCTCCAAGATCCGAAATGGGATCCTAACAAATCCTCACATATGGAAAGATTGCAGGGGTATCAGGAATGGATTTCGAGAGGAATAGAAAGAGCTATCCCCAAAACAATAAATTGGTCAGCTTTGTATGCAGTCAAACAGGGCCCCTCCGAGTCCCCATCTGAATTCCTGGATCGGTTGAGAGATGTAATGCGCCGTAACACACTGCTAGATCCTGGGTCAGAAATAGGGATACAACAATTAGTTTCTCTGTTCCTGGGTCAATCTACAGGGGACATCAGGCGTAAGCTTCAGAAGCTACACACTACAGAAGGAAAGAATCTGGAAATATTGTTAGATGAGGCATGGAGAGTGTTCAGCAATAGAGAAGAAGGATATAGACAAGGACAGCGGAAAGTAATAGCGGCTCTCAGAGAAGAGGAAGGAAAAAGGTACAAACGAGAACCATCTCAGTTAGGCAAAGACCAATGTGCACTATGCAGGAAATTTGGTCATTGGAAAAGAGAATGTCCAAACAAGGAAAAGAGATGGGGCTACCAGATTAGGAAGATGGTAGCCCATGTAAAAGAAGATTGACGGGGACCCGGGGAATCTACCCTAGCGGATCCGCTGGTTATAATGAGGCTAGGGAAAGAACAGAGGAAGTGGAGTTCTTAGCTGATATAGGGGCAACCTACTCGGTTTTGAATCAAGCCTTGATACCCCTGGGGAATGATTACATCATGGTAAAAGGGGCGACTGGCCAAAGTGAAACGGCATATTTTTGCAAACCTTTGAAGTATAAATTTGGAAAACAATGGGGGATCCATAAATTCCTATATATGCCTAACTCCCCAAAGGCCCTTTTGGGAAGAGATTTGTTAGAACAATTGGGTGCAAAAATTACATTTAAAAAGGGAGAGATTATTCTGGAGATAAAAGACCACGATTATATTCAAGTACTGAGCCTATTCCTAACCAGTCTTCCTGGAGAAGGAGACATTAGTGAAAAGATCCTAAATCAAGTATATCCTGGGGTATGGGCTACTGATGTACCTGGAAGGGCAAAGAATGCCCCACACGTTGAAGTTAAACTCAAAGAAGGTCGGCAACCCGTAAGGGTTAAACAGTACCCCTTGAGAAAGGAAGATAGGGAAGGGATCCAACTAGTCATTGAAAAATTTTTACAACTAGGATTATTAAAAGAATGTGAGTCTGATTTTAACACACCTATATTACCTGTCCGTAAGCCTGACGGGTCATACCGCGTGGTCCAGGATCTACGGGCTGTAAATAAAATAACTGAGGATCTTTACCCCGTAGTGGCGAATCCATATACCCTGTTGACTGTACTGACACCTGAGCTAACTTGGTTTACTGTTTTAGATCTAAAGGATGCCTTCTTTTGCCTCTCTCTCCATGAAGCCAGCCAAAAATTATTTGCATTCGAATGGGAAAACCCCAAAACTGGTCGCAAAACTCAGCTCACTTGGACGGTGTTGCCACAAGGATTTAAAAACAGTCCTACCATCTTTGGCAACCAGCTCGCAAAAGACTTGGAATCTTGGGAAATCCCATCTGAAAAAGGGAAACTGTTACAATATGTGGATGATATCCTGATCGTCATCAAAACAGAGGACGATTGTATGACCTGGACGGTGAGTCTACTAAATTTTTTGGGGCTTCAAGGGTATCGGGTATCTAAGAAGAAGGCCCAAGTAATACAGCAGAAAGTGATCTATTTGGGCTACGAAATTAGTGCGGGACAGAGAACTTTGGGACAAGCCCGCAAAGAAGCAATATGCCAAACCCCGAGACCTCAGACAGTAAAAGAATTACGAACTTTCCTGGGAATGACTGGGTGGTGCCGACTGTGGATATATAACTATGGACTGCTTGTTAAACCATTGTATGCATTAACAACCACTGAACAGAAACACCTTGAATGGAACAAGGAGACCGCACGAGCCTGTGAGCTACTAAAGAAAGCTCTGATGTCGGCTCCGGCCCTAGGGCTCCCAGACGTGAGTAAACCATTTTTCCTTTTTTCCTACGAGAAACAGGGAATCGCTCTGGGAATATTAGCACAAGATCTGGGCCCCTATCGACAAGCAGTTGCATTCTTTTCCAAACAGTTAGACGCAACTGTGAAAGGTTGGCCTGGATGCCTGCGAGCAGTTGCAGCTGTAATATTGAATATACAAGAAGCCCGAAATTTACTCTGGGCCAGAAAATGACCGTCTTAGTGTCTCACACCGTATCCGCAGTGTTGGAAGCGAAGGGTGGGCATTGGCTTTCCCCACAAAGATTCCTGAGATATCAAGCTATACTGGTAGAACAGGATGATGTGGAGATCGTAGTTACTAACATTGTCAACCCAGCCTCTTTCCTCAGTGGAAACATGGGGGAACCAGTGCATCATGACTGCTTGGAGACTATTGAAGCAACGTATGCAAGCCGCCCAGATCTGAAAGACAGCCCTATGGAAAGCGGAGAAAACTGGTTCACAGATGGAAGCAGCTATGTCCTAAGTGGTAAAAGACACGCAGGATATGCCATTACCACTAGTCAAGAAATAATAGAGTCAAGACCTTCACCCATAAATACCTCTGCACAAAAGGCAGAAATAATTGCTCTGACCCATGCCTTGGAGTTGGCCCGAGGCAAAGTTGTGAATATCTATACAGATTCAAGATATGCTTTTGGAGTTGTACATGCGCATGGAGCAATTTGGAAAGAAAGAGGGTTATTGAGCTCTCAAGGGAAAAATATTAAACATGCAGAAGAAATTTTGAGACTGTTGGAAGCAATCCAACTTCCTGAGAAAGTGGCGATTATGCATATTAAGGCACACCAGAAAGTAAGCTCAGAATTGGAAAGAGGAAATGAGCTGGCGGATAGAGAGGCAAAACAGGTAGCCAAAGCAGAGATAAAAACAGAAGGAGCTTTAGTCCCCGACAGGCGAATCTCTTTAGAAGGTAAGCCAAAATATACCAAGGAAGATCAAAAACTTATTACAGATCTGGAAGGATTATACAATGAAGAGAGGTGGGCTTATACTCCACAAGGAAAACTAGTTATTCCCTCTTGCCTAATATGGCATTTGGTAAGAGAGGAACATAGGAAGAGGCATTGGGGAATAGAGGCTCTATATAAACATTTAATTAGAGAAATTGTGGCCAGAAATTTATATACTACGGTGAGACAGGTTACTCAGCAATGTGATCTTTGCCTCCAGATTAATCCCAAGAATATTCCCAGGCTAGAAATGGGCCAAACTGGGAAAGGCAATGGGCCTGGGCAACAATGGCAGATTGATTTTACAGAACTTCCAAGAAAAGGGGGGTATCGATATTTATTGGTATTAACTGATACCTTTTCAGGTTGGCCAGAAGCATTTCCAACTAGAACCGCTAAGGCTCGAGAAGTAGTTAAAGCATTAATACAAGACATAATACCACATTTTGGGGTCCCAATGATAATGTCCTCTGATAGGGGACCACATTTTGTTTCAAAAATAGTACAACAAGTTAGCCACCATTTAGTCATAGATTGGCAACTTCATACCCCATACTGTCCCCAGTTGAGTGGCCAAGTAGAAAAAATGAACAGAAAAAATCAAGCAACAGATTGTGAAACTAGGACAGGAAGCAAATCTAGCCTGGCCTCAGTCTCTTCCTTTAGCCCTCTTGCGTATACGAACTAGGCCAAGGGCGAAAGAGGGACTGAGCCCATTTGAAATCTTGTATGGACAACCATATGGAATACAGAGAGGAATATCCATACAAGCTGGAAACGAAATCATGACCTCTTACATGGTTGCCCTAGGAAAACAACTCAATAATATTAGAAAACACGTAATTGGGACTAGGGGGAGAGGTTTGGATGGACCTGTACATAATATACAACCAGGAGACTACGTATATGTAAAATCTCTTGCAGAAAAGACTCTGGAGCCACAATGGAAAGGACCTTTCCAAGTGCTCCTTACCTCTTTTACAGCAATTAAAATTAAAGAACAAAACGCTCGGATTCATCATACCAGAGTCAAGAAAGCTCCTTGGCTACCATGGAAGTCAACATTAGCTGGACCTTTGAAATTACCCCTCCAAAGAAAAGACGAACCTTGATCGTTTGTATAATGGGACTATGGGCAAAAGTTGCGTGTACATGGGACCAAAATATGTATGTACAAATGACTAAATCAATAGTAGATAACATGAACTTGTCTAGCTGTTGGGTGTGCATAGCTCTTCCCAGAGGTCAGATGGAGATACCCACTTTTGGAGTCATGTCTTCTAATTGGTCTATAATTAATGAAGTCACTGGGGTGGACATGTGGAAGTCAGGAAACACATCCAAACTAGAGTGTCAAACTAAGGTGACAACTAGAAAAAGAGGACCTAAATTTAAACTTCAGGTCTTGGAGGGAGGAATATTTTTTGAGGGATGTAAGAACAAGAGCTCCGAAGCATGTATTAGCGCCCCTCAATTTGGAAGCTTTAATTTGAGCACCATAAACTGTACTATCATTGATTTACAGAACAGGACATCAATCGGAACCTTAAGTAACCTGGTTAATGACGACCTACAGGTGACTCTGAATGGAATCTATCTTAATATAACTGCCCAAAGAAGGAGTAACGCGGCAAGCCCAGTACCTATATGTCCAACCCCTCAAGGGACTTGGTGGTTATGTGGAGATGGACATGCACAAAAGATATTACCTAGAGCTTGGCAAGGGACCTGTACTCTTGGGTATCTCACAACACAATATAGAATCGCTAATCAAACTGAGGTACCTTCAGGAGTCCTGAGGAGCCCCTGGGTACGAGTAAAACGGAATAACCCATTCATAGATAGACCTACTAGTTTTCACAGTTTCGCTCGATGGTTCCTCCCTTGGTTAGGAGTAAGCGAACTTGAAAAAGCTATCCTAAACATATCAGCAACAATGGAGTTGTCTTTAAATGCAACAGGAGATGCCTTGTTGTCTCAGCAAAAAGAAATAGAGAGTTTGCGATGGTTTGCGGCACAGAATAGGATGGCCTTAGATATTTTATTTGCTAATCAGGGAGGAATATGTGCAGTGATTAATAGTAGTTGTTGTTCTTATATTGATCAGAGTAAAAGAATTGCTGCAGATATCAACCAAATTTGGAAACTGTCAAAAATATTACACCTAGTAACACTAGATGACACTTCACTGGGTTTCTCTGATCTTTGGAATAAGTTGACTTCTTGGCTCCCAAACTTGACTTGGTTAAGACAATTATTTGTTCTGATAATTGCGATTATCTTTTTGGTTATAACTCTTTGTATTACAGTTCGATGTGGTCTCTGGTGTTTTCAGAACACAGGAGACTCTTATAGTGAATGGAAGAAAAACCAATTACGACGCAAATTGGAATCTAACAAGTACTTTGAAAATGTTAGATAAAGAAACACTGTATTAGAAATAGTATCAGAAATAAATCTAGTAAAAGAATTTACTAACTTTTTAGAAAACGGGGGACTGAGAGAAGGGTTTAAGGGAGTCTTAGCAGTTAATTAGTAGATAAGGCTTGAAATCTTGTTAGCTATTGTGTGAAGTAGTTAAAGCAGGAGAACTGTAGTTCCTCCCAAAAACAGGTCCTGATAAACTGAAAGGAGCAAGAAGATTTGTGGCTCCTCACAAGGACGGTCCCTGATAAGAATTAAGAACTTACCTCAAGAAACTAGCTAAAACTGACCCTGCGGTTTGGATAGAAGCCAAAAAACAACGGAGCCTGCGCAAAGGCAAAAGGTTACTAGCGGTGATGAAGAGGAACCACCGGCCTTCATCCCCACGACCCCTGACGACCATCACCAGGAGGCAACACGCAAGCGCAGATGGGAGGAGAACTCATTCTAATACGAAGTGGGGACAGATCATGCATATGTATAGGTATATTGCTAAACTTTATGTATATGCAACACTTTGCTGTATCTATTTGAAGTAAGTGCCGCGTTGGGCGCACACGGTTTTTGGTGAGACTACCCTCCCGTGCTGCCCAGTGCTGAATAAACATACTGTTATAAATGATTTAGTCCCAAACAGGATTCCAATTCAAAGTTACAATTTATTAAGCGAATAGAGGCAAGCAAATAGCGCTGGGTGCGCCGGGAGTCTCTGCTCCACCAAGACGCACGCGGTACAGTTCCTGTTCCTGGTTTATATCCTGTCCATTAATACATATTCATGAATAGGCGTGTCTTCTTCGGCGCATGCCCTCTTCTCCTTCTAGAATCTTCTCGAATCTTCCTCAGCGTGATCCTGTTCGCTAATACATATTCATGAACAGGCGTGTCTTCTAATACATATTAATGAACAGGCGTGTCTTCTTCAGCGCATGCCCTCTTCTCCTGCTAGAGTCTTCTTGAATCTTCCTCGGTGTGCCCCCAGGATGACTCCAAACCTTATGCATGCACTTTCTTTACACGATACAATGCGGTCAGTGGTCAAACTGGTTTGAGCTGATATACCAGCAACGTAGTTTAACTTTCTCCTGTAAAATACCCCTTTTTATGGTGCAGGAGAAATCCATGAAAGTACAGAAGATTACACTTCATCACACGAATCAGATAAACATATTTCACAATCCCCCATCTTTTTCTTTATAGTATTGATTCGTGTTTTCATTTCCAATTGAGTATAACCGAGTAGATTAATCTAGTAACAATCCCCCACATATCCTCAATACAACTATCCCCATTTTAGTAAGCCGATCACCACCCATAAAATCTCCCCAAAATCCTCCTAGATTGATTCCATTCCAAGTTTGTCTCTCAGGAGGCCATTTGTTATACACCTGGACTCCTAGTCGCTCTCCCTAATTTATGGGTAACAGGAAAAAACTAGGTTTTATTGTTGATTACAGGTATGGGCTGTACTATTAGAAAAGGTCCTCAGTTTTTCCATTTTTCTGGGGTAAACCCCAGCTGGACTTGTTCCAATATTGACTACAGTTATTTGCTGTAGTCGAGGTCAAGGAACTCACCCCAAGTAGAACTAGAAGAGATCCGGACAGGGCCATAGTGATCGGCGGTCACAAGGGGTTGCAGCCCTTGGCAGACCCTTTTTAAGCCGCAACACCAGTTCCCCTCCGGTCTTGCCCTCTTCTTTCCTTTAAGGGGGTGCTTTCTTAGTACCCAAATTAATTGAGCACTGCTTGTGAAGGCCAGAGCTTTGATAGATCAGTGGTTTGTCCAGACCTGAGCACTTGCCTGAGCCTGGCAATCCTCTTTATTTGCAAGGCTTTATGGCTACAGAAAACTGCCAGTTAGCCTGCAACACTAATCTTACAAATACACACCACCTTCTACACAAAGGACAAATTCTAGTTCCAGCTCCTTTTTCCTGTTCTTCTTTTGCCAACAACTCCTTCCGATTATACTTGTTTGGAGTACCCACTGTTGTTTCCTATTACCCTTTCCCATTGTTTTCCAAACTTGGGGATTACTTACATTTCTCTCCATAGCTTCCCATGGCCATCGTTCACCTAGATTTGTTCCACCACAAACGTAACAATTAGTTATATTCAATGACTTTACAAATAGATTTTTAGCAACTGTGGGAATTTCATGTTTCACTCCTGTTTCTATTACAGGAGTAGCTGCAATAAAATTCCCCTAGCAATTTAGTCAGATGTGACCTTCCACTCCTTCACTGGACCTTTCACTCGCGACACGTGTCCATCCTTTTTCAGCAGTTCTCCCGGCTGTTTCTGTAGTTAATAAAACAAGGAAAGGTCCTTCCCAGAGGGGAGATAAGTTTCCTTCTTTCCATGTTTTTATCAGAATTTTATCTCCTGGTTCTAACTGATGAATTGCAAATCCTAAAGGTGGTGTTTGGGCCACCATCCCAATCTCTCTTAATTCTTTTAATCTTTTTCCAAGGGTAATTATATATTGTTGGATACTATGATCCTCAATTACATTGTTCCCCAGAGGCATTCCTTGAAAATAAGGCATGCCGTATAACATTTCATATGGCGATAATCCAGTCTCACTGTATGGTTTAGTTCTTATGTTTAGAAGTGCCAATGGTAAACATTTCGTCCAGGGCATTTGTGTCTCAATCATTAATTTAGCCAATTGTTGTTTTATTGTTTGATTCCCCGAGCTTTGTGGGTGCCACAGAGTGTGGTATTCCCACTGAATACCTAATGATTGAAGTAAAATGTGTGCCCTGGTCAGAATCAATGTACTGGGTTATCCCATATCTAGGTATCAAATGTTCCAATAAAATTTTTACCACTATCTGTGCCATAGCTCGTACTACAGGGTACGCTTCTACCCACTGTGTTAAATGATCTACTATTACCAATAAATATTTTATCCTCCCTACCTTAGGCAATTCAGTGAAATCGACTTGTACTTTCTCAAAAGGTCCGTAAACTGTTTTTCTCCCTCCTGTGGCTGTTTGTCGAAACACTGTCTTATTTACCTTTTGACAGGTTAAGCAACCTTGTGTAATTTGCTTTGCTATTTCAAAAATTCCAGTACAACCAAATTTTTTAAGAAAATGATCACTTAACGCTTTTGTACCCCAATGTGTTTGCGCATGCAAACGTTCTAATATTCGCCTGGTGTAGGCTTTTGGCAACATTTCTCGCCCATCAGGCAGTGTCCATTTTCCTTGTTCTAATTTAGCTCCTATTTTCTCCAATTTTGTTTGTTCTTCTGGCGTAAACTTCTTCTCTCTTTCCTCTCGTTCTTCTTTGCTGGTGTCCTCCTTTGTTTGTATGACATTAATTTTGGCAACTTTAGTCCTCAAGGCTGCTTCCTGGGCCTCTTTATCTGCTAAATTATTTCCTCTAGTTCGGTAATCTAATCCCTTTTGGTGTCCCCTCACATGTACCACTGCTATCTCCTTTGGTTCTCTTAACGCCTTCAAAATCTTTACTATCAATTCTTGATGTATTAAATTCCTCCCTTGAGTATTAATCAAACCTCTGTCTTCCCAAATTTTTCCAAAAGTGTGGACCACCCCATATGCGTATTTAGAATCTGTAAATATAGTCCTGCTTCTTCCTTTTAGTAATTCCAGGGCCCTACATAGGGCATACAGCTCACAAGCCTGAGCTGACCATGATGGACTCAGAGGTCCCGATTCCACAAGTTCCAAGTCCTTATTAATTACTGCATATCCCGATTTTCTCTTCCCTTCTACCACTCGGGAGGAGCCATCTATAAACAGCACTTCTCCATTTTCCAACTCAGCATCTCTTAAATCTGGTCTCACCTTTGTCTGGGTCTCAATTACCTCTAAACAGTTATGTTGTAATTCCTCTGACGGTTCTCCAAACAAAAATTGTGCTGGACTCTGAGCAGAAGTCACCCTCAGTTCTAAGTCAGGGGAGTCTATTAGTATTGCTTCATACTTTAGGATTCGGCTGTCCGTTAACCATTTTTCCGCTTTTTGTTGTAAAACAGTTCTGACATTGTGTGGGGTATACACTTTTAAAGGAGAACTAAAGGTAATCTTCCTAACTTCCTCTATTAATAATGCTGTAGCAACCAAAGCTTGGAGACAAGCAGGCCATCCTCTGCTTACTGGATCAAGTAACTTAGAACAATACCCCACGGGTTTTTTTGATTCCTGCCCAGTCTTGAGTAAGAACTCCATATGCTGTCTGGCTTGATGTATTCACAAAGAGATAGAAAGGTTTTTCTAGATCTGGGAGGCTCAATACAGGTGCTTGTATTAATGCCTTTTTTACTTCCTCAAATCTCTGGTCATCTTCAATAAACCATTTAAGTTGGTTATTAGTTAATTTTTCATATAGGAATTTTACTTTTTCACTATAATTTTCAAGCCATGGTCTACAATATCCCAATAATCCCAGTATTTGCCTAATTTCCGTTTTAGTTTGTGGGGGTCTTAAGGATAGAATCCCAGATACCCTATCAGGATCTAACTTCTTCCTTCCCTTACTCAGCCAATGTCCTAAGTATTTTACTTCTTGTTCTACAAACTGTAGCTTTGATCGGGACACCTTTAATCCCTTTTCCCGTAGAAAATTTAACAATTTAATGGTGGCTTTTCGGATCCCCTCTTCAGTTTCTCCTGCTACTAATAAATCGTCCACATATTGCAATAATTTTACCTCCTTAGGTATTGTGAAATCTTGTAGAATTTTTTCTAAAGTTTGTCCAAATAGATTTGGTGACTCTGTAAACCCTTGTGGTAACACAGTCCATCTTAATTGTTGTTTTCGTCCTGTTTCGGGGTCCTCCCACTCAAAGGCAAAATAATCTCTGGATCCCTCATCCAGAGGACAGGCCCAAAAAGCATCTTTCAAATCTATTACACTATACCAAGTATGTTTGGGAGATATATGACTCAATAAAGTATAAGGATTTGCCACCACAGGGAATTTAGTGATTGTTCGCTGATTTACAGCTCTTAAGTCCTGCACCATCCTGTATGACCCATCCGGTTTCTTTACGGGAAGAATGGGCGTGTTATAAGGTGACATACATGGTTCTAGGGTTCCTTTTCCCAAAAGTCTGTCAACTACAGGTTTTAATCCTTTTCGACCCTCCATAGGTATAGGGTATTGCTTGATTCTAATTGGGCGGTGTGGATCTATTATTTGAACCCTTATGGGGTCCATTTTTATCTTTCCAGTTTCCCCTTCCTTATACCACACTGAGGGGTTAATAGCTTCTTCATCCTCTTGTGTTAAAGTGTATAATTTAATCTGCAATTTGTCCCCTTGACTCTGAATGCTCAAGTTTAACTTCAAAATCAAATCCCTTCCTAATAAATTGTATTCCGCTTCAGGGAGCAAAAGTAAATCATTAAGACAAATTTTCTTTTCTGTTTCTACTTCTACATCTTTCAATATATTTACTTTAAAAGGCTCTCCTTTTGCTCCTACTACTGACACGTAACTCTTCCCTTTTTCTATTCCTTTTGGAAGTTTTTGAATGGTTGACTTTTCGGCCCCTGTATCCACTAAAAATAAAACTTCCTCTTTATGGGGACAAATTAATAATTTTATCAAGGGCTCTGTTGATGTTGAAGTCCCCAGAAGATAGAGCCCCCAACACCCCTAGTCTTCTTTGAACATCTTCTCATCTTGTTCCCACTTACGGCAGTTCTTCTGAACATGTCCCCTCTTGTTACAGTAGTAACAGACAGGAATTGTAAATCTTTCTCGATAAGGCTGTCCCCGGGGTGTCTGCTCTATTCTTTTGTCTCTTTTCTCTCCAGGAGTCGTCTTATTTTTCTGACTTTCCCTTACTGCTGCTACAAAAATTTTTGCTTTTGCTTTTTGTTTTTCTTCGTCCCTCCTAACATAGACTTTCTGGGCTTCTCTAAGTAACTCCTCTAATCCTCTTTCTTGCCTATCTTCCAATTTTTCTAATTTCCTTCTTATATCCCCCCAGGATTTAGCTACAAATTGTATTTTAAGGAGTGCGGTCCCAGCCACTGTATTCGGATCAATTCCAGAATACATTTGTAGGTTTTTCCTCAACCTCTCCAACCATTCTGTTGGAGATTCGTCTTTCCCTTGTTGTTCATTAAATGCTTTAGTAATGTTTTGCCCTCGGGGAACCGCTTCCCTTATTCCCTGTATGATTAACGTTCTCAAATCCCTCATATTTTGTCTTCCTTGGGGTTGTTGATGATCCCAGTGGGGATCCACATTTAGCCATTTCTGATATCCCGGGGATCCTGCCTGATTCTGTCTTTCCCAAATTCTCATTCCAGCTTGTCTAATCATTCCCCTTTCCTCAACAGTGAATAGGATCCCTAAAATGGACTGTATTTCTTCCCAGGTATAAGTATTGGGGCCTAGGAATTGGTCCAATTTTTCAGCTACTCCGAGGGGATCATCTAATAGGGTCCCCATTTCTTTCTTGAAATTTCTTACATCTGTGGTATTTAATGGGACTGCCACAAACCCGATGCCTCCCTGATTGCCTCCGAGGGGTACTTCTCGTAAGGGATCTAGAGAAGCTCCCTCAGATACAGCAGTCCTACTTCTCGTACATGCAGCCGGAGGTCGATCTAATTCCGGTGCTGTTGGTGGTGGAGATAGGGGCAACGGTGGTACAGATAGAGGTACTACGGCCACCGGAGGGGGAGCCGCCGCCAGAGATGGATTATTAGAATATGGAGGCGGTAGGTTATCCAGTGGCTCCCATTTATCATCTTTTTCCTTTTCACTTTTCCCCTCTTCTTCTTCCTCAAACTTTTCATCTGTTTTTAATGTAAGTATTGAGGCTGGAAAAGGACGTAAAGTTCTGTCCCATAAACCTGCATAATCACTTCCCTCCTGACTAAAAGGTTCCTTTGAATTAACATATATATTTAAGGCCTGGCAGACCCAGTCTTCAAAAGATCCAAAAACAGGCCAAAAGACATGTGGTCTCAAAGGTTCTTTTGGCCATTCTACCATACAATATTGAACTAATTTTAATTTACTTTTTCCTTTTCTGGGGACCCTATCATTCCAATTTTCAATCATTATTCCTAATGGACTCTCCGGAGGTATTTCTAGTAATTCGCTCCCTTTCTTCTGGTCCTGGGGTCTCGATTTCGTCTGACCCATCTAGGAATTTTTACTGTGGCAATTCCTACAGCCCTTGGCTACCAGTAAGAGTGTCTTGCAGGGGGTTTAGGACCTATCACCCACCCACGAATCCTCTAAGAATCGCTTCGGTCCTTCACCGGCCAAGTCCCTCGCGGGAGATTGGAACCGCGGTTAGAAGACCTCCACAATCGCTTCGGAACTAGGTTCCGTCTCAGTCACACTCTTACACACACAGGCAACGGAATCCTACCCAACCGAACGGTATACACCTTAAATACTTACGACTCCGTCGTCTTCGTTCGGATCTTCGCGCGCAGAATTACGGGCAAAATAAACTGCTGCAGCCAGCAAGGGAGCTCATAAAAAATCAAATTCTTTACTTGCCCCTATTCAGGTTCAGGATGGCGTTAGTCCCGACCCGACCCAATCAGGAGCCACCAAAAAGTGGGGCGCCCCTCCTAGATCAAGTCAGAATTCAGGAACCAAGACCATCCCGGACGAGCCCCCAATTGTTATAAATGATTGAGTCCCAAACAGGATTCCAATTCAAAGTTACAATTTATTAAGCAAATAGAAGCAAGCAAACAGCGCTGGGTGCGCCGGGAGTCTCTGCTCCACCAAGACACACGCGGTACAGTTCCTGTTCCTGGTTTATATCCTGTCCATTAATACATATTCATGAATAGGCGTGTCTTCTTCGGCGCATGCCCTCTTCTCCTTCTAGAATCTTCTCGAATCTTCCTCAGCGTGATCCTGTTCGCTAATACATATTCATGAACAGGCGTGTCTTCTAATACATATTATGAACAGGCGTGTCTTCTTCAGCGCATGCCCTCTTCACCTTCTAGAGTCTTCTCGAATCTTCCTCGGCATGCCCCCAGGATGACCCCAAACCTTATGCATGCACTTTCTTTACACAATACTATGCGGTCAGTGGTCAAACTGGTTTGAGCTGATATACCAGCAACGTAGTTTAACTTTCTCCTGTAAAATACCCCTTTTTATGGTGCAGGAGAAATCCATGAAAGTACAGAAGATTACACTTCATCACACGAATCAGATAAACGTATTTCACAATACCTACTTTACAATCTTACAGATTGTGGAGTCTGTTTTCCGCACGTCAGTCTTGACACTGAACCAAATATTTGCCATTTTGAGATGCACCCCCAGGAAACCTCCGGAAGTGTACTGGAAATGTACATGGAAATGGATGTGTTTGTGTGAGAACCCTTTGTGATTTTACATTTCTAGGCAATATTACTGTAGATGTAAGCAATCACTCTAACAGCTGTATCTGTAATTTTACTGACATTACGGGATGCAACTTCAACTATTCAGCTCCTGTCACATCTCATCACTTACTACAATCTACCTATGCAACATATCACAATTTGCTGCCTACCTCTGTGGCAGGAGCACCCCTCCCTCCCCGCTGCCAGTCTAACAGCAGGGCACAGCCGGCATAGTGGCCTGTTCGGCGGGCAGCGCGTGTGCGGCCGGGCACGTACGCAGAGAAGCCCCGGCAACGTCCCCCAGATACCAGAGCCTGCCAGAAACCCCCTCAGCCAATCAGTGCACCTCGGAGGCCCCTCGACCAATGGGAGCTGTCCGTGGTCACGACCAATAGAGGACCGCAGCTCAGCTCGCCCCAGGGCGCGTGGAGCGGTTTCTGCTCGGAGCAGCGGCTGTGTGTGAGCAGGAGCCCTCCGTTTGGCTCGGGGCGCCGTCCGAAGGCCCTTCGTGGGGCTGCGTGTCCTCGCGTCACAGGTGAGTGTTACGCGCGTGTTGTGTCATCATTCTAAGCTTAGATCCAGGCTCCCACGGTGTAGTATTAGTTCCCAGCTGGCATCCTGAGCCTGTGAGTCGGTTGTGCCTGCCGAAGTGTTTGTAATATGGGAACTATGTTGACGTTGACTGTTCTGCCTTTTTCCTGACCCCATTACGCTTTTCTAGAACGTATTTTATGAGTCTGGCGCTTCCGTGACGCTGAGTTGGCGCATTCGGCAGGCTGTCAATGGAGGAGCTGTTATGGAGGCACAGCTGTGTGCCTTCTCCTGCGGGCCTTGCCTGGGCCAAGGAGAAGTGGTGCGACTCAGCAGTGGGGGTGGAGCGGGTGGAGCAATGCGGCGGTGAAATACGGGACGGGATGGAAAAAGGGACGGTGTGCGCTATCGTGCGTGCCCGCTGAGCTCAGAAAAATGAGAATGAGACAATTTAAAGCCACAACTAGAGATGGACAGTTTAGAAAGTGAATTGCAGAGAGAACGAGAGTGTACACGCTACGCGCTTGTTAGAACAGAAGACTGTGGTAACCCCGCTGAGTGTTGCCTGGCTCCGAAAGCGAATTGCGGGAGTGGATGCCGAGGGTTGGGATGGGGACATCTGGGGAGAAACAGAACCTGAGGAAAAGGCCCCCAAGGAGGGGGAGGAGTTAGAGGAGAAAGAGATGTCAGAGGAGAAAAATGTGCGGCCACTTACTAAAGCTGAGAGGCATTCGGGTCCCCGCGGTGGTAACCCCCCCACCACCATTCGCACAACTCCTTGCACGCGTCCTGAGCTTACGCAGCTCCAGAGCACATTTTCGCGCCAGCCAGGTATGGAGGGAGGCAGAGCGTTCGTGGTGTGTGTCTAGCTGGGGCGATCGCGTGTTGTTCAGTGATGACTCCGGGCCCGGGAGTGTTTCTGGCTCGTAACTGCCCAGGGGGCACACCGCGCGGGGGGGAACCCCAAAGAACGGGGGAGCCAGTCACTGTTAAACCAAGAGGACTGTCAGAGCGGGTGGCCCAAGTGCAAACGGCCGCCTGTATTCAGGCGATGTATGAGCGAGGGCAACGGGATGTGCAGATGGCCGTGCCAGTGGACCCCAGCCACCTTAGACCCCTCCCCCAGGGATTCTCTGATGCTTTAAAAACACATGTGCATTCCCTCAGGGAACAAATGAACGGGGCCATAGAACATAACCGGTGGGACCCTCCGAGGCCAGCGCATGTGCTATAGAGTTTCAAGACTACTCACATCCTCATTTGTACAATTTATAGAACCCATATACTTTGGCCATGACATCACTTGTTACCATTTGCTTTTGAGTATTTGTTCACGTGAACCCCTTGTGCAGGCATGCTTAATGCATATATGTTAGCTGAATTTGCACTATTTTGTTGCAGCTTTGCCACTTTCAGCTGGTTTGGTCTGGTTTCTAAGAGCAAGCCCTCTTGTACAGGTGACATCACTGTTGGTACAGTTCCATTGTGTCTGTCTTCAAAGCCATCTTTACATGGTGGCTTTTCCTATGTACCATTGACAAGCTCACACGCTTCTCCTACAATCTGTCACGAACAAGTGGTTGGGCTGCTTAAAGAATCGCCACTAGAGATACCAGAAAGCGAATGATTTTAATACAGGTTTTTTAAAAGTTGCGACTTCACAGAATTCGATGGCAAGGTTCACTCTATTACTTATCTAACATGAAAAGCTATACAAAGAGAAACCAAGTTACAATTAGATTGGAATGATTTGCTCGTGGCTCGAATCGGGTTAATGTGGCTTATATGTATATTGAGGAGAGGAAGTAGGGGAGACCCTCCCGTTGAGTCAAGAGCTTCAGACTGGACCGAAATCTACCACTAGTCCCAGACTTGGTCAGCGGTTTATGACTGAGGTTAGGTAAGGAAAGTAAAGGAATGCCTTCCTGTTGAGTCACGAGGTTTGGAGTGGACCCCCTTGCTTTCTAAACTCCTTCTCAGAGAGGAGCCTAGGTGCGGCTGAATCCACTCCTAGTCCCAGACTTGGTCAATGGTTTATGACTAAAGGGGTAGGCTACTGGGGATTCTGGTGTAGTGATATATTTTGTGCTTGGTGTAACTTTAGGATGGCAACAATCTAATAACAGCAATTAAGTTCACTAATGATACTGAGATCAATCACAGTATCAAATCATGTAGAACTCAGCAACATAATCAGCCTAAAACTTACTGAGATTATAAGTCACAGTACTAAGGTCAGCCACATAAAGAGAGAGAGAGAGAAGAGAGAGATACGTATAAAGGTACCTTTAAACGTCCCCCTCGAATTCAGTTGAACACTCACGTGGAATGCTTGTGTCACTCAGCAGGTGATCAGCTGAGCCTCCGAGTTGATTGTGAATGTGAGGGTTCATGGCGTCTGAGAGGCGTCCTGCTCCGAGGGAGATGCTGGTCACAGCTGGCTGTGGTCCAGGAGAGCTCAAAGGGTCTCACTTGGGACCACTGTTCATAGGACTGGGAGATGATTGACTTTAGGCATCAGTAAATTTCCATCCTTACCACAAATCACTTGCTGGTAATGGCTGGAACCCTTGACATGCGAGTGACGCTGTTACTGATCCACCCGAATCATGGCTAGATAAGATACGTTCCAAGGCTGTCTGGGGATGGTGCGTTACTCCCATTTACGCAAGAGTGCTTGGTACAGTCAGGGGGCCTTTAACCGCCAAATTCTCTGCTCGAAGGCCAAGGCTTATCAAGCAAGGAGGGGAGGGGGGAGATGCACCACCACGCAATCACAGATTTCTTTCTGCTCTTTCTAGTTTTATGTCAAAAGAACCGGGACCTCAGTGGGCAGCTCCCAAAGGTGGCTGCCTGCTTTGGTGGCAGGACCCAGTTAAGGATGTCCCTCTTCAGCAGGACCAGGGTGAGGATGGCGATCTGCAGGAAGACGAGGAACAGAGAAAGTCTCCTGTGGGACAGGAGAGGGCTCAGGCAGAGCAGGGGGCAAATTTGCCTCAGCCCTTTCCAGCCACCCTCTTGGAATGCCACCGTGGGACCTTGCACCAGTCTGGGCACAACCACCCTGCTGAGGACTGGGGTAGGGGTCCCAGGCATCTCTCCCATCTCTCTACTGTACGTCTACGCGGTGGGCTGCCTCCCCAGCCGTTTGTCATTCCTCCCTGGGACAGAGTGGGACACAAGACTTCACAAGCACAGGGAAAATGGATGCTGAGCACTATCCGGCTGCAAAGCCCAGAGCCGGCCAGCAGCTCCCCAGCAGCCTGTATCTCTGATACCCTGAGCGGCCAACTGGAGGAGGTGTCTGGCCCATCCCATCCGCTGCCCAGGAGCAGGTCCCAGGGCAGGGGGGACTCAGTGGAGACACTCACTGCAACCAATAAATGAAGCCACGTCTCCTCGACAGCAGGACCCTCTCCTGCAGGTCAACACGGTGCAAGGACACTTGTCAAGCACTGATGCACAGCCGGGACAGCTGGAGTTGCATGGTGCCCCTGGCCTCCCCCTGTGCAGCACAGCCACAGCCAAAAGCCTGCAGATGTCCAGAGGCCCAATCCCTCCACCACTGATGCCGTATCCCTCAGGAAATGGCCTCCCCGGCCATGCCGCTGCCCATGGCTGCTGAGGTGCACAGACCCAGCACTGGCACTGCCGACCTTGTCCCTGTCAGGACGCGCCTCCTTCTCTGCCATACCTTCTGCCCCTCTTCCAGGCTTGTGGCTGTCTCCCGACTCGCCACTCCCATGCGCCCCTGTGGGAGAGAAGGGCAAGCGGGAAGAGCATATCAGGGCAGCAGGATGCTCCTATGAGCGCACTCCCCTCAGCCTTATCCCCCCGCCGGC
Source organism: Phaethon aethereus (assembly GCF_964289735.1). Classification (NCBI taxonomy): domain Eukaryota; kingdom Metazoa; phylum Chordata; class Aves; order Phaethontiformes; family Phaethontidae; genus Phaethon; species Phaethon aethereus. The sequence continues at coordinate 555,432 of NC_138605.1, forward strand.
TTCCTTCGGGCACTGCCTTTGCCATGTCATTCTTCCCAGCCCTGCAGGCACTGCAGGCAGATGGAGGCACCCCAGGACAAACTCTGGAGATGCTCCACCTCTCGACATGGTCCTGAGCAACTGGCTCTGGGTGATGCTGCGTGAACAGGGGCACTGCACAAGAGAAGACTATCTCCAGAGGTCCCTTCCAACCTGAACCAGTTCGTGATTCTGTCAGCTGCCCTTCATCTGGGCCACCATCCCCTCCAGCCGCTGGAGCTCCTGGCAAACCGCGCACCGACACAGTTGTGGGAAGAAGAGCCGGACGCAGGCACTGAGCCCCTGACGCAGCCCCAGGCGCCGCAGCCGGGGGACATGGGCAGAGGAGGGGACAAACCTCCAAACCGAGCTCCTCCGTGGTTTCGTGCAGCTCTTGCGTGGCAAAAGGAGGGGTCAGGGGCTCAGGTCTCGCAGCCCCAGCCACCACGATAAGGGGAACAGTCCTACCTACCTGCCCTACCCTGGCACAAAATTGCCCACGGACACGCAGTGTGCTCCGTCCCTCTCCCTGCACCCCAACAGACACAGCCGAGCACACAGACGTGGAGACAGAAAAGGCTTTATTGGGGGGGAGCTGTCAAAAGGGCAGCAGCCCCTCACTGACCACGGGGAGGATCTTTCCCAGTGCGTACGCCAGGTTGGTGTAGGTCTCCTCACGCAGCACACGCAACAGCAGGGAGTAGAAGAACTCGTGGTCATAGCGCGAGGCATAGAGCACCGCAGCGGACAGAGCGAAGCCGACGGCCAGCTGCAGGGTGACCAAGAACAGGCAGAGTGTCCTGTGGGACAGAAGAGGGATGGGAGACAAGGCAGGCTGGATGCATCCCAAGCGCATCTGGCTGCTGGGATGGAGGGGGCCGCTCTGGGAGCCCCACGGGCTGCCTCCCCACCACCCGTTTCTCATTGCTGCCTCTGGCAGGGTGGGACATGAGACTCCGCGAGCCCGGAAAAACGCCCCGGCCCAGGGAAACGGACGCTGAGCGCTACCCAGCTGCAAAGCCCACAGCCGGCCAGCAGCTCCCCAGCAGCCTGGATCTCTGAGCCCCCGAGCGGCCGGCTGGAGCAGGTGTCCAGCCTAGGAGCAGGCCCCAGGGCAGAGGGGACCCAGTGGAGACACTCACTGCAACCAATAAATGAAGCCACGCCTCCTCGACAGCAGGACCCTCTCCTGCAGGTCAACACAGAGCAAGGACACTTGTCAAGCACTGACGCACAGCCGGGGCAGCTGGAGTTGCACAGTGCCCCTGGCTTCCCCCTTGCGCAGGAGTATAGCCCGTGCGTGGCTGTGACCTGCATGGACCCCTCTCCCCAAGAGGGAGCCACGCTGGCTGGGCCAGGGGCTTGCACAGCCTCTCCCCCTTACCAGCTGTACTTCGACCACCTCTGGCAGCAAAGTCCCTGGCGCCGCTGCCGCCGCCTTCCTCTGCTGGTGCCTGCAGGCAACAGGGCTCGGTTGGACGACTTGCAGACCTCCACGGCCACGCGGGGGGATCCCCTTCCAAGCATGCACCAGCCCGGGCAGGGATTGGGCTCCCCTGTCACGCTGCGTGCTGCACATTCCCCCCACCCCATTGCCTGGCACCAGCATTGGCAGCCCCAGCGCTCCGGGTGCTGCAGACAACCCCCTGGGCACCCGTGTGGGGCGAGGGGCCCAACTCACCACGCCTCTTCCTGGGCCAGTGCCTCTTCAAATTTCTTTATGTCCTCAGACAGCACCTGTGAGAAGGAAGGGCCTGAGTCCCCGAGCCCACTGCGGCCCTCCTCCAGGCCCCCTCAGCCCAGGGCCTATGCGCATCTGCCCATTTTCCCCCAGCCCTTTCTGCCACTACCTCATTCCCCCGCTTATCCTCCCGCAGCCAGGCCTTCATCTGGCCATAGTGCTTTTCCACCTGCAAAACACCGGGCGCATCGTGCTGGCGGCTGGGTTGGGACCTGGGCACCCTCGCCCCTCTCCAGCCCCAGGGCCAGGCCCACTTGCTACCCCACTGCCCCGGGGCACTAGGAGACGGCGCGACTCACAAGGCCAGGCACAGGGAAGCGATGGGTGCCCCCATATTCTGGGGAAAATCTCCTCCCCAATCACGCTTCTGCCCACAGCCGCCGGGCAAGGTGCGCTAGGTGACGCTCCTTGAGCAGGGGGCTTGGACAAGACAAGATGACCTCCAGAAGTCCCTTCACACCTCTCAGCTCCCACCGACTTGTCTCTGGGACATGGGCAGAGGAGGGGACACTGACCTCCGTGCTGAGCTTCCCCATGTTTCCCATCAGCTCTTCCTGCTTCTTCCCCTGTGTGAGGAAAGGAGGGGTCAGGGGCTCAGGTCTCGCAGCCCCAGCCACCGCGATAAGGGGAACAGTCCACACCTACCAGACACTGCAGCAGCCCCTTGTGCCTCTGCGTCTCAGCGGAACACCGGGCCAGGCACTCCTGGACCATGCGGAGCTCTTCCTTCACCGCGTCCATCTGCATGGCTGCACCTGCGTGTCAGGAGCCATCAGGGTGTGAGGGGCATGGCCGCAGGCACTGTCAGGGAGGGAAACCCACAGGGATGCTGCCCTACCCTGGCACAAAATTGCCCACGGACACGCAGTGTGCTCAGGGGAATGCACCACCGCACGGCTGCGCACAAGCATGCCATCCTGCTCAGCGGCTGCTGTGCCCAGCACTGCGGGCGCTGGCACAGGCACAGCCACGTACCACCTTGTCCTCCCCAAGCACAGGTACAACCGCGCTTTGCCATGCACAGGACCCGGCCAGGCGCAAACACAGTCAGGGATGCCCGGGCACGGCACCGGAGCCTCCCCCAGAGAGGGGCACCATCAGCCGTCTGCACTCACGTGCCTGCAAGGCCAAGCCAGCGGCCCGGTGTGCCCACGCGCACTACTTCCGTGCCCGGCTCGGCCTGGGCCAGCTGGGTGCTGAGCACATGGCAGGAGGTGGTGGGGGGACACGAGGGAGCACTGAGGAGAGAAGGAGCTTCCCCTGCCAGGCTTTGCCAGGCGGCCGTGGGGCCCCTCCTGCCGGCGTGGCTGCCCTGCCCTGGCGCCTCTGCATTAACATCCTCCCAGTGAGGGCGCAACGCCTCCCCCCACCCCAGAGCCCCTTCTTTTTGGTCCCCCAGCGGCACGCGCGCCCTGCCCACCCGGCCCTGCCTCAGCCCAGGCTACTGCCTTCCGCTCACCGCTCTCAACCACACAGGCACCCGGCCGCACCCTCGCTTGGCCACGGGCTGCGGGGACTCTGGGGATCCTCTGCCCTCACCCTCCTCTCGCCCGTCCGGGGCCTTCCACTGCACAGCCGGCACAGGACAGGTCGCTGGCGAGTACTCGCCGAACTCCTGGCCTGCAGCACCGAGGTTCCCCTGCAGATGCTCCCCTGCCTCTGGGAGGACCCCCTTTTATACCTGCCAGGGCGCCCGAGTCACAGGCCCACTGTGACATCACGGTGACACGGCCACTGCTGCCCACTGTGACACAGCAATCGCATGCCTGGCGCTGGCACCAAGAGCTGACGTGGGGCCCAGCCGCGGCCACTGGGGACACGGGGCATCACTCTCAGCACCTAAGGGTTCGTAGCGCATGTGTGGGAGCGACCCTGGGTGTTGGCGTCTCCTCGTGGGTTAGGCCTGTCCAGTGGAGGTCCAGCTCCCTGCCTCATGTCCAAGCAGGAGCCAGGCTGCGCATGTACTCCCAGCAGGCACGTGCAGACACTCGCAGATATGCACGTGCACATGTGCATGGACGGCCGCTCCGCGTGGGCTCCAGCACAGGGCTCAGGCGTGCAGCTCCTGAACTATATGTACAAATAACGGGGTCGTAGAGCTGGTGTGCAACGCACCGATATACCCACAGAGCAGAGCTATTTGATTATTGCATATTTGCACAGATATGGGTGCTGAGTGGCATTCCACAAAGCTAACACAGCACACAAAGGAATTACGACATATTTATCTTGTTACTTGGTTAGTAAAAGCCCACCTTAGTCTACGGTCACTGGTTAGTGATTAGCGTAACACTTGCTATTGGTTAATTATAAATCAGCACGCATGCTCTTGGCAAGTAGAGGGGGCAACGTGCATGGTCCCTCAGTTGAGTCAGTGGTCGCCATCTCCCCCTGCCACCTTTACCTTTCCCCCAGTTACTGTGCATTTGGCTGATTTCGTACCAGTGCTTCCTCGTACCAAGATGTTTCCTTCATCAATCCTTGAAGTCCCTCTTTCCAGTTCCTCCTCCGGAGGTTGGCGATTAGTACGACATGCCAGTTTACACAAAGTAACCAGGCCTTCTGTTTCACAAGATCGTTAGCGAAAAGTCTCATTTTCTGATGTACATCAGTTCCAGCTGATTACAGTGTCATAAATACTCTGAGCATGGAGGGAGGTGGGGAGGGAGGGCAGGCGAGGCCTGCTTTCCTGGAGATGGCTGAACTCCTGCGTGGAGTTGGAGCGGGTCCAAAGGAGGGCCACAAAAATGTTCTAAGGTCTGGAACACCTCTCCTATGAGGACAGGCTGAGAGGGTTGGGGTTGTTCAGCCTGGAGAAAAGGTGGCTCTGGGCACACCTTCCTGCGGCCTTTCGATCTATCAAGAGGCCTTAGAGAAAGATGGAGGGTGTAGATAGCTAGGGTCTGGCGGCCGGAAGATATCGTGCTGTACGGAAAGTTAGGGCCCCTCTCCAGAAAGCCAATAGCGTTTAGTTTATGATGCAAGCAGACGGAAGTGAGGTTATAAACCTAAGCTATATAACGCCGTGTCACACACCAATAAACGCCATTTGCCGTCCACCACATTGGTGTCAGCGAGCTGATGGCCCGAGCGGCCTGGGGTTGGTCGCCGTGCCGTTCCTGAACCAGGTCGCCACGCCTGCGAAGGCAACAAGTGGTGCCGAAACCCGGGAATCGTCGCCTGGACGGGTGAACGGCGGCCGGAGCGGCAGGACCAGCCCGGCGGGGAGGACGCTCCCGGACCAACAAGGAGGATGGAAGCCCTTGTGAAGGTCGTATCACAATTACATAAGCAGTGGGGTATTGATTGTAAACCCAAAGATTTTACTCTCGCAGTTGCGAGACTTTTGCAAATTGAGGCCATTGCCCAGCCGGTGGATATTCTCCACCCCGAAGTGTGGGATAAATGCACTAAAGCGTTAGCCGAAGAGACGATGTCCTCGGGTCGTGGGAAAAACCTTAAGTCGTGGGGGAAAGTCGTACAGGCCCTGCAGAAGGCCATACAAGAACAGGACACCTGGAGGGCGGCAAAGAACTGTTTGTTGGTCACCCCGAAACTGGGAGTCGGGGCAGCCACGCAGACTTTGCACCCCCCAGACGATGACGATTCTACTGAGCCTAAAGATCTGCAAGAGGGCGACACGTCCCCTCAATTCCCGAACCCCGATCTGCTTACGGAGGGACAGAAACGAGCTAAATTCTTCTGGGGTAAGCTAGCCGAGGAGGCCAGGGGCGCCGCTGAGAAATCAGAGTCTGAGGAAGTCTGGGCTACACCACCGCCCTACGCGCCCCAAGATGGCGCCGAGCAAGAAGGCAAAGGGCGGGGCGAGGATGCCCTTAGCGGGAACAGGGAGGAAGCGTTAGCGTTAACAAGCGCACACAACCGGGAAGGGGAGGAGAACGTGAAAAAGAGAGGTGATGAGGGTGACCGGGAAGGGGAGGAGAACGAGAAAAAGAGAGGTGATGAGGGTGACCGGGAAGGGGAGGAGAACGAGAAAAAGAGAGGTGATGAGGGTGACCGGGAAGGGGAGCAGAACGTGAAAAAGAGGTGATGAGGGTGACCGGGAAGGGGAGGAGAACGAGAAAAAGAGAGCTGATGAGGGTGACTGGGAAGGTGAGGAGAGCGCGAGCGAAGGGCGGAAAGCCAATCAGAGCGGCCATCCGAAAAAATGCGCTGATAAGAGAAACACCCCGCCGAGCAGAGGGTGGGACGAATCGAGAGGGCGGGAACGGCCCGCCCGCAAGGGAAGCGGGCGGGGCCGGAGCCCAACAAAAAGGTCCTGCAAACCAAAAAAAAAAAAAAAAAAAAAGCTGGGAGAATGGGAACAAGGGTGGAGGCCAGTCCTTACAGGGCGAGGGTATGCCGCAGTTAAAAAAGATGGAAAAGTTAAGTGGTGTCCGCTTAAGTCTATTAAACCGGACCTTCAGAATAAAGCTAATGAAAACTGTGAGTTTTTGTCCACAGGATCGGATTATCGGACGTCCTTGTAACCCGTACACCCCGGTGGCGAGAGAGGACGACAAGCCGACAAGCATCCTGTCCGCACCTGGGAGCTCCACACTGGTGGAATCCAAACAGCGGCGACCTAACCCCCAAAGGAGGAGGCTACGATGTCTTTGTGTGATCTTGATTGTAGGGCTCGTCACTATAGGGCAAGCAGTATCAGAACACCATCCCCATCGGCCATTTAAATGGTCCCTCCTTTGATTCGATGATCAGCAAGTTATTGCAACCCGCTGCTTTAAGAATGTTCTTGTTCAAAATTTCCTTTAACTATCCCCAGTTATACCCCGTTGCTCCCAGCTACCCCCCAGTCACCTCTTGGCGTGCCTTGTGTTTTCTATTCAAGTTCGTAATATGTATATATTTTTTAAGATTATTATAAGGCATAGAGTAAGAGTAGGATGCATTTAGTATGTTTCCTATCCGTGATTACGATATATATATTCTTTAAGATTGCTATATTTTAACCAATTTCATTAAATTTATTAATTAAATAGTAATTTAATTACTGTTAATATTAATTAATATAATTAATAAAAATTAATTTATTATTATAAATTAATAAATTAATTAAATTAATTTAATTACGCATAGGGAGGGGGGAAATGTAGATAGCTAGGGTCTGGCGGCCGGAAGATATCGCGCTGTACGGAAAGTTAGGGCCCCTCTCCAGAAAGCCAATAGCGTTTAGTTTATGATGCAAGCAGACGGAAGTGAGGTTATAAACCTAAGCTATATAACGCCGTGTCACACACCAATAAACGCCATTTGCCGTCCACCACATTGGTGTCAGCGAGCTGATGGCCCGAGCGGCCTGGGGTTGGTCGCTGTGCCGTTCCTGAACCAGGTCGCCACGCCTGCGAAGGCAACAGGAGGGAGACTTTTTACCAAGACGTGTAACGACAGGACAAGTCTGGCTGTGGCTTCTTCACGCACTGTTTGCCAATGCTCGTTCTTGTGCGATGAGAGCAACCTTTTTGTCATACCTGCCCTGCCACTGATGGCTGGTATGACTGCAGAGGCTGAAGCTTTCCTTAGCTGCGAGATGTCAGCAGCTTGCGTAGAGTTTTCTGCACCCTTAGCCGGTTTACAGGACTACAAAGACCTGAATCACAGTGCATTGGGGAGCATCCAGGGGGTAAGCTCAGTAGCTTTAGCAGAGGGCACACTGAAATAAATTTCAGAGCAGCTATTTACCTGTATGTATGTCAGCTTCTAAAAGGAGGAACTATACGTCTATCAACCCTAGCTAAATGTTTGAGGCAGGATTCCACCATGAGATCTGCAGGTGCCCTGCACATAAGCACGTGTGTCATTTATTCAAGATTCTGTGTATGCCAGATTAGCACTTAGCTCTTAAGTTATTGTGGGTCATATCTTTGAATTGTTAAATGTGTTCACATGTGCTTTTGTTATCAACAATCTGATGCCAAGTGAGCAAGGTCTGAAAGTCTGCTTTGGGACCGACTTGTGATGTGGACAATGAAAATCTTTTTGTGCGTTCACAAAGCTGTCTGAAAACAGGGCTGATGATTTTTCTTGCTACAGTCCTGAGTTAATTGTATTTAAGCACGTGTGGTGGTCGTTTTTTTCCATTTGGTTTAACAGTTATGACTTCTCCACTTTGCCTATTTCCCTTACAGTTGATTCCATGCTACCTTTAGGAAGATGTCCCCTGCCCTCTTGTAACTTAACTTTCAGCTTGAACTAGCTTGAGGGTTTGTTTTCTTTTTTAGAGGCGGTTTCATTACAGGTGTTACTAGGGCCTGTAATACTGAGGTAAGATCAAACAAAATTCCGTCTGTAAGGAAATGATGAATATGTTCCACTGTAGTTGTACAATAGAATTGGCCAAATTCTGCTTTCTTGCCCACTTAACAAATGAAAGTGACTTGATAAAGGAAAGTGCTTGAAGACATCAAGATAGCTGATGTGTTTATCCTTTGTCCAGAGCAGGGAGTGCTTCTCTCAGCAGGAGCCATACCAGTCACTTTGATGATCCTTAGTGCTGTCGTAGTTAATGGACATTGGCTTAAGCACGGGAAACCAGCCACAAAGCACTGACTTGTGAAAGTAGCTACTCAAGTATCGAGGAAAAACTCCAAAATTTGAACTGCAAAATCAATGGCAAATTTGGAAAATTCTTTTTCAAAATACTTGTTCTGCAGTCTTTTTCTTTGTTCTTTTCAAGTGTGAACTTCCATGAACTTCTGACCTGTGTTCAGATGGGCACACGGTTCCATTTACTAGCTGAAAATAGCACCTAGCCACACATCGACAACACAGTGTTTTTCCTGCGGTCCAGCCCAGCTCAGGATTAAGGCAGCGTTGGCTTTAGTACCGCAGAGTCTCATGGGGATCCCTGTCCAGGAGACAGTTAAACTCAGCAGTGTGAGCGGGAGGGTATGCTTTCTCATCTCACATCCCTTCTTCCAGTCAGTTACAAAGCAATCCCGGAGTCCTCTGGTCATATTCTTCTTGACTGAAGAGTTATTTTGTAATCGAGACCAACCATAAGAGAAGCAGCATGAAAGCTTCGTCATACGTTGTATGTTTCAGTGAGATAAACTACGAAAAGTTAACCTTGTCCTGAAAGCGTTTTGTCCTTGGTGCTTGCAGGGTAGTAGGGACCAGGAGGAGGAGAAACAAATCTTGAAGGAAAGCAGTGTTAGCTTTGACAGACCCTGTACTGCCCTATTTAAAGTGGCATCGTAACATTCCTTTCCTTTTCCAAGCCAAGAGTTTTGGAACATACACAAACCCTGCCTGAAAAATCTGGCTAGAAAACCAGGAATGAGAATGGAGGGGTGGTCTCTTTCCTGTCATGTCAAGAGCAGGACTAGACAGAGGGGAGGCTGGCCACATTGTGTACAGAGGGATCAAGAGGCAGCCATTAAATAGCCGCAGGGACACATGTCCCCACAGGTAGGAAGGCTCTTCTGGGACCACTGGGGTCCTTGTATTAGTCCTTGTCCGGATCTGAGCTGGAAAGCAGGGAAGGAAGCAGAGCTGGGCCCAGAGGGACAGGTCGTGCAGAAGTGGGCTCAGCAAGGAGGCCAGGACAAAAAGCTCAAGAGGAGACCATGGCTGCCTGGGGGAAGATGGGACTGGGTGGAGGAGCCAGGACGAGGTACGGGCAGGGTGGCTGCAGTGGTTCAGAACAAAAGTGAGCATATTAGTTGTAAACAGACAAGATGGTGTCTTAGAGAATCCCATTGCTCTTTGGATCTACAGCGTATGATTTCTCATTTATCATTACTGGCCATCAGCAAATACATCTGAATCCTACTGGTAGTTCCTCACCCACCTGCAGTGCTGCACTTTAGAACTGCTCTTTGACAGATAAAGGTCCACAAGGGATCTGAAAGCCCTAAGCCACGCTTAGAAAATGCTGGGTGTATCCGTAAAATACCGTAGAACTTTGACAGTGACAAAATCTCGTCCTGCTTCTAAAACGTGCATGAAAAATAATAGTGGTGGTAAACTAAGACCATTTGAGAAGAATGTCAGTCCCCAGAGTGTTGTTGACAGTTTAAAGACCGTTTGTGCAGCTTTTACAAGACGAGATGTGTATGGCCGTGTGTCCTGTAACTAGCACCCAGGCTAGCAAAGAAATGAGGTGTTGTAATGTCAGTTCCTGAGCCCTTTTGCCTAATAAGACAGTTTGGCACAGCTCTGCTACATCGTTCCAGAAGCACTCGCTCCATGTTCATTCTGATCTCACGCAATAGATCACTCAGTGGTTTTCAGCGTAGTTTTAGGTGCCCGGAAAGCAAGTGAATCTTCAACAGCTGTCCAAAAAGAAACTAATTATTCATGAAACGGACATCATGAGGAAAAATAACCCCAGTATTGTTATCTATTTGGATGTTCTCACTATTTCCATTGCTGTAGACGTGAGTAAGACCAGGTTCTTGTTTCCAGAAACGAGTAACTTGCCACTTCTAAAATGTTTTTTCCTTTTTCTAAATACATTCTATGTAAATTTTTCCAAGCTGTTAACAAATTTCTGTCCTCAAGCGGTACGCACCCTGCTACAACGGACAGCTATGGAAGTTGTGTCGCCTTGTTCCTGGAGCTGATCATGGAATTTATGTGCTAAGGTGATGAAACAGATGATGGAAGATCTTCTGGTTAAAGATTTATCTTTGCCATCACTGAACTGTATTTTTCACTTGCTTGCCGGCTCGGACGGCTAATTTTTCACTTATGTCTCCTGTTCCCTTAGACTGCACAGAGGCTAAGTACTGTATAGCCTAGAAGGAATGTCCATTCATTTTATTACATCTTCATTTAAAAATAGCCTGGAAACAAAAATCAGCTGCAGTCTTTTTCATGAGGTACTTTACCTGTGCACCATCCTCTCAGCGCCATTGTTTTCTTCTTTCAGCTACCTAGTCCGTGATGAACTCTGGGTGCTTATGGAACACTTGCCTGGAGGCTCTTTAAACGGTGCTGTTGAAGAGAATGTATGAAGGAGAGCTAGCAGTTGTCTGTAGGGAGGTAAGGGATCCCGCGTGTTCGTCCGATTACCTGCACAGGACGGTGCTTGTAAAGTGGTGCTAAGAACATGAGAGGTGTCACGTTCAGAGCTTTGTTTCTGTATTGGTTTTATAATACGGAGAAGAAAGAGCACCTGAAGTATCAGCCTGCCTGTAATCACTGCATTTCTACGCTGTTATTTTACTCAGATACTGTTACTGTAGTATCTTCTTTGTTGTTGTTGTTGTTGTTGTTGTTGTTTAACTATTCTCAACTTTGCCTCTCTAAACGTTTTCCGGGATACGTCTCTACTGCATTCCTTGTCTGTAAAAGCAAACATGCTGATGGCAGAATTTTGAAATAACAGCAAAGAAAAATAGAGGCTCACTTGTCACAGTCCTCTGCTTAAAGGAATAGCAGTCCAGGCGAAATAGTGTTTGCTTCTGAAAAATGACTAACACGCTATTTCTACATCTGCTGCAGAGCCCAACAATAAAGTCTTTGTCCTGTAACCTCCCACCCAAAAGTGGTCCACTTCATATCGAAGGGATTCATGCCGGTCGCCGCAGGTGCGTCTCATCTGTGAGAACCCCACCTTCCCAGGTGCCCTCGCACAATGTCTAGGAGGCTCTCCAAGCAGAAACAAACGGTGACGAGGACAATAGTTCATCTAGCTTGGAAGCGCTGCCGAAGTTGAGTAGGCCTACGCCCTGCATCAGAACAGCTTCCATAAAGAGAGATGGGTGGTTTTCATAAGAGACTCTCTCCTGATTTTGGCAATGTTAAACCGGCAGTTACGCTACTTGCGTTGTGGATTCTGCCAAAGTCTTGAATGAGTTGCAGAACCAGATTCTGATTACACATGTATATGCTTAAACTGACTAATATTAAGCCTTTCATTACAACTTTCATTTGTTGCATATTTGTAACAGTATTACAACTTTCATTTTGACCAGATTCTTTAAAAATGTTTATTTTAATCATAACCAATGCTATTGTGGGTGTAAAGATTAGATATCCCAGGCAAGGAGGCCATCGTTCTTCAGAACATCTCACAAATTGCCCTGGAAATTCCAAACACAGTCCGTTCCAATATGCGCATGTTCCAAACTCAACGCACAATCCGCCAGCAATGTTATTTCCTTTGAAAGTCTCAGCTTCAGGTCTCCTATAGGTTTGGGGACACTATCCTTCTGAAGGGGTCATCTTTACTCGGGTGTAATATATCCAGGAGTAGATCCCGTTGACCTTTATTGCTGTGTAGGTAGTCAAGAGATCAATGTATGGTCCCTTCCATGTTTCGTTTAATGGTTTATCTTTCCAGGTTCGAATGTAGACAGAATCTCCAGGATGGAATTCATGTACAGCAGTATCTAGTGGTAGCAGTGACTATTTGTTCAGATACCTGTGTAGTGATGAAAATACCCTAGAAAGAGATACTGCCTTGTACAATTTCATCTCCTGTCATATGCATTTGGTCACCTTTTCCGATAACAGAGTTAACTCGGTATTGGTTTCCATATGGGATTTGAAAAGGACTAACTTTTTCTTTACTTCTGGAAGTGATTCTGATTCTCATTAATGCTATTGGTAATACTGCTACCCGTTTCAAATGTGTTTATCAGCACAACTTAGTTATTTGTCCTTTGAGTGTTTGGTTCATCCTTTCTCCTCACACAGCTGAATGAGGTCTCCAGGGACTTTGTAGTTACCCTTTGATCCGCAGGAACTTAGATACTCCTTGTGCTAGCTCAGCTATGAAGTTGTCTGATGGTAGTCCTTGTGGTAATCCAAACGGGCGAATGCTTTCCTTTAACAGTACCCTAACCACTTCTCTTGCCTGATTGGTGCGGCGTTGGGAAAGCTTCTGGCCAGCGTGAAAAGGTATTAACCAAAACAAGAAGATATTTATGTCTATTACAATTAGGCAACTCTGAAAAATGCACCGGCCAATGTTTTCCAGGAGTTACTTCCCTTTTTAAGTGGCCAGGTGGTGGTCTATGCGGAGATTTTGGATTATTATTCAAACAGAGGAGACATTTTCTTGTAATTACGTCCGTAATTTTTGGTCCTACAGAATAACTCCTGCAACGATTAACCGTTGTCTCGGCCCTATATGATTTTCTTTATGTCAGTTAATAAGACTAGAGTTCATCAGTTGAGGCGTGACTAGGACTTGGTGGGTGGGCGTCACCCACTACCCTTTTCCGACGATGTAGTATTTCGGCTGGTTTATTGTCCTTTTCTGTCCACTGGGGCAGTTTCCTATCCTTATTTCTTGCGGGTCCTAGTGGTCCTTGAGTCTCATTCTGTAAAGTAGCTTGCTTTGCTGCCAAATACACTTTGCGGTCGCCTTGAATCGCACTCCCTTGGCCTTTCTGGTGGACATTACAAGGAATTATAGCCGCTCCTTTCATCTCCAATACCGCTTGCAAAAAGATATAAAATTCTGTATCCATATTTAAGGGGTGTTCCTTGGCAATTCAGCAGTCCTCTTGCTTTCCAAACGGCTCCATAAGAGCGTACCACTCCGAAGGCGTATTTAGTGCCTGTATCCCAAGTACTGGACTTGCTCTCGCGTTGTGTGTGCTTTTTCTTAGACACCTAACATCCATCTAAACCCAGAAAGTTCAATAGATCCGTACTAGCTTTCAGACAATCGTCTTCCCAGTCCGCCCCAATTAGTATACAACAATGTAATGTTCTGTTGGTTACCTTGCCATTGTTCCACTTTTTTTGCTAATAAGTTACCAAGTAGCGTATGACTATACTTCAGCCCTTGTGGGAGCAAGCATAACTGCGATTTCCTTCCCATCGTTGGGTTTTTCTGCCTATTCAAAGGCACACATGGCCTGCCCGTTCAAAGGCGGACAGCATCTGACTCTGGCCAGTTTCTCACTCTTCCTGTTTTCTTTATGGCCCAAACCAGATGCATTCCTGCATTCATGACTTCACTGGGTATTTTGTCACTGTCCTCTTGCTTCAAGGCTCTTCCTAGCAGTGGCAGTGGGCACTCCGGCATATTAAAAAAACCTCACGGATTAATTTAGTACCGCCAATCACACGTTCCATTGGTTCTAAGAAAGGCCTGGTCATCCGCTTTGCCTAAACAAAGGGACTGTCTGTTTACTGAAAAGTCTCCTGCAGCGAGTCGAGGCAGAATGAGTTGCTCCACCCTTCACATTAGGGCATTCATTTTCCCAATGTCCCTCTTGTTTACAGGTAGCACACTGATTAGGTCCTAAAGGTGGTCTTGGAATTGGTCTCCGAGGGACTCCCTCTTGATACTTCTCTGCCCCATCCCCCTACCCCTGCCCCTCCATACTGACACCAATGTTCGTTAAAGCACCAGCGAGTGCCACTGCCAGCGTAGCTGTTTGTGCTTTGCCACCCACTCTGTTCTTCTTTCTTTTCCCTGTCTTCCCTATTTTTGTAGACTTTGTAAGCTACTTCTATTAATTCCATAATGGGTTTCTCTTCTGCACCTTCAGTCTTTTTTTTTTTTCTTTTCATGTCTGGCGATGACTGTGCCATAAACCATCCATTAAACATTTACCTGTTACTTTAATCACGTGGATAAAAATGTGTCCATTTATATGCAGCCTCTTGTATGTGCTCATAGAATGCAGCTGGCTGTTCATCAGGCCCTTGTCTAATTTCATATACTTCAGCTTCTGTTTCGACACCCTCCTTTTTCATCAGTCCCCACAGGGACTGAAGGGGCGCCTGGATAACAGGACCTTGACCGCTTGTTTGGCAAGCAGTGGGACAAAAAGTTTCAATGACAGCAGAAGTTGTTGCTTAATAAGCTGGTGTTGATAATGCCGTGAACCCCGGGGACAGAGGTGTCCCTCAGCTGAGTAGGTGGAAGGGAGCTGCCCACTGTTCTTATTCTCCATCACACAAAGCTGTCCAGGTCAGAAGTGGATCAACACAGCAAACAGGAAGCATGCAATTCTCCTGCATCCCTGTCTGCTAAGGAGAACAAAGGCAGCTGCTTTCTGTCACACTGTTTATATTAGTGTTAAGCAATGCTGCTAAATCAGTCACACAACACAGGGGGAAAAAAGCCTCTCAGCTCTTCAGGTGCGACTCTCATAAGCCGCTGGTATCTGCCTTAGCAGCTAAGGCAGTGGAAGGGAGCTGCTCTAGGTGGGAACTACGAGCGGAGTAGACGAGTAGACTAGACCGCACACCGTAGCCCCAGCGAAGAAACGCCTCCTTCTGGGCAGAGCCCAGATTCACTGGCCACACCAGCACTTATTCTGGTGCACTGGTGCTGCGCCTGCACTGCAGATGCTGCGTGTACAGACATACATTTTGGGAAGATCGGCAAAAGAATTCTGCAACTCTTGAGTTGATGGAGATGTAACACTAGTTTAATCCAAAGCAACCAGTTTACACCTACGCTGATGTTTGTAAAGGTGCTGATGGCATGGATCCATCTTGCTGACCTCAGCATTCTTTTTTTTTAATATTTCGGGTATTGTTTCCAAGACCGTTATTTGAAATTTTGGTTGAAGCAACAGAAAATTGAAAAATGAGTTGTTCATTATTTTGTCCCGAACGTAAAATATTGCGGTTTGAAACCTCGACCGTTGCAAATTAAAGTTATGAATACCAATGGAATGCGTGACTGCAGATTTTTGATAGGATTTGCTGGTGCCTTTTGAGGAAAGAGCGTCACGGCTGGCTGAAGATACACCAGCCTCTACCATCTGCAGTGTCAGCAAGACTTCATCTGTATGTGTGCTTGTAGCTTCTTCCTATGCCACTAGCGTCGGGTGTCATGGAACAGGACTTAGCTGTGTTTAGCCTCTGCTGCTGGAGCTCCTTGTATCCTGTGGCCGCAAAAGCAGTCAGCCTGCAGTACTGAATTTTGGTCGCCAATCGTCAGAAGCAAGCTGAAAAAAATCATGCCGCTGTGCACGCATGGCTCCCGAGACGCAGTACGACTTTTGTTCGCCGGGGCGGTATCAGCGAGGTGGCAAACGCACGTGTGCGGCTCGGAAAGTGCCACACTGGCTTGTGGTTGCCAGGCAGCAGCACTGAGCGGGCAACGCACTCTCTGCTGCGCATGCGCAGCTCCCAAAAACTGCGGTACAGACTTGTGGTCACCAGGTGGAAGCACCAAGCCACCGAAACGCACCGCTGCACATTCGTGGCTCCTGAGCTGCAGTATTGACATTTGGGCTCCAGGCGAGTGCGGTAAAGCACGTCACCGTGCGGGCCTCCCAAATGGCATTACTGACGTTTGGTCGCCGGTTCACAGCAGCAAACACGGTACAGAGCGCCCATGTGCATGCGCAGCTCCCAAAAAGGCAGTACCGGTGTTTGCTCACCATTAATCACTCACACCCGCTCCCCATCTGCCACAGCGCAGATGCACCCCTTTCCAGGGAAGCACCATCACTGTCATCCTCACTGCCCGCACCTGGGGCTCCTCCAGACACAGCGCACAGCTGGAGCCCAGATACTCCTCTGAGAGTACTATGCTTATCGGTAGATACAGGAAAGAGAGGGAAAAGGACTATCCTTAAAGGTCATGCTAACAACCTACTTCTAAACCTCCTACTACTCCAGCAATCCTCCCAGCTGCCGAGGTGTCTCTCCTACCCGATTATGTCCACAGCCACCCACCCTATATACCCATTAATCTCTGAAATTGGACCATACACAATCAGATGCGTAGGATGACAGCAAATGATGGCATCATGGTCCCTCAAGCAAGTAGAACTATCAATGCAGATTAATATCTCTGCTGTTAAACCAACCTGTTCACCATTGGGAAGTACACCTTATGCAGGATGGTTAGCATGGTTACCTGAGCAGTCCTTTACCCCTTCAAAATGAGAAAAAAGCGATGCAACCGCTGTGCCTTAGGGACAGGATTGGGGGTCATAAACAGTGTAAGTGCTGAAATACTTGCAAAGAAGCTCAATATGGCCACACATGATCTAAACAAACTAGAACATCCGTCACGGTCCTCCCTATCAGCTTTAGGAACTCATCAGTGGCTTTTATCTAAAAAGTTACCTCAGTGGGAAAGAGTTAGTGAAAAGGACCACCAGTTAATGCTAGATGAACTTGCTGTGGCACTAAGTAATGCTTCTCTAGCTCTTAGGTGCTTCCACGTTCAACTGTGGTGCTATCTACAACAGCAGCAATTGTAAGAGAAAGTGAAGATGGCACCTTACCCCCTAAAATTCAAAAACTAATCTGGGAGAACGCAACCGAATTCAAGAAAAAATTCCAGTCGTGGTGGTATCTAGCTAATTTCACTTATGATTCTATTAATAACAATGTCATGGCTTTTGTTTTAACCGTACAGAATGCATCAGTAAAAACCGTCCACCCGATCATTGCATTTGGATTAAATCACAGCGGTGCTGAAGGTGTGCAAGGGATGAAGCTGGGGGTATTGCTTAGGCTCTGTGAGCCCTTAACAAGGCGCCACCTGGAGGGAGGGAAAAGGATAACCACAAACGGAATGCAACTCCCGAACTTTGAGTGAACTATCCTAATTAACATCTTCTAATTAACTTCTAATTGGCATAATAGAAACCCACCCTTGGGTGGGGAAAGCCCACTACTCACAGAAGGCCCTTCCTCACTGAGCACGCGCAGTAAAAAAGAAGGACGCTGCGACTTTAAGTGGAGACGCGGCTTGCGGACACCAATGGGTACAAGGGAGACTGAGCCAACTTGCAGAAATACTGGTAGCTGGTGCTCAAAATGTATAAATATTTCCCAGGCGTTAACCGCGGTGTGCTAGCTTCGTGGACCTACCACCTAGCACCGAGCTCTGCGCAGATTTGGAATAAAAGCAAATGACTCGACTCTGTGTGTTTGTCATCTCTCTGCACACCGGGCGAAGGACCCATATTTGGCACAACAGTTTTGGAGATCCAGATGGGACAGCCACAAGGCCTTGCCCGGAAAGTCTTGCCGACCTTGACAGCAGAGAGTCGGACTGGACAGGACTCCAGCGCGCACCAACCTGTTGATGGGGGGCTCCTCTGCATCTCCTCCGAGGTCGGGGTGATGAGCGACCCAAAGGAGAGGTATTTGCATGCGGGCGAATGCTTGGATTAGTGAGTATTAAAATTTAATTATTTTAATGGAAAAGGTATCAAAACATATAAAGTCGCATGCATGTAAGTCACCCGTATCTGCCAGCAAGGAGTGCCTTAACTGACGAGTGCAGTCAGACCCGTGGGTGCATAAGGATACATTCTTTGCACATTGAAGCTTGGTACCGGGGGGGTACCTTGCCGAGTATGATGGGAGAGGGAATTGTATTGGGAAAGGTATGGGAAACAACTGGCAAAATGGGATCGAACCAATCCATGATTACTCCCTGTAGCCCGTTGGGGTGTATTCTGAAGAACTGGAATAAGTTTGGGGGAGATCGGATGACTAAATGAAAAGCGGTGTAATCCTTGGTGGCCAAATTACAGATTGGATGATGATGAGGTCTGGCCAGAAAATGGATCGGTGAATTACAATAACGTGTTGCAACTGATGTTGTTTTTCCCACGGGATAGGGAAATGGGTTGAGGTAGCTTTATGTTGAAGTAGCCTTTATGACTCTGTACAGAAATGCTGACATTCAGAAAAAACGTAAATTAACAGCTGACGTGGTGAGGTATAGAGCTTCTGATACAAACATCAGTGGTTCTAACATAGGCTGTGGTAATAAAAAAAAGGCAGAGGGAGAAGAGCGGGAGGATGTGCGACTGTTAGTCCCAACGGCCCCACTTTCATATAGAAATAGTGCGGGACAATCACCGATTGATTCTAACTCGCAATCGAGCAATGAGAATTTCAGCCCTATTCCCAGTCAGACTAGAAGGCATAGTCCGCCGGTTGTTCAGGCTCCTTTGAGACAAGCGGTGGGACCAGAAGTGTTGCCGGGTTTTGTACATGTTCCCTTCTGAACCTGGCAACTGGGAAACAATCCGTCGGTTTATGTAGAGAAAAGCCTGAAGGAAGGCACCGGCTTTCAGAGCCTGCCCTTCTGACTCACAATCCTAACTGGGGCTATGTGCAAGCGTTGTTACGTACTTTCTTTACGGCAGAGGAAAAAAAGAAGAAGAATTAGAAAAGCCAGGTAAGAAGGTGAGAAAAGAAATGAACAGGAGGACCCTGAGGACTATTTGCCTACTAGAAAGGACCCAGAGTGGGATCCCAGTGGAGGGGGAGGGGTGGGGAGGCCCAGCTGAAGCAATAGCAACAGTTAATATTGTATGAGGTCGGGCACGGAGTACCGAAACCGAAAATGTGTCCAAACTATCTGAGGTGAGACAAGGCCCTCATGAAAAAATCCATCGGCCTTTTACGAGCCGGTATGTGAAGTAGCTAGAAAATGGACGGACTTGAACACGGATAATGGGGCAAATCAGAGGATGTTTCATATGCTGTTCATTGGGCAGTTGACGCAGGACGTGAGGAGAAAATTGCAAAAAGTTGAGGGGGCTGGTGGAATGTCGATTTCACAATTAATAGAAATAGCATGTAACGTGGATAACAGTCAGGATGAGAGAGAAAAGAAAGAAAAACAGAGAAGAATGTGGTTGCAAGCATCTTTGTTGGCAGCAGCAATAAATAGAAATGATGTCAAGGGAAAGGTAGAGGAAGAGGCCCACAAAACCGAGCCCCTCTAGGACTGAATCGGTGTGCGGCCTGCAGGCAGGAAGGTCACTGGAAGAAGGAATGCCCAAACCGAAAGGGGCCAGAGGAACAAGAGCACGCAGGAAACGCTCATCTGATTATGGTAGGAGGTTCAGACGAGGCATGAAGAAGACCAAGGGAAAACATCAAAGCCTCCTCAGCCGATGCCGTGGTTCCACTTAAGCTGGGGAATGAGACCACAGACGTTTTAATCGACCGCAGGGCCACTCATTCAGTAGCTACCAGTTGTAAATGACCTCTAAGTAAAGTACCTATACCTATTGTTGGGGCAACGGGAAAAAGAACATTAAGGCCATTTCTACAGCCAATGGAATGCACATTTGGGGGACCTAAATTAATTCATGAGTTTCTAGATATGCCAGAATGCCCCCTACCCCTGTTGGGATGAGATTTGTTGTGTAAATTGAACGCACAAGTAACCTTTTCTGAGAACGCCGTACAGCTCCATATCCCGCCTGAAACGTCTGGGAGAGCCTAGATCTGCCTGCTGACAGCTAAAACACTGTAAGAATCCAAAGGGAATATTCCGAAGGCTGTATCAAATGCGGTCATTCTCCTGGCGTGGGCTTCTAAAAACCCAGGTAAAGCAAAAAATGTTAAGGCCACTTAAAGGTGATAGAATTAAAGGAGGAGGCAAAAGCGGTGAGAGCACACCACTATCCTATAAGATCGGAACTCGAAGAAGCCTTGAACCCCTGATAAATAACTTTATACAACATGGACTGCTCAGGGACTGTCCATTTGAATATAATACACTTATCTCACCAGTAAGGAAGCCTCACTCCCAGGAATACCGATGGGTATTTAAGGGCTATCAATCGGATAACCAAAGATACACCCTACAGCGGCTAACACTTACATCCTAATGACGTCTATACCGGAGAACCATGACTAGCTGACAGTGTTAGACTTAAAAGATGCCTTTTGCTGCATTCCAGTAGCAGAATGAAGCCAAACACTCTTCGCCTTTGAATGGGAGAATCTGACTACTAGAAGGAAAGTGCAACGATGTTGGGACTGTTCTCCGCAGGGATGTAAAAATAGTCCCCCTTTGTTTGGTGAAGTATTGGCTAAGGCATTAGAACACTGGTGAGCTAATCATGATGGTGTTACTCTTTCACAGTATGTGGATGATATCTTGATTGGAGCTGACACTGAACAAGTTTGTACAGAAGCTGTGGTAAGCCTGAGTGATAATCTTTTTGGGAATGGCTGGATACCGAGTCTCAAAGAAAAAGGCCCAAATTGTGAGGAAAGAAGTCCAAAAGGACAACGAGCACTGGGGAAAGAAAGAAAGGAAGGAGGCTATATGCCAAATAGCAGTACTCGAGACAAAAAAACCAGTTAGGGGGATTTCTAGGAATGGCCGTATTCTTCCAAATAGGGATCCCCAATTTTGGGCTCATAGCCAAACCCTTATATGCAGCCACAGAAGGCCCAGGGGAGTTTTTAGAATGGACTCCAGAGTGCTGGAGTAGTTTTGATGGAATTAAAAGACAATTAATGGAAATCCCAGCCTTGGGCCTCCGTGAGAGACAACAAGTGGCTTCGGTGCTGATGACTCGGATGCTTAGAAGCTGGAAAAGGCCGGTAGCCTACTTTTCAAAACAACTGGATGCAGAGAGTAAAGGCTGGCCAGCTTGTCTTTGAGCTGTAGCCGCCACTGTTCTGTTAATTCAAGAAGCCCAGAAGCTCACCTTGGGACAACCAAGAACAGTACTAGTACTAGTCCCACATGCAGTGGTGGCTATTTTAAACAAAAAAGGACACCACTGGATTTCTCCAAACCGACTGACCAAATTCCAAGCCACGTTAATAGATCCAGAAGATGTCACCCTAAGTGCTGAATCAACTCTAAACCTTTCCACTTTTTTGCCGGTGGCAGAACAGCAACATTTACAACATGACTGTTTAGCAACTATCGAACATGTTTATGCAAGCAGGCCAGACCTGAGAGATGAGCCATTGAAAAATGCAGATTTAGAACTATTTACAGATGCCAGCAGCTTTATACGGAATGGAGAAATAAAAGCTGGCTATGCAGTGGTCACCTTACGGGAGGAAATAGCGGCCAAACCCTTACCCCCTCACACCGCGGCACAAAAAGCCAAAGTAGTTGCTCTTACAAGGGCACTAGAAATTGGAAAAAAATCAAGGAATCAATATATACAGACTCCAAGTACACTTTGGGAGTTGCACACTCTCATGGAGCAGTATAAAACCCAGACAAGAGATCTTAAATTTGCTTCAGGCCATACTAGAGCCAAAAGAAGTGGCAATAATTCCCTGCAGAGCCCATCAAAAAGGACAAGAAGAAATAATTCAGGGAAACAGGAGAGTGGACTTAGCTGCAAAAAGTGCTGCCTTACATGAGCAAATAACCAGAGCTTCGATACCCAGCACAAAGATTGGTATAAAACTCCCTCAGTTTTTGAAGAAAGAAGAACAACTAGCAGAAAGATTGAAGTGTACAAACAGTACGGAAGGATGGTGGATCACTCCGAACAAACAAGTTCTTATTACTGCCAAAACGATGGGAGTCCTCCTTAAAAGGCTTACATGAAGAGACTCATATGGGAGCTGGCGCTACAGTAAGTAGTGTCAGGAGATAAGCAATAAGGCCAAAAATGCAATCAAGGGCGGATCTAATAGTAGGAAGATGTCAGAGCTGCTGCACAAACAACCCTAAGATTCCAACAAAGCCACCGATGGGTGATGTAAAAAAGGGCCTAGCCCCTGGGGAGGAATGCCAAGTAGATTTCTCTGAATTATGAAAATGTGAGTAATATAAATGCCTACTTGTTTTAGAAGACATGTTATCTGGGTGGCCAAAAGCTTTCCCTTGCCGCAACAATTGACCTAAGTAAGTCATTAAAATTTCATTAAAAGAAATAATTCTTTGATTTGAAATCCCTGAGGGTTTGTCCTTGAACAACGGACGTCATTTTATTTCAGAAATAGTCAAAGTACTGTCGAGATTCCTCCAGCTGCAAAGGGCTCTTTTGCTATATAGCCTTGGAGATCACAGTCTAGTGGGAAGACAGAAAAAATGAATCGGACCCTTAAAAGGCAAATTTCCAAATCACGTCAAGAAACCCAGCTTTAAATGGTTAGATATCTTACCAATTGCCCTAATGTCGATTAGGGCTAATCCCCAAGTGAGAGAAGGGATAAACCCCTTTGAAATATTGTATGGAAAACCATATCCTGTCTGTGAGATGGGTAGTCGGAGTGATCAGATACACATCAGAGGTGAAGGAATTTTGAAAGATTATTTATTATCCCTCTCGCAGGTCTTCTCCGCTTTGAACAGGTATCTCAACCAGTGGGCTCCGCTTCCCTTGGACTCTCCTGTACATAACTTCAAGCCTGGAGATCTGGTTTACATCTAGACCTGGAAAGATGAACCACTAAAAGAAAAGTGGAAGGGGCCTTACCTCGTGCTCTTGACAGCATACACTGCAGTAAAAGCAGAAGGGATAGGCTCCTGGATCTGTCACACAATACCACTGTAGGACCTACTAAGTTTGTCCTTTGACACAGTGGCACACTGTGGCGGACCGACTGGCGGACTTTGTCTTAAACATTTCTTGGTGCGGAGGCCTGCAGAGCAGAGCTACAGTGCAGGCATAGTGGTAAATATCACCTGGACTAGACTGGTTTTGGAGCACAGAGGCGAGATGCAGGGAGTTGTGCATCGACTCAGCTTCGTCTCACCTTGACAGATCCTTATCTATGCGGAGATGACTTGGGGGGAGCTGCAAGTTCCCGGAGCAGCCCCGGGGAACAATGATAAGAACCGAAACCTGAATGGAGCGGAACCCCCACCACCACCCAGGAACGACGAGACTCAAGAGGACCAACGGGACGCTGCTGGATCCATGGGTGGTGATATCTTCTTTGTCTCTGTCTGTCTCTCTCTTTCTCCTCGTCTCTTTGTCAAACCGTGAAAGATGTGGTTCACGGGACTTGTTGGTCTAGTTAGATTGTTTAGTTTACTATTAAATTGTTAAATTGGTTGGCTGGTGACGTTTCACCTTAATTCAGTCCAGGGGGATCACGAATCTGGTCGTTGGTCCCAAGGGGAGGGAGGTCGTCCTAAACGGCTCCTTTCGGGCCGCGACACACACACAACGGTAACAAGACTGGATCAACCCAGCGAGGGATGGCAAATGGAGCCGCTGGGATTCCTTATAAGAGGTTGGGTGCTAATTAGCCAGCAATGTCACGGTTCATGCACCATAGTGGGCAGTATGCAATTTAACGTTTCCCTGATTCCCACCACCACTACCACACCAACAGCTACCCCAGCTACTGCCTCTCAGTCTACTCCCTACCCTATTACTCCCACAACCGACCAAACCTTATCCCCACAAGTTTCTGGATTTGGACGTGATGCTATTAGAAACACAGGCCAAGAGCGAGTGTTGTTTGATCCATCGTGGTCCCTCAAAGGGGTGGAACTATCAATGCAAATTATCATCTCTGCAACTAAACCTACTTGCTCGCCATTCTGAAGTACACCCTATGCAGGATGGTTAGCGTGGTTGCATGGGTGAAGCCTCACTTCTCCAAAATGAGCAAGGGGACATATGACCAGCATCTTAGGAACAGGGTTAGGAGCACTGGACAGCATAGATGCTGAAGTTCTAGCAATCGAGATGAGCTTAGCAACAAGTCATTTACACAAACGAGAACGTCCTTGACGATCTTCTCTGTCAGCACTGGGAACTCACCAATAGCTCTTATCTGACCTATGAGCCCAATGGGAAAGCATTAATGGAGAAGACCACCAACTAATTATGAAGGCACTTGGTGCAGCCCAAAATAATGTCTCTCTCACCCTTACTTGAGTCCAGGCTCAACTGTGGCTACAAATGACTGTGGCAGCGATGATTGTTAGAGAAGGTGGGAGGGTACCTTACGCACTGACATTCCAAAGGCAATTTGGGATAATGCAACTAAATTTGAAAGGGAATTCCGATCCTGGTGGCATCTAGTCAGTTTTACCTATGACCCTACAGACAGTAAAGCCACAGCTTTTATTCTAACAATACACAATGCTTCGGTATATACCATATAACCACACAAGTGTTTATTTGTGAAAGCAATGCCGTTAAAGCCCAAGATGTTTGTCTTGAGACTGAACGAAATGTTTGCCATTTTGAGACGCACCCCCAGGAAACCTCCGGAAGTGTACTGGAAATGTACATATTGGAAATGAATGTGTTTGTGTGAGAACCCTTTGTGATTTTATATTTCTAGGCAATATTACTGTAGACATAAGCAATCACTCTAAGAGCTGTATCTGTAATTTTACTGACATTTGGATTGGAACGCTGTCCAAAGGAGCTTCCTGGGATTGAGTGTCCTCGCCTTATAGGTGAGTGTATTATGCGCATGTTGTGTCATCATTCTAAACGTAGGTTCAGTCTGACACTGTGTAATATTAGTTCCCAGCTGACATCCTGAACCTGTAAATAAGTTGTGTCTGCCCAAGTGTTTGTAATATGAGCGCCCTGTTCAGTTTGATCATTCTACCTTTTTTCCTGACCCCATGAAACTTTTTTGAGAACCTATTTTGTTGGTCTTGCACTTCCACGCCCTTAAGTTGGTGTAGTCGGCAGGATGTTGATCGAGGAGCTCTTACAGAGGCACGGCTGTGGGCCTTCTGCCCCGGGACTTGCCTGGGCAAAGGACAAGAGGTGCAACCCAGCAGCGATCGTGGAGGGAGCGGAGCAACGCGGTGGTAAAATGCAGGATGGTAAGGGAAATAGTACAGTGTGTGCAATCCGGGGTGCCTGCCTAACTCAGGCGCAGGAACATCGCAAGAAAATTAGAAGGCGGCAGTTTTTAAGTAGAGACTGACAATCTAAAAAAATGAATTCAAGAGAGAGCGAAAGCGTACGCCAAATTGAACTCATGCTAGCACAAGCGGAAACCCTTGACAGTGTTGCCCATGTCCAAAAGTGAATTGTGGGAGTGGATGCTGAGGGTTGGGATGGGACAAGTGGGGAGAAACAGAAGCTGAGGAAAAAGCCCCCAAGGAGGGGGAGGAGTTAGAGGAGAAAGAGACGTCAGAGGAGAAAAATGTGCAGCCACTTACTAAAAGCGACAGGCATTCGGGTCCCCGCGGTGGTAACCCCCGCACCACCATTCGCACAACTCCCTGCACGCGTCCCGAGCTTACCCAGCTCCAGAGCAAATTTTCGCGCAAGCCGGCTGAGACGGAGACCGAGTATTTGTGGCCTCTCCCTTTAACGGGGCGTGGGGATCGCATATTGTTAAGTGATGACGAAGTGGGCAGATTCTGGGGCCCAGGAGCGTTCCCGAGCGAGGGACCGGTGGCTGATCAGGCCGTAAGTCCCCGTGTGCCATACTGGGGAGGGGCTGCGGGCCCCAAAGAACGGGGGGAGCCAGTCACTGTTAAACCAAGAGGACGGTCGGAGTGGGCGGCCCGAGTGCAAACGGCCGCCTGTATTCAGGCGACGTATGAGCGAGGGCAATGGGTTGTGCGGATGGCCGCGCCAGTGGACCCCAGCCACCTTAGGACCCCTCCCCTGGGGATTGCCTGATGCTTTAAAAACACATGCGCATTCCCTCAGGGAAAAAGTTAAAGGGGCCATAGAATATAACCGGCGGGACCTTCAGAGTCCAGCACATGTGCTATAGAGTTTCAAGACTACTCACATCCTCATTTTTACAATTTACCTACCCTATATGCTTTGGCCATGGCCTCACTTCTTGCCACTCAATTTTGCTTATTTGTTCACGTGACTATCTCGACTCGGTGTGTTTTTCGGTTCTCTGCACACTGGGTGAAAGAACCTGTATCTGGGACACCAGCTGGGCAGCAAGGACCATCTGCACCTGGAAGGGACCCTCTCCTCTGCCCTGCCCACGGCAGGAGGTGAGCACCCAGCACGGTCTAGGTAGGGAAAGCAGCAGCCACCTCCCTCCGACCCATCAGCTGACATTCATTGGCAAGGTCACGCACTTGTCCGACAATCACTACTTTCTTTCTTCTCTTTCTAGCTTTATTTCAAAAGAACCGGGACCGCACCGGGCGGCTCCCAAAGGCGGCCGCCAGCTTTGGTGGCAGGACCCAGTTCAGGATGTCCCTGTTGAGGATGACGAGGATGAGGACGGCGATTTGCAGGAATACGAAGAGCAGAGAAAGTCTCCTGTGGGACAGGAGAGGGCTCAGGCAGAGCAGGGGGCAAATTTGCCTCAGCTTTTTCCAGCCACCCTCTCTGAATGCCACCGTGGGACCTTGCACCAGCCTGGGCACAACACCCCCCTGCTCAGGACTGGGCTAAGGGGCCCGGGCATCTCTCTCATCACTCTACGTCTACCCTGTGGGCTGCCTCCCAAGCCATTTCTCATTGCTCCCTTGGGCAGGGTGGGGCATGAGACTCCGCAAGGCTGGGAAAATACCCTGGCCCAGGGTTCTACTGTGCATCTCACCAGTGGACCCCCAAATCTCCCCCTACGCACCCCACAAACTAGGAAGAAGAGAAATACTGAAACCTTTCCTCCCAGGGAAGTCCAAAGCTGCCTAATGCCCTTGGACCACTGTCACGGTCGTCCCACTGCCTATGGAAGAGCCCCGGTCCCCCCAGGCCCCCAGGGCAACTCACCTCAGACAAGAAGTGATCTTATGCCTCCTTGTCACCAGCTGCTCCTCCTACAGGCCAAGGCACAAGCAGGGACATGTGTTGGGGAGTGCGAGGTGGCCGAGGTTTGGGGGTCAGACCCCCTCCCTCATCCCCGCTGAGATCAGTGCCCTCCTGTCCTCGAGGCACAGTGCAGACCCTTCCATCCCCAAGGCCCACAGCGGGATTGGGGTTGTCTGTCCTACCAGCCGCACAGCCACCATCTCCTGCAGCAGTGACCCCTCTGTGCCGTCTGCCTGCGCCGTCTTCCCCTTGCTATGGACACCATAGGGATCGGGGCTGTGAGAAGAGACCTCGGCCAGCATGGCGACCCCAGGGTGGTCATCACGGAGCCAGGGAGCTGCCCAGCCTCTGCTGGGGCTGGCACCAGGCACCCCCACCAGCATCCCAGCACTGCACAGACCCACCCCCCAACCCTGTCCCACCCCAGGCCCGGGGAGCATGGACGAAAGCCTGGGAGCTGCTCAGAGCTGTGCAGAGCTGCTTCCAGGAGTGCCGAGTTGCTCAGAGATGTTTTGAGCCACTTAAGAGAAGACAAAGGGCTCTCCAGAGCAGGCCGGAGGAGCGGACAGGAGTCAGAAAGCTGTCTGCAAGCAGCAGAGGTCTGCCCGGAGCTGCTTGGCACCCCCCACCCCCCGGCCCCAGCTTTCAGTCGCGGCACAATCGCCACTCACAAAGCGGTTGGCTCTCTGCGGCTTTTCCATCTCTCCAGGAGGAGCTGGAGCTTGTTCCTGAGCAGCTGGACAAGCAAAAAGCTCGGTCAAGAGTCCATGCCACACCCGCTTGGAGGGAGCTTCCCCCCACAAATATGCTAAGCCCCCATCCCTCCTGTTCCCAGTACCTTCTTGGCCTCGACGTGCTCCTCAACAGCTTCTATCAGCTCTGCCCACTGCTCCCTCTGCAAATCAAGCGGGAGACATTGCAGGGAGCCGTGGTGAGAAAGGGCATCGCCAGGGCACTGGGAGGTCAGGCCAGGGCGGGGCGGCAGGCGCCCGGGTGTCCTGGGACTAGCACCATTGCCCAGCCCCTCCGGTCACTCCCCGAGGGCTGCGGGATGAGGGTCACAGACCTTGAAAAGCTGCCGCACTGCTGCGCCGCCCTCTGCCTTTCCCAGAGAGAAGGCTGCCTGGGAGTGAAGAGGGAAAACGGGCATGTCTCCAGGAGGGGCGGGGAGTGGAGGAGGACCCCCATGACACCGGCCAGGGCACAATGCCAGATGACCCAGCACCCTCCCTCCAGCCTGTGCCTGGGTTCCTGCTACACACGGCGTCCCCCGACACAGGAGTGAGGGTCGCTCACCCCTCCCCTTTCACCAAAGCAATATTGCTGTGCCTGCAGACCCACAGCAGGGTCCCCTGTGCAGCACAGCCACAGCCAAGCGCCTGCGGGGTCTCCAGAGGCCCAGTCCCTCCACCACTGAGATGCCATATCTCTCAGGAAATAGCCTCCCCAGCCACGCTGCTGCCCATGGCTGCTGAGGTGCACACACCCAGCACCGGCACTGCCGACCCTGTCCCTGTCAGGGCACGCCTCCTTCTCCTCTGTACCTTCTGCCCCTCTTCCAGGCTTGTGGCTGCCTCCCGACTCGCCACCTCCATGTGCTCCTGTGGGAGAGAAGGGCAAGAGGGAAGAGCCATCAGGGCAGCAGGATGCTCCTATGAGCGCACTCCCCTCAGCATTATCCCCCCACCAGCTTCCTTCGGGCACTGCCTTTGCCGTGTCCTCCTTCCCAGCCCTACAGGCACTGCAGGCAGACAGAGGCACCCCAGGACAAACTCTGGAGATGCTCCACCTCTCGACATGGTCCTGAGCAACTGGCTCTGGGTGATGCTGCGTGAACAGGGGCATTGCACAAGAGAAGACTATCTCCAGAGGTCCCTTCCAAAACCTCAACCAGTCCGTCATTCTGTGAACTCACCTTCGCCTGGGCCACCAGCCCCTCCAGCTGCTGGAGCTCCTGGCGGTTCTTTGTGAAACACTGCGCCACGACACAGTTCTGGGAAGAAAAGCCGGACGCAGGCACTGAGCTCCTGACACAGCCCTAGGCGCTGCAGCTAGGGCACATGGGCAGAGGAGGGGACACTGACCTCCCTGCTGAGCTCCCCCATGGTTCCCATCAGCTCCTGCTGCTTCTTCCCCTGTGTGAGGAAAGGAGGGGTCAGGGGCTCAGGTCTCGCCACCCCAGCCACGGCGATGAGGGGAACAGTCCACACCTACCAGACACTGCAGCAGCCCCTTGTGCCTCTGTGTCTCAGCAGAACACCGGGCCAGGCGCTCCCGGAGCATGCGGAGCTCTTCCTTCATTGCGTCCATCTGCATGGCTGCACCTACGCAGGAGCCATCAGGGTGTGAGGGGCATGGCCGCAGGCACTGTCAGGGAGGGAAACCCACAGGGATGCTGCCCTACCCTGGCACAAAATTGGCCACGGACACGCAGTGTGCTCAGGGGAATGCACCACCGCACGGCTGCGCACAAGCATGCCATCCTGCTCAGCGGCTGCTGTGCCCAGCACTGCGGGCGCTGGCACAGGCACAGCCACGTACCACCTTGTCCTCCCCAAGCACAGGTACAACCGCGCTTTGCCATGCACAGGACCCGGCCAGGCGCAAACACAGTCAGGGATGCCCGGGCACGGCACCGGAGCCTCCCCCAGAGAGGGGCACCATCAGCCGTCTGCACTCACGTGCCTGCAAGGCCAAGCCAGCGGCCCGGTGTGCCCACGCGCACTACTTCTGTGCCCGGCTCGGCCTGGGCCAGCTGGGTGCTGAGCACATGGCAGGAGGTGGTGGGGGGACACGAGGGAGCACTGAGGAGAGAAGGAGCTTCCCCTGCCAGGCTTTGCCAGGCGGCCGTGGGGCCCCTCCTGCCGGCGTGGCTGCCCTGCCCTGGCGCCTCTGCATTAACATCCTCCCAGTGAGGGCGCAACGCCTCCCCCCACCCCACAGCCCCTTCTTTTTGGTCCCCCAGCGGCACGCGCGCCCTGCCCACCCGGCCCTGCCTCAGCCCAGGCTACTGCCTTCCGCCCACCGCTCTCAACCACACAGGCACCCGGCCGCACCCTCGCTTGGCCACGGGCTGCGGGGACTCTGGGGATCCTCTGCCCTCACCCTCCTCTCGCCCGTCCGGGGCCTTCCACTGCACAGCCGGCACAGGACAGGTCGCTGGCGAGTACTCGCCGAACTCCTGGCCTGCAGCACCGAGGTTCCCCTGCAGATGCTCCCCTGCCTCTGGGAGGACCCCCTTTTATACCTGCCAGGGCGCCCGAGTCACAGGCCCACTGTGACATCACGGTGACACGGCCACTGCTGCCCACTGTGACACAGCAATCGCATGCCTGGCGCTGGCACCAAGAGCTGACGTGGGGCCCAGCCGCGGCCACTGGGGACACGGGGCATCACTCTCAGCACCTAAGGGTTCGTAGCGCATGTGTGGGAGCGACCCTGGGTGTTGGCGTCTCCTCGTGGGTTAGGCCTGTCCAGTGGAGGTCCAGCTCCCTGCCTCATGTCCAAGCAGGAGCCAGGCTGCGCATGTACTCCCAGCAGGCACGTGCAGACACTCGCAGATATGCACGTGCACATGTGCATGGACGGCCGCTCCGCGTGGGCTCCAGCACAGGGCTCAGGCGTGCAGCTCCTGAACTATATGTACAAATAACGGGGTCGTAGAGCTGGTGTGCAACGCACCGATAGACCCACAGAGCAGAGCTATTTGATTATTGCATATTTGCACAGATATGGGTGCTGAGTGGCATTCCACAAAGCTAACACAGCACACAAAGGAATTACGACATATTTATCTTGTTACTTTGCCGGAGTGGGAGGCGATCCCGGAGTAATGATGAGTCCCAATGTGGGTATGGTCATTCTCCTTTATTTTAGCAAAGTACACAGCTTTTATAGGTTAACATACTGTCCACGCGCCAGACATCGCCCCCCATTGGTTACAAGCATCTAATCACGCACTGTCCACGCACCCCCCTCACACAGTCAGGATTGCTGCTTGCAGGTGTCCCTGTTTTTCTTGCTTCTTCTTAGCTGTTTACCACAGCTCCCTCCTCTCAAGGCCGAGCCGTGCAGATATCCAGCTGTTTACCAGCTTCTCAATGCTGCAGCTCCTTCTCCTTAAGGTCGAGCCGTGCAGAGTGATCCCAACATCTCCCCCTTTTTGTTTTTATAAAAAAAAAACCTGATGGATCATTCACAACCCAAGGACTGTGAGAAAGATGGACCATCTGTACATTCTTGTATCGTCCTGTGCCGTGAACTCAGCCCAGCAGTTGGTAGGTGCCAGCTTTATGTGGGCGTCCCCACGGAGGCAACGGTGGCCTTGCCGTACACCGGCCCACTGCCCTTCGGGAAATCCCGGTATTACAATTTGTAGAGGAACGAGTTTCAACACACGTGGCCAGCGAGTGTCAGAACCCACCTCAGTTGTCACCTTTTAACACAGGGAGCCTATGGCACATGCACCCACTGGCCAGACGTGCTGCACGCGCCACAGCCATCCCGTCTATTGGTTCGTAGGCTTTGTTCACACGGCATCTTACCATAATCCAGCAGTCACATATCAACTGTGCTTAAATTAATAGCAGAATATTACAAGGCAAACAATTCTAGTTGTACTACTCCTAGTGATAGAAACTACTCCTAGCGATGGAAAAAGCACTTGTACAAAACTATGAAAACCAATATTGTATCTTACTAAAGGATTTGTAGTTATAAAGCGCTTTGCCCTAAAAGCTTTCCATGTTTCTCTCATGATACTGCTAATTTCAGTGTGATTTACCCATACATTTTCTTTTGGCTGAGATGACATCCAGATTGCGATGACACCTGATAGTGTCAAGATGTGTCCGACAATGACGATGGTGACTGTTCCACCCATGGTTTTAACCATTTTGCGGGTACCCAATGATTTCCAGAGTCTGTAATGACACAAGCATAACCTCGTCCCCAGGTTAGCAGTTGAAAAGGTCCTTTCTCCTTCCACAAATAATTTAACACATATAAGGCCTTATTCGAACGTTCTTAGGGTAATGTGGTAGCCTCTCCCCCTTTTTGTTTTGAGCGTGTTTATCTAACAAAGCTCATTCATTGGGTGTGTAAGATACTCATTTGAGTTATTAACTAGCCAAGCATTCTTTACTACCTTTTGAACCATTCCTTGTAGAGAATGCACTAAAAACAGTACAATAAGCATTAGTATTAAGATAACAAGTACTATAACAACTGTCCCTTTTACTAAGTAACCATCCGCTTAGGCCCAAACTTGACAGCCATGATTCGGGGCCTAGTGAACTTGCCTGTAACCTGTCCGTTAAGTCCTTCAGGTTTCGCAATTGTTGAGTTACTGTGATGTATCTGTTAAATTCATACAACACATGCCATCAAACTCCTCACACCTGTGCCCTTGGGCCAAAAGTAGGAAGTTGATAGCTGCCCTATTTTGCAATGTCGCATGCCTTATTGAGTCAGTTTCCATAAACAAAGCACTGAGTGCTGCAGAAGTAGCATTGATTTGTTTCGCTAGCCAACATCCTGATTTATTTAAAGTGGTTAAGCCTTGGGCAGCAGCAACCCCAGGGGCAAGGAAAGAGGCTAGTATGGTTTTGTCCGCAGTCCAAAAATCCAATTGGTCATTGCGCCCTTCCTGATATTTTCAAATCTGTTGTCTTATTCTATGCCGTCGGGTAAGGTTCAATATCATAGAAGTGTTGGGAGTTAGCAATGTCAGGCACCCCAATGTGCAAGGACCACCTCTCAAACAGGAGGGAACACCTTGCCATGCACGATCACCACAAATCAAAAATATTCCTTTAGGGAGTCTTATTGGGACAATAGTAGAGCACGAGATGTTGCTCGTTGTATAATTACACCAATTAAAATATAAACAGGTAGGGGCTGTAATGCATCCTAAAATATCCAACTCCTGCGGTTCCAACAACTCCTGTGGTCCATGTGCCATCCATCTATCCCACTTATCCATAACTGCAGAGGTGTTTGTTATTTTTAAAAACAAGGCTAGATCAGGGGCGGTCTTCTTTACTACCATTGCCGAATCATAGTCCCCTAAGGGCAGACCAACCAAGCATGTTGTAAACGGATTCTCAGCAGTGGATATATATAAGCAAAGTGGCCTTGGCCCGTTTGATTAGCTAGTGTAACCCAGATATTTTTTCTTGGTTGAACGGAAAACCATGCCTGAACCTGGCATATCAAACACGTGACTATCAGACTCACGAACAACTTTCTTCTGCTTGTGGAGAGAGGTGCACTTGGCATGGTCGAAGCCATCGACTTGGAACCCATCTCACTCCGCTATCTGTAAGAATACAAGCATAGCCTCGACCAGTCATTTTTAACTCTGCAGGTCCTTTCCATTCTCCAGTGACCACATCTTTATACTGTACTAAAATTCTTTCCCCAGTCTGGGACACCCCAGATCGAAGACTTGAATCATGAATCACCATTGGAGGGTCTTCCCTGTCATCCGTAAAACGCAAATAATTTAACACATACACCGCCTTTGCAAGTCATTCTGTCGTGTCCAGCATGCTTTCCCCTTTTTGTTTTTGCAAAAGCGCTTTCAATGTTTGATGTGCCCGCTCCACGATAGCTTGCCCTGTAGGGGAATGAGGAATCCCTGTAATATGTCGAATGCCCCAAAGCTGACAGAAGTGGGAAAATTTTCGAGACACATACACAGGCCCATTATCCGTTTTTAACTGTAAAGGAACTCCTAAGGGCATAATAGCAGCATGCATTTGCTTGATAACATGTCGCGCTGTTTCTCCACCTTGTGCGGTAGCCCAAATGGCATGCGAAAAGGTGTCTATTGAGAATCCGAGACAACATTAACAGCCTCTTGAGACCATTTTTTGAATACCCAAAGGACTGCCCGAAGTTCCATAGTTTGTAAAGAATCTCCACACACCCCAGGTAACAGTTGATGTTTCCCTTCGTCATTTTCCTGCCAAGTGGCAGCCGCTCTATGGGATTTGCGTCCTGCATCGGTAAAGACTGTCATCCCGTTCACTGGGGTCTCTGATCGCATAGGCATTTCTTCAAACTGTTGATTAGCCAACAGTGACATAATCCATCGGACGGATAGCTATTTGTAACGCGTCTTAAAAAATTGCGATCTGAAACTCCGGAGAACTGGCCAACAACCAATCTAAGTACTTTTGAGATATAGGAACATAAATTATTACAGGTTCTAATCTAGATATTTCTACAATTCTTTGTCTTCCCTTAATAATGAGTTGTGCAAATAATTCATATCTGGTGACCCCTGTTTTTCTGGGTTGATAGGAGAGAAAAACCCATTCCAATACTTTCAAACTGTTTGCCGTATTTCCTAACTGCATGATCAATCCTAGTGGATGTTGCTGTTGCCCTCCTAAATTAACTATCATAAGCGAGATACTCTCAGTAGGTGAACATCTGTGAGCATAGGCTGTTGCTATCTTCTCAGTAATCTTCTGCAAAGCTTAGTGTTGATCCTCGTGCAGTTGACGTCGCTCTGGAGCCTCCACTGAAGACCCCAGGAGTGGCATCAATGGCCTCAGATCATCATTAGTAATTCCACAAATATTGCAAACCCACTGTATATCCCCCATTAATTTTTGGACATCAGAAAGATTTTCTATTTTCGAATTAATCTTTATTTTTTGTGGGCAGACCACTCCCCTGGTAATAATCCAGCCCAAATATTGCCATGGTCCCTTCTTTTGAATTTTTTTTTTCGGTGCTATTTTTAAACCCCGTTTTCCTAAATAGTGCTCTAAGTGCTGTAAAATGTGGTCTGCATTCAATTGTGTCCCTGCTATTAATATATCATCCATATAATGATACATTATTAAATCTGGATACTTTTTCCGCACCGGCTCTAGAGCCCATGCCACAAATGTCTGACACATCGTAGGTGAATTTTTCATTCCTTGTGGTAACACTACCCAATGATACCTCTTTGCTGGCTCTCCTTTATTTACTGGTGGTACCGTAAAGGCAAACTTCTCTGCATCCTCAGCTGCTAAGGGAATGGTAAAAAAGCAATTGAAATATACTCTTTGATTCCCTGCAAAAGAAATGATACATTTGTGACAATAATTACAACGACATAGAATGAACCCACAACACCATTTTACAAATATGGCATATTGAAGTTCTTGTTCTTGAACGTCCAGGGAGTGCCGCTGAGACGGTCAACGAGCCGTCATTCCCCACACAAAAGAGTGAAAGCGTCAGCTGGCGGTACATCGGAGTTGACTGCGTCCGTGGGACGTGTGACAGGATCTTCTGGTCTTACTGCCGGCCGTACCGACCTGGCCGGTAGCCACTTCGCTCCATTCCCTCCCCCTCTGCCAAGGCCCCGTGTCTCATGCCTCACCAATGTTGGGCAGGGTCGTATCTTGACTTGGGGGAAGGATCACCCCAGGCAGCCCCCTCCTGTTGCGCCACGGGCGACCAGCGCTCATGTTCCAGGTCAGGAGGCGGGGGCCAAGGAGGACTCGTCATCTCCGTTGGTTGCGTTAGCGGGGGGGGGCAGGGGTGTGTGTGGGGGGGGCGGGCGGGGGTCACTCGTTCTTATCATCCCCAGCTCGGCCTCCCTTCTCTCCCAGGGCTGTGGCAGCGGCAGCTGCTGCCACCGCCGTCCGCTCTGATTTTATCGCCTTTATAGAGCCTCTGACTAATCGCCAGGTTAACACTTTCATAGCCGTATGATCCCCTTTAGAGGCTGCCTCAAACACCAATTTCCCTGCTTTCTCCCAGGTAGGTAACTCAAAAGCTGTTGCAGAGTCTGCTGCTAGCCCCTGGCTCTTCAAAACAGTCTCGAATAGCCATCGCCACGTTGTTGCTAGCTCCGCTGCTTGCCCATCTCCTTTCGAGACTCGCCCCGTTGATCTTTCACATGGGCACACAGGGAAACCTTGAGTACATTGTTCTGGGCAACGTTGTCCCGTCTTGCCCTCACATACATCATCATAGATCTGTTTCTCTGACTTATCTAATGCAGCCGGTTCACCTGGTGCATCTGGCGCCTCAGGAGGTGCAGTTGGAGTCGCTGAAGGTCCTGGACCCTCTGACTCGGTTAAAAAGGGATTGGTTGAAGGCGGTTTAACAGCCTCCTCCATATCAGCTGCAGCTTTTCTCTCTGCCTTTTAAGGCTTTTAATGTGGTTAATATCAACTTCCATGCTGTCACTAACTCTGCAGCGGTTTTATCTCCGTTCCCAATATGTTCCTATAACATTTTTCCTATCTCTTCCCACGTCTCTGCCTTAAACGCCACAGACGCATCAGGGCGGTACCCTTTTTGGCACCAAATTAGAAGCCTTCTAAGTGTATATTCATCATATTTCAGTCCTCTCTTAGAGAGCATATGTGGCAGGAGTCTGACCATTGCCCCTTCTTCATGCGATGCGTTCTGCCTTTAGTTCTTTTAATGTCTCTAGGATCAACCTCCAGAGTGTCAGAAACTTTACACTGTCTTTGTTGCCTGTGCTGACTTCCTCCCACAGTGCTGCACCAATTCCTTCCCAGATCGGATCTCAAAAGCCTCACTTACTGAGGGAATTAGTCCTTTTTGCCGCGCCCATACCAATAATCTTTTTAGGCCGGCTTCCTCATACTGTTCACCTCTCTTGGAGAGGATATGTTGGAGGAGCTTAACCACTGCTTCTTCCTCTTTTGTTAGCATGGACCCCATCTCCTCCCCAGCCGCTCACCTGATCAGGGCGAGATTCCAACAGTTTCCTCGGTTGCGCGAGCGACTTCCAGGCACCGGGGCAGTGCCTGCTATGGCTGGCTTCCGCACCCCCTTTGCTGTCTCTGCTGTCTTGCTCGAACCCCGATGACTTCCGCTTTTTCTGGAGAAGGCGACATTCTTGACGAAAGCGGGGAGCATAGATTATCCGGCTCTTTCGTCCCCGAATCCTGCTCAACTTTATCACGCAACTCAGCTACAGTCTTACATGTAGACCCCGTCATCCCTTTCACAGCAGGTAGCCCAAAGAACCGTGCGACCGGCCCCGCCTTGGCTTCCCCGTTTTTCGCTTTCTCTGGCATCAGACCTGGAGTTAGCATCTGAGCAGCTGCACACGCAACTTCTCGTTCCGCTTTCATAGCCTTTAAAGTTTCTATCATGTCTCTCCACAGTTCTCTCACAGACTTTATTTCCTTTTCCAGCTTTTCATCTCCTTCAACAAGTTTCTGCCACATTTGTTCTCCTAACTCTCGCCACTCCGTTATTGAAAACAATGTGTGAGCGTCCTTAAAATGTCCCAAGCACTGTCCTAATTTAATCAGCTTAGTAAGCTGTTTCACCGTTGTCTCGATCCCTCTCTTAGAGAGTATACTCGCAAGCAATGTAGCAGCTGCCTCACTCTCCATGATGGCAGCTCACCCTCTCCTAATTTAATCCCGTTGTCTCGATTTCTCTCTTAGAGAGTATGCCTGCGAGCAACAAAGCAGCTGCCTCACTCTCCGTGATGGCAGCTCACCCTCTGGGCGGCAGTTAGCTAGACTGTTCCGTATCTGTCCCCACGCTTGAGGATTACAGTACCTCTCCCAGTCGCTTGTTTCCCACTCCCCTTCTCTCGCTGCGCTTACCGCAGTCACAAAGAATTGTAGCCCGTAACCATCCTCTGCTACCAGATGCCGGAGTGGGAGGCGATCCCGGAGTAATGATGAGTCCCAATGTGGGTATGGTCATTCTCCTTTATTTTAGCAAAGTACACAGCTTTTATAGGTTAACATACTGTCCACGCGCCAGACATCGCCCCCCATTGGTTACAAGCATCTGATCACGCACTGTCCACGCGCCCCCCTCACACAGTCAGGATTGCTGCTTGCAGGTGTCCCTGTTTTTCTTGCTTCTTCTTAGCTGTTTACCACAGCTCCCTCCTCTCAAGGCCGAGCCGTGCAGATATCCAGCTGTTTATCAGCTTCTCAATGCTGCAGCTCCTTCTCCTTAAGGTCGAGCCGTGCAGAGTGATCCCAACATTACTTGATTAGTAAAAGTCCACCTAAGTCTACGGTCACTGGTTAGTGATTAGCACAACACTTGCTATTGGTTAATTAGATTTAAATTAGCCTCGCTCGCTATGTAAATCAGCACGCATGCTCTTGGCAAGTAGAGGGGGCAATGTGCATGGTCCCTCAGTTGAGTCAGTGGTCGCCATCTCCCCCTGCCACCTTTACCTTTCCCCCAGTTACTGTGCATTTGGCTGATTTCGTACCAGTGCTTCCTCGTACCAAGATGTTTCCTTCATCAATCCTTGAAGTCCCTCTTTTCAGTTCCTCCTCTGGAGGTTGGCGATTAGTACGACATGCCAGTTTACACAAAGTAACCAGGTCTTCTGTTTCACAAGATCATTAGCGGAAAGTCTCATTTTCTGATGTACATCAGTTCCAGCTGATTACACAGCGTCATAAATACTCCGAGCATGGAGGGAGGCGGGGAAGGAGGGCAGGCGAGGCGGGACGCAGGGACCGGGCTTGCGGCAGGCGGGGTGGCAGCGTCCAGTGCCTAGCGGAGGAGACTGGGCCTGACCTCGAGGGGCTGCAGGGACCCGCACGTGGGGCACATCCCTCTCCCTGCACCCCAACAGACACAGCCGAGCACAAAGACGTGGAGACAGAAAAGGCTTTATTGGGGCGGAGCTGTCAAAAGGGCAGCAGCCCCTCACTGACCACGGGGAGGATCTTTCCCAGTGCGTACGCCAGGTCGGTGTAGGTCTCCTCACGCAGCACTGTTGCCTTCGCAGGCGTGGCGACCTGGTTCAGGAACGGCACGGCGACCAACCCCAAGCCGCTCGGGCCATCAGCTCGCTGACACCAATGTGGTAGACGGCAAATGGCGTTTATTGGTGTGTGACACGGCGTTATATAGCTTAGGTTTATAACCTCACTTCCGTCTGCTTGCATCATAAACTAAACACTATTGGCTTTCTGGAGAGGGGCCCTAACTTTCCGTACAGTGCAATATCTTCCGACCGCCAGACCCTAGCTATCTACACAGCACACGCAACAGCAGGGAGTAGAAGAGCACGGGGTCGTACCAGGAGATGCAGAACCAGCCCTGGGCAGTTCTCGTGGCAAGTCGACAGCCTTGAGAAGGATAAGCTTAGGTCTGGCTCTTTTGTCCAGGGCTACTCCTGTACTGGGCCTGCCTGAAGGCAGCAGACATCTGCCATGCTCCTGAAAAGGCTCGCCCCTGAGGAGGTGTCTTGGTTTCAGCTCGGATAAAGTTAGCTTTCTTCCTCAAAGCTAGTATGAGGCTATGTTTTGGATTTGGGATGAAAAGAATATTGGTAACCTAGCGATGTTTTTGTGCTTGCTAAGCAGTCAAGGAATGTTCCGCTTCTCATGCGGGCCTGCCAGAGAGAAGGCATGGGGTGCACGGGAAGCTGGGAGGGGACACAGCCAGGAGAGCTGACCCAGGCTGGCCAAAGGGATGTTCCATACCATGTGACGTCGTGCTCAGTATATAAAGTGGGGCATGAAGAAGGGAGGGGGGGGCATTCGGAGGTTCCCCTGCAGGGAATTTGGCATTTCGTCTTCCCAAGCAACCGTTACACATGATGGAGCCCTGCTTTCCTGGAGATGGCTGAACTCCTGCGTGCCGATGGGGAGCAGTGAATGAATTCCTTGTTTTGCTTTGCCTGCGTGCGTGGCTATTGCTTTACCCATTAAAGAGTCTTTATCTCAACCCATGAGTTTTCTCACTTCTACCCTTCCAATTCTCTCCCCTGACCCACCGTGGGCAGGTGAGTGAGCGGCTGTGTGGTGCTTGGTTTCTGGCTGGGATTAAAGCACGGCAGGAGGGCTGCAGACCCCTCCAGCACATCTGTGCCTGATAAGATCATGGAGCACATGCTCCTGGAAGACATGTCAAAACGTATTCAAGACAGGAAGGCGATTACAGACAGCCATCATGGCTTCACCAAGGGCAAATTGGATAGGAGCCAAAATGGATTGAGAGCAGCCCTGCAGAGAAGGACCTGGGGACCTGGTGGTTGGAAGAATGGACACATGTGCTTGCAGCCTAGCCCAATTGTATGGTGGGCCGCATCCAAAGAAGCCTGGCCAGCACGTGAAGGGAGGGCATTGTCGCCCTCTGCTCTGCTCTCGTGAGACCCCACCATCCAGCTCTGGGATCCCCTGTACTAGAAAGACGTGGCCCTGTTAGAGCGGGTCCAAAGGAGGGCCACAGAAATGATCTAAGGTCTGGACCACCTCTCCTAGGAGGACAGGCTGAGACAGCTGGGGCTGTTCAGCCTGGAGAAGAGAAGGCTCTGGGCACGCCTTCCTGTGGCCTTTCGAGATGTAAAGAGGGCTTAGAGAAAGACAGAGGGAGACTTTTCACCAAGGCTTGTAGGAAGAGGACAAGGGGCAACACTTTTAAACTGAAAGAGGGTAGCTCTAGCTTGGACACAAGGAAGAACCGCTTTATGGTAAGGGTGGTGAGACACTGGAACAGGTTGCCCAGAGGACTTGTGGATGCTCCGTCATGGGAAGTGTTCAGGGTAAAGTTGGATGGGGCTTTGAGCAACATATCTGGTGAAAGATGTCCCTGCCCAGGGCAGGGGGGTTGGACTAGATGATCTTTAGAGGTCCCCTTCCAGCTCAAACCATGCTGTGATTCTAGGGCCTGGAGCAGCCCCCACCCAGGTGCTCGGCAGGGACAGCACATTCCCTCGCTGCCCAGATGACTGTGGGCCAGGAATGTCCTTGGGCAGGCAGGAAGGCAGGGGAGGTGGTACAGGGCTGGCCAGGGAGCACTCTGGGTGCCTACAGCAGCTCTTCCTGGCCTGGGCACAGCGGCTGGCCCCAGCACTGGCGGGAGGGAGGAAGGGAGGCAGAGAGGGAGGCCAGGACAGCAGCACGACTCGCCAGAGAGAGCCAGCCTTGCTGCTGATCATTTCCACGATGCACAGAGTCAGCTCTCTTAGCACTGTGTGAAAACGTATGCACCTGAGCAGCCCTGGGTGTATGGAGAGGTGGGAGTCTGCAGCGGGTGGTCCTGCAGCCTGAAGGGACCTGCACACCAGGCTGCTTGATCCCAGCCCTGGGAGCCTGGCCAGCAGTGGGCTTCCCGCTCCCTCGACAGGCCCGCCCGGGTCTGTGCGGTGCCCACAGCCCCAGCTCCCTGATGCCTGCCCCGGGGGCCTGTGCACAGCACTCTCACAGCTCAGTCCTGCAGGCTGCCACACGCCCAGGAGGTGGCTGAGGAGCCTGTCGTGGGGCCGAGGGCCGAGTCCGGGTCTCGGTGTGCATCTGCAGCACCTGCACACCGGAGTTTGGTGGGGGGGGCGGGCACTTCAACTGGCACTGCCTCTGGACTAACCCCTGTGGAACTACAGCCTGTTCTGAGGCACCGCAGTTCACTGCCATCAGCAGCTGGCAATGCCCGAGTGCAAAAAGGCATTTCCCTGATCTACTTCCATGTAAAAACTCTCTGAATTCTTACAAAACTGCCTTCCTGCCCAGAGCACAGGGCATGCCACCGCCTGGCACGGGAGGAGGTGTGTAACGGCACAGCAGCTTGCCGGGGCCACCCAAGGAGGTGCTGCTCTCTGTGCGCCCAGGTGCTTCTGGGTCCCTGGCCTCTGGGCGCTGCAGGCGGGGGCGGGGGCTACCCCCCCCCCCGGGTGGCAGAGCAAGCCCCTCCCGGGTAACCCCTCTGAGGTCACAGAATCACAGAATCACAGAATCACTAGGTTGGAAAGGACCTTTAAGATCATCAAGTCCAATCATTAATCCAGCGCCACCATGTCCCCTAAACCATGTCCTGAAGCGCCACATCCACACGTTTTTTGAACACTTCCAGAGATGGCGACTCCACCACCTCCCTGGGCAACCTGTTCCAATGCCTGACCACCCTCTCAGTGAAGAAATTTTTCCTAATATCCAATCTAAACCTCCCCTGGCGCAACTTGAGGCCATTTCCTCTTGTCCTATCACTAGTTACTTGGGAGAAGAGACCAACACCCTCGTCGCCACAACCCCTTTTCAGGTAGTTGTAGAGAGCGATAAGGTCTCCTCTCAGCCTCCTCTTCTCCAGACTAAACAACCCCAGTTCCCTCAGCCGCTCCTCATAAGACTTGTGCTCCAGATCCCTCACCAGCTTCGTTGCCCTTCTCTGGACACGCTCCAGCACCTCAACATCCTTCTTGTAGTGAGGGGCCCAACACTGAACACAGGATTCAAGGTGCAGCCTCACCAGTGCCGAGTACAGGGGCACAATCACTTCCCTACTCCTGCTGGCCACACTATTTCTGATACAGGCAAGGACGCTGTTGGCCTTCTTGGCCACCTGGGCACACTGCCGGCTCATATTCAGCCGGCTGTCAACCAGCACCCCCAGGTCCCTTTCCGCCAGGCAGCTCTCCAGCCACTCCTCCCCAAGCCTGTAGCGTTGCATGGGGTTGTTGTGGCCAAAGTGCAGGACCCTGCACTTGGCCTTATTAAACCTCATACAGTTGGCCTCTGCCCATCGATCCAGCCTGTCCAGATCCCTCTGCAGAGCCCTCCTACCCTCCAGCAGATCAACACTCCCACCCAACTTGGTGTCATCTGTAAACTTACTGAGGGAGCACTCAATTCCCTCATCCAGATCATCAATAAAGATATTGAATAAGACTGGCCCCAGAACCGAGCCCTGGGAAACACCGCTTGTGACCGGCCGCCAGCCGGATTTAACACCGTTCACCACAACTCTCTGGGCTCGGCCATCCAGCCAGTTCCTCACCCAGCGAAGAGTAAACCTGTCTAAGCCACGAGCTGCCAGTTTTTCCAGGAGAATGCTGTGGGAGATGCTGTCAAAGGCTTTACTAAAGTCCAGGTAGACAACGTCCACAGTCTTTCCCTCATCCACTAGGCGGGTCACCTGGTCATAGAAGGAGATCAGGTTGGTCAAGCAGGACCTGCCTTTCATGAACCCATGCTGGCTGGGCCTGAGCCCTTGGTTGTCCTGCAGCCATATGTCATAACGGGCAGCCATGTCATAACGGGCATGACCAGCCTGCTTTTGTGAGGTCATAGCGCGCTGCCTTCCCAGGGGCATAAAACCCCAGGCTGCAGAGGTGGGCAGCAGCGCGAAGCAGAACGCTTTCAGCAGCGAGCGCTTGCCTAGAGAAGAGGTGCTTGGGTCTCGGCATGAAAGCAGGTTTTTGCCCTCCGCCTGTCCAGTGTGCGGGGGTTGCAGAGATGCCAGTCAGGTCGGGCAGGTGGGTGCAAGAGGGCCCGGAGAGCAGGGAGACATCAGGCCAGAAGCCTTGTGTGCTGCTTGGCTTC
This sequence comes from Phaethon aethereus, assembly GCF_964289735.1. Lineage (NCBI taxonomy): Eukaryota > Metazoa > Chordata > Aves > Phaethontiformes > Phaethontidae > Phaethon > Phaethon aethereus. The sequence goes on from NC_138605.1 coordinate 598,844, forward strand.
CCAGCCGGAGCAGGCAGCCCCAGAGCATGGGGCTGTCTGCATTACGGCCCTCCAGCCGGGCAGCCCAGCAACCCCCTTCCAGGGGCACGGCCCTGCCCCTCCTCTGGGGAGAGCCGAGCGGGGCCAGGCTGCTGCCCCTGTGTCGGGCCGGAGGTCTTTGTGTCCCAGGGCTGATGTGCAATGGGACAGACCTTCCCAAAGGCCCCTGGGCCCTCGGCTTGCAGCTGCGCTGAGCACAGGAAGCTGGTAGCAAGCGAGCTCCGAAACAGATCCCTGGCAAATATGTGTCCCAACCTTGGCCTTGGGTAACAACGGTGTTCCCGCTTTTTTAGACAATGCAACAGTCACCAGAAGGGCGGGAGAGTCCAGAGGCTCCTTTTCCTTTTCCTGTTGCTTCCCATCCTGTCTGGTGAGTATCCCTGACGAAAAATGGTCCTCTCGGTGCTGGGGAGGGGGACCAGCTCCTGAGGAAAATAACCATCTCTTGCCAATGTGACCCGCAGCTCCTGTCTACTGCTGGGCCTCAACGGTGTGGGGAAAGGGAGCGTTGAGGGTGAGTGCCGCTTGCTGTGGGAAAGCCAACGCCTGCAAAGGCTCTGCCGTCCTGCCTCCCCTGGGGACATGGGGTGCCCGGTGAAAAACGGCCATCACAGCTGAGGCAGAGGGTGGGGGTGGCACTTCTGTTTGTCCTTCCATCTCCTTAGTGCCTGGATGGGGTTCAACATGGAGACGGATCTTCCCGAGTGAGCCCCGCAGGGTGGCAGGCTGAAGCGGGGAGCACTTTGGCAGAAGGTGCCTTGGCTGCCTGCATACCTCTCGGAGAGCCTCAGAGAGTCAGACGGAGAGCCGAAAGATGCTCTGCTGAACATGCCAGCTCTCCCTGGGGGAGTCTCCTTTGGGAAGCCCTGGCAGTGCTCCTCGTGTTTGCTCCCCTGGAGCGTCTCTCCAAAGTGTCAAACTTTTGGCAGTAAACAAGCTTCCTAAGGAGTCCATCCCACCCCCTCTTTATCTTGCAGGAGGCATCAGAGCTTCCTGAAGTGGAGCTGGAGTCTCTGGGGTAAGAGCACTTTCTTGCCAAGGAAGGCACTCTGTGGAGCCGTCTCAGCTGGCTTCGGGCTGCCTGCACCCACTCGCCTCGTGTCCAGGGCTCCCGACGTTCCCCGTCTGTTACCCGCGGTGGTGGCAGGGAGCCGTTTGTAAAGCAGAGGAAGAAAAGGGCCTGGGGGACAGGGTTGACATCCCCTGCACGGCATTTGGAGCCTGCCTGCAGAGGCTGGGCAGCTGCTGGACAAGACCTTCTCTCTCTTTACCTGCAGGGTCTCACAGGCTTGGCTGGGGCAGAAGATGCGTGAGCTCAAGGAGACAGCGGCTCAGGTGTCTGCTGCGAGGGGGAACATCCTTCAGGCGGTGAGACAGGTCCTTGGAGACCATGGAGTCCAAGAGGAGAAGAGAGAGGTAAGGGTGCTGGGGGTAGATCAGCGACGTCGCTACCTTGCCGGGCTCCCTCCTGCTGCTTCCTCTTGGCACTCTCAAAGTCGGCACCTTTTCCGACAGGTCTTGCCTTGGGTTTTCTGACACAGAGGTGCTCCTTGGCTCTCTTGCTAGCACTCGGTGTTCATGCAGAGTGGCCCGTGCATGTCTTGGTGTTCACTGCCACCTCTCCATTCCCAATTTTTCCCCAGGAAATTCTGCAGCTGACACAGGCGGCAATTCAGAAGGTGCTTGAAAGCTACGTCCAGGTGCCTGGCTGGGCTCTGGAAGCCATAGGTATGCAGAGAGGAAGTCTCGCTGCCCTCGGTTTGTGTGTGGCACTCCCCCAAAGTCTCCCAAGCTCTGCTTGCAAGCCTGAGAAATACATCCTAATGCACTGCTTCAACTCTCAATCTCTGGCCACCTTCACGTCAGGTGCCACCATTGATGAGGACAGGACATCCAAGAGTTATGGTGAGCAAGGCAAGACGACCTGGGGGCTTTCTCCATTCGGCTTCTCTTCTGCAAATCCTCCAGAGGCAATCTTGCAGGTATTCCAAAGGAAGTCCTGACTTGAGGTTCACCTCCTTGCTTTTGGATTGGCAGACCAAGTGCACAGCAGTTCCCTTAAGCCCAGCCGTATCGCTCAGCTCTGCAGTCTGCATCGTGTTCCTGAGCCCTGCGATCCCTGACAGCACTGCCCGCCCATCAGGAGGGGGACCGAGCTGAACCCAGCTTCTGCGACCTGCCCACCACCCTTGGTTGCAGTTTGCTGAGGAACATTGTCCTTGGCAGCCCCACTGCAGTACCGTATCTCTGAGCGTCCCTTTCCAGAGTGGGTGGTAGGGGCTGCTGAGCCATGGAAGCTGCAAGAGATGCTCCTCTGGGCCCTCTACCCTGATCTGGTCTACCAAGACTGAAGCAGGGTCCAAGTCTGCATTGGACCTTGCAGCTGCATCGCAGTCTTGGAAGGGCGATGGGTTGAGGTACACTAGGGAGACCTGCCCTGTGTCTGTGGGCTCTGAGAAAGCAGAGCTGGCTTGAGAAAGGTGCTGGAGCCCAGAGGCACTCTAGAAACACTGCCACCTTGCCTCTTTGGCTGCCTTGGCACTGACGGTCATGGCTTTCTGCTTTCAGCCCCGTACTGCCCCTGGCAACTGCTGGGCTTTCCGAGGATCTCGGGGCCACGTGGTCATCCGGCTGCCTGAGCAAATCTGGCCAACGGCTTTCACCATCTGGCATATCTCCGAGGCAGTCTCTCCTTCCGGGGAAGTCAGCAGTGCCCCCAAAGAGTTTGCTGTCTCCGTAAGTGTTTGCCTGGCGCTTCTCAGGGGGGAGCCGGTCCCAGGGAAAAGATGCACCAGAGACGTGCTTCTCATGGTGCCTTCTCTCAGACATCTGTGTGAGGCTGGCTGCTGCAGAGGACCGCATGCCCTCCGGGGCCACTGCGGGGCACGTGGGGGTTCTGTGCCTCTGGGGGCTTCTTCTCTGCTTCATGGCCAAGGATCCTGGGGCACATGCTCAAAGCACAGTGACACAGAGTCAGCCAAAGCTGTGCTAGACTACTGCTAGAGCCGAGGGAGGTGGGGAGGGGTTCCCGCATTTGGCCTCGGCGTGCCCTTTCTCTAACGCCCTGCTCAAGCCTGACCCGCTCCCTTTGTCTCTTGTCTTTGAGGGAGTGGATGAGGCAATGGCAGAAACTCTCTTGGGGACGTTCACCTACGAGGTGCACAAGGCGATGGCGCAGACGTTCCGTGTGCAGGTACCGCACAAGCCGTGGGCAGGGTTGCCTGCGCGTCCTTGGAGGAAAGAGAGTGGAGCATCACCCCAGCCAGCCTCTGCTCTGCCACTGTCCTTGCCCCTGTGGGGAAGACAGCAAGAGGAGAGCAAATGGGGCTTTGCTCTGCTGGCCGAGGCAGCGGCCCCACCTTTGCAAGAGCTTTCCTTTTCCTTCGGGTAGTGGAGAGAAAGCAGCAGTGGGAAGGAGGCTGGGAAGGGAAAGAGTCCCCCGCAGGGGAGACAGCAGGACGGAGGACGGCAGAGGTCTTCGCCCCCCAGCGGGACTTCTCCCCACGTCCCATGGCTGCCCGGCAGCAAAGGGCCTCTGGTTTCCACAGCTCCCCTCAGCAAGCCTGCGAGGCCAGGCCTTTACTTTCCAGGCACAGAGGGCTGCTCCCTTACCTTGGCAGAGGGTCTGGTTTCTTCCTTCATCAGGGCTGCTGTCTGGTCCTCAGCAGGGGGGGTGCGGGCAGAGGGGGCTCCAGCGACGTGCTGTGGCTCCCGCCACCTGCGTAATGATAGCTGCCCCCATTTCTTTACAGAAGCAGCTCCCCAGGACCTTTCGCTACATCAAATTCCAGGTGCAGAGCAACTGGGGAAACCCAGAGTACACCTGTGTGTACCGAGTACAGGTACACGGGAAGATGGCCAGCCACAGCGAGCACCTGCAGGCCCCATGGTTCCTCTCAGAAGAGTAATAAAACAAAGACGATGTGTGGCAGCTCGACTTGTGTATGTTTATCAGCTGAATGATTGGCATGGGCCCACCGTGAGCCCTCTGAGCCGAGCATCCTTTGCAAAAGCGGAGCTTGATGCTCCCACCTGCCGATGACAGATAAGCCACCGGTCTTGTTACGAACAGGCAGGAAGATAAACACGGCTTGTAAAAGACGACCACCTGTGAATTAGGGATATATACACGTTATCGTTATTCACAGCGAGCTCTTACACGCCATATGGAAAATGCTGCAATGGAAGTCGTTGCTCAATGCATGACATTGTGATGTTAAAAGTATCATGCAGATGAAATGCTCCGAAGGGATGCAGTGCAATACTCGGAACACTGTCTCTCAGTAGCATTAAAGCTCTCACAACAACATCTGTGCCTACTTTGATTACTCCCCAAGTTTTACAAAGGAGTCATGCTCAGGATGCTGCACTCAAGCCTAAACATGCACAAGGCAGTAATCAAGCAAACCCGCGGTAGCCTGTAACCTCTGCCTTAACATGGACAGCGAGACGCAGTGTACGCAAAGCCCACCAGCGGGGCAGCAAGAGCCAAGCTATCCACCTGAGCACGCACATCGACACTAGCTTCAGCTTAAGTGTTAGAGTAGGCCGTATGCAGGAATCGGGACTTGGCTTGGAGAGACTAATAGTCACATTATGGTCGGGTCGGTCAGGTTTGTGGGAGTGTGATACAGTCAATCTGCCAGGCCTCCCCATATTTATATTTCAGTCATCATCCTCCATACCAAAGAGGCCTTAACCGCTTGGCTTGTTTGTCTGCAGCTCACGGTTCACATTCATGCACAACCTGTGCAATAGTGTCCATGGCCAAATCCACCCCTTGATCATGAGTCCATCTATATGTTGCATCTCTTCCGTGATGGCCGGGCAATGTCATGGGCCCACTGAGCTAGAAATAGTTTGCCCTTCTGTTTCCAGTCCGGATCCACCTTGGCAGCCTCATCAGCCTGCTGGTTATTTTGATGTTCTTCAGTGGCCCGGCCCTTGGGTATGTGGGCATCTACATGGTGTACTTTTACAACCGGATTCTCTAGCCAGGCAGCAGTATCTTGCCAGAATGCAGCAGCCCAGATGGATTTGCCTCTGTGCTGCCAGTTGCTCTGCGGCCATCGCTGCAACCGCCCCCACAGGGCTTTTGCCACTATCCATGAGTCGCTATAAAGACAGAGCACTGGCCACTTCCCTCATTCAGCAATGTCTTAAACTAGCGGGATGGCTTCTACCGCTGTAAATTGGCTCGATTCACCGTGTCCTTCAGCAGTTTCTACAAGTTGTCGTATAGGGCTCCATACAGCAGCCTTCCACCTCTGATGTTTGCCTAAAATATGAGAGGACCCATCAGTGAACAGGGCACATTGCTTTTCGCTTTCTGGTAGTTTGTTATACAGAGGGGGCTCTTCAGCGCATGTCACCTCCTCCTCTGGCAATATACCAAAGTTTTTGCCTTCTGGCCAGTCCATGACCACTTGCAAGATTCCTGGGTGACTGGGGTTTCCTAGTTGAGCCCGCTGTGTGATCAGTGTGACCCACTTACTCCACGTAGCATCAGTCGCGTGATGTGTAGAGGGGACCCTCCCCGTGAACATCCAGCCCACCACTGGTAACTGGGGTGCCAGGAGGAGCTGTGCTTCAGTACCAATCACTTCTGAGGCAGCTCGAACTCCTTCATATGCTGCCAATATCTCTTTTTCTCTTCATCCCCCAGCGGGACTTTTCCCCATGTCCCATGGCTGCCCAGGCAGCAAAGGGCCTCCGGTTTCCACAGCTACCCTCAGCAAGCCTGTGAGGCCAGGCCTTTGCTTTCCAGGCACAGAGGGCTGCTCCTTGACCTTGTCAGAGGGAGTGTGGTGGACTGAAGCCTGGACTTTATCTTAAACATTTTGTGGTATGGAGGCCTGCAGAGCAGAGCTACAGTGCAGGCACAGTGGTAAATACGGCACTTGACGAGGGCATCCGACAACCAATGACCCCCCCAAGCATGCAAGACACAACACGGTCAACATGGTCGTCGCATGGGCTCTAAGGATGTGCCGTTTCCTTGGGCAACCGGCGTGAAAAAGGCCGGAATAAAAAGTATAAAAGGCAGTGCTCACAGTCGCTGCGTTTGGTCCTCGGCCGGGGGGGCATGGGCAGAGGGGGCTCCAGCGATGTGCTGTGTCTCCTGCCACCTGCGCAAGGATAGCTGCCCCCATTTCTTTACAGAAGCAGCTCCCCAGGACCTTTTGCTACATCAAAGTCTGGGTGCAGAGCAACTGGGGAAACCCAGAGTACACCTGTGTGTACCAAGTACAGGTAGACGGGAAGATGGCGAGCCACAGCGAGCACCTGCAGGCCCCAGGGCTCCTTTCAGAAGAGTAATAACACAAAGATAATGTGTGGCAGCTCAACTTGTGTATATTCCTTGCAAATGTTCTTCCAGAGAGCTTCCAACAGCTTGTGCCACTAGTGGGGAAGGGACCTTTCTGCCTCAGGAGAATGATGTTTCTGGTCTTGGCTGCAAGGGGCAGGGCAAGAGAATGGGGCTTGAAGAAGAAGCCCCTGAAGGTCCCGCTTCAGCTTTCGCAGCCCAGGATCACTCACCAAAGCACCAGTGTCACTGGGAGAGCAGAATCGCAGCCCTGGGAAAGCTCTCCCGCTGGCAGAGAAGAGCAGTGCGGCAGGCCTGTCTGCAAGGCCCTGTGCCCTCTCTTCAGAGGCAGTGGGGTGCCCACGCCAGTGGTCCCAAGGCATTAGGCAGCTTTGGACTTCTCTGGGATGTAATGTTTCAGTATTTCTTTTTTTCCTGCGTTGGGGGGTGGGCAGGAAGTCATTTTGGGGTCCACCAGGGAGATGTACAGCAGACCCAAGAGAGACACCCAGGCCCCTCACTCCAGTCCTGAGCAGGGGGGTGTTGTGCTCAGACTGGTGCAAGGTCCCACGGTGGCATTCAAAGAGGGTGGCTGGAAAGGGCTGAGGCAAATTTGCCCCCTGCTCTGCCTGAGCCCTCTCCTGTCCCACAGGAGATTTCCTCTGTTCCTTGTCTTCCTGCAGATCGCTGTCCTCACCCTGGCCCTGCTTGACAGGGGCATCCTTAACTGGGTCCTGCTCCAAGCAGGCCAGCATGTCTGCCGGCACTTGCCACTTCAGCAGCAGCATGTTGTCCCCTGCAAGGGAGGACAGGAATGTGGCTGGAGCTGCTCCTCCCAGGGAGGCAGGCAAGGAGCCCAACTCTTTCCGGAGGAGCCGTTGGGTTTCAGTCCACATGAGCAACCATCTCATTGTAATCCACAAACTGGACGTCAGACACCGTTGGCAGATAGCCCAGCACATGGCTGCCCATCAGCAGGAGGATGATGCTGCGGAAGACCTGGTGGGCTGTGGTGAGAGCCCTCTCAGGCATCTTCCACCCTGTGCAAGGGTGGTCATGGGCATCAGAACCAACCAAGACCTGCCCCAGCCCCAGCACAGAGCGACTCCCCTAAATTCCCTCTCGTTGCCCTAAATGGGATTCTTTGGAGACAATCAGAGGTGAAAAGTTTGTATGGACATTTGTCCATGATCCTTGTCAGCCTGCTGCTCACTGGGAGCTTTTAAACATCGCTGGCAACTCACCTTGAACAAAGATCTGCTGCCAGATCTCCAGCAAGAGGCGGGAAGGAGGGAGGATCAGGTAGACACCCACCAGCTGAAGGACGTGGGCTCACAGTAGGTGCCTGGCCTTGGTGATTTTCCAAGAAGAGACGGGTTCCAAACAACTCCAGCAACAAGGGTGAGACCTTCTTCAATCTGCAGAGGGAGAAAACCAGTCACCATTCATGGTCCAGGGTGTCAAGGCACAAGGCTCGCAGGAGGACTGAGAGCTCTACCCTCCTCCTGCGGCTGGTGGGGCTCAGCCAGAGCACGCTGAAGCTGCTGTAGGTGATGGCTGTGAAGAGCTTGGAGGGCACCTGGCCCTGATCAGCTGCCAGGTACGGAGGAGGTTGGCCACCCTCCAGCAGGCATCACCGTTCCTCTGGCCAGCCGTGTTCCTCAGCAGGTGGTAGAGGTTTTTCTCCAGGTAGAAGGGAGCAGGCTGCGGCACAGCGGTCAGGTAGGCCTGGCATACCTCCTTGGCCACGGCCACAAGGCAGGTAACAAGTGCCAAGCAGTCCCCGGGCTCAGCAATCTGCTCGATGCAAATCTGCAGGACACTCTCGCAGACCTGGATTTTCCGCAGTTGCATGGCCTGGCTTTCATCAGAGGAGTCTCCACAAGAGCGCATAAGAGGTGTTCCTGGGGAGGGGAGGGTGTCAGACCCCTGGCACCCAGCCCAGGGCCCTCTGGGGGAGGCTCCCCCCACTGCGGTGCCAGCAGTGGAGCCCCCTGGTCCCCGGCTCACCCACATCTCAGCGAGCAGCTCAGATGTGCCCTCCCAGGCGTCCATCCAGGCGGTGAAATCAGCTCCTTTGAGGGGGCTTCACATGTGACACCAAGCTGGTGACATGGGTGGGATGGGGTGAGCAGGGAAAGCTGTGGGACCCCCACAGCTCCCAGCCCCTGCCCTAGCCTGTGGCTTCCCCCTGCCCAGCCGCACTCCTCGCCTCCTCTGCAGACCCAGTCCAAGGCCCCCCATGTCCACAGCCCCTCAAATTCACGCTGCTCCTTTGCCGAAGCCTGTGTGCAGGCCACGCGAGGTGCCCCCTTCACATATCCTCATCAACAAAGAGTGCATGGCTCCGCTGGGCAGACCACGCAGCACATACCGGTCCCTGCCCCGGCGGTTTACATGCGCACGGCACATTGCACAACAGGGACCCCCGTGCAACAATGGTGGCTGTGCAGGAGCCCTGTGCAACGGGGGTGGTTGCGCAGGTCCCTGCTGTACTGCTCTGGCCAGGACAGAGTCCTCTCTGCACGTGAGGACTCAGAAAATGGCATGTGAGCTCAGCTGGTCACAAAGAGTGGCCACAGAACTCCTTCTCATCCTTCATTTGTCTACATGGCAAATTGATTATATCTGGCCATTCAAACCCTCTGCGGGATATTGACATGTCCTCACAGGAGTGGAAGTAGTCTCCGGCTTGCTTATGGCGACCAAGTGCCAGAAGGCCAATTGGCAAAATACAGTACGAGGGCTATCGTGTTGGTTCTCAAAGTCTACCTACTCCTGATGTCACCCAAAGTGATAATGGCTCGTACTTCTCACAAAAGAAAGTGCAAGACCGGGCAAAACGTGAAGGAGTTCCATGGGTATTCCACACCCCATATTACCCTCAGTCAAATGGGACGCTAGAAAGAGGCAATGGCCTGTTGAAAGAGTCGAAGCCACACAAGGCCCAGAGGGATACTCAAGTTCCCAAAAGACTTCATCAGCTGCAGTAGTAGTAGTAGTCCATATGCAGGAATCAGGACTTGGGCTGGAAAGACTAATATTGATGGGGGCACTGCCCTACAGTATGATCACGAGGCCACTGAAGGACCTATTAAGTTTGTCCTTTTACACAATGGCACACATCTAACACTATCAGATAAACCCAGCAAGGGATGGCAATGCCTGCTAGAAATGCAGCTGTTGGGAGTCATTATGGGAGCTGAGTGCTAATTAACTGTCGAGGTCATGGTTCATGCACCACAGTGGGCAGTATTCAATTTGTTGTTGCCCTGATTCCCACTACCACTACCACACCAACAGCTACCCCTAATGCCTCTCAATCTACTCCCTACCCTATTACTCCCACAGCTGACCCAACCTTATCCCCACAAATGTCTGGAACTGGATCTGATGCTATTAAAAACACAGGCCAACAGCAAGTGTTGTTTGATCCATCGTGGTCCCTCAGAGGGGTGGAACTATCAATGCAAATTAACATTTCTGCAATTAAACCTACTTGCTCACCATTCTTAAGTACATCCTATGCAGGATGGTTAGCGTGGTTGCATGGGCGAACCCTCACCTCTCCAAAACGAGCAGGGAGAGATGTGACTGGTATTTTAGGATGAGGATAAGGAGCATTAGACAGCATAGATGCTGAAGTTTTAAGAAACAAAATCAGCTCAGCGACAAGTGAGTTACACAAATGAGAATGTCCCTTACAGTCTTCTCTGTTGGTGTTGGGAACTCATCAATGGCTCTTATCTGATACATTACCGCAATGAGGAATGAAAAAGACCACCAACTAATTGTGAACACACTTGGTGCAGCCCAAAATAATGTCTCTGTCGCTCTTAGTTGTGTCCAGGCTCAACTGTGGCTACAATCTGCTGTGTCAGCGATGAGAAGAGAAGGTGTGAGGGCACCTTATCCACTGAAACTCCAAAGGTAATTTGGGATAATGCAACTAAATTTGAAAGGGAATTCCAATCCTGGTGGCGTCTAGTCAATTTTACCTGTCACCCTACAGACCATAAAGCCACAGCTTTTATTCTAACAATATGCAATGCTTTGGCATATACCATATACTCAACTCGTTGCGCTGGGATTAGATCACAGAGGAATGGTACTCGAGCCAATGGAACACCCAATACGGGCCCAGAAAAGAGAGAGAGACGGCAAATGTCGACTTTTGATGTCGACAACACATGCTGTGCGAGAAGAACAAGGATGTATTTGTAAAAGCAATGCTGTTAAAGCCCAAGACGTTTGTCTTGAGACTGAACAAAATGTTTGCCATTTTGAGATGCACCCCCAGGAAACCTCCGGAAGTGTACTGGAAATGTACATATTGGAAATGGATATGTTTGTGTGAGAACCCTTTGTGATTTTACATTTCTAGGCAATATTACTGTAGACGTAAGCAATCACTCTAACAGCTGTATCTGTAATTTTACTGACATTATGGGATGCAACTTCAACTATTCAGCTCCTGTCACATCTCATCACTTACTACAATCTACCTATGCGACATATCACGATTTGTTACCTACCTCTGTGGCAGGAGCACCCCTCCCTCCCCGCTGCCAGTCTAACAGCAGGGCACAGCCGGCATAGTGGCCTGTTCGGCGGGAAGCGCGTGTGCGGCCGGGCACGTACGCAGAGAAGCCCCGGCAACGTCCCCCAGATACCAGAGCCTGCCAGAAACCCCCTCAGCCAATCAGTGCACCTCGGAGGCCCCTCGACCAATGGGAGCTGTCCGTGGTCACGACCAATAGAGGACCGCAGCTCAGCTCGCCCCAGGGCGCGTGGAGCGGTTTCTGCTCGGAGCAGCGGCTGTGTGTGAGCAGGAGCCCTCCGTTTGGCTCGGGGCGCCGTCCGAAGGCCCTTCGTGGGGCTGCGTGTCCTCGCGTCACAGGTGAGTGTTACGCGCGTGTTGTGTCATCATTCTAAGCTTAGATCCAGGCTCCCACGGTGTAGTATTAGTTCCCAGCTGGCATCCTGAGCCTGTGAGTCGGTTGTGCCTGCCGAAGTGTTTGTAATATGGGAACTATGTTGACGTTGACCGTTCTGCCTTTTTCCTGACCCCATTACGCTTTTCTAGAACGTATTTTATGAGTCTGGCGCTTCCGTGACGCTGAGTTGGCGCATTCGGCAGGCTGTCAATGGAGGAGCTGTTATGGAGGCATGGCTGTGTGCCTTCTCCCGCGGGCCTTGCCTGGGCCAAGGAGAAGTGGTGCGACTCAGCAGTGGGGGTGGAGCGGGTGGAGCAATGCGGCGGTGAAATAGGGGACAGGACGGAAAAAGGGACGGTGTGTGCTATCCTGCGTGCCCGCTGAGCTCAGAAAAATGAGAACGAGACAATTTAAAGCCACAACTAGAGATGGACAGTTTAGAAAGTGAATTGCAGAGAGAACGAGAGCGTACGCGCTACGCGCTTGTTAGAACAGAAGACTGTGGTAACCCCGCTGAGTGTTGCCTGGCTCCGAAAGCGAATTGCGGGAGTGGATGCCGAGGGTTGGGATGTGGGGACATCTGGGGAGAAACAGAACCTGAGGAAAAGGCCCCCAAGGAGGGGGAGGAGTTAGAGGAGAAAGAGATGTCAGAGGAGAAAAATGTGCGGCCACTTACTAAAGCCAAGAGGCATTCGGGTCCCCGCGGTGGTAACCCCCCCACCACCATTCGCACAACTCCCTGCCGCGTCCTGAGCTTACACAGCTCCAGAGCACATTTTTGCGCCAGCCAGGTATGGAGGGAGGCAGAGTGTTCGTGGTGTGTGTCTAGCTGGGGCGATCGCGTGTTGTTCAGTGATGACTCCGGGCCTGGGAGTGTTTCTGGCTCGTAACTGCCCAGGGGGCACACTGCGCGGGGGGGAACCCCAAAAAACAAGGGGAGCCAGTCACTGTTAAACCAAGAGGACTGTCAGAGCGGGTGGCCCAAGTGCAAAAGGCTGCCTGTATGCAGGCGATATATGAGCGAGGGCAACAGGATGTGCAGATGGCCGTGCCAGTGGACCCCAGCCACCTTAGACCCCTCCCCCAGGGATTCTCTGATGCTTTAAAAACACATGTGCATTCCCTCAGGGAACAAATGAACGGGGCCATAGAACATAACCGGTGGGACCCTCCGAGGCCAGCGCATGTGCTATAGAGTTTCAAGACTACTCACATACTCATTTGTACAATTTATAGAACCCATATACTTTGGCCATGACATCACTTGTTACCATTTGCTTTTGAGTATTTGTACACATGAACCCCTTGTGCAGGCATGCTTAATGAATGCTCAATAGCTGAATTTGCACTATTTTGTTGCAGCTTTGCCACTTTCAGCTGGTTTGGTCTGGTTTCTAAGAGCAAACCCTCTTGTACAGGTGACATCACTGTTGGTACAGTTGCATTGTGTCTGTCTTCAAAGCCATCTTTACATGGTGGCTTTTCCTATGTACCATTGACAAGCTCACACGCTTCTCCTACAATCTGTCACGAACAAGTGGTTGGGCTGCTTAAAGAATCGCCACTAGAGATACCAGAAAGCGAATGATTTTAATACAGGTTTTTTAAAAGTTGCGACTTCACAGAATTCGATGGCAAGGTTCACTCTATTACTTATCTAACATGAAAAGCTATACAAAGAGAAACCAAGTTACAATTAGATTGGAATGATTTGCTCGTGGCTCGAATCGGGTTAATGTGGCTTATATGTATATTGAGGAGAGGAAGTAGGGGAGACCCTCCCGTTGAGTCAAGAGCTTCAGACTGGACCGAAATCTACCACTAGTCCCAGACTTGGTCAGCGGTTTATGACTGAGGTTAGGTAAGGAAAGTAAAGGAATGCCTTCCTGTTGAGTCACGAGGTTTGGAGTGGACCCCCTTGCTTTCTAAACTCCTTCTCAGAGAGGAGCCTAGGTGCGGCTGAATCCACTCCTAGTCCCAGACTTGGTCAACGGTTTATGACTAAAGGGGTAGGCTACTGGGGATTCTGGTGTAGTGATATATTTTGTGCTTGGTGTAACTTTAGGATGGCAACAATCTAATAACAGCAATTAAGTTCACTAATGATACTGAGATCAATCACAGTATCAAATCATGTAGAACTCAGCAACATAATCAGCCTAAAACTTACTGAGATTATAAGTCACAGTACTAAGGTCAGCCTCATAAAGAGAGAGAGAGAGAAGAGAGAGATACGTATAAAGGTACCTTTAAACGTCCCCCTCGAATTCAGTTGAACACTCATGTGGAATGCTTGTGTCACTCAGCGGGTGATCAGCTGAGCCTCCGAGTTGATTGCGAATGTGAGGGTTCATGGCGTCTGAGAGGCGTCCTGCTCCGAGGGAGATGCTGGTCACAGCTGGCTGTGGTCCAGGAGAGCTCAAAGGGTCTCACTTGGGACCACTGTTCATAGGACTGGGAGATGATTGACTTTAGGCATCAGTAAATTTCCATCCTTACCACAAATCACTTGCTGGTAATGGCTGGAACCCTTGACATGCGAGTGACGCTGTTACTGATCCACCCGAATCATGGCTAGATAAGATACGTTCCAAGGCTGTCTGGGGATGGTGCGTTACTCCCATTTACGCAAGAGTGCTTGGTACAGTCAGGGGGCCTTTAACCGCCAAACTCTCTGCTCGAAGGCCAAGGCTTATCAAGCAAGGAGGGGAGGGGGGAGATGCACCACCACGCAATCACAGATTTCTTTCTGCTCTTTCTAGTTTTATGTCAAAAGAACCGGGACCTCAGTGGGCAGCTCCCAAAGGTGGCTGCCTGCTTTGGTGGCAGGACCCAGTTAAGGATGTCCCTCTTCAGCAGGACCAGGACGAGGATGGCGATCTGCAGGAAGACGAGGAACAGAGAAAGTCTCCTGTGGGACAGGAGAGGGCTCAGGCAGAGCAGGGGGCAAATTTGCCTCAGCCCTTTCCAGCCACCCTCTTGGAATGCCACCGTGGGACCTTGCACCAGTCTGGGCACAACCACCCTGCTGAGGACTGGGGTAGGGGTCCCAGGCATCTCTCCCATCTCTCTACTGTACGTCTACGCGGTGGGCTGCCTCCCCAGCCGTTTGTCATTCCTCCCTGGGACAGAGTGGGACACAAGACTTCACAAGCACAGGGAAAATGGATGCTGAGCACTATCCGGCTGCAAAGCCCAGAGCCGGCCAGCAGCTCCCCAGCAGCCTGTATCTCTGATACCCTGAGCGGCCGACTGGAGGAGGTGTCTGGCCCATCCCATCCGCTGCCCAGGAGCAGGTCCCAGGGCAGGGGGGACTCAGTGGAGACACTCACTGCAACCAATAAATGAAGCCACGTCTCCTCGACAGCAGGACCCTCTCCTGCAGGTCAACACGGTGCAAGGACACTTGTCAAGCACTGATGCACAGCCGGGACAGCTGGAGTTGCATGGTGCCCCTGGCCTCCCCCTGTGCAGCACAGCCACAGCCAAAAGCCTGCAGATGTCCAGAGGCCCAATCCCTCCACCACTGATGCCGTATCCCTCAGGAAATGGCCTCCCCGGCCATGCCGCTGCCCATGGCTGCTGAGGTGCACAGACCCAGCACTGGCACTGCCGACCTTGTCCCTGTCAGGACGCGCCTCCTTCTCTGCCATACCTTCTGCCCCTCTTCCAGGCTTGTGGCTGTCTCCCGACTCGCCACTCCCATGCGCCCCTGTGGGAGAGAAGGGCAAGCGGGAAGAGCATATCAGGGCAGCAGGATGCTCCTATGAGCGCACTCCCCTCAGCCTTATCCCCCCGCCGGCTTCCTTCGGGCACTGCCTTTGCCATGTCATTCTTCCCAGCCCTGCAGGCACTGCAGGCAGACGGAGGCACCCCAGGACAAACTCTGGAGATGCTCCACCTCTCGACATGGTCCTGAGCAACTGGCTCTGGGTGATGCTGCGTGAACAGGGGCACTGCACAAGAGAAGACTATCTCCAGAGGTCCCTTCCAACCTGAACCAGTCCGTGATTCTGTCAGCTGCCCTTCGTCTGGGCCACCATCCCCTCCAGCCGCTGGAGCTCCTGGCAAACCGCGCACCGACACAGTTGTGGGAAGAAGAGCCGGACGCAGGCACTGAGCCCCTGACGCAGCCCCAGGCGCCGCAGCCGGGGGACATGGGCAGAGGAGGGGACAAACCTCCAAACCGAGCTCCTCCGTGGTTTCGTGCAGCTCTTGCGTGGCAAAAGGAGGGGTCAGGGGCTCAGGTCTCGCAGCCCCAGCCACCACGATAAGGGGAACAGTCCTACCTACCTGCCCTACCCTGGCACAAAATTGCCCACGGACACGCAGTGTGCTCCGTCCCTCTCCCTGCACCCCAACAGACACAGCCGAGCACACAGACGTGGAGACAGAAAAGGCTTTATTGGGGGGGAGCTGTCAAAAGGGCAGCAGCCCCTCACTGACCACGGGGAGGATCTTTCCCAGTGCGTACGCCAGGTTGGTGTAGGTCTCCTCACGCAGCACACGCAACAGCAGGGAGTAGAAGAACTCGTGGTCATAGCGCGAGGCATAGAGCACCGCAGCGGACAGAGCGAAGCCGATGGCCAGCTGCAGGGTGACCAAGAACAGGCAGAGTGTCCTGTGGGACAGAAGAGGGATGGGAGACAAGGCAGGCTGGATGCATCCCAAGCGCATCTGGCTGCTGGGATGGAGGGGGCCGCTCTGGGAGCCCCACGGGCTGCCTCCCCACCACCCGTTTCTCATTGCTGCCTCTGGCAGGGTGGGACATGAGACTCCGCGAGCCCGGAAAAACGCCCCGGCCCAGGGAAACGGACGCTGAGCGCTACCCGGCTGCAAAGCCCACAGCCGGCCAGCAGCTCCCCAGCAGCCTGGATCTCTGAGCCCCCGAGCGGCCGGCTGGAGCAGGTGTCCAGCCTAGGAGCAGGGCCCAGGGCAGAGGGGACCCAGTGGAGACACTCACTGCAACCAATAAATGAAGCCACGTCTCCTCGACAGCAGGACCCTCTCCTGCAGGTCAACACAGAGCAAGGACACTTGTCAAGCACTGACGCACAGCCGGGGCAGCTGGAGTTGCACGGTGCCCCTGGCTTCCCCCTTGCGCAGGAGTATAGCCCGTGCGTGGCTGTGACCTGCATGGACCCCTCTCCCCAAGAGGGAGCCACGCTGGCTGGGCCAGGGGCTTGCACAGCCTCTCCCCCTTACCAGCTGTACTTCGACCACCTCTGGCAGCAAAGTCCCTGGCGCCGCTGCCGCCGCCTTCCTCTGCTGGTGCCTGCAGGCAACAGGGCTCGGTTGGACGACTTGCAGACCTCCACGGCCACGCGGGGGGATCCCCTTCCAAGCATGCACCAGCCCGGGCAGGGATTGGGCTCCCCTGTCACGCTGCGTGCTGCACATTCCCCCCACCCCATTGCCTGGCACCAGCATTGGCAGCCCCAGCGCTCCGGGTGCTGCAGACAACCCCCTGGGCACCTGTGTGGGGCGAGGGGCCCAACTCACCACGCCTCTTCCTGGGCCAGTGCCTCTTCAAATTTCTTTATGTCCTCAGACAGCACCTGCGAGAAGGAAGGGCCTGAGTCCCCGAGCCCACTGCGGCCCTCCTCCAGGCCCCCTCAGCCCAGGGCCTATGCGCATCTGCCCATTTTCCCCCAGCCCTTTCTGCCACTACCTCATTCCCCCGCTTATCCTCCCGCAGCCAGGCCTTCATCTGGCCATAGTGCTTTTCCACCTGCAAAACACCGGGCGCATCGTGCTGGCGGCTGGGTTGGGACCTGGGCACCCTCGCCCCTCTCCAGCCCCAGGGCCAGGCCCACTTGCTACCCCACTGCCCCGGGGCACTAGGAGACGGCGCGACTCACAAGGCCAGGCACAGGGAAGCGATGGGTGCCCCCATATTCTGGGGAAAATCTCCTCCCCAATCACGCTTCTGCCCACAGCCGCCGGGCAAGGTGCGCTAGGTGACGCTCCTTGAGCAGGGGGCTTGGACAAGACAAGATGACCTCCAGAAGTCCCTTCAAACCTCTCAGCTCCCACCGACTTGTCTCTGGGACATGGGCAGAGGAGGGGACACTGACCTCCGTGCTGAGCTTCCCCATGTTTCCCATCAGCTCTTCCTGCTTCTTCCCCTGTGTGAGGAAAGGAGGGGTCAGGGGCTCAGGTCTCGCAGCCCCAGCCACCGCGATAAGGGGAACAGTCCACACCTACCAGACACTGCAGCAGCCCCTTGTGCCTCTGTGTCTCAGCGGAACACCGGGCCAGGCACTCCTGGACCATGCGGAGCTCTTCCTTCACCGCATCCATCTGCATGGCTGCACCTGCGTGTCAGGAGCCATCAGGGTGTGAGGGGCATGGCCGCAGGCACTGTCAGGGAGGGAAACCCACGGGGATGCTGCCCTACCCTGGCACAAAATTGCCCACGGACACGCAGTGTGCTCAGGGGAATGCACCACCGCACGGCTGCGCACAAGCATGCCATCCTGCTCAGCGGCTGCTGTGCCCAGCACTGCGGGCGCTGGCACAGGCACAGCCACGTACCACCTTGTCCTCCCCAAGCACAGGTACAACCGCGCTTTGCCATGCACAGGACCCGGCCAGGCGCAAACACAGTCAGGGATGCCCGGGCACGGCACCGGAGCCTCCCCCAGAGAGGGGCACCATCAGCCGTCTGCACTCACGTGCCTGCAAGGCCAAGCCAGCGGCCCGGTGTGCCCACGCGCACTACTTCCGTGCCCGGCTCGGCCTGGGCCAGCTGGGTGCTGAGCACATGGCAGGAGGTGGTGGGGGGACACGAGGGAGCACTGAGGAGAGAAGGAGCTTCCCCTGCCAGGCTTTGCCAGGCGGCCGTGGGGCCCCTCCTGCCGGCGTGGCTGCCCTGCCCTGGCGCCTCTGCATTAACATCCTCCCAGTGAGGGCGCAACGCCTCCCCCCACCCCAGAGCCCCTTCTTTTTGGTCCCCCAGCGGCACGCGCGCCCTGCCCACCCGGCCCTGCCTCAGCCCAGGCTACTGCCTTCCGCCCACCGCTCTCAACCACACAGGCACCCGGCCGCACCCTCGCTTGGCCACGGGCTGCGGGGACTCTGGGGATCCTCTGCCCTCACCCTCCTCTCGCCCGTCCGGGGCCTTCCACTGCACAGCCGGCACAGGACAGGTCGCTGGCGAGTACTCGCCGAACTCCTGGCCTGCAGCACCAAGGTTCCCCTGCAGATGCTCCCCTGCCTCTGGGAGGACCCCCTTTTATACCTGCCAGGGCGCCCGAGTCACAGGCCCACTGTGACATCACGGTGACACGGCCACTGCTGCCCACTGTGACACAGCAATCGCATGCCTGGCGCTGGCACCAAGAGCTGACGTGGGGCCCAGCCGCGGCCACTGGGGACACGGGGCATCACTCTCAGCACCTAAGGGTTCGTAGCGCATGTGTGGGAGCGACCCTGGGTGTTGGCGTCTCCTCGTGGGTTAGGCCTGTCCAGTGGTGGTCCAGCTCCCTGCCTCATGTCCAAGCAGGAGCCAGGCTGCGCATGTACTCCCAGCAGGCACGTGCAGACACTCGCAGATATGCACGTGCACATGTGCATGGACGGCCGCTCCGCGTGGGCTCCAGCACAGGGCTCAGGCGTGCAGCTCCTGAACTATATGTACAAATAACGGGGTCGTAGAGCTGGTGTGCAACGCACCGATATACCCACAGAGCAGAGCTATTTGATTAATGCATATTTGCACAGATATGGGTGCTGAGTGGCATTCCACAAAGCTAACACAGCACACAAAGGAATTACGACATATTTATCTTGTTACTTGGTTAGTAAAAGCCCACCTAAGTCTACGGTCACTGGTTAGTGATTAGCGTAACACTTGCTATTGGTTAATTAGATTTAAATTAGCCTCGCTCGCTATGTAAATCAGCACGCATGCTCATGGCAAGTAGAGGGGGCAACGTGCATGGTCCCTCAGTTGAGTCAGTGGTCGCCATCTCCCCCTGCCACCTTTACCTTTCCCCCAGTTACTGTGCATTTGGCTGATTTCGTACCAGTGCTTCCTCGTACCAAGATGTTTCCTTCATCAATCCTTGAAGTCCCTCTTTCCAGTTCCTCCTCCGGAGGTTGGCGATTAGTACGACATGCCAGTTTACACAAAGTAACCAGGCCTTCTGCTTCACAAGATCATTAGCGAAAAGTCTCATTTTCTGATGTACATCAGTTCCAGCTGATTACAGTGTCATAAATACTCTGAGCATGGAGGGAGGCAGGGAGGGAGGGCAGGCGAGGCCTGCTTTCCTGGAGATGGCTGAACTCCTGCGTGGAGTTGGAGCGGGTCCAAAGGAGGGCCACAAAAATGTTCTAAGGTCTGGAACACCTCTCCTATGAGGACAGGCTGAGAGGGTTGGGGTTGTTCAGCCTGGAGAAAAGGTGGCTCTGGGCACACCTTCCTGCGGCCTTTCGATCTATCAAGAGGCCTTAGAGAAAGACGGAGGGTGTAGATAGCTAGGGTCTGGCGGCCGGAAGATATCGCGCTGTACGGAAAGTTAGGGCCCCTCTCCAGAAAGCCAATAGCGTTTAGTTTATGATGCAAGCAGACGGAAGTGAGGTTATAAACCTAAGCTATATAACGCCGTGTCACACACCAATAAACGCCATTTGCCGTCCACCACATTGGTGTCAGCGAGCTGATGGCCCGAGCGGCCTGGGGTTGGTCGCCGTGCCGTTCCTGAACCAGGTCGCCACGCCTGCGAAGGCAACAAGTGGTGCCGAAACCCGGGAATCGTCGCCTGGACGGGTGAACGGCGGCCGGAGCGGCAGGACCAGCCTGGCGGGGAGGACGCTCCCGGACCAACAAGGAGGATGGAAGCCCTTGTGAAGGTCGTATCACAATTACATAAGCAGTGGGGTATTGATTGTAAACCCAAAGATTTTACTCTCGCAGTTGCGAGACTTTTGCAAATTGAGGCCATTGCCCAGCCGGTGGATATTCTCCACCCCGAAGTGTGGGATAAATGCACTAAAGCGTTAGCTGAAGAGACGATGTCCTCGGGTCGTGGGAAAAACCTTAAGTCGTGGGGGAAAGTCGTACAGGCCCTGCAGAAGGCCATACAAGAACAGGACACCTGGAGGGCGGCAAAGAACTGTTTGTTGGTCACCCCGAAACTGGGAGTCGGGGCAGCCACGCAGACTTTGCACCCCCCAGACGATGACGATTCTACTGAGCCTAAAGATCTGCAAGAGGGCGACACGTCCCCTCAATTCCCGAACCCCGATCTGCTTACGGAGGGACAGAAACGAGCTAAATTCTTCTGGGGTAAGCTAGCCGAGGAGGCCAGGGGCGCCGCTGAGAAATCAGAGTCTGAGGAAGTCTGGGCCATCCCATCTGCTGCTCAGGAGCAGGCCCCATGGCAGAGGGGACTCAGTGGAGACACTCACTGCAACCAGTAAATGAAGCCACGTCCCTGGACAAACTCTGGAGATGCTCCACCTCTTGACATGGTCCTGAGCAACTGGCTCTGGGTGATGCTGCGTGAACAGGGGAATTGCACAAGAGAAGACAATCTCCAGAGGTCCCTTCCAACCTCAACCGGTCCGTCATTCTGTGAACTCACCTTCGCCTGGGCCACCAGCCCCTCCAGCTGCTGGAGCTCCTGGCAGTTCTTTGTGAAACACTGCGCCACGACACAGTTCTGGGAAGAAAAGCCGGACGCAGGCACTGAGCTCCTGACACAGCCCCAGGCGCTGCAGCTAGGGCACATGGGCAGAGGAGGGGACACTGACCTCCCTGCTGAGCTCCCCCATGGTTCCCATCAGCTCCTACTGCTTCTTCCCCTGTGTGAGGAAAGGAGGGATGTGGAGTAATCGCTGAGGGGTACTTTGGAAATTTACCCTCTAAGAACAGCCTTGAAACCGGGTGGAACGTAGCACTCATGCACAACGGGTCTGTGCCATGGAGACTTCCTGAACGGCCTTGGATGTTGGCAACATCAGGGGCGCCTGGTGTGCTGACTCTGGGAGAGATTACATGGAGGCTGGAGCGGAGTGGAGACCTCGCGGCCACGCTCTGTGAACAGGGGAGTTTAGGGATGCACAGGATGTACATTGATAAGCTGCGCTTACAATGTCCTGGGCCAAAGACCTGTCAACTTTGATGAAGTGCTGTACTTAGAGTGAACTTTGCTAATTATAATATCATTATAATACTAAAACGCACACCCCTCTCAAAAGCTACCACCCCCCCAAGGTGCGACCCCTCCTCAATGAGTGTGCACACTGAATTTTTCCTAGTCTGTACCTTTAAACGCGAAGCGAGAGAATTCTGCACCGATCCTGATAAAGGTATGTATGACTAGAGTCACTCAAGCTCCACCTGCAAAGTAAAACACTATAAAATAATGTTTTAAGAGCTGGATGTTAGGGAAGATACCATCGTTGTGTACCACTCTAACTTCTGGGATCAGTCGACGGGCTGAGCCTCTCTTCCCCCCCCATCGGGACACCTTTGGGTAAGATTCGAACACTTGGTCATACCAAGTGCCTCCCCGGGAAACTTAGAAATCTCTATATAGAGTCACTTTACATCTTTTAACGCGTTTATAGCCAAGTAGTGTCCCTCGTAGTTTTAGCATTTGCACGTGCTTTATAGGTAGTGAATTTATCACCGGCAATCCAAAGAACCTGTATATCTGTTGCTTCAATAAATCGCAGTATTGATTGACTCAGCCGTGTGTTCAATAAATCGCACTATTGATTGACTCAGCCGTCTGTGGTCCCTGAACGCGACCGTACCTCTGAGTGCGGCCGTGTTAGTTCAGGAGGTGTCTGGCTGAGCAGGTAGTGTGATGTTAGTAGTGCATCCGGACCCGTGATAGTCCAACAAAGGTGTTGGGCGTGACCGGACTACTAACGCTGACTTTGGGCATCACTCAGAACCTAAGCTCAGCCGCCCCCAGTCCCTCTGATATCTGAGGATCGACTGGAAAGCAGGGGGGTTTAGTTTCTGCCAAATTGCTCTGCCTCTTAATGCAACAGGGATCAGGGGCTCAGGTCTCGCAGCCCCAGCCACCGTGATAAGGGGAACAGTCCACACCTACCAGACACTGCAGCAGCCCCTTGTGCCTCTGTGTCTCAGCAGAACACCGGGCCAGGCGCTCCCGGAGCATGTGGAGCTCTTCCTTCATCATGTCCATCTGCATGGCTGCACCTGCATGTCGGGAGCCATCAGGGTGTGAGGGGCATGGCCGCAGGCACTGTCAGAGAGGGAAACTTGCGAGGATGAACCTCAGTTGATTTGGTGGTCACCATCTCACCCTGCCACCTTTACCTTTCCCCCAGTTACTGTGCATTTGGCTGATTTCATACCAGTGCTTCCTCGTACCAAGATGTTTCCTTCATCAATCCTTGAAGTCTCTCTTTTCTCTCCTCCAGAGGCTGGCAATTCGTAAGACATGCCAGTTTACACAAAGTAACCAGGCCTTCTGTTTCACAAGATAATTGGCGAAAAGTCTCATTTTCTGATGTACATCAGTTCCAGCTGATTACAGTGTCATAAATACTCTGAGCATGGAGGGAGGCGGCTGGCCCTAGCACTGGCAGGAGGGAGGAAGGGAGGCAGAGAGGGAGGCCAGGACAGCAGCACGACTCGCCAGAGAGAGCCAGCCTCGCTGCTGATCATTTCCACGATGCACAGAGTCACCTCTCTTAGCACTGTGTGAAAACGTATGCACCTGAGCAGCCCTGGGTGTATGGAGAGGTGGGAGTCTGCAGCGGGTGGTCCTGCAGCCTGAAGGGACCTGCACACCAGGCTGCTTGATCCCAGCCCTGGGAGCCTGGCTAGCAGTGGGCTTCCCGCTCCCTCGGCAGGCCCGCCCGGGTCTGTGCGGTGCCCACAGCCCCAGCTCCCTGATGCCTGCCCCGGGGGCCTGTGCACAGCACTCTCACAGCTCAGTCCTGCAGGCTGCCACACGCCCAGGAGGTGGCTGAGGAGCCTGTCGTGGGGCCGAGGGCCGAGTCCGGGTCTCAGCGCGTGTCTGCAGCACCTGCACACCGGAGTTTGGTGGGGGGGGCGGGCACTTCAACTGGCACTGCCTCTGGACTAACCCCTGTGGAACTACAGCCTGTTCTGAGGCACCGCAGTTCACTGCCATCAGCAGCTGGCAATGCCCGAGTGCAAAAAGGCATTTCCCTGATCTACTTCCATGTAAAAACTCTCCGAATTCTCACAAAACTGCCTTCCTGCCCGGAGTTTGACAGCTTCTGCCAGGTCCAGTTTCTCCAAGTGTGTTTCACGTTCCCATGTCTGTTGTGAGTTAAGCGCCATAGATAGCCTTTACAGGTGGAGCTCTGTCTGTGAAAGGACTCGTATGCTGTTATCTGCATAAAATGATTAAGGCTGGCACACTGTAAAAGTTTATTGAAAACAAAACTAGAGTGCGATGTACAGAAAAAGACATACTTTTCTATTCTTTACACTAATTCAATATTGCTAAAAGAATAATTACTCTGTGATGCTATAAAATGAAACCAGAAAGAAACATGAATAAAAAGTGGTGGTATGCCTTTTTCTTGTCTGAGAAGTTGGCTTCAGATTTGCTTCAAATGTAGACCCAAGACATGTCTACAGACATGTAGAATGTAAGGATCGCCACAAAAATAAATAATTTCCAGATTCATGATTAATTTTAGCATTGTTTTGAGTTGGTTTCACTGAACATTATCACAGTTATTTAAAAATATTGAATCCCTGTGCTTTGCTAGGTCCCATCAAATATTTTTCTGGCTTTTATTTTTTGGCAAGTCAATGAAGAGGGCATATTTGCTACCTAATTTGGGGGGAATTTCAGAAGCAGTCAAATGAACACTTGGGACTTCCACAGGCTGGGTTCACAGTACAGCGATTATCTGATAACAGCTGATGGAAATATGGCCTGAGTTTGAGGTGACTGAGAAAGTTCTTGCTTCCATTGTGACAATACCGCACTGTTTATGACAAGTCGTCAGAAACCCTTGATTTAAAAATCATGAGATCTGAAGACAGATGGCATAGCTGACATACCTGGAATACTTCACAGAGTACTTATCTTCAAATGTTTAATTAAACCATCATAACAGTTCTCTCTATACATTAGTTTAAATATATATAAATGGCCTCCTACTGTCAGGTATATTAATTCTGGTTATTTCTAAGTACTTGAGTTTGGGGCTTTGCTATCCAATGCAGTGGTGGGATTTTAAGACCGCTGTCTTATTCCCTGTGAAACAAATACAACAGGCATTCTTCTGAGCACTGTAGGTGCTCTCCATTCTTCACAAAGAAGCCAAGAAGGCAAACCACATCCTGAGGTGCATTAAGCACAGCATAACCAGCTGGTCAAAAGAGGTGATGATCCTGCTGTATTCAGCGTTGGTGCAGCCTCACCTTGAGTACCATGTGCAGTTCTACGCCTCACAATTTAATATAGATGTGAACGTCCTTGACTGCATCCAGAGGAGGGCAACAAAGCTGGTGAAAGGGCTGGAAGGCATGTCCTATGAGGAGCAGCTGAGGACTCGGGGTTTGTCTAATTTTGAGAAAAGGAGGTTGAAGGCGGACCTCATTGCTCTCTACAGCTTCCTGAGGAGGGTACATGGAGAGGGAGGTGCTGGCCTCTTCTCCCTGGGATCCAGGGACAGGACACGTGGGAATGTCTCTTAAGCAGTACACAGGTATCTGTGCCCTTCTTGCACTTTCCACTATTAAGAAACGTTCACCTGTGAACCTTTCATAACCTTTATCAAATCTCTCATCATCATTTATCAAAACTCTGGGAGGAAGCCTGATGGCAGGGAGCCCCCCAGTGCCTGCCTGCTCCTGCCCTAATTTTTCCTAATTCTCTCCCCCATCCCACTGTGGGAGGGAGAGTGAGTGAGCGGCTGCGTGGTGCTTAGTTGCCGGCTGGGGCTAAACCACGACAGTGTTTTTTTGGCGCCAAACATGGGGCTCAAGGCTTGAGATAATAAGTTGCAGGTCACAGTATCAGTTTATTTGATTTGCACGATGCTCTCGTCTTTGCCGTACATGTTCAGGATTGGTGTTGGCTTCTGCGGGCTGCTGCACACTGCGATGATTAGTAATGTCTCGCCTGCGAGATTTGTTTTTAGAGCACTGACCTTGAACTTAATGTGGTATCATCTGAGCTCTGTACTAAAGCCGTTACTGTATTTTGGCTACTATCTTGTGGAGACGATTAACAATTATACTTCTGCCTCTGAAAGGCTTTTTATGGAGGAAATGCAGAATGGTATCTTTGCTACCCTCTATCATAATGTTTCCTCCTTCATCATGTGAAATATGTTCATCTGATTCGTGTGATGAAGTGTAACCTTCTGTACTTTTATGGATTTCTCCTGCACCATAAAAAGGGGTAACCTGTTCGGCCTTTCCCACCAAAACTTTTATTTTACAGCAGAAACTTAAACTATTTTGCTGGTATATCAGCTCAAACCAGT
The DNA here is from genome assembly GCF_964289735.1 of Phaethon aethereus. NCBI lineage: Eukaryota > Metazoa > Chordata > Aves > Phaethontiformes > Phaethontidae > Phaethon > Phaethon aethereus. Next base: position 624,596 of record NC_138605.1, read on the forward strand.
TTGAGCTATATCCTATCTGGGATTCTATCCTTAAGACCCCCACAAACTAAAACGGAAATTAGGCAAATATTGGGATTATTAGGATATTGTAGACCATGGCTTGAAAATTATAGTGAAAAAGTAAAATTCCCATATGAAAAATTAACTAATAACCAACTTAAGTGGTTTATTGAAGATGATCAGAGGTTTGAGGAAGTAAAAAAGGCATTAATACAAGCACCTGTACTGAGCCTCCCAGATCTAGAAAAACCTTTCTATCTCTTTGTGAATACATCAAGCCAGACAGCATATGGAGTTCTTACTCAAGACTGGGCAGGAATCAAAAAACCCGTGGGGTATTGTTCTAAGTTACTTGATCCAGTAAGCAGAGGATGGCCTGCTTGTCTCCAAGCTTTGGTTGCTACAGCATTATTAATAGAAGAAGTTAGGAAGATTACCTTCAGTGCTCCTTTAAAAGTGTATACCCCACACAATGTCAGAAATGTTTCACAACAAAAAGCGGAAAAATGGTTAATGGGCAGACGGATCCTAAAGTATGAAACAATACTAATAGACTCCCCTGACTTAGAACTGAGGGTGACTTCTGCTCAGAGTCCAGCACAATTTTTGTTTGGAGAACCATCAGAGGATTTACAACATAACTGTTTAGAGGTAATTGAGACCCAGACTAAGGTGAGACCAGATTTAAGAGATGCTGAGTTGGAAAACGGAGAAGCGCTGTTTATAGATGGCTCCTCCCGAGTGGTAGAAGGGAAGAGAAAATCAGGATATGCAGTAATTAATAAGGACTTAGAACTTGTGGAATCGGGACCTCTGAGTCCATCATGGTCAGCTCAGGCTTGTGAGCTGTATGCCCTATGTAGGGCCCTGGAATTACTAAAAGGAAGAAGCGGGACTATATTTACAGATTCTAAATACGCATATAGGGTGGTCCACACTTTTGGAAAAATTTGGGAAGAAAGAGGTTTGATTAATACTCAAGGGAGGAATTTAATACATCAAGAATTGATAGTAAAGATTTTGAAGGCGTTAAGAGAACCAAAGGAGATAGCAGCGGTACATGTGAGGGGACACCAAAAGGGATTAGATTACCGAACTAGAGGAAATAACTTAGCAGATAAAGAGGCCCAGGAAGCAGCCTTGAGGACTAAAGTTGCCAAAATTAATGTCATACAAACAAAGGAGGACACCAGCAAAGAAGGACGAGAGGAAAGAGAGAAGAAGTTTACCCCAGAATAACAAACAAAATTGGAGAAAATAGGAGCTAAATTAGAACAAGGAAAATGGACACTGCCCGATGGGCGAGAAATGTTGCCAAAAGCCTACACCAGGCGAATATTAGAACGTTTGCATGCGCAAACACATTGGGGTACAAAAGCGTTAAGTGATCATTTTCTTAAAAAATTTGGTTGTACTGGAATTTTTGAAATAGCAAAGCAAATTACACAAGGTTGCTTAACTTGTCAAAAGGTAAATAAGAAAGTGTTTCGACAAGTAGCCACGGGAGGGAGAAAAACAGCTTACAGACCTTTTGAGAAAGTACAAGTCGATTTCACTGAATTGCCTAAGGTAGGGAGGATAAAATATTTATTGGTAATAGTAGATCATTTAACACAGTGGGTAGAAGCGTACCCTGTAGTACGAGCTATGGCACAGATAGTGGTAAAAATTTTATTGGAACATTTGATACTAGATATGGGATAACCCAGTACATTGATTCTGACCAGGGCACACATTTTACTTCAATCATTAGGTATTCAGTGGGAATACCACACTCTGTGGCACCCACAAAGCTCAGGGAATCAAACAATAAAACAACAATTGGCTAAATTAATGATTGAGACACAAATGCCCTGGACGAAATGTTTACCATTGGCACTTCTAAACATAAGAACTAAACCATACAGTGAGACTGGATTATCGTCATATGAAATCTTACATGGCATGCCTTATTTTCAAGGAATGCCTCTGGGGAACAATGTAATTGAGGATCATAGTATCCAACAATATATAATTACCCTTGGAAAAAGATTAGAAGAATTAAGAGAGATTGGGATGGCGGCCCAAGCACCACCTTTAGGATTTGCAATTCATCAGTTAGAACCAGGAGATAAAATTCTAATAAAAACATGGAAAGAAGGAAACCTATCATCTCCCCTCTGGGAAGGACCTTTTCTTGTTTTATTATGGACACATGTCGCGAGTGAAAGGTCCAGTGAAGGAGTGGAAAGTCACATCTGAACAAACTTGAAGAAGCCTGAATCAAAGAGTATAAGCTGAATTGCTGTGGGAATTTTATTGTGGCTACTCCTGTAGAATTGGTGAACAGGGAGACTCCTGAGTGGATACCCATTAGGGAAAACAGTTTATTAATAACAAAGGTCAGTTCTGCAAAATATACTGGTGTATGGGAGGATTAGCGAAAAATAATGTTTTCTTAAAACTCGAAAAAGGAGCTGGAACTAGAATTTGTCCTTTGTGTAGAAAGTGTTGTTTATTTTTAAGAGCGAAATGTTAACATCTACCCCCTTAGAAGAATTACCGTGGGTTAGATTTTATTGTCATCAGTTTAATCAAATAGTTTTTCTATAAATTGAGAGAAAAGAACAAGCTCTCAATTAATTTGGGTACTAAGAAAACACCCCTTCAAATTAAAGAAGAGGGCAAGACCGTAGAGGGAACCGGTGTTGCGGCTTGAAAAGGTCTGCCAAGGGCTACAACCCCTTCAGGCTGTGACTGCCAAGCACTATGGCCCTGACTGGACCTCTTCTAGTCCTACTTAGGGTGAGTTTCTTACCTAAAGCATCACCCCCCCCCATTGCTCTGTCAGCGATGTAGCCGGATGGGGGTTACCCAAAAAGTGTGGAGAGCAAAAATTGAGAAAGGGGTGGCCCTACAAGATTGCCCAGAGTTATTACTATTGTGGAGGCACAGGATGGAGTTGTGTTTGTTGGAGTCCCTAATTGCACAGCCCATGCTTGTACTCCGGTAAATATAACTATGTGGAACTTAGGAGAATGGAAACAACAAAATGTGAAAATTGGACTTACGATATATGGACCTGGAGAAGACCCAGGTGTAGTTATTAGTATTGAAATAAAAGAAAAGGTAAAAGAATCAGTGCATTTTATCATGAAATAGAGACAGGAGTGAAATATGAAATTCCCACAGTTGCTAAGAATCTATTTGTAAATCTTGCTGAAAACATTGCTAAGTCATTACATATAACCAACTGTTATGTTTGTGGTGGAACAAATCAAGGTGAACGATGGCCATGGGAAGCTATGGAGAGCAACATAAGTGATCCCCAAACATGGAAAAAAATGGGAAAGGATAATAGGAAACAACAATGGGTACTCCAAACGAGTATAATTGGAAGGAGTTGTTGGCAAAATCTAAAAGATGATGGAAGACAAGTAGGTAATCTGGAGTGTGAAGGAGGTTACCTATGGAATGAAACTTGGAATAGCTGGGATAAGTGGGGAAACCCACTGGAAATGAATAATCAATTTAAGAATTGGAAACATATCAAATGGTTGGCCAATTCCTGAAGGACATTGTTGGATTTGTGGCAAGCTAGCATATGCATATTTGCCAAAGAATTGGAACTATAAGACCTAGTTTTTTCCTGTTACCCGTAAATCAGGGAGAGCAACTAGGAATCCAGGTGTATAACGAATGGCCTCCTGAGAGAATCATTGCCTATTATGATCCAGCTACATGGGCAGAAGACGGATCCTGGGGTTACAGGACCCCAATATATATGCTTAATAGAATAATTAGGTTACTAAAATCGGGATAGTTGTATTGGGGATATGTGGGGGATTGTTACTAGATTAATCCACTCGGTTATACAAGGAATGCAGATATCTGCAGTATCTATTGATCCTGAACCAGGGAAAGAGAAAACTCATTCCCTTATGATAATAAAAACAAAAGATGACCAATTCGGCAAGTGTTGACTCGATTGGAAATGAAAACACAAATCAATACTATAAAGAAGAAGACGGGGGATTGTGTAATATGTTCATCTGATTCGTGTGACGAAGTGTAACCTTCTGTACTTTTATGGATTTCTCCTGCACCATAAAAAGGGGTAACCCGTTCGGCCTTTCCCACCAAAACTTTTATTTTACAGCAGAAACTACTTTGCTGGTATATCAGCTCAAACCAGTTTGACCACTGACCGCATAGTATTGTGTAAAGAAAGTGCATGCATAAAGTTTGGGGTCATCCTGGGGGCACGCTGAGGAAGATTCGAGAAGACTCTAGAAGGAGACGAGGGCATGCGCCGAAGAAGACACGCCTATTCATGAATATGTATTAGCAGACAGGATATAAACCAGGAACAGGAACTGTACGGTGCGCGTCTTGGTGGAGCGGAGACTCCCGGCGCACCCAGCGCTGTTTGCTTGCCTCTATTTGCTTAATAAATTGTAAACTTAAATTGGAATCCTGTTTGGGACTCAATCATTTATCTCAATCACAATAATTTTTCAGTATTTTGAACACCCTTGGGTAGTTAAAATACCTCTATTGCTACTTCTGGGGAACGTTGTTTCGGTTCTGTCTAAGGTTAGTAAGCAATTTAAGCATATCACCCGGAGATCTACCCCAAGGCTGGATAGTTATGAATGGCAGGGTGTGTGGAACAGCATGGGCAAATGCCTGGGGCGGTGGGCACCTCCGGTGTTTTGGAACTTCACTCCCGAACAAGTGCAGAATCCTGATGAACTGGCAGAATATTTGGAAGAAGTATGCTGTCGTCCTGGCAGCTCCAAGGAGACACAAATCATTGCCATGTGCTGGGGCCTGGCCCATGCCCACCGAGCTCTATTTTACACTGCAAAGGGGAGAGGGGCTCTCTGGGTCTGATGGCAATGTGGCAGGCACTGTCATTACTCCAATCCCTGTGGCAGGCACTGTGACTACTCCAACCCCCACGACGGGCACTGCCACTACTCCAACCCCTGCAACAGGCACTGTAGCTACTCAGACTGTTGCAGCTGAACCAGAGAACCAGCCCATCCCAGTATCAGTTGCCCCTATACAAAAGAAGAAATCTTGGAAGCGGAAGTCAGCTCGTTTAGTAAGGGATGAGGAAGATTCTGCTAAGAAGGAGGCAGAGTGAGGAGGCAGAGTGCTCTGAAGCAGGGCCATCACAAGTACGGAAGTACACTGGTGCACAGTGTTCCCTAATACCATCAAGCCGTATAGGGGCAGAACCCATCTGTATTTCTGGAGTGACAGAGGGATCCCAACAGCTGACACTACTGGAGGCCGAAGTGAGCCTAACTGGGAATGAGTGGCAGAAGCACTCCATTGTGACTGGCCCGGAGGCTCCGTGCATCCTGGGCATAGACTACCTCAGGAGAGGGTATTTCAAGGACCCAAAAGGGTACCGGTGGGCTTTTGGTATAGCTGCCTTGGAGACGGAAGAAATTAAACAGCTGTCCACCTTGCCTGGTCTCTCAGAGGACCCTTCTGTTGTGGGGTTGTTCAGGGTCGAAGAACAACAGGTGCCGATCGCTACCACAACAGTGCACCGGCGGCAATATCGCACCAACAGAGACTCCCTGATCCCCATCCATGAGCTGATTCGTCGGCTGGAGAGCCAAGGAGTGATCAGCAAGACTCGCTCACCCTTTAACAGCCCCATATGGCCAGTGCAAAAGTCTGATGGAGAGTGCAGACTGACAGTAGAGTATCGTGGCCTGAATGAAGTCACGTCGCCACTGAGTTCTGCCGTGCTGGACATGCTAGAACTTCAATATGAACTGGAGTCAAAGGCAGCCAAGTGGTACGCCACCATTGATATTGCTAATGCGTTTTTCTCAATCCCTTTGGTGGCAGAATGCAGGCCACAGTTTGCTTTCACTTGGAGGGGTGTCCAATACACCTGGAATCGACTTCCCCAGGGGTGGAAACACAGCCCTACCGTTTGCCATGGGCTGATACAAACTGCACTGGAACAGGGTGAAGCTCCAGAGCATCTTCAGTACATTGATGACATCATCGTATGGGGCAACACAGCAGAAGAAGTTTTCGAGAAAGGGAAGAAAATAATTCAAATCCTTCTGAAAGCTGGTTTTGCTATAAAACAAAGTAAGGTCAAAGGACCTGCACAAGAGATCCAGTTTTTAAGAATAAAATGGCAAGATGGACGTCGACAGATCCCAACGGATGTGATCAACAAAGTAACAGCTATGTCTCCACCAACTAGCAAAAAAGAAACACAAGCATTTTTGGGTGTTGTGGGTTTCTGGAGAATGCATATTCCGAATTACAGTCTGATTGTAAGCCCTCTTTATCAAGTGACCTGGAAGAAGAACGATTTTAAATGGGGCCCTGAGCAATGACAAGCCTTCGAACAAATCAAACAGGAGATAGTTCATGCCGTAGCCCTCGGGCCAGTCCGGGCAGGGCAAGATGTTAAAAATGTGCTCTACATGGTAGCCGGGGAGAATGGCCCTACCTGGAGTCTCTGGCAGAAGGCACCAGGAGACACTCGAGTCGACGCTTAGGGTTTTGGAGTTGGGGATAGAGACGATCTGAGTCCCGCTATACTCCAAGTGAAAAAGAGATATTGGCAGCATATGAAGGGGTCTGAGCTGCTTCAGAAGTGGTTGGTACTGAAGCACAGCTCCTCCTGGCACCCCAGTTACCAGTGGTGGGCTGGATGTTCACGGGGAGAGTCCCCTCTACACATCACGCGACTGATGCTACGTGGAGTAAGTGGGTCACACTGACCACACAGCGGGCTCAACTAGGAAATCCCAGTCACCCAGGAATCTTGCAAGTGGTCATGCACTGGCCAGAAGGCAAAAACTTTGGTATATTGCCAGAGGAGGAGGTGACATGCGCTGAAGAGCCCCCTCTGTATAACAAACTACCAGAAAGCGAAAAGCAATGTGCCCTGTTCACTGATGGGTCCTCTCATATTTTAGGCAAACATCAGAGGTGGAAGGCTGCTGTATGGAGCCCTATACGACAGCTTGTAGAAACTGCTGAAGGACACGGTGAATCAAGCCAATTTGCAGAGGTAGAAGCCATCCCGCTAGCTTAAGGCATTGCTGAATGAGGGAAGTGGCCAGTGCTCTGTCTTTGTAGCGACTCATGGATGGTGGCAAATGCCCTGTGGGGGCGGTTGCAGCGATGGAAGCAGAGCAACTGGCAGCGCAGAGGCAAATCCATCTGGGCTGATGCATTCTTGCTGCCGGGCAGAAAGAAGGGACCTAAGAGATGAGGGGGAATGGAAGCAGGTCCCTGCTCATGGCGGCAGGCGAATCCCTTCCCGACCTCCCTCACCGTCCCAGCTGCCCTCACACAACAGACATGGGGCTCTGGAACCTGAGGGCCAGGAACATGACGACCCTGATGAAAGTCCATCCAGGGGGTTGCCGAGGGTGAGTCAGCCAGCCCCACGCATCAAGACGTCCTCTGTTAAAAAAAAGGAGGGTAATTGCCATAGGTGACTCCCTTCTGAGGGGAACAGAGGGCCCAATATACCAACCAGACCCAACCCAGAGGGAAGGCTGCTGCCTCCCTGGGGCTGGGTGAGAGATGTCACCAGGAAACTCCCCGGTCTGGTTTGGCCCACCGATTTACTACCCGCTGTTGGTCCTACAGGTTGGCAGCGAGGAGGTTGCACTGAGAAGCCCAAAGGCAATTAAAAAGGCCTTCAGAGCACTGGCACGACTGGTCGATGGAGCGGGAGCACAGGCAGTGTTTTCGTCAATCCTTTCAGTGACAGGGAAGAACGCTGAAAGGAATAGGAAAGCACACTTGATCATCACATGGCTCAGGGGTGCCAACGGCAGAATTTTGGGTTTTTTGACCACGGGGCGGTTTACACGGCACTGGGCCTCCTCGCAGCAGATGGAGTGCAACTGACTCCAAGGGGCAAAAGGATTCTGGCTTACGAGCTGGCAGGCCTCATTGAGAGGGCTTTAAACTAGATTCAAAGGGGGAAGGGGATAAAACCAGGCTCACCAGAGATGAGCCTAGGGGTGGCATGCTGGAGCTGGGGGTGAAATCAATAGTCCAGCTCAAGTGCATCTACACCAATGCACACAGCATGGGCAGCAAACAGGAGGAGCTGGAAGCCATTGTGCAGCGGCACAGCTATGACTTAGTCACCATCACAGAAACATGGTGGGATGGCTGTCATGACTGGAGTGCTGCAGTGGATGGCTATAAGCTCTTCCAAAGGGATAGGCAAGGGAGGAGAGCTGGTGGGGTGGCTCTGTATGTTAGGAAGAGTTTTGATTGTATAGAAATCAATGATTGTGAAGACCAAGTTGAGTGCTTATGGGTAAGGATGAGGGGGAAGGCCATCGAGGCAGATATCCTGCTGGGAGTCTGTTACAGACCACCCAAGGAGGACGAAGAGACAGATGAGATATTCTATAAGCGACTGGCAGAAGTCTCACATTCGCTGGTCCTTGTTCTTGTAGGGGACTTCAGTCTACCGGACATCTGCTGGAAGTATAACACAGCAGAGAGAAAACAATCTGGGAGGTTCCTGGAGTGTGTGGAGGATAACTTCCTGACACAGCTGGTGAGTGAGCCCACCAGGGGAGGTGCCCTGCTTGACCTGTTTGCAAACAGAGAAGGACGGGTGGCCAGAGGCCATCTTGGGCTTAGCGACCATGACATGATAGAATTCTCAATTCTGAGTGAAATAAGAAGAGGGATCATCAAAACCGCTGCCATGGACTTCGGGAGGGCAGACTTCATCCTGTTCAGGTCACTGGTTGAGAGAGTCCCTTGGGAGACCATCCTGAAGGGCAAAAGGGTCCAGGAAGGCTGGACAGTCTTCAAGAAGGAAATCTTAAAGGCGCATGTGCTGTAAGAAGAGCTGGCGGGGAAGGTGACTGGCCTGGCTGAACAGGGAGATTTTGCTGGGACTCAGGGAAAAGAGTAGAGTTTATCACCTCTGGAAGAAGGGGCAGGCGACTCACGAAGAGTACAAGGATCTCGTTAGGTCAAGCAGGGACAAAATTAGAAAGGCAAAAGCCCAGCTAGAGCTCAATCTGGCCACAGTTGTAAAGGATAACCAAAAATGCTTCTACAAGTATATTAACAACAAAAAGAGAGGCAAGGAGAATCTCCATCCCTTACTGGATAAGGCGGGGAACATTGTCACCAAGGATGAGGACAAGGCTGAGGTACTTAATGCTGCCTTTGCCTCAGTCTTTAATAGCCAGTCCAGGTATCCACAGGGTATTCAGCCCTCTGAGCTGGAAGACCAGGATGGAGCAGAATAAACTCCCCATAATCCAGGAGGAAGCAGTTAAGGACCTGCTAAGCCACCTGGATACCCACAAGTCTATGGGGCCCGATGAGATCCACACAAGAGTACTGAGAGAGCTGGCAGAGGAGCTTGCCAAGCCACTTTCCATCACTTATCAGCAGTCCTGGTTAACAGGGAAGGTCCCAGACAACTGGAGGTTTGCCAATGTGACGCCCGTCTACAAGAAGGGCCAGAAGGAAGATCCCAGGAACTACAGGCCTGTCAGCCTGACCTCCGTACCGGGGAAGATCATGGAGCGGTTCATCTTGAGGGTGCCCACAGGGCATATGAAGGACAGCCAAGGGATCAGGCCCAGCCAGCATGGGTTCATGAAAGGCAGGTGCTGCTTGACCAACCTGATCTCCTTCTCCTATGACCAGGTGACCCGCCTAGTGGATGAAGGAAAGACTGTGGATGTTGTCTACCTGGACTTTAGTAAAGCCTTTGACAGCGTCTCCCACAGCATTCTCCTGGAGAAACTGGCGGCTCGTGGCTTAGACAGGTTTACTCTTCGCTGGGTAAAGAACTGGCTGGATGGCCGAGCCCAGAGAGTTGTGGTGAATGGCGTTAAATCCGGCTGGCGGCCGGTCACAAGCGGTGTTCCCCAGGGCTTGGTTCTGAGACGGGTCTTGTTCAATATCTTTATTGATGATCTGGATGAGGGGATTGAGTGCTCCCTCAGTAAGTTTGCAGATGACACCAAGCTGGGTGGGAGCGTTGATCTGCAGGACGGTAGGAGGGCTCTGCAGAGGGATCTGGACAGGCTGGATCAATGGGCCGAGGTCAACTGTGTGCCGCTGTTTTATTCCCTGTGAAACAAATATAACAGGCATTCTTCTGAGCACTGTAGGTGCTCTCCATTCTTCACAAAGAAGCCAAGAAGGCAAACCACATCCTGAGGTGCATTAAACACAGCATAACCAGCTGGTCAAAAGAGGTGATGATCCTGCTGTATTCAGCGTTGGTGCAGCCTCACCTTGAGTACCATGTGCAGTTCTACGCCTCACAATTTAATATAGATGTGAACGTCCTTGACTGCATCCAGAGGAGGGCAACAAAGCTGGTGAAAGGGCTGGAAGGCATGTCCTATGAGGAGCAGCTGAGGACTCGGGGTTTGTCTAATTTTGAGAAAAGGAGGTTGAAGGCGGACCTCATTGCTCTCTACAGCTTCCTGAGGAGGGTACATGGAGAGGGAGGTGCTGGCCTCTTCTCCCTGGGATCCAGGGACAGGACACGTGGGAATGTCTCTTAAGCAGTACACAGGTATCTGTGCCCTTCTTGCACTTTCCACTATTAAGAAACGTTCACCTGTGAACCTTTCATAACCTTTATCAAATCTCTCATCATCATTTATCAAATCTCTGGGAGGAGGCCTGATGGCAGGGAGCCCCCCAGTGCCTGCCTGCTCCTGCCCCACAAAGGCCACAGGCTTGGTTGCATGGGGACAGCGAGTAGCCCAGCACCCCACTCCCCATTACTGCCAGGCCTTGGGGCCGCAGCACCTTTGGGGACACCTGGAAAAGCTGCAGCACCTGCAGGGACGGGTCAGAGCATAGGGCTGCCACGGCCACATCTGCTGCAGGCCCATGGGTGCAACCCCCAACATCCCAGCAGACCCACAGACACGATCCACCAACCACCAGCATGAACCTATGGCCACATCCTACCAGGTCCCACCACCGACCCGCAGCACAGACCCACAGCCATGTCCCACTGGGCCCCACTGCCTCCCACCTGGCCCCACAGCCACAAGGGGCTCCCCTCCCAGCACCACTGCTGTAGCCACCCCAGGACCCTGGGGTCTGTCCCCAGCTGATCGAGGGACATCTGCCGCAGCCCTGCTCCCCACCAGCTGCCCGGCCCCACATACCTGGGGTGCTGTTACGGACAGAGGCTTTTGACTGCGGGCAAGTCCCTGAGGTGGGTTCGGAAGATGCTGCCAGCTGCCTGAAGAGACCCAGGAGCTGCCCGCTGACATCCCGGCCAGTGGGCAGGAGCCCAGTGCCAGGGCAGGGTGAGCCATTGGTGGCAGGCAGTGGGCCCCGGGGGAGCCTGGGTCTCCCCGGGCCTCCAGCTGCCTCAGGGCAGCCCCAAGTACCTAGCAGGCACAGCAGGGCTGCGAGGGGCTGCCTGGTCACTGGGGAGTGCACCCCTTCGGGCTCGGGGGCAGCCTGTGAGCTGCTGGGTCCTAGGGATCAGGGTGCCAGGGCCACCAGGCCCCTGACCTGGGGCCTGCTCACCCGCAAGAGAGAGCAGCGTGCCACGGGGGAGCGGGCTGCGGGGGTAAAGTACTCTGGGTGAGCACAGGGTCAGGGCTGCCCAGCTGGGCCTTGGCAGCCCAGCTCAGTAAGCTGCTGGCAGGGAAGGGGGTGCTCGCTGGCAGCAGCCCCCAAAAGTCCCTGCCCCTGGAGACAGCATCTAAGGGCACTAGCGGGTTATTGCTGCTTTGGCTGGTTAAGGCATTGCTGCCAGGAGAACCGACCTTGCCTGCCTGGGGGCTACTGGTGGTGGCTGGCAGGCAAGGACCCAGCCTGTCTGGCTCTGGGCTTTCTTCAGTTGCCCCCTGCAATGGGGCTGCACAGCTGCTAGTCCTGCCTGGGGGGCACTGGCTCCAGGTGCCCTCGGTGAGGGGCACCACAGGGAATCTGGGGGGCAGTTGCTGCATCTGGCAGGGGAAAGCAGAGGACAAAGCAGAGGCTGGCAGGTGGGTGGCTCTTGGGGCTACCATTGGCCCTAGAGACGATGTCGTGGGGCTGCAGAAAGGGTGGGGTGATGAGCAATCTACCCATGGCGGCAGAT